>NC_069363.1:35385000-36010000 GCF_021730395.1 Mercenaria mercenaria | reverse complement strand
CAAAATGCCCTTCTATTCATCTGATAGCATTTTGGGAGATGCAAAGGTCGTTTCTGGTGAAGGATTAATATAGATAGCACTTTAAAATTCACATTATTCACGCACTATGATATTCTGTAAGACAAATAGTATATGCATGTATGAGGATGACAACCCCTTTTTTGTATGCAGTATTCAGCGCATTGAAAATTATATGCATTCTATAAGATGTTATGACAATACCAATTAAATTTTACGCCAGTCACATTTAAAGGTCCAATACTAAGGAAAGTGAACATTTTAATTTCTTTTAAAAAGCCAAGAAACTATTTCATTTTGTTGGAAAATGAAAGTTGGTATGTAGAAATTCGAAATAAATCGCAGTATATGTACAATTATTTTTCTATGAAGTATGAAGAAAGTTAAAAAGACCTGGGGGGTCATTCTGTCAATTCATTGAAATTTCAACATAATACACATACATTTCTTTGAGTTCCAAAGACCTTCTGTAAATTTTGACCTGCCAATCTTCATTATTTAGTGTCTTGCAGAAGTCTATGCACTGGCTATGAAAAAAATTGCCAACTCACTTTCCCTTAGTAATGGACCTTTAAATTGACCAAATACTAACATGTCGGTCATCTACCTTGAGTCTGTGGTAAAAACGCTATAGCATCATATGACTCATGTCAATAGATGACACATGAAGCAGTAGCTGCTTGCTCTCTGTGTAATGTCGCATTGTGACTGTACTCTTTCAGCATCAACTTTTAAAATTCTACTATATAAAGGATTAGAAGAATTATGATTGTAAAGTTATAATTATGTTACTGATAATATGTAGCATTATTATTATCATTCTTACATTCTTTATGAAAATCTATTGATATGAATACAACTGTATACATAGTATGCGAAAGCGTTCAGATTAAGGTCAAATGTTTTGGGTCTGTAACTTAATGAAAATGGTCATGCAATAAACATTAACAAAATCGCATACACACAATTATCCTTGATAAATTTTATGTATATTGTCATGTACATTTGAAGCTATAATTTTGGTGTGTTTTAGCATAATTTTTTGTCGCCGTTTACATATTAATTAGTTATTGTACGATTTTTGTTGATTATGGAGTATAATCTACTGTCGCGTGGCAAATTATTGTTCCTAATCAACAGGCAATTGAATCGCATGAGATGACAACAGCAGTCATACATAGTAATGCAAATCAGCCACTTAAAAAAAAAACAGCTTCTGCAAATTCAGCATTTAGATGTACTCTAAATTAAAAATAAAGGCTTTGATTTTAATTCAATGATCAATCTAAACGGAATCCACTAAACCGTTGTTCACGAACATTGGCTCATCCATTGATAGAACGAACAATACAATTTACTGCATTCGTTACCTATTTGTATTTTACTATATATATGTCTTTACACTGCACATAGTTTTAAACTTTACAAAAGACTCATATCATACATTATATAACCACAATACTGTGCCGTGGATAAACATCTTACATTAGAACATGATTAACGCCCTTTCTAAATAATAAAATTAGCTAAAAAGTATCTTAACATAGCTCAAGAAACACCCTGGCAGTAACAAAAGTTATCATAAGAACTCTGTGACATCTTCAGAGTTATCACCTGAACTCTGTAACATTTGAAAAATCGGGCATAAAATTGTTAGACAGTGGTTTATGTTTGCAACTTTGCACTGAAAGTAGGCTATTGCGTGTGGTGAGGATGAAGAACGTGAATGAGTAGATTAATATGTATGAATAAGCAAAGTTTAACGATTTCGATATTTTACTCAAAATGTCTTGATTTCAAAGAAGTGGCGCTGATTATTAGACTAAACAGTTTTTCCAGTCGCATAGCACAAAACATTAGGCAACCTTGATCATCAAACTTTAGTTTTACACCCCATTCTCTCTTTTTAAAGATAAATAATTACCATTTTGTCGACCCATTCCTTGTTTTGTCATACAGATATCAGAAGAACTCTGTAACGTTTTCCGGAACTCCATAACAGTTATCAGAAGAAAACATGACAGGTTATCAGAAGAACTCCATCCTTCATGTAACACTTTCTCCCCCGTGATGTTATCATACCAAATATCTTGAAAGCTTAGCACATTATTTCATCATATTATAGATATAATTAGCCCACCATCATCAGATGGTAGGCTATTCAAATCACTCTGCGTCCGTGGTCCGTCGTCCGTCCGTCCGTCTGTCATTCCGTCCGTCCTTCCGTTAACAATTTCTATTTATCGCATCTCCTCAGAAAGTACCAGGGGGATTTTGACCAAACTTTGTCAGAATGATGTATTGGTACCCTAGTTGTGTCCCCCTGAAATTCAGACTGGTTCAACAATTTTTTAGTAAGTTATGGCCCTTTGTTTATTTCTATAATTTACATAGATTTATATAGGGAAAAACTTTGAAAATCTTCTTGCCCAAAACCACAGAGCCTAGGGCTTTGATATTGGGTATGAAGCATCATCTCGTGGTCCTCTACCAAGATGATTCAAACTATTTCCCTGGGGTCTAATATGGCGCCGCCCCAGGGGTCACATGGTTTATATAGACTTGTATAGGGAAAAACTTTGAAAAACCTCTTGTCCAAAACTACAGGGCCTTGGGCTTTGATATTTTGTATGTGACATCATATAGTGGTCTTCTACTAAGATTATTCAAATTATCCTCCTAGGGTCAAATATGGCCCAGCCCCGGCGGTCACATGGTTTTCATAGACTTACATAGGGAAAAACTTTGAAAATCTTCTTGTCCAAACCACAAAGCCTAGGACTTGGATATTTGTAATGTAGCATCGTCTAGTGGTTCTCTACCAAGTTTGTTAAAATTATCCCCCTTTGGTCAAATATGGCCCCACCCTGGGGGTCACATGGTTCATATAGACTTATATAGGGAAAAGCTTTTAAAAACTTCTTGTCAATAACCTACAACATTCAGATTTGGACCACATGTATGGTTTTGAGTGGCAAGATGAACCTTGACATGAGTTGACCGTGATTTTGACCTAGTGACCTACTTTCACACTTCTGTAGCTACAACCTTCAAATTTGGACCACATGCATACCGTAGATACCCGTGTATAATGCGCACCCGTGTATAATGCGCACCCCCGATCTTAGTCCAAAATCCTGGGGGGGGGGGGGGGAAAAAATTTTGGTCAATTTTGAGGTGGATGGAAAACGAAACTAAGAGTTTACATCGACACCGGTAATAAATTATATCTCCACGGCGGAGAGCAGCATCGGTCTCACGGTACTATCGATTTTTGTTTTCTCGAAAATAAAACCAGTAAATTATTGTTATATTTGTTGTTTTACCTTTTTTAATTCACTATTTTGAATAAATAAATAGCAGCTGATTCAATATTTCGGAATGGTATCTTTCAAAATGACATGAGCTTCTCAATTTAAACTGATAACAAAAGGTGTGATAGTCTTTTTGTCACGATCATAAAGCCAGTAATTACCGGCAATCAACGAGTCACCTCGTGTCAATTATGTTGTTCACAGTTTGATCTCGGTTAAAGATAATTCTCGATCTTTAATTAGTAACATAATTTTTGTGATTTATAAACATTTCTTTCGTCAAAATACTTTTAAATTTATATGAAATTAATTTTGTTTGAAAGAAAAATAAACAATTCGATCTTTTACGGAACGTAACGGCAATCTTAGATTTTAGCGGAGACAGTAAGCGCGGGGAGTAGTTTCCCTTTACCAAAATGGCGAACATCGGTAACAAACTTGTTTTGAAGTTGGAAAATTGTCTATACCTGTGTATTATGCGCACCCACGATTCGGGGGTGGTCCCGGGGGTCAAAAAACTGCGCATTATACATGGGTATCTACGGTAGTTTTGTGCACTGAAATAAACTTTGACCTTGACATTGACCTAGTGACCTACTTTCACATTTTTGAAGGTACAGGCTTCAAATTTGGACCACATGCATAATTTTGTGTTCCGAAATGAAATTTGACCTTGATTTTGACCCAGTGACCTACTTTCACATTTCTCAAGCTACAGCCTTCAGATTTGGACCACATGCATGGTTTTGTATACTGAAACAAACTTTGACCTTTACATTGACCTAGTGACCTACTTTCACATTTTTGAAGGTACAGGCTTCAAATTTGGATCACATGCATAGTTTTGTATTCCGAAATAAAATTTGACCTTAATTTTGTCCTAGTGACCTACTTTGACATTTCTCAAGCTACAGCCTTCAAATTTGGACTACTTACATAGTTTTGTGTACCGAAATGAACTTTGACCTTAAGATTGACCTAGTGACATACGTACACATTTCTGTAGCTACAGGCTTCAAATTTAGACCACATGAATAGGATTGTGTACCGAAACAAACTTTGACCTTGACATTGACCTGGTGACCTCCTTTCACATTTTTGAAGGTACAGGCTTCAAATTTGGACCTCATGCATAGATTTGTGTTCTGAAGTGAAATTTGACCTTGATTTTGACCTAGTGACCTACTTTCACATTTCTCAAGCTACAGCCTTCAAATTTGGACCACTTGCATAGTTTTGTGTACCGAAATAAACTGTGACCTTAAGATTGACCTAGTGACCTACTTTCAGATTTCTCAAACTACAGTCTTCAAACTTGATGCACATGCATAGTTTTGTGTACAAAGAACTTTGTCCTTGAAATTGATCTAGTGACCTACTTTCACATTTCTCAAGCTACAGCTTTTGAATTTAGACCACATGCACAGTGTTGTGTACGGAAATGAAATTTGACCTTGAGCTAGTCAGTAATTCTTGAAATTTGGAACACATAAGAATGGCACATTGGTGGGCGCCAAGATCACTCTGTGATCTCTTGTGTTTATATACAACTGTGATAAGTTGTAACCTGTAGATAAAAACTGCCTACCAATAAAGACCACTTTTTGGCACTCACAGTGGTGATTCCTATTGACAGCATTCGAAGAATAAGGAGAGCTATCCTACTCACCACAGCATCGGCGTCACACCTTGGTTAAACTTTTCATACCAGCCCACATTTTGACAACCTTTTGACATATAGCTTTGAAACTTTCAACATTTGTGTACCATTATTGTTTCCAGTTTTAGGCAAGATTACATAACTCCATCGAGGATTTTGTTTGAATTATGGCCCTCTTTAAATTACAAATCTTGGTCAAATTTTTTGTACCAGTTCATATTTTGTGTAAACTGTTCGACATATATGGCTTTGAAACTTTTATCACTTGTTTATTGTAACCCCCGCACAACAAAGTTTTAAGGAGGCTATATGGTTTCAGGTTGTCTGTCTGTCTGTCCGTCTGTCTGTAGACACAATCTTGTTCCTAATCCCCTTGACACAATTTATTGAAACTTCACACAAGTGATCAGTACCAACCCTAGTTGTGCATGGGGCATGTTAGGTTCTTTCAGAAAAAAAATTGTAGAGTTATGAGACTTTGTTTTTTGTTACTATACTATATACATAGAGTCTGTATATGCAATCTTGTGCGCGCCTAATCTCCTGAACCTATGCACAAAATTGAATGAAACTTCACACAAGTGATCAGTAGTAACCCTAGTTGTGCATGGTACATGTTAGGCTGTTTCAGAAAAAAATTCTGCAGAGTTATAGGACTCTGTTTTTTTAATACCCCCGGCATCTACTGATGCAGGAGGCATATAGTGATTGTCCTGTCCGTCCGTACAAGATTAACCAAATGGGACTGTTTCGTCTAGCATCAATACCCCTTACTAGAATGACTTGATACTAATGCAGATGTAACCTGTGACCATTCCTCATCTTCAGACATCACCTGACCTCAGTTTGACCTTGAACTTGACCTCGTTTTTGACTTGGGTTGCTTTGTATCAACAAGGATGCCACTGGGGGCATCAAGCGTTTATTGAACGCAGCTTCTTGTTTGTTCATGTACTGTGTACATACAGTCTGCGTATGCAGTCTTGTGCGCACCAACTCTCCTCTTCCCCATGACACAATTTAATGAAACTTCACACAAGTGATCAGTATCAACCCTAGTTGTGCATGGTGCATGTTACGTTGTTTTAGATAAATATTATGCAGAGTTATGGGACTTTGTGTTTTGTTACTATGCTATATGCATAGAGTCTGCATATGCAATCTTGTGCGCGCCTAATCTCCGGAACCATTGCACACAATTTAATGAAACTTCACACAAGTGATCAGTACCAATCTTACTCTTGCATGGTATATGTTAGGTTCTTTCAGAAAAATATTCTGCAGAGTTATGGGACTTTGTTTTTGTTACTGTCCTATATACATAAAGTCTATATATCTACATAAAGTGTATATACATATAGTCCGCATAATTATGCAATCTTGTGTGTGTCAAATTACAATGTACTGTGTCAGTGCATGCGGGGGTGGGGATACATTCATCACCTTCAGTGATAGCTCTAGTTATAACAGTCTCTATCTGTAGGCAAGAGTACACATAACTCTGTCAAGTATTTTGGGAGAATTATGGCCCTTTTTGGACCTGGGGATTGTTTCAGTTTTCGTACAAGTCCCATGTTTTGTCAGAACTATTTGACATGTGGCTTTGAATCTTTGAACACTTGTTCATGGTCATGATCTCCATCTGTAGTCAAGGGTATGTAATTATGTCAAAGCTGTTTGGCTGAATTTTGGCATTTTTTGGACTTGGAAATCAGTTAAGTTTTTCTTACCAGCAATTTTCCTCCACAGGCAATGCTTTAGTGCTTCTGCAAGGTCACTACAATATCATTACACTTTGCCATATAGTGCAAGACTTATCCAGTTTCACAAATGTAGGTAAATTGTTTGTCTTATCTATTTTGAAAATCTCTGGTAATATTTTGACCCCATACATACAGTAATTCTTCGAATAGTAGAGCGCGCTGTGAACAGACAGCTCTTGATTTACCTTGAATAAGAGAAACCCATGGATTACTGAAAGTTGTTGTTTGCCCTGTAATAAGAAATGTAAAAGAACTTTTCTGAAAGTTGTTTCTAAGCTTTAAAGCCTCATAATGCCTTTGTTCTTTGTTTAAAATGTGGCTGCCACATTTTCCCTTATGAATATAAAATACATTAATTTCTTGTTAAATCCTATTTCTGATAATTACTTTCTTTAACATTTATCAAAGGTTTGAATATTACTGAATATCCTGGAATATTTTATTGAATCTGTTGTGTTCTATTACCTCCCTTTATGGCTCTTAACTATAACAGTTCATGTACAATATTAGAAGTAGTGCTTTTCTCACCATGTAAGTACATATAACATCTATATGGAATGCAGATTCATCTGTTTTTATGATAAGAATTTAAAGCATTATGGACCTTTAGTTAGTGTCATTTTACATTCAAATGTTTGTTTCCCTCCTTTGGCACAAATTATGGTTTTGTTTTGCTACATTTCACCGATTGATTGCTTACACCATATTGCACACTTGTGGATGTTTTATCACTTACATTGAAAACTAATTTGCTTCAGCAGGTGAGATAGATTTGTTTGCTTTCTTTGTCAGGATGCCATTTTGCATTAACAAAATAATGCTCATCTGCAGATGTTTCACAGGTTTATTACAAGTGAAACCAAAGAAATCATGCAAGTTTGTTATCTAGTCCAATCATTACAGTTTTAGAGTCAATTATTGCATTTTTAGAGCCAATTGTTACATTTTTATATCCAGTCATTGCATTTTCAGAGCCAGTAGTAAAATGTGATATTCTATAGTCATAAACAACAGACAGCTTAAATTGGTACCTGGGGTCTATATTGATGCTATTTCTGTACCATTTAGGGTTTTGATGTTAGAGACGGTAGCTTCTTTGAATGATAGGAGGCAATGTTGCATTGTTGCTTTTGTTTCTATCTCAATATTCTAGCCCTGCAAAATATGCTGAGTCAATAGGTAGAGGACATGACATACAATCAAGAGGTTGCGTGTACAAATTTGGGAGAGGAGTACATTCATCATGGATGGATGGAAGGCAATCTATGTCTGAAGTCAAATATCCTCTATGTTTGATTCATGTGGGGAAGTTGTTTGCTGTTTGGAGAGAATATGTTAACAATGATAGATATTGTAGGAACACTGGTTAGGTCAGCTGAAGGTTGAATGCTGGATACTGTTGGTGCTGAACCAAACAAAACAGATAAATCTTTTTATTCTGTCTGAAAATATATTGATATCTTTTATATAATATCTTTGGATAACAAAGAATAATATTAATTATAACATACTCAGTTATAAACTCGATTAAGTTACAATGAAACCTTACAGATCAATATTTTTGCGTATTGACGTTCAGATTTCATATGGGGACGTCAGTTTCATGCGTGTTTTCAGGTTTAAAAATACTTTAACAACAATGTATTTAATTTTACTCAGGCTAAAGAACACATTTATATCATTTCTGTAATAATTGTAAGTGTAGTATGTGTATGTAATAAAACAAATTAGATTTGCATTGAGAAATATGCATCTGTTCTTATGTTAAATATTGAGCTCTTAAAGTCGCTGTTTTCACTGCAGAAGTTGTGCATATTTCTCGATACAAATGTAATAATCTATAATAATTATATAATAATTACGTTTCATTAAAGTTAACTTCAGAACATCTGGAAAGAGCTAGAACTGACTGGGAATCTTTGGAAATGATATAATATTGTATGGCAAGCTTGACAATAAAAATATTATAACATTATCCAGTCTTATCTTCAAAAAGAACAGACATACAGATCTGATTTATTCCTATAAATTTAATCAGCAGGAGAAACCCAGACAAAGTTGGAACACTCTTCAGCTTGATTTTATATAAATTACACAGTAAAAAAACAAGAGAAATGCTGGCATTATAGTGCTTTGAGTGAGAAATTATATGTAACAAGAAAATAGAACCCGAAATGTTTAGTTGTGGTTCGATGTTGAATTATAGTGTTGTCACTGATCTACCCACTTAGATATTGCATTAAAATGACAAAGCTTCGGGGAATATAAATATTTTTCTAATTAAAATGACAGAACAAAACATGTGAAATATATTATACTATATAAGAGAGTTTAGCAATTTTTGAAACTGTTGAACTTTCACAATGTGTTGAAATAATTTTCCTTAAATATGGACATGTTATGTCCATGATACTGACTAATAATGTACAAGTGACTGATGTATTAGTGAAAAGATGGAAGTTAAAATGAAATGGAAACCATTGAATTCCTACTGCTGGACATGAAAAAACTGAGAATAGTGCAAGTTTAATCGGAAAACTATGACATGTGCAGTTTCTTGAAGTTGTTGATCCCTAAAAGCAGGAGACACTCTTCAATAAACTTAGGTAAGATCTTTTTATATTATTGCAGCATAATACATTTAAAATATTATATCATTAACTGCACAAGCCACCTAATATTAATCACAGACACTTGGGGTCAGGAACCCCCACCCACCCCACTGTCCTCTGCCCCTCCCATAGGTTAGCGATTATTTTGTAGCATTTTAACCCTTAGCCTGCTGGCGGCAGATGATTCTGCCTTTGCGACCAGTGCAGACCAAGATCAGCCTGATAAATGGTACTGCTCAAATTGGAAGATGGACAAGTCCATTATAGAAATTTAGCATGGTAAGAGTTAACACATATTGCTCCTAAAATAAGAAGACTTGCAACTGTAAAACTGACACTGGGAACACTTGCTTGCGCTGGAGCCCCCGCCTTATATCGTGCGTGTCATTAACCGGGTACCAAAATTAATACACTTACAACCAGGGCTCCGGAAATTTTGATAACTCAATTGGTCCGAAACGAAAATCCTGATATTGGCACTACCCCACCCACCGCATTCTCAATATTACACATTTTGTAAAACGTGATAGAGTAAAGAAATAAGCATGTCATTCATTAAATATGAGTTACCAGTCACCGCGAGTTACCATACAATGAAGACAGTTAATCAGTGTTATGAGTGATCGTTACTTTGTTTAAATTTCGATGTTTTTTCGAGAAAATACTTGCAAGGATAAAATTGCCGAGGCACGTAACTAGTCTAAAAGCAAACGCACGTGACTTCGGTACCGTATACACGGCAGATACTTTGTGATGTTTCCTCATTCTTTGACGGAATTCTATAAAATACAGTGCGTCAAAGTGAATTACACGACATATATTCTCTGCTAAACAGCCTCAGTATTTTAAGAATACTCTGCCGCGGACCGAATGTGTCCGTTATGTGAACGCTGAGATTGAATTTCCCGCATGTATCAAAAGATCACGCGGGTTGGCCACGGATATTTCATTTCACTTAGGTTGTACTTTAGTAAGCAACTACATTTTATAAAGTTATATGTTCTCTTCTGATGTAAACAAAATTTCATTTTGAAACGTTTTTTAAAAGACCGATTTGATAAACAGCGCCACCCCGGTTTTCTTTATCATTCGTGTTTGCCAGTCCATTTTTTTCTTTTTCTTTTTCTTTTTTGTACGGTCGGGTTGCAAAGACGATTTTCTGCACTTGTTTCAACTGGAGCCCCCAAAAATGAATCATGTAATTTTTTCTAATCAAGTAATTATAGAAATTATTTTTATCGGTTTTCCGTGTGATGTCTCATTAAATCAAAGACATATAATGTACAATTATAGCTCGTTGATTAAATGCAGTGACCATTTGTTTTTTACCCGTGATCAAACATAGCCTTTTGAAATAAGCCATCCGTAGGATTCTAAATAAATGAAGTGGATCCCCGTTGAAATGATTTGGATCCAGTCAGTAACAATTGGAAACCAGTCAAAAATGTTTAATACATTGCAGTCGGCTGTCTGCAAACATTAAAGGATGTGCCGCATGAGCACTGATTGCGTCACGTGCTAATTACAGACCGATTATCAAAGTGACAATCAGACCGATTGATACGTTTATTGATTATCTGAAGGCGCGACCAACAATTTCCTGCTTGACAGGTTGTCGTGTATTGAGATATCAGACCGAAATTTATACTTTTCTCCATTTTTACGGGACCGATTTTTTTCGTTTTTTCACTTCACGAATCGGTCTGAAAAGTCAAAAATCGGTCCAAAACCGACAAACCGGCAAATTTCCGAAGTCCTGCTTACAACTATATTTATACTGGATCATCACATCCTATGATAATAGTACAATTTTGGTACCCGATTTCGATATGCACAGTACAAAGCAGGAATCAATTTGCAGGGAAGTGTTCCATAAAATTGAATTTGATGGATTTATAATAGTTTTTGATTTCTTGTCGGAATCCCAATGTCACCCAGTCGAAATTGACGGTTTATTACCAAGGTAATTCATGGTTTACCATGGTAGTTCATGGTCATGGGGCAATGGTTTACCATGGCTGTGGCAAGGTCAACAACCATGGTCGGCCGTGGTGATTATTGACTATCAAAAACTGTATAATATGAATTTGAAAGGGACGTGAAAATACATGACAATTGCAGTCTATATCTATTTTTGCAAGTCAGTCATTTATTTGTCATAAAATTGCTAAGATGACAACACTATGAGAGTTTACCTTTGAATCTGTCTATAAATGTAGGAAATTTATTCTATAACTAGGAAAACCTTAGGAGCCAAAAAGCAGTCAGGCATCTTTGGTGCATTGTAAAACTTGATAAGTGTGAAAATTACTAACAACATGACCATTGTAGTCCATGGACAACCGTGGTTGAAAAAAGTTGATCATGGTAGACCATGGTCAAACTGTTGATCGTCTTTTATCTCACCATGGTCGACCATGGTCCTGACCATGTTTTCACCATGGTATTTTATGGTTGACCATGTTAAAACTTGGTCAACCATCAAAAACTGGTGACCATGGTCAACCATGGTCATCATTTCGTCTGGGCAGTTGTCAGGACTAGTGTCATTTGATAGAATGGTAACAGACACATCGATTGATACAGGCATTCATAGGTAGGTGTTAATTTAAAAGTTTAATTGGCTATTGTTTCCTAGTGACCATTATACTGTTGCAAGTCATCTTATTTTAGGAGCATTGATGGTGAAAACTGCTTTTTTAAAACACGAAGAAATTGTCAAAAACGGGTTTTATAATCGTCACCTATGTGCAGTACGTTTTAAAATGCTACAAAATATTTGCTAACCTTTGGCAAGGACGGAGGACAGTGGGGTGGGGGAGAAGTCCTGACCCCAAGTGTCTGTGATATTAATCATGGTGTATGATCCTGTCCAGTCAAGCCTGAAGTTTTTGAAATTTAACAGATCTAAATTAGTGTGTTGTTTTCAGAGTGATAGGTAAGAATATGTGTTCAAGCAAGTTTTTATGCCCCCAAAGGGAGGGATATAAGTTTTCAACTGTCCGTCCGTTCCTTAGTTCATTCGTCACAACGTTAACTTTTTGCATGAAGGCACTTTACTTGTGAACCACTGCACCCAGGACTTTCAAACTTCACATGCTGATAGTACTTATTGAGTACACTACCCTTACTGACTTTGGGGTCACCAGGTCAAAGGTCAAGGTCACCAGGTCAAAGGTCAAGGTGCTGCGGGGGGGGGGGGCATTTGTCACCATTAGTGACAGCTCTTTTTTCTTTCTAAGTTATTCCACAGAACTTTTCAATGATTTATTCAGTTAGCATACTTGAGAAATATGTACCCATTCTTCAGCAGAATAATATTGCACTCCTAAAGTCACTGTTTATTTCCACTGCAGGAGTCCTGAAAATCTAACATTAGTCTACCAGAGTATACCTGATCAGTTTAAAATGGGGTCAGCAAATGACAACAAATAATACCAAGTGATTTTGAAAACTTAATTGTTTGAAAAAGAATGATGTCATTTATGATACATGCCCCATGAAAATGCTTCACAGAATGATAAAGTCCTGACAATATACATAATTATAATAACATTGTATGTCACTTTCATGAAAATAATTACCAACCATATTATGTAACCTTATAAATTATAAAGAATTATTTCAGCATAATTCAAAGGTTACACAGATATGTGCCTTATGCTACATGTGTGTTATTCTGTAGAATGAATAGGATGCCATCCTACCTCAGCAAATGACAAATTTAGGTGCTTGTCAACATTGATCATAAACCCGAAATATATGAAACTGAAACAGATACACTGCAACCATACTTAACTTAATTAAAGAAATGAATGCTTTCAACACTTGTTTACCATCACCATGGCCAGTTATAGGCAAGAGTACGTAACTCCATCAGGGATTTTGGCTGAACTATGGCCCCTTTCGACTTAGAAATCTTGGTTAAGTTTTTCGTACCAGTTCATATTTAGACAAAGTCTTTTGAGATAAAGCTTTGAATCTTTCAACACTTGTTTACCATCACCAGGTCCAGTTATACGCAAGAGCACATAACTCCATCAAGGATTTTGGCTGAATTATGGCCCTTTTTGACTTAGAAATCTGGGTTAATATTTCGTACCAGTTCATATTTTGACAAAGTCTTTTGAGATAGCTTAAGCTTTGAAACTTTCAACACCTGTTTACCATCACCATGTTCAGTTAAAGGCAAGAGTACATAACTCCATCAAAGATTTTGGCTGAATTATGGCCCCTTTTGACTTAGAAATCTTGGTTAAGTTTTTCGTACCAGTTCATATTTTTTGTAAAGTGTTTGACATATGGCTTTTAAACTTTTATCACTTGTTTAGTATAATAGTCTCTATCTGTAGGAAAGAGAACATAACTCTGTAATCTATTTTGGCTGAATTATGGCCCTTTTTGGACTTTGAAATTGGTTCTGTTTTCATACAAGTCTATGTTTTGTCAAAACTATTTGACATATGGCTTTTAAACTTTGAACACTTGTTTATCATTATGATTTCCATCTGTAGGCAAGAGTACATAACTATTTTGGCTGAAGTATGGCCCTTTTTGGACTTTGAAATTGGCTCATATATTGCCATTTAGTGCAAGACTTATCGAAATCAAAGTAATACAGGAACATTGTTTGTCTAATCTATTTATTTCTTTTGTCTGAATATCCGTGAAAATATTTTGACCCCATTCTTCAATCAATTCTTCGAATAGTCGAGCGCGCTGTCATCAGACAGCTCTTGTTTAAACTAAATTCGGCAAATATTGGAAAGTACGGTGCCCCTAAAGTGACATGTTACACACTTTTTTCCACTTAGGTAATGTGAGACTTTTTAAACAAATAACATTTATGTTATTTATGTTATTTCGTTAAAACAAAATGATTTCGTTTAAACGAAATCATTTCTTTTAAACGAAATAGTTATTTCGTAAAAACGAAATGATTTTGTTTAAACGAAATAATTATTTCGTTAAAACGAAATGATTTCGTTTAAACGAAATACAGTCGAATACCGTTACCTCGATATTCAAGGGACTGTAAAAATTGCATCGACGTATCCGAAGTTTGATGAAACGATATCGACTACCTGGGACAACTTTGTACTTGTGTCGGACGTCTATGTTGTAATTATATCCAATGTTTTTTTCAGAGGGCTTGAAAGGGGAAAGAAATAATATAAAACGTAAATACGATTTTAATTTTATTTACAAATAAAACATCTAATTAAATACACACATACAACGTTTTATTTTTCAAAATATACATTTAAACGTTAGCATTTTTATTCCTTCCCTAAACAAGTCTGAATGCAGTGGTAACGTTCCTAGTAGAGTAGTCATTTTGACTGTTTTAGAATAACGAAACTTTGCCAGTTAATTAAATGGCAGATTTTACTCCGTCAAACAGAAACTATTTCATCCAAATTAGTTGTTATCTTTGAAAACAGCTTTGTGTTTTATAACACTAATTATTGGGAATTAAATGCAAACTTCCTGACATTTAAATTGGATTAAAGATTAAATAACAAACAAGGCATACATACAAACTAACTTGAATATGATTAATTAATGGATATGTTTTCATCTGCCTAGTTTAAAATGTATTTTGCTATAAGCATTGTAATATGTTTAATGCAATAAAATGATATTGTATAGTATTGTAATACATTGCCGGACGACAATAGGTTGATTTTCACACCTTACAAATAACATGGATATTTTTGACAAACTGTGATATCGACGAATCCAGGTGTAAAAACAGTACAGGTAAGTTGACGGGACTGAAAAATCCCATCAAGCTAAACAAAATATCGAGCTAATCATATCGAGGTAATGATAAATAATTACATTAAGATAAATAGGAAAAAATCGGGACCGACTGAAACACATCGTGCTAACCGGAGTATCGAGCTAACCATTATCGAGGTAACGATATTCAACTGTAGTTATTTCGTTAAAACGAAATTATTTCGTTTAAACTTATTTCGTTAAAACGAAATAGTTATTTCGTTAAACGAAATGATTTCGTTTAAACGAAATAGTTATTTCGTTTAAAAAAAGTCTCACATTACTTAAATAGAAAAAAAGTGTGTAACATGTCACTTTAGGGGCACCGTAGGAAAGACCGTGCGCATTGACTTTCATTGGATTGTCATAATTTTGTAAGTCTTGTGTATCAAATTGTATAATGCATTTTATGTTTGAGTAATTTTATGTGGGCCATTTTCCTTCAGTACATTATGCTGGATGCTGTTTTGGTCAAAATTGTTGGGCAGCTTTGACTACTGGTACACTTTTGACAAAGCCATGACACAGTGTCAGATTTTTGGCACTAAGGTTGATATACCTAATATGATGAAACTTTGTAGAAAATATTGACCATGTTCTTCTTTCCAATATTTTAAATGATATTATCTAATATCTAATATCAAAATACAGAACATTGTTGCAAGATAGATACAGTGGAAAGTAGACTGCTCGGACATCATTTGCTCAAGCGCCAGGGCTGACTTGGGTAATTTTTCCTGTTGTTTTCCTTATGTTTTCTGTGTTAGGATTTCTTGAAACCTTGGATATCTCAAGCATTTTACTTATCCCCTTGCAACTTCTAGTGATGAGGGTTTTTTTTGCAGTAGAATGGAGACACATAATGTTTACAGCTCAGTTGAAACTGGATTCCATTCCAATTGGAAACAGTGATACCTAACAGTTCATCAATACGTAAATTGTAGCACTGATTGAAATAGAAGCATGTGTTATCCAATATACATTTGTACCACTTTTATTTCATTCCATGTTGAATTAAATAGCATTGTGTTATATTGTAATGTTATTGAGCAGTTGATAATTATACCCCTGCAAACGAAGTTTGGGGGGTAAATTTCGTTTGTGGGGGGGTGGTATATAGGACCGAGCTTGTCTGTCGGTCATTGGTTTTCATGATTTCTGGACAGTAACTTATGAAAGGCTTGACGGATTTGAATAATATTTGGTACACAGGTGTAACATCATAAAATACAGGTCATGTTCAACTTTGGCGACAAACCACAAATTTTTTTTATGTAGTTATGGCCCCTTTCCAACTTAAACTTTTCCATACTTCTGTGACAAGGCCGTATTGTGGGGGTATTATTCGTCACACCTGTGACTGTTCTAGTTATTTGATGAAATGATCCAGATGTTGCATTCTCTTGCATGTAAAGTTTATCTTTATGAAAATTCAGATGTCTCTCCAAAAGGCATTTAATCTTTAATCTACAATAAAAAGATTTCTTTCCTTCTTTTCATATTATTCTGAATATATGAATACTGTTATGCTTTTATATAAGAGGATATAAAATATGTTAATATTACTTTGTTTGGATTTTGATACAATTTAGCTGCAGGTGCCATGCATTAACTGGATATATCCTTAATTTGTGGAAACATTATATAATATTTAAACCTGTTGGGGCTTTCAATACCTGAATCACTTTAGCAATCCCTATGGTCCTTGTAATTTTTTTTAATTGCTCAAAATGCTGGATAACTCAGCATTTTAATCATATCCTGCTAAATTTTATAATGAACTTGTCCATCTTTCAATTTGGACAGTAGCATTAAATGTTAAATGGGTGCTAACCAAAAAGATACTGCCTGAATAGCGAAAATTCAGACTTTGATCAGATTGCACAGACGTGCAGGCTGATCATGATCTACACTGGTCGCAAAGGCAGAATCAATCGAGTCCAGCATGATAAGGGTTAGTCACCTCCTTAATTTTCGGGTGGTTTGTGTTTTACTGATGGTAAATTGAAATATGTGCAGCACATTAATAAGATTCAGTCCGAAAGCTTTTGTATCGGAGATACAGGTTTTGAACGATAAACTACAATGGCATATTGATATATAGGAACAAAATTGCTTCGTATGCAACTCACAGAGCAAGTGACTTTCATTCAGTTGAAACAATGCTAATCAATTCAAGGGATTTTCTGAAATGTTAATATTATCATGATGCAGAAAACTTCACAAAAATGCGAGATCAACCTTTAGCCTGCTGGCGGCAAGTGATTTTGCCACTGCGATCAGTGCAGACCAATGTGCAGGCCGATCATGGTCTGCACTGTTCGCTATTCAGTAAATTTTCAGTGAAAACCCCTTTGAATAATAAGTGATGCTGCCCAAACTGAATGATGGACCAGTCCATTTTAGAAATTTAGCAGGGTAAGGGTTAATACTAAGCAACTTTCACTTGAAAGCACTCCGTTTTTTTTATGCCCCCGAAGGGAGGCATATAGTTTTTGAACCGTCTGTCGGTCTGTCCGCAATTTTCGTGTCCGGTCCATATCTTTGTCATCGATGGATGGATTTTCAAATAACTTGGCATGAATGTGTACCACAGTAAGACGACGTGCAGTGCGCAAGACCCAGGTCCGTAGCTCAAAGGTCAAGGTCACACTTAGACGTTAAAGGATAGTGCATTGATGGGCGTGTCCGGTCCATATCTTTGTCATCGATGGATGGATTTTCAAATAACTTGGCATGAATGTGTACCACAGTAAGACGACGTGCAGTGCGCAAGACCCAGGTCCGTAGCTCAAAGGTCAAGGTCACACTTAGACGTTAAAGGATAGTGCATTGATGGGCGTGTCCGGTCCATATCTTTGTCATCGATGGATGGATTTTCAAATAACTTGGCATGAATGTGTACCACAGTAAGATGACGTGCAGTGCGCAAGACCCAGGTCCGTAGCTCAAAGGTCAAGGTCACACTTAGACGTTAAAGGATAGTGCATTGATGGGCGTGTCCAGTCCATATCTTTGTCATCGATGGATGGATTTTCAAATAACTTGGCATGAATGTGTACCACAATAAAACGATGTGTCACACGCAAGACCCAGGTCCATAGCTCAAAGGTCAAGGTCACACTTAGACGTTAAAGATCATTTTTCATGATAGTGCATTGATGGGCATGTCCGGTCCATATCTTTGTCATTCATGCATGGATTTTAAAATAACTATGCATGAATGTGTGACACAGTAAGACGATGTGTCGCGCGCAAGACCCAGGTCCGTAGGTCAAAGGTCCTAAACTCTAACATCGGCCATAACTATTCATTCAAAGTGCCATCGGGGGCATGTGTCATCCTACGGAGACAGCTCTTGTTTCAGTTGTTATTTCTCTGGATCCCAGTTGCTAGTATAACAAGGAATGGAAATAATACTGCATGAATGAATTTGATAATCATGTATATTCTTTAATTCCATGTTGCCATTGCTACAACAATTCTTGTCGAACCATAGACTTGTGTGAACTTTAGTCCATAGTGCGTCATCAAGCTCTATTATTTCATCAACATTTAAATTGTGTAGTTTAGCCATAGTCTAGTGAACTTCAGTTTGCTTCTGTTGGGATAAGCAGGCATGTAGCATACTTGAAAGTCGTCTTGTACTTTTTAAATACATTGCAAAACCCATGTCAGTTCTACAATTTTCATTAGCATGCAGAGAAAAGGTGGGGATTTGGAACACACTGTAGTAGATGTGTTTATGGCATCTCTTCAGAGCAGTAACTGCTCCATAAGAGCAGTAAAGGTACATTTAAGGAGCAAGTATATCTCTCAGTAAGGGAAGAAAGCCAGGTTAAAGGCATCTCTTAGGAGCAAATTCTCTCAAGAGCAGAAAGCTATGCTTATGGCACCTTTGAGCAAGTACCCAGTAACTCTTCACAATGGCATATAACTATATAAGGCATCTCTGAAGAGCAAATATCTCTCCACAAAGGTTTGAAGTTGTTTTATGGCACCTCTGAGGAGAAAATATCTCTCCACAAAGGTTTAGAGCTGTTTTATGGTACCACTGATGAACATATACCTGTCCACAAATATTTAGAGCTGTTTTATGGCACCTCTGGGGAGGAAATATCTCTCCACAAAGGTTTAAAGCTGTTTTATGGCACCTCTGGGGAGCAAATATCTCTCTTCAAAGGTTTAAAGCTATTTTATCGCACCTCTGAGGAGCAAATATCTCTCCACAAAGGCTAAAAGCTGCTTTATGGCACCTCTGAGGAGCAAATATCTCTCCACAAAGGCTAAAAGCTGTTTTGCAAATACCTGCCTGTAAGAGCAAATCCTTACTTTTTCAGTTTGACCAGTTTCTAAGCAAATTATCATAATCATACTTAATACTGGAGCATAAGAAAGTGACCCATTTAAATGAATTTCAAGTATGTTGCCTGTCCGAGTCAGCTCAGCAGCGACTACCATTCATGAGGTCATGGGATCAATCCTAAGTACTCTGTGAGGAAACTTCAGTAAACACCTGTGCTCATTCCTTCTCTGTCTCACATATATCCTAGAGGAAAATAAGAAACCCGGGAATAATGGTAGGTTCTTTTGACCAGTATTACATAACTGAGATAATACTGAAATATAATGTTAATCCTATATCAACAATTACATAAACAATTAGCATGTGTACAAAGTCAGCAAAAAAATGTTATCCATTTGAGGACATTGCAAAATGAAGAAAATTGGCAAAAAAAAAAAAATTTCAGTGGGAAAACAAGACACCTCTTGCATTGGCAAATTGAAATTGAACCAACAGATTGCACGGGGAAAACATTCTGAGGGACAAATAGCACGAGCCTTCTGATCCAGTTAAAGGCAGACAAGTAGATTGATTGCCGCATGCATTAGTTGATTAAAAGAGCTTATCTCAACATTACCTAATCATTAATAGAAATTGATCAGTATATGTCAGTGTCAAATTCAGACTTTTATGCCCAGAAAATGTTGTGGCAGTTATATCATTTGTTGTGAAAAATATATCAATTTTTATTTTTATGGCTTGCTTTGAAAAGGAACATAATATGGTAAAAGGTTTACCTGAAAGTTCAAAACACTTCAGGTGGGCAATATAGAGCCACCAAGCTCCTCTTGCTTGAAAGTCATTAATAAATCTAATGGTTTTTGTCTTTGTCACTGCCATTTCCAGTCTTTAAGAAGGATTAAGCTTTGAATAAGGTTGTATCATTCTTTACTTGTACATGCAGATTAGCGCGTTATTGAAGACAGAAAAAGAAAATGTCATCAGATTATTACACAAGGTCAGCGGATTTAGTTCCACAGCTAGCAGAAAGTACACAAGACCTTAATAAAGGAATATGGGAAGCAGCTGCAATATTAGCTTGGTTTTTACATCAAATTAGAAAAGGACATTTTAATCAAATTGGAGCTATGATGTGTTGGTTGACTGTTTTTTTCTTGTGTCTATGCTTTGGTGTTTGCACCCTGCTTGAGTCACAGCTACATGGGAAGATCTGGAAGAAATGTCATTAGGAGTTTTAAAAACCATAGATTTTGTCCAGTTTTTAGCTCACCTGTCACATAGTGACAGGGTGAGCTTTTGTGATCGCCCTTCGTCCGTCCGTCCGTCGTCTGTCCGTCCACAATTTCTTGTGAACAAGATAGAGACAACATTTTGCGAGCAATTTTGATCAAACTTGTACAAAACTTGTATTGGCATGATATCTCAATTCCTTTCAAAAACTGGCCAGATCCCATCATGGGTTCTAGAGTAATTGTCCCTTAAAGGGCCAGAATTTGCTATTTTTGTGCGTCAACAATTTCTTGTCTGCACGATAGTGGTTTCATTTATGATTTTATTTTAACCAAACTTGCAGACAACTTGTATCATCATAAGATCTCGGTTCCTTTCTTCAACCGGCAGGATCCCATTATGGGTTCCAGAGTTAAGGCCCCTGAAGGGCCAAAATTAGCTATTTTGACCTTGTCTGCACAATAGCAGCTTCATTTATGATTTGATTTTTACTAAACTTGCACACCACTTGTATCATCGTGGGATCTTGGTTCCTTTCTTGAACTGGCCAGATTCCTTTATGGGTTCCAGAGTTATGGCCCCTGAAAGGGCCAGAATTAGCTATTTTGACCTTGTCTGCACAATAGCAGCTTCATTTATTATTTGAATTTAACCAAACTTGCACAAAACTTGTGTCAAATGAATGTCTTGGTTCCTTTCTTGAACTGGCCAGATTCCATCATGTGTTCCAGAGTTATGGCCCCTGAAAGGGCCAAAATTAGCTATTTTGACCTTGTCTGCATAATAGCAGCGTCATTTATGATTTGAATTTAATTAAACTTACAGAAAACTTGTACCACCATAAGATCTCAGTTCCTTTCTTGAACCAACCAGATCCCATTATGTGTTCCAGAGTTATGGCCCCTAAAAGGACCAAAATTAGCTTTTTAGCTCACCTGTCACATAGTGACAAGGTGAGCTTTTGTGATCACCTGTCGTCCTTCGTCAGTCCATCCGTGCGTCAACAATTTCTTGTCTGCACGATAATGGTTTCATTTATGATTTTATTTTAACCAAACTTGCACACAACTTGTATCACCATAAGATCTCGGTTCCTTTCTTCAACTGGCCAGATCCCATTATGGGTTCCAGAGTTATGGCCCCGGAAAGGGCCAAAATTAGCTATTTTGACCTTGTCTGCACAATAGCAGCTTTATTTATAATTTGATTTTTACCAAACTGGCACACAACTTGTATCACCATAAGATCTTGGTTCCTATCTTGAACTGGCCAGATTCCATTATGGGTTCCTGAGTTATGGCCCTTGAAAGGGCCAGAATTAGCTATTTTGACCTTGTCTGCACAATAGCAGCTTCATTTATGATTTTATTTTAACCAAACTTGCACACAACTTGTATCACCATAAGATCTTGGTTCCTTTCTTCAACTGGCGAGATTCCTTTATGGGTTCCAGAGTTATGGCCCCTGAAAGGGCCAGAATTAGCTATTTTGACCTTGTCTGCACAATAGCAGCTTCATTTATGATTTGAATTTAATCAAACTTGCAGAAAACTTTTGTCACCATAAGATCTTGGTTCTTTTTTTAAACCGGCCAGATCCCTTAATGGGTTCCAGAGTTATGGCCCCTGAAAGGGCAAAAATTAGCTATTTTGACCTTGTCTGCACAATAGCAGCTTCATTTATGATTTGATTTTAACCACACTTGCACACAACTTGTATTACCACAAGATCTTGGTTCCTTTCTTGAACTGGCCAGATTCCTTCATAGGTTCCAGAGTTATGGCCCCTTAAAGGTCCAAAATTGGCTATTTTGGCTTTTGCAGCCATATGGAGACTTCATTTATGGTTTTATTTGATACAAACTTCCAAAATATCTTCAACAACAATAAATCTTGGATTCCATGACAAATCAGATCCAATCGTAGGTTCCAGAGTTATTTTATATCTGATTACCTCCCCTGATTGTAATCAAAATGGATTTATATCAGTAAGTACTTATAGGACTTATTTGAAATTTCATTATTGTCATAAGTTGGACTGAGCCAATCAGGGTAGATAACTATGGACTGATTTTATTTCAAATTACCTCCCTTTATTTCAAATTAAAATGGGTATATCTCCGTAACTAATGAAGATACTGATCTGAAATTTCATTTATGTCAACAGATTTATTTGGCAGATCCTTCTTTTGTTCACTTACAATAGTTTGTTTTTTTAATTACGTCCCTTTGACGTTACTATAAATAGCTTATTTTTAGTAACTTTTTTATTATTGGCCGTAGGGAAAAACCGAGACCACTTTTCTGTGGTACAACATGGATGGTATCCCAATTTTTAGGTGTATTTTGACATATCTGTACCTTGTAAGAATTTTTTTTTCTTTTTGGTTAAATTTCTTCCCTTTGTTGTTCCTGTCCTTTGGACTTAGATATTTTTTCTGAGGACCTTTTTGTCCTCAACTGCAATGATAACAGGTGAGCGATATAGGGCCATCATGGCCCTCTTGTTTGACCTTGTCTGAACCATAGCAGCTTCATTTATGATTTGATTTTAATCAAACTTGCACAAAACTTGTGTCACCATAAGATCTCGGTTCCTTTCTGGAACTGACCAGATCCCGCAACAGGTTCCAGAGTTATGGCCCCTGAAAGGGCCAAAATTAGCTTTTTTGACCTTGTCTGCACAATAGCAGCTTCATTTATGATTTGATTTTAACCAAACTTGCACACAACTTGTATCAAACCAAGATGTTGGTTCCTTTCTTGAAATGGTTAGATTCCTTTATGGGTTCCGGAGTTATGGCCCCTGATAGGGCCAGAATTAGCTATTTTGACCTTGTCTGCACAATAGCAATTTTGATTTGAATTTAATCAAACTTGCACAGAACTTGTGTCACCATAAGGTCTTGGTTATTTTCTTGAATCGGCCAGATCCCTTAATGGGTTCCAGAGTTACGGCCCCTGAAAGGGCCAGAATTAGCTATTTTGACCTTTTCGGCTTAATAGCAGCTTTGTTGTTCCTGTCCTTTGGGCTTCATTAGTTAAAATTTTGCTCGATGTAATCCTTTGGGCATAAAACTACTGGCCTGATTTGAAAATAATTTTATTTGAAGTAACTTTAAGAAAATTTCAACTATATTTTCTCATAATTCTTTTGATTGATCTGGATTATGATTCTTTGATTATCTTGTCCTTATGTGCAATGATAACAGGTGAGCGATATAGGGCCATTTTGGCCCTCTTGTTACAAATTAACAATGCTTGAAGGGCGTTTTGTTGGCATTTTTATTAAACTGGAGCTTGGCCTGGTAGTTGACTGATGTTTCATGTTTCTGTGGTTTTGTGGGCAACTAGAGGGTAGATCCAGAGGTAATGTCACTAGAGTTATAAAAAAAAATACCAAACACCTTTTGAACCTGAGATTTTGTCCAAAGTTAATGTACATTCACAGATGTTCAGGATTAACAACATTCATTAAATCACTAACCGCCTCGGTAGCCTACTGGTAGAGCGTCCGCTTCAAGTGCGGGAGGTTGTGGGTTCAATTCCCGGCCGCGTCATACCAAAGACGTAAAAAATGGTACTAGTAGCTTCCTGGCTTGGCGCTCAGCATTTAGAGGATAGTACTAGGACTGGTCAGCCCGGTGTCAGTATAATGTGACTGGGTGGGATATCATGTTATGTGTCTACGGTGTGATATTCCAGTGAGGCAGCACTATAAAGTTGGGCATTGTGCTCACTGCTACAAGTAGACACCGTCATTCATATGAATGAAAAATTGTTGAGAAAGACGTTAAACCCGAACACACACACACACTCATTAAATCAGTAAATCGACCTATTATATGTCGTTGGTTATGAAAAATATTACAATTTTATTTAATGACTTGTTTTGTAAAGGAACATAATTATGGTAAAAGTTCAAAGCACTTCAGATGGGCAATATAGAGCCATCAAGCTCCACTTGCTTGGAAAGTCATTAATAAATCTAATGGTTTTTGCCTTTGTCACTGTGATATCCGGTCTTAAAAAGACTTAAGCCTTGAATTAGATTCTATTACTCTTTACTTGTACCTGCAAATAGCGCATTATTGAAGACAGAAAAAGAAAATTACAATTTGTAATTGTACATGTAAATATATTGGAGGCTCACAGGGAAGACTGGGCATGCCCAACTGTGTTGCCTCTTGAAATAAAGACGTTATTATTATTATTATGATTATTATTATTTCCCAGTAACATTGGGTACGTACACAAATCATGAGACAACAAAGCTCTTCTCTATTTACATTAATTTTACAGACATCTTTCAAATTTGATGTTAAATGCAGTAGGTAGATGAGATAAATTTTAAGATATATCCATAGATCCATATTCCACTTTTCTCATCACTACAGTAACTTTTTCAAGAATATATAAATACAAAATGTAATGAATAAAACACAGGCCAAATAAGTACAAATTTATCAATCAGAATTATATAGCATACATCTTACTATAAACTTATAATTATGATACAACATTATATAATTGTGCCATGGATGCAGTGACATTAGCTTTGGATCAACCCCTGTATAACCCCTCATAAAATGCCAGAGTTTAAAGCTATTTAGTGTTTCAGGCCAAGAATCTTAAAAGCCTATAGAATCCTGATTAGAAATTCCTTACCAAAAGTTTGACCAATGGCAAAGTCACATTTTGAGGGTGATTTTTTTTAAACCCAGATCTATGGGCTAGCGGTTACTCCCCAGGACTCGGTGATTTATGGTTACAAGTTTTCACCACAGTAAAGTTAACATATTAAATTAATGTCAGCTAAACTGAATAACATTCTTTTGTTGGTGAAAACAAGAATCTCCCAGCATTCAGGTGACTGAATTAATTTGAACTACCACTGGGGACAAAAAGTCATTCTCTTGCCTCAAATTAACTTTATAGAATAACATAAAAAGCAAGTTATCTGGAAAGTATAATCAATACTGGAGAAAGACTAATTTTACTAATCAGGTGTTTTATAATTATTTTTCTGATCCACATTTTTGTTGTTGCTTTGAAAACTAGCTAGAGTGCCATTGTATGTTTTTAGTATTTGCTCAGCTATACAGGTATATAATGAAGAGCTATTGTACTTGCCACCATCTGTTTCCAGACTCCTGATTAAAATTTTGATGCTTTGTTGTTATTCAAATTGTTTGATACAAAATATAAAGAGTGGTACCACATCACCACCTGCATCATGTGACACAGGAACATAACTTTTGTACCAATATTTCAAGAGTTATGCCTCATGTTTAGTTAGACATTAATGCACTTTCACATTAACTTTGTTCCAATTCAAAGTAAGTGTTCTATATCATGTTCAACATCATATGACACAAGGTTAATAACGCTGGAAAAATTATACAATGAATTATGCACCCTTCTTACTAAAACCAATAATTCTTTTTAAACATTACTCATAATTCCAAAAAAAACAAAAATTAAATCTCAGAATAGTGTTTGCTTCCTTTTAAAAGACAATCCATTTTTACTTAAATTTTGCTGCAGTTTCACTCTAACACTGATTCTGCCTTTGCGACCAGTGCAGACCAAGATCAGGCTGCACATCCGTGCAGTCTGATCATATCTGCACTGTTCGCTATTCAGTCAGTACATTTTCAGTGAACACCCGTTTGAATGATAAATGGTATTGTCCAAATTGAAAGATGGACCAGTCCATTTTAGAAACGGGTTAAGATGTTCTATACACAAAACCATGATGCTGAAGAAGACCATGATGGTGATTGTAATTTCATGCTTCGCCATTGTGATGTTGAGACTTCCAGGGATCAGTCTGGGATTTCCTGTTCCTATTTTTGCACCGAGTGCTTCACTTATCACCTTTACATGATGGTGAAATGAAAGATCATGATGGGAAAACATGAGATGAGAACAGCTCTTTATGATTATGATCTTGTGTTTCTCCATCATGCAAAGGTGATAAACAAAATGTGAGACCAGTATTGTTAAACAGCAGATGATGACGGTGAAATGCACAATGAGGAATATTTCATGATTTCTTGACATGCACATTGCCAACAAAGTGATACATGAAGCACAAGATAACTGGTGAAACACAAAATTACACTGAGTGCAGGATCCTGAAGTCAGAAATGAAAAATAATTCTGTATTTTGCCATCATGGTCTTGTGCTTTGCCATCTGACTTGCACTTGGACGTCATGGTCTTATGCTTCATGCACAAGCAGTTTATAAGGCAGGAAGTAATGGCTCCTATGGAACTCCAAATAATAACACTTATTAAATTTGATTGAATCTCCACATCATCGCCGATATCATATGACAAAAAGATGATGACACGTATTTTATGAATCATGCCCCCATTTTACTAAAATTTTGATGTACTCTTACTCCCTCAATTACTTTATGAATTTGTTCAGTCTGATTAAAACAATCTGCTTTTAACGATACGCATAGGATCTGGAGACAGTCTTTAGAGGGTCATGTTCAGATGACCTTTCCAATAGCCAATCGGAACCTTGCTTTCAACATTTTGAAAGTAGAAGTTAAAAAAATCTATATTTAGCCTGGGATCCAATTTTCGATATGTGATTGTCACAGGTTTATAGTTCTTATGACGACCATATCTTGTAATTTCTAATTTGTGACATAATAAAATGATAAAGTAAAAAGAAGAAAGGTAAAATAATGAAGTAAAAAGAAGATAGATATGGTGGAATCTACGTCTAGGGAACAACATGTTGTGGTAGATAAATGTGTTTTGTGCAGTTTGAAGGTTTGTGCTATTTTGAAGGTTAAGCCAAACGTTTGTTGAAACAAGTTGTCTGATTTGTTCAAATAAAAATAAGATAGGTGGACATAAAAAAAATAGTGATACTGGAAATCTGATTAGACAGGAAGATGAATTTGAATGGGCAGCCGTCAGATCTAACATTTATGAAGATCGAGTACTTTAGTCAGATTGAGAATTTGTTTCAAACTTAAATAGAAATTTCTCACTTCAGATTTTTTGTTTCCTCTGACAAGGCAGTGTTGCCAGAGTGTTAATCACTCCAGTAATAGTTCTAGTTTCCCCAGATGTGTCCTATATAAATTATCTACTCAGCATCATTGAAATATAGTAGTGGAGAGTGCTGTCTTCTCTGATAGTTCTTGTTTGTGTTGCCAGAGTATTGGCCACTTCGGTACTATGTCACTGCTCAGCATCATCAAAATAATCAAGTGTGCTGTCTCCTCTGACAGTTCTTGTTTGTGTTGCATGAGTATTGGCCACTTCAGTACTGTCACTGCTCAGCATCATCAAAATAGTCAAGTGTGCTGTCTCCTCTGACAGTTGTTGTTTGTGTTGCCAGAGTATTGGCCACTTCGGTACTATGTCACTGCTCAGCATCATCAAAATAATCAAGTGTGCTGTCTCCTCTGACAGTTCTTGTTTGTGTTGCATGAATATTGGCCACTTCAGTACTATGTCACTGCTCAGCATCATCAAAATAGTCAAGTGTGCCGTCTCCTCTGACAGTTGTTGTTTGTGTTGCCAGAGTATTGGCCACTTCAGTACTATGTCACTGCTCAGTATCATCAAAATAATCAAGTGTGCTGTCTCCTCTGACAGCTGTTGTTTGCTTCCCACTTCAGTCATTCATAAGAAGAATTGTTAATAATTATGTCTCCCCCCCTCTGGGGGAGACATATTGCTTTTTGCCCTAGATGATTGGTCATGCAGAGTAGATGACCCCTATTGTTTTTGGGGTCACACCATCAAAACTCAAGGTCACAGGGGCCTGAACATGGAAAACCATTTCCGATCAATAACTCGAGAACGAATTGACCCAGAATGTTGAAACTTCATAGGATGATTGGTCATGCAGAGTAGATGACCCCTATTGATTTTGGGGTCACTCCGTCGAAGGTCAAGGTCACAGGGGCCTGAACATGGAAAACCATTTCCGATTATTTGTTTTTGGGGTCACTACTTTAAAGGTCAAGGTCACAGGGGCCTGAACATTGATAACCATTTCCGATCAATAACTTGAGAACCTCTTGACCCAGAATGTTGAAACTTCATAGGATGATTGAACATGCAGAGTAGATGACCCCTATCGATTTTAGGGTCACTCTGTTAAAGGTCAAGGTCACAGGAGCCTGAACATGGAAAACAATTTCCGATCAATAACTTGAGAACCACTTGACCCAGAATGTTGAAACTTCATAGGATGATTGAACATGCAGAGTAGATGACCCCTGTTGATTTTTGGGTCAGTCTATTAAAGGTCAAGGTCACAGGGGCCTGGTCATGTAAATTCATTTCCGGAAAATAACTTGAGAACCACTTGACCTAGAATGTTGAAAATTAATAGGATGATTGGACATGCAGAGTAGATGACCCCTATTTATTTTGGGGTCACTTGATCAAAGGTCAAGGTCACAGGAGCCTAAACAGTGACTTGAGAACCACTAGGCCAAGAGTGTTGAAACTTAGCAGGATGACTGGACATGCCAAGTAGATGATCCCTATTGCAGCCAATCATCAGTGTCTCTTTGACTTTCGCTCCTGACCCCTATTGACTTCTTGCCTATAGGACTTTGCATTGGGGGAGACATGCGCTATTTTACAAAACCAATTTCTAGTTTTCACACTTGATTAACCATGATGTGTTAAGGAATTCTTAAAATCGCCATAATTCCAGGAAGGAAAAATTCCCTTATGGACAAACTTAAGTTTTTTTTACAGATTTAGTATTAGGTGCACCTGAGCTCAATACACATATTTCTTGATCACCAATTATCACACAGAGAACATGCTCATTTGTTTTAATAATATAACCATGATGTTTTTGCTGCCTGCTTTGGTTGGTGAGGCTATAAAAAAAATTCTATTGTGTTGATAGAAAAGAAAAGAAGTGTATGATATGCTAATTTCTTGAAGTGAAGCAAAAGTTGTTGATAAAAGTATCTACTCATCAATAAAATTAGATTGACAGAAAATCACCAGAAATCCTTGCCGATAATCATCCTTTGTAAGAAATTGTAAGAAACGTAAAAACAAGATAAAATGTATTAGTTTTATCACGAACCGCATAAACCAGAGGTAATTTCTTACCAGATATCTTCAAGGAACATTTAGGGTATTTATTTTAGCATCTATTTAGTGCTGCTTTAGGTTCAAACCCTGTTATGGTAATGACCTTAGGTTTCAGAGTAATCACAACTGTTAAATATGAAGAATTTTCCCTTATACATTTTCACATTTATGATATAATATTTGTTTCCTGCTGGTATTGATTTATTGTTTTGAAATACTCGTGCAGTTGTCAAGAAAATAATGCACAAATAGAATTGCACTTTAAGCTTTGCTTGTATTATCTCTTTCCTGTGGCAGAACATTGGTAATAGGTGATTAACTTGAAATTTGGAGATATGACACTTGAATTTTTAGATATGTAATCAGTAAGGATAGGTATCTCCAGAGTCATGGCTCTTGGATTAGTCCAAAATGCAAAAAAAATATAAGAGTCCACACAGTACGTAGAGTATTTTCAGAATTCAAAATTAATTTTTTCAATGTTGTGACTGGCATGTATTATGTCTGTTCAGCACTCTGGTTTGCTGATATCTTTGCCATTGTAAATTAGGTTTTAGTGGGTATTGTTTGTATTTATGGGGTGACTGATTTCAGCAAATCTTGTCGGAATTGGTAGTTATTGCCATTTAATTAGAAACTGCAATTTTGACCATCCAGCACAAGATTTAGTTAAAAATCTTACAATTCACTGAAATTGCTTTTTAGCCCACCATCATCAGATGGTGGGCTATTCAAATCACTCTGCGTCCGTGGTCCGTCGTCCTTCCGTCCGTCCATCCGTCCGTCATTCCGTCCGTCCTTCCGTTAACAATTTCTCGTTATCGCATCTCCTCAGAAACTACCAGGGGGATTTTGACCAAACTTTGTCAGAATGATGTATTGGTACCCTAGTTGTGTCCCCCTGAAAATCAGACTGGTTCATCAAATTTTTAGTAAGTTATGGCCCTTTGTTTATTTCTATAATTTACATAGATTTATATAGGGAAAAACTTTGAAAATCTTCTTGCCCCAAACCACAGAGCCTAGGGCTTTGATATTTGGTATGAAGCATCATCTAGTGGTCTTCTACCAATATGATTCAAATTATTTCCCTGGGGTGTAATATGGCCCCGCCCCGGGGGTCACATGGTTTATATAGACTTATATAGGGAAAAACTTTGAAAAGCCTCTTGTCCAAAACCACAGGGTCTAGGGCTTTGATATTTTGTATGTGACATCATCTAGTGGTCTTCAACTAAGATTATTCAAATTATCCCCCTAGGGTCAAATATGGCCCCGCCCCGGGGTCACACGGTTTACATAGACTTATATAGGGAAAAACTTTGAAAATCTTCTTGTCCAAACCATAAAGCCTAGGGCTTTGATATTTGTAATGTAGCATCATCTAGTGGTTCTCTACCAAGTTTGTCAAAATTATCCCCCTAGGGTCAAATATGGCCCCGCCCTGGGGGTCACATGGTTCATATAGACTTATATAGGGAAAAGCTTATAAAAACTCCTTGTCAATAACCTACAACATTCAGATTTGGACCACATGTATGGTTTTGAGTGGCAAGATGAACCTTGACATGAGTTGACCTTGATTTTGACCTAGTGACCTACTTTCACATTTCTGTAGCTACAACCTTCAAATTTGGACCACATTCATAGTTTTGTGCACTGAAATAAACTTTGACCTTGACATTGACCTAGTGACCTACTTTCACATTTTTGAAGGTACATGCTTCAAATTTGGACCACATGCATAATTTTGTGTTCTGAAATGAAATTTGACCTTGATTTTGACCCAGTGACCTACTTTCACATTTCTCAAGCTACAGCCTTCAAATTTGGACCACCTGCATGGTAATTGTACCAAAACAAACTTTGACCTTTACATCGACCTAGTGACCTACTTTCACATTTTTGAAGGTACAGGCTTCATATTTGGACCACATGCATAGTTATGTATTCCGAAATAAAATTTGACCTTGATTTTGACCTAGTGACCTACTTTCACATTTCTCAAGCTACAGCCTTGAAATTTGGACCACATGCATGGTTTTGTGTACCGAAACAAACTTTGACCTTTACATTGACCTAGTGACCTACTTCCACATTTTTGAAGGTACAGGCTTCAAATTTGGACCACATGCAAAGTTTTGTATTCCGAAATAAAATATGACCTTGATTTTGACCTAGTGACCTACTTTCACATTTCTCAAGCTACAGCCTTCAAATTTGGACCACTTGCATAGTTTTGTGTACCGAAATGAACTTTGACCTTAAGATTGACCTAGTGACCTACTTTCAGATTTCTGTAGCTATAGGCTTCAAATTTAGACCACAGGAATAGGATTGTGTACCGAAACAAACTTTGACCTTGATATTGACCTAGTGACCTACGTTCACATTGTTGAAGGAACAGGCTTCAAATTTGGACCACATGCATAGATTTGTGTTGTGAAGTGAAATTTGACCTTGATTTTGGCCTAGTGACCTACTTTCTCATTTCTCAAGCTACAGCCTTCAAATTTGGACCACTTGCATAGTTTTGTGTACCGAAATGAACTTTGACCTTAAGATTGACCTAGTGACCTACTTTCAAATTTTTCAAACTACAGTCTTCAAAATTGATGCACATGCATAGTTTTGTGTACAAAGAACTTTGTCCTTGAAATTGATCTAGTGACCTACTTTCACATTTCTCAAGTTACAGCTTTCGAATTTAGACCACATGCACAGTGTTGTGTACGGAAATGAAATTTGACCTTAAGCTAGTCAGTAAGTCTTGAAATTTGGAACACACAAAAATGACACATTGGTGGGCGCCAAGATCACTCTGTGATCTCTTGTTATTAATTGCTGAATTTCTTACACTGGTAAATAGATTATATTTCATACGTAATGTACTACAACAAAAGATAGAAATCTGCTACAAAATACCAACTTTTCAGTGGAATGGTATCACTGTTTTATAGATCTATACACAACATAGTTACATTTTCACTAATTGCCTCGACAGATAACTGCAGGAAAAGGAGCTATCTCGAGTGTTGACAAGAAATTTTACCTAAGATATAACTGATCCAGGATCTATGTGTTTTGGCAGAAAGTTTTTTTCAGTCCAACAGTTGTCATGTTGTATTGGAGGAATTCTCCTGATTGCATGTGCTTTGTGAAATATCAAGGTGCAGCATGATAGATATTGCAGGCTTTGTTCCAATATACAGTACCACTGAAAAGTTCCTACACTCATACATGATATGCTTTGTGCATAACACTGGAAGTTTGTTTGCGTTTTGTTTTAATTGATGCTCAGTATATGTTGAATTATTTTTTCCGAAGCAAAAATAGTCCCTGCAAAAATAAAAGAAAAAAGGAAAAGAATAGTTTTGGTTGTTCTGTAAATCATCAGTGTATTGATGTTGGTTGCAGTAAACTGCTAGTTGGTTTAAATGATTCCTTTATGAAATACTTAGAATGAGCAATATATTATAAAATTGTAAAATCACCCTGTTTTACCCTCTTATTAAACCATCAGTTTATGGGAACTCAACCAAAGCTGATCAAATAAAGAAGAACCCCACCCCACAAAAACATCTATATTTACAAGTAGTATGACAAATAAATCAAAATGATGTCTGACTTACTGATAAGATGGGGATTGCTTCATAGGAAGTTTTACAACTACAATTTACAGTGTGTAGGAATTTTTGGAGATAAGTGTATGTTGTGACACTTTGAGTTCCCCAAGGATTACCTGGAAATTGTCTCGATTTCGTTCAAAAGATGGATGGTGAAAGGATTGATTAGTGAGAAAAAAGGAACTGAAAGTAGTTTTTGTTTTCAATTTGAGACTGCATGTGAAGAACATGTGATAAGAATGACCGTGTTCAATTTTGATTCTTTCGGAATGCATAAAAGCCGCCTTTGTGTCTGCAATTCCTAATTCTCAGAGTATCCTTGGAGTATATTTGGAAATGGAATAAAAACGAAAACATGGAATTAAGTATTGGAAGATTGAAATGGAGGGGAATCATCAAAGTTGTTAACAGGGTTTACGTTGAAATGCATGGAAATTGATAGAAATTTAAATGACATGCATTATATAAGTGACATGTAGATAATCTTTTAACGAAAAGGAAAATGTCATAACAAACACTTAAAGACTTGATCATAGTATTTATGTAACTTGTACACTATTCTGTCGCAATTTTAGATATATTTTTTTGCAAAAATTATGATTATAAATGTGCTTAAAGTTTGGGTGTAATTTGAAAGTTAAGGGTCGTTATCTTTAATTGTATGGTGATCAACAATAAACATCCTTTGTTAAAAATTCTGCTACTAAAAGTTTAACTAAGTTCATTATACGCACACAGGCAAAGTATATGGTTGATATATTGGAGTCTGTTACAATATCCCTTATTCCTTTCTTGAGACATGAACTGGAGTTTGAAAGAAGTACACAGTCATGTATTTTTGCCACTGTAACAAAACAAGAATCATTATTGACCCAAAGCAGTAGGTCAAGGTCACAGTTCGAGATCAAAGGTCAAATGGCTTAAATTCTTGTCCATTCCATATCTTCTGAACAGCTGGCAAGAATTTCATAAAACTAGCGTCATAGCATTAGTTCTTTCTCTCATCAAGATGCCCAGGACGTTAGGTCAAAGGTCAAGGTCACATTGGTAGGTCAAAGTTCAGATAGCTTTTTTTCTATCTTTTCAATGGATTTTCAAGTAACAACACATAAATGTTTACTATTGTAATACAACAAGAAGTATGTGTGCCAGGTTGCTATGTCTAAGGTCAAAGTAAAACTCGGAGGTCAAAGGTCAAATAGCCTAATTTTGTGTCTAAAACTGCTTGAAAGTTTTTTGTTTTTTTAAATTGATGTTAATTGTTTACCTCATTGAAGAAATGTGCAGAGCACCAGGGTTGCTAAATTAGAAATTACACTTGAGGAAACATGTCAGATACCTTTATTTCAAACTTTGATTTTTCAAAGTAAGTACAAAGAAATGTTCACCAGCCTAGTATGACAAAAATCATGTATGTACCACTGGTCCCTAGGTTCAAGGTCAAAGACAACAACTTTCTTTTGTCAGGGTGTTGAACACATGACCCTTAACTGTAGCTCAGATTGTTCGCAGATATTCAAGCATTTAAGCAGTGTACCAAACCTTTCTTGTTTGTTTTTTTTTTGTCAAGAACCCTACAATTTGAAATTCAAATTAGTATGACCAGAGTTACTGCTCTTTACTTAAAAACTGCATTTTTGTCCATCTGCAACCATATCTTGGTAATTATAAGTCACATTCAGATGATATTTGGTGTGATTATCTGTATTTACTCATAGCTGTGTCTTTAAGTCAGTCTCAGTTATTGCCCATTGATAAGTTTAAAACTGCATTTCAAATCCTAAAGCTAATTGTCATGGTAACATTTAGTCGCATTGAGTTGATATTTGCTGCAAACATTTGTATTAACTTGCATCTACATCTCAGTATTTGGTTTAATATCAAGTTAATATGACCAGAATAATTTATTAAAAACTGCCATTTTTGTCTTTTTGCAATCTGACTAAAGTACATCTCCTATTACGCTACGCCTAGGATCTGAAAACGACCTATTCATGGCCTCGTTCTGACGACCCTTTCGCTAGCCAATCAGAGCTTAGCTTACAACATGTTGCAAATCTACCTGTAGCCTTGACTTTTGATATTTACAATTCATATGTCGTATTGTGTCAGATAGCCGGTTAGCTCAGTCGGTAGGCCACTTGCTTTGTAAGCGAGGGGTCCCGGGTTCGAGCCCTGGAATAACTGCATATTTTTCTTACTCTTTGGCATTCGAACAAGTCGTCTGATTGGTTAAAATAAAAATAGCAATACTGGAAATCCAAAATATACAGAAGACGTATGTGAATGGGTCGTTCTCAGATCTTCGTTTAGAAGATCAAGTACCTAAGTCAGATTGGTCTTTTTGTACCCATTATCTTTGCAATGGCTTGTCACAATGAGTTGATATGTGATGTGAATATTTTAAATACTCTTTCTGCTTCCCTTCAAAACTTTTTAAAGTCAGCATTATGTTATCTGAGTTGTTGCCCCTGCTTTGGTTAAAATGGTACTTTTTTTCCAATATTTTTATCATATAATATATGAGATAGTTTTATTGACTGGAGGATACTTTTTGATTAGACTCTTCACTAATTACTAGAGTAATTCCCCTTAATTAGGTTAATTATGTCTCCCCTAGGAGACATATTGTTTTTGCCCTGTCCGTCCATCGTCCGTCCGTCCCTCCGTCCTTCCGTCCGTCCGTATGTCACACTTCATTTCCGAGCATTGTAGGGCTGCTGGAGTAGACGACCCCTATTGTTTTTGGGGTCACAGGGGCCTGAACATTGAAAACCATTTCCGATCAATAACTAGAGAACCACTTGACCCAGAATGTTGAAACTTCATAGGATGATTGGTCATGAAGAGTAGATGACCCCTATTGATCTTGGGGTCACTCCGTCAAAGGTCAAGGTCACAGGGGCCTGAACATTGAAAACCATTTCCAATCAATAACCAAAGAACCACTTGACCCAGAATGTTAAAACTTCATAGGATGATTGGTCATGTAGAGTAGATGTCCCCTATTGATTTTGGGGTCACTCTGTCAAAGGTCAAGGTCACAGGGGCCTGAACATTGAAAACTATTTCCGGTCATTAACTTGAGAACCACTTGACCCAGAATGATAAAACTTCATAGGATGATTGGTCATGCAGAGTAGATGACCCCTAACGATTTTAGGGTCACTCTGTTAAAGGTCAAGGCCACAGGGGCCTGAACATGGAAAACCATTTCCAATCAATAACTTGAGAACCTCTCGACCCAGAATGTTGAAACTTCATAGGATGATTGTTCATGCAGAGTAAATGACCCCTATTGTTTTTGGGGTCAGTCTATTAAAGGTCAAGGTCACAGTGGCCTGTTCATGTAAAATCATTTTTTGGAAATAACTTGAGAACACTTGACCTACAATGTTGAAACTTAATAGGATGATTGGACATGCAGAGTAGATGACCCCTATTTATTTTGAGGTCATCTGATCAAAGGTCAAGGTCACAGGAGCTTGAACAGTGACTTGAGAACCACTAGGCCAAGAGTGTTGAAATTTAGCGGGATGACTGGACATGCCAAGTAGATGATCCCTATTGCAGCCAACCATCAGTGTCTCTTTGACTTTCGCTCCTGACCCCTACTGACTTCTTGCCTATAGGACTTTGCATTGGGGGAGACATGCGCTTTTTTACAAAAGCATTTTCTAGTTAGAAACTGCAGTTTCTGTTCCTCCACTGCCAAATCTAGTTGAGTTATGTATGTAAAAAGCCATCTTTCTTTTATAATCATTTCAGGGGCTGTAATTCACATGTAAATGGGGTAGGTGATTAAAAGGTTTGCTAGCATATAAAACTATTCATGTGTATATTTAATATTCGTGTATCTTTGACTAAAGCAGCAGTGACATTTATTTTACTGATTTGGGTCAGAATTACATTTAGCAGGGAAAATAGCAATGCATTGACTTTGTTTGTTGGCAGAGAACTGTTGTAAAAGTTTTGAATGTAACCAGGTTTTACAGAAAGTACTTGGTCAAATGTTTTCAACCTCTGTATTGTGTCTTTTGCACCATATGTTACCTCCTCACATGAAAGGTTTTCATGAATTCATAACTCCTGTATATATTCTGGCAAAAGTTTGCTATTTTTTTTACATGAAAATTTTGTAGGTATGTGTCTTAAGAACTATTACACTGAATACTTTCAAAGTCAAGACAAGTCTTTGGCATCATGAAATGTCCTCTATGAGTCAGGGGTCATTATAGCTACAACATTTTTCCAAAGTTATGCCCCCTTTTCAGCTTAGAAAATTAGTATGTAAGCTGATATTATGTGGAAATATTTCAAATAGATGATCGAGATGCTTTCATTAGACAGCTCTTGTTTACTTACCTAATAACGGAATATAAATTTTATGAGGACTAATTTAATTTGACGAAACTTTCCATAAACAGTCACAGACTTAGACATAAAATTAAAGTCTTTCCTTTTTTGGTAAGAAGAGTAATTCTGAAACGCTGTTTTAAGTTCACCAGTGGCGAAGATCAAAGTGACAACAAAATCAATTATTAACTTCAAGAAATTGTAAAGAGATTACTTTTTTCAGTACATATTTGCTTAAATGACAGAAATACACCTTTATTTCAGATATTATAGACATTTTTGACTGCTCAAATCTCTGCATCTATTGTAGGCTCTTACAGGAAAGGCTGCACAGATATTTTTATATGCCCAAAGTGATGTATTATGTTATACCCCCACAGGTATTATGTTATACGCCTGAAGGGACGTAATATGTTATGGCCACGGTGTATGTCTGTCCGTCCATCTGTTCGTTAGCAATTTCGTGTCCGCTCTGTAACTCTTGAAACCTTTGAAGGATTTCGAAGAAACTTCACACAAATATCCACCACATTGAGACGACGTGCAGAGCACATATTCTGGATTGCTCGCCTCAAGGTCAAGGTCACACTTAGGGGTCAAAGGTCATATGGCTTTGATTCGTGTCCGCTCTGTAACTCTTGAACTGCTTGAAGGATTTCAAAGAAACTTGGCACAAATGTTCACCATGTCAAGACGATGTGCAGAGTGCACATTTCGGATGGCTTGCTTCAAGTTCAAGGTTACACTTAGGGGTCAAAGGTCATACGACTTTGATTCAAGACCACTCTGTAACTCTTGAACTGCTTGAAGGATTTCAAAGAAACTTGGCACAAATGTTCACCACGTCAAGATGATGTGCAGAGCGCACGTTTCGGATGGCTTGCTTCAAGGTCAAGGTCACACTTAGGGGTCAAAGGACATATGACTTTGTTTCGTATCCACTTTGTAACTCTTGATCTGCTTGAAGGATTTCAAAGAAACTTGGCACAAATATTCTCCACATCAAGATGATGTTGCAGAGTGCACGTTTCGGATTGCTCGCTTCAAGGTCAAGATCACACTTTTTAGGTGTATTTTGACATATCTGTACCTGGTAAGGATTTTTAGCCCACCATCATCAGATGATGGGCTATTCAAATCACTCTGTGTCCGTGGTCCTTCTTTCTTTCCATCCTTCCGTCCGTTAACAATTTCTCGTTATCACATCTCCTCAGAAACTACTGGGGGGATTTTAACCAGACTTTGTACCCTAGTTGTTTATTTTTATAATTTACATAGATTTATATAGGGAAAAACTTTGAAAATCTGCTTGTTCAAAACCACAGGGCCTGGGGCTTTGATATTTGGTATGTAGCATCATCTAGTGGTCCTCTACCAAACTTTCTCAAATTATCTCCCTAGGGTCAAATATGGCCCCACCCAGAGGGTCACATTGTTTATATAGACTTATATAGGGAAAAACTTTGAAAATCTTCTTGTCAAAAACCACAAAGCCTAGGGCTTTGATATTTGAAATGTAGCATCATCTAGTGGTTCTCTACCAAGTTTGTTCAAATTATCCCCCTAGGGTCAAATATGGCCCCACCCCAGGGGTCACATGGTTTATATAGACTTATATAGGGAAATTTTTTAAAAATCCTCCGGTCCATAACATTCAGATTTGGACCACATGTATAGTTTTGAGTTGCTAGATGAACCTTGACATGAGTTGACCTTGATCTTGACCTAGTGACTACTTTCATATTTCTGTAGCTACAGCCTTCAAGTTTGAACCACATGCATAGGTTTGTTTACTGAAATAAACTTTGACCTTGACATTGACCTAGTGACCTACTTTCACATTTTTGAAGGTACAGGCTTCATATTTGCACCACATGCATAGTTTTGTGTTTCAAAATGAACTTTGACCTTGATTTTGACCTAGTGACCTACTTTCACTTTTCTCAAGCTACAGTCTTCAGATTTGGACCACATGCATTTTTGAAGGTAAAGGTTCCAAATTTGGACCACATGCATAGTTTTGTATTCTGAAATGAAATTTGACCTTGATTTTGACCTAGTGACCTTCTATTACATAAATCAGGCTACAGGCTTCAAATTTGGACCACTTGCATAATTATGTGTTCTGAATTGAAATTTGACCTTGATTTTTACCTAGTACCTACTTTCACTTTTCTCAAGCTACATCCTTCAGATTTGAAGCACATACATAGGTTTGTGTACAAAAATGAACTTTAACCTTGAATTGAACTAGTGACCTAGGCTTCAGGTTTGGACACATGCATAGTTTTGTGTTCCGAAATGAAATTTGACTTTGATTTTGACCTAGTGACCTTCCACATTTCTCAAGCTACAGCTTTCAAAATTGGACTACATGCATGGACCACATGCAAAGTTTTGTGTACCAAAATAACCTTTGACATTGATTTTGACCTTGAGCTAGTCTTTAAATTTGGAACATTCAAAAATGGCTCAATGGTGGGCGCCAAGATGACTCTGTGATCTCTTGTTTTTGTGGACTTAGTGGCCTTAGAATTTTTTTCTGTGGATTTCATCCTTTTGTTGTTCTTGCCTTTGGGCTTCAGCAGTCAAGTTCTTTAAATTCTCTGATATAACCCTCCGTTCACACTTAGGGGTCAAAGGTCATACCTTCGGGGGTATATTGCTCCATTTTGCGGTGCTCTTGTTTCAAAATTAAATGCATAGCAAAAAGGGAGTCAAACTTAATAAAATATTTTTAAGATATCAGATATCTAAGCTTATTTGATGGCTGAGAAATGTTTACAAAAAGGTCCTCAGTATCTTAAAACCAGTCTAAAAATGCAACATTAGTCATTGGTCAGTTTCAGGTTTAAGCTCTGGATCAACCAATCAGATGCTGGAGTATTGAGACTGGTCTCCACATCCTCCTATATTATCTTTGGCCCTGCTTTAGTTAAAGATATTTGGTACTCCTAGAAAATATAAATCAGTCTGCATGGTTAGAAGGCAGGAAAGGTTATAACAGTTTAAGTACAGTTCAAAACAATGTTAACCCCAACACAGTTGTCAGGCTCTGGTGCTTGGGTATTAATCAAATGCTTTCACTTTTCTTTATGTTCCTTTTGATTCCTACTCAAATTGATGTTTTAATTGTTTTGCCACCTTTTGTAGATAAATGCCTAAAGTAAGAACTAATATGTTTCACACCTAACCAGACATTTTATGTAGATCTCTGCCAGTCAGACATATTTCTCCACTTTAGAGATTTATAACCCTAGTGCTGGCACATATACTTTTAGAATCAAGTTAAGATAAAAGAGTTTTTATTTGTCTCAGCAAGATGATGCACACAAATCACACCAGTCGAGTCAAGGTCATTTATAACTCAAGGTTACAAGCTTGAAACTTGGATTTCAAGTCCAGTTAAAATCCTTCAGGGATTACAATGTAACATGGTACAAATACTCACTGCATCATTGTGAAGAATCCGTGTTTTTGTAGTTATGGTCAGAACTCAAGGTCAACATTAAGTCCATCACTTAATGGGACTAAATTGGCCTTACAGAACTGGTGTTCTAATCTTGCTGGCCCAGAATCAAGGTCACAAGTTTAAAGTTAAGGCTTCAGTGTCATGAATAGCTCATTATTCTCTTTATTATCAAAGTTTCATGAAATTGTTTGGGAAAACAGTATTACAACATGAAGTATAATTATTATTGGATTTGGTTTTTAGCAGATGCTCGTCACTGTTTCCTGGGTGTACTTGATTGAAATATCAGCAACAGAAATAGAACAGAAATAAATATGATCAGGATAATTGCATGAAATTCCTGACAGTCTTGCACATTGACGTTTCAGTTTCTCTGAGAGTGATATGATTTCAGAATTACTTGCTGAAAAAGTTTCGAGTTGAAAATGAAAAATTATATATTATGTAAAATGAACTAGAACAATGCATATGTCTTAGGAAGATAAATGTATATAAGAGTATGGACTGGAGGAGGTGTCTCTATTACTTCAGTTACAGAATCTGTTTGGGCAGAACCAGTTCTTATTTACTACTTTTTCATTGTTGTCGCTGACATTTTGATAGAGTTCAGTGCAATGATTAACAGTGAGAAAGACATTCAACATGGGATAATTTCGTTAGAAGTGATCGGAAGACAAATGTATGCCTTTATAGATAGGTACGTTGCAGATTACATTAACTCGTGCTTAAAATTTGAATCTTCTACAGAAAAAGAAGAAAAGGCAATAGCAGCAATCAAGAAAGAGCCAATACAAGTGGACCAGTTTCTACAAAAGTTACGTCAGAAGAAACTTGATAAATATCTCAACTTTGAAGTCAGGGTAAGTAATGTTTTTGTTTGTTTTGTTTTTTCAAATTGTCAGATTGAAAGGACATTTGTACAATAATATTTTGTGCAGAAGCAGTATTTCAAGTTGATTTGTTAACTTGGAAATCATTCAAAGGGGGGACATTTTATGTTATAGTGTCATCTGTTGCTATGTTAAATCATAGAAAAAACACTTCAAAGGCCAACTAATTTCAACTTTATTTTCATGAAACATCGAGTGAGTTAAATCTTACGGTGTTATGTTTAGGACATGCAAATATTTTCTTTAAACGATGTCTTGCACACTACATCTTATGTCGAGCACATGCCATCTTATCTCGAGCGCTCGACATCTTATCTCATGCGCACAACATCTCATCTCGAGCGCTCGACATCTTATCTTGAGCGCATGACATCTTATCTTGTGCACACGACATCTTATCTTGAGTGCTTGACATATTATCTCGTGCGCACGACATCTTTTCTCGAGCGCACGACATCTTATCTCGATTGCTCGACATCTTTTCTTGTGCGCACGACATCTTTTCTCGAGCGCACAACATCTTATATCGATTGCTCGACATCTTTTCTCGTGGGTACGACATCTTATCTCGAGTGCTCGACATATTATCTCATGTGCATGACATCTTTTCTTGTGCGCACAACATCTTATCTCATGCGCACGACATCTTATCTCGAGCGCTCAACATATTATATCGAGCACATGAGATAAGATGTCGAGCGATCAAGATAAGATGTTGAGCGCTCAAGATAAGGTGTCATGCGCATGAGATAAGATGTTGTGCGCACGAGAAAAGATGTTGTGCGCACGAGATAAGATGTTGTGCGCTCGAGATAATTTAATCTAAAAAAAAAAATGCTTGTCCTAAAGATACCACCGTAAAATCTATACTGGTCTGAGATCAAAAAAGTAAGTCACTAGATCAAATTATACTGAAACCTTATTAACTTGTTTTCTACGTCATATTCAGGAAACTTGGTCTGTCTTTTTGAAATGTAGGAAGAAACTAAGTCATATTTGGTCAGAGACTAAGTCACAAGGTAAAGTCATAGCAAAAATGTTGTTATCACTTTGGAGGCCACATTTTAACTGTATCTACCTGAAACATTTTTCTTGATTACTTTATGTTGGAGGGCCCAAAACTGATGTCATAGAAAAAGTTTGTTAACACAGTAAAGGCCACCTGTTAATCATGAAACTTGATTTGTTTTGATAAAATCTAGGATAAGTTAAGAAACTGGTACATTTAGTATAAGAACTAGGTTGCTACACCAAATCATAGAAAATCCTTGTTACCATCCTAGAGGCCATTCTTTCTGCCTGATCTACATGAAACCATGTCAGAATGTTTGTCTTAATAAAATCTAGTTCAAATAGAAAAATATGTCATTTTGGATAAAAATAGGCCAGATAAGCGATACATGACTTTAATGTTCCTGTTAGGGAACGTACTTCTATTTCGAGAGTTGTACTTTTCTTTATTAGTCCCCTACTGGTTGAAAACCAGTTTTGGGGACTATAGGAATGCTCTTTTCCGTCATTCCGTCATTCCGTCTTTCCGTCATTCCGTCATTCTGTCATTCCGTCATTCCGTCATTCCGTCCGTCCGCAATTTCGTGTCCGGTCCATAACTCTGTCATCCATGAAGGGATTTTAATATTACTTGGCACAAATGTTCCCCATGATGAGACGACGTGTCATGCGCAAAACCCAGACCCCTAGCTCAAAGGTCAAGGCCACAATAGGAGGTCAAAGGTCAACAGGGCTTTTTTCCTGTCCGGTCCACAACTCTCCCATCCTTGAAGGGATTTTAGTATTACTTGGCACAAATGTTCCCCATGATGAGATGATGTGTCGTGCGCAAATCCCGGACCCCTAGCTCAAAGGTCAAGGTCACAATTGGAGGTCAAAGGTCAACAGGGCTTTTTTCCTGTCCGGTCCATAACTCTCCCATCCATGAAGAGATTTTAATATTACTTGGCACAAATGTTCCCCATGAGGAGACGACGTGTCATGCGCAAAACCTGGACCACTAGCTTAAAGGTCAAGGTCACAATTGGAGGTCAAAGGTCAACAAGGTTTTTTTCCTGTCCGGTCCATAACTCTCCCATCTATGAAGGGATTTTAATATTACTTGGCACAAATGTACCTCATAATAAGACGATATGTCATGCACAACTTTCAGACCCCTAGCTCAAAGGTCAAGGTCACACTTAGCAGTCAAATGTTAACATAACATGAACAGGGTCTGTTTCGTGTCCGGTCCATAACTCTGACATTCATTAAGGGATTTTAATATTACTTAGCACAAGTGTTCCCCATGATGAGACGACATGTCATGCGCAAATCCCGGACCCCTAGCTCAAAGGTCAAGGTCACAATTGGGGGTCAAAGGTCAACAGAGTTTTTTTCCTGTCCCGTCCATAACTCTGCCATCCATGAAGGGATTTTAATATTACTTGGCACAAATGTTTCCCATGATGAGACGACATGTCATGCGCAACACCCAGTACCCTAGCTTAAAGGTCAAGGTCACACTTTGAGATCAAAGGTCAAGAGGATTTTTTTCCTGTCCGGTCTATAACTTTGTCATGCAAAGCAGGATTTAGATATCAGTTGGCACAAATATTCCCCTGGATGAGACAACATGTCATGCGCAAGAACCAGGTCCCTAGGTCTAAGGTCAAGGTCATATTTAGAAGTCAAAGGTCAAATTCAAGAATGACTTTGTATGGAACATTTCTTCTTCATGCATGGAGGGATTTTGATGTAACTTGGACCAAATGTTCACCACCATGAGGCACCCTTGTTTTTAGAATTACATCCCTTTGTTTTACTATAAATAGATTTTATTGTAACTTTTTTATTACTGGCAGTAGAGAAAAATCGAGACCACTTTTCTGTGGTACAGCATGCATGTTACATCCAATTTTTAGGTGTATTTTGACCTATCTCTACCTGGTAAAGAGTTTCTTGTGGACTTATATTATTAATTTTTTTTTTTTTTTTTTTTTTTTTTTTTTTTTTTTTTTAAGATTAATTTCCCATTGTTGTTACTATAAATAACTTACATGATAACATTTTTATAATCAGCCAAAAAAATTCAATATTAAAACAACTGTGGGTTTTTATATATGCACATTTTAATCCAAGTGTGTTGTTATAATGTTATAACATATTGTATATGTAGTACAATATTGTTTATACATCATTGACAGTGCCCGCCCGCTTAGCTCAGTAGGGAGAGCGTTGGTCTATGGATCACGGGGTCGCGAGTTCGATCCTCGGGCGGGGCGTATGTTCTCCGTGACGATTTGATAAAAGACATTGTGTCTGAAATCATTCGTCCTCCACCTCTGATAAATCATGTGGGGAAGTTGGCAGTTACTTGCGGAGAACAGGTTTGTACTGGTACAGAATCCAGGAACACTGGTTAGGTTAACTGCCCGCCGTTACATGACTGAAATACTGTTGAAAAAACGGCGTTAAACCCAAAACAAACAAACAAACAAACAAACAAACATCATTGACAGATATCAGTTCATAATGTTATACTGCAGTAGAAAAAATTAGGTGCCTTCCAGTAGGGGACTTTGTATTGCATGGCAATACTTCATTCACTTGTTTAGAAAGGTGTACTTTTTTATCGGCGTCAAGTTAAGTGATATTGTCTGAAAAATTGGTTTTCAATATTGTATAAGGAGGAAACACTTACAAAATTGTTTGTATGTTCATTGGTACTGGCAAGTGTTATCTAATCCTTACAAGATGTCCATTTGTCAGAGTGGATGTGAAAATAGCTACAGAATTAATTGCTTTTTCACCATCTGCTGATGCTGTAATATGCCTAAACACTTTAACTGCCTTTGGGAGTTTTTGTGTTGGACTTTGCCTTGTCTTTCGCATTAACATAGTGATTGCTTCAAGTATTCTTGAGAAGACACCAAAAATATTTTATCTTTCACTATTTTTATCTCGCCCATTTTTAGTGGAAGCAAGACTAAGTGAGCCAATTCCCAAGGCGGCAGCATTGACTGCGTCAACAATCGGAAATAACTAAAAAAATTGTTATATATATTTCTTTGAAATGTTTTAGAAACTAATTCTACACCCCTATGGTGAGTCTTGGCCCCCTGGTGACCTTGACTGTAAAGAAATTAGCATTTTTATGCCCCCGAAGGGAGGCATACAGTTTTTTAACCGTCTGTCAGTCTGTCCGCAATTTTCGTGTCCGGTCCATATCTTTGTCATCCATGGATGGATTTTCAAATAACTTGGCATGAATGTGAACCACAGTAAGACAACATGTCGCGCGCAAGACCCAGGTCCATAGCTCAAAGGTCAAGGTCACACTTAGATGTTAAAGGTCATTTTTCATGATAGTGCATTCGTGTCCGGTCCATATCTTTGTCATCCATGGATGGATTTTCAAATAACTTGGCATAAATGTGTACCACAGTAAGACGACGTGTCGCGCGCAAGACCCAGGTCCATAGCTCAAAGGTCAAGGTCACACTTAGACGTTAAAGGTCATTTTTCATGATAAGGCATTCGTGTCTGGTCCATATCTTTGCCATCCATGGATGGATTTTCAAATAACTTGGCATGAATGTGTACCACAGTAAGACGACGTGTCACGCGCAAGACCCAGGTCCGTAGCTCAAAGGTCAAGGTCACACTTAGACGTTAAAGGTCATTTTTCATGATAGTGCATTGGTGTCTGGTCCATATCTTTGTCATCCATGGATGGATTTTCAAATAACTTGGCATGAATGTGTACCACAGTAATACGGCGTGACACGCGCAAGACCCAGGTCCGTAGCTCAAAGGTCAAGGTCACACTTAGACGTTAAAGGTCATATTTCATAAAAGTGCATTGATGGGCGTGTCCGGTCCATATCTTTGTCATTCATGCATGGATTTTAAAATTACTGGGCATGAATGTGTACCACAGTAAGACAACATGTCGCGCGCAAGACCCAGGTCCGTAGGTCAAAGGTCCTAAACTCTAACATCGGCCATAATTATTCATTCAAAGTGCCATAGGGGGCATGTGTCATCCTATGGAGACAGCTCTTGTTTAGATCTTTTTTTTTATGCCTTTGAAAATTAACAAAAATGACAATATCTCAAAAACCATTGCATATATTACTTTGAAACCTTGAAGGATGGTTCAATAACTCATTTTACACCCCCATAGTGAGTCCTGGTCCCCTAGTGACCTTGACCTTGAAGAAATTAGCATTTTTTTAAAGATTTTTTAACGCCTTTGAAAATTCACAAAAATGATAATTTCTCAAAAACTGTTATATATATTGCTTTGAAACCTTTTGATGCCTTTGAAAATTAACAAAAATGACAATTTCTCAAAAACCATCACAATTATTACACTATATTACTTTGAAACCTTTGTAGCATGGTTTGAAAACTCATTTTACATCCCCATGGTGAGTCCTAGCCCCCTTGTGACCTTGACCTTGAAGAAATCAGCCTTTGAAAATTCACAAAAATGACAATTTTTCAAAACATTGTTACAGATATAGCTTTGAAACTTTGGAAGATGCAGGTTTTAAAATTCATTTTGCACATATTTCATGAGTCAAAGCTCCGGTGGGCAAGACACTTCCAGGCAGTGGCCTTGCACAACTAACATGTCAATAAGAAATGAAAATCAATAAATTTAACAATTTTAATGCACTGTATTCTCATTGAAAAATTATTTGTACATAGATTAATAATTAAATCCTATTTCAGTATTTGTCTTATTTTCTCAATAAGGAATTCCCTTGCACTGTAAATGCATTATTACATGCCTGAAGGGATGTATTATGTGATGTAATACATTTGGCCGGCTGGCCAACCATCCACCCATCTATTCATTCATCCATCCATCCATAAATCCATAATTATGTAAGCAGTTAAGTCTCTGTCCAATAGCATCAGAATTCTTTTGACCTTTGATCCTCAAACTTGACAGGCACTTGACTTGTGGGGAGAAGAAGACTACTATTGAGTCTGAGGCCAGTGTGTCAAAAGGTCAAGGTCACATTGACTTACAGTATGTAAATAGTTTCTGCACAATAACTGAGAAATGCTTTGACCTATGGTTCTTCAACTTACAGAGATATATTGCTCATGGGCAGTTGATTATGAGGTCTGTCAAAAGTCATTGTCATAGTGTGACACTTTTAGGATAAAGATTATGAGGTCAGTAAGTCAGAAGTCATTGTCATTGTCATAGTGACTGTTAGGATAAAGATGAAGCATCTCCATACAAGGTATTCGCAGTTGAGTCTCTGCTCAATAAATCCAGAATGCTTAGGCCAGAGGAAGAAATAAAAAATTCTGTACATCTAATTTTCTAAGTTTCAGATATAGTTATATAAGCCAATGTCTATAGATAGATGAACAGATTCCTGAATGATATCTATTCAATAGTCCCATTTGCCTGTCATTGCAATTGCCTGAATCTAACCACTAATGTAATAATGTCTGATTGATAGATGATTGTCAAGTTTTATCAAAGCCTCTGATTGCCTTGTTTTTCCTTTCCAGTGATAAGCTACACACACAAGCATCAAGCAGGCTTGTTCTTGAGCATATCTGAGTCTTGACTTTTTGCTAATGCTGAACGATGTAAAATGAAGATGTTTCCCTTCATAAGCCTTCTAAATATAGTTTCTTCCAAAGAGCGACACTTAAGTATTACTTAATATACCATTGTCCAGTATAACTGGTAGGGGCTGGGAAAGGACAAAATAGGACTTTGTCTTATATGCCTGTAAAGGGTTAGAAAAAGATGAAATATGCCGCAGTCCTGTATGCCTGTGAGGGGCTAGTGTAGGATGAAATATGACTTTGATCTGTATGACTGTGAGGGGCTAGTGTAGGGTGAAATATGCCTTTGACCTGTATGACTGTGAGGGGCTAGTGTAGGGTGAAATATGCCTTTGACCTGTATGACTGTGAGGGGCTAGTGTAGGATAAATATGCCTTTGACCTGTATAACTGTGAGGGGCTAGTGTAGGGTGAAATATGCCTTTGACCTGTTTGACTGTGAGGGGCTAGTGTAGGATGAAATATGCCTTTGACCTGTATGACTGTGAGGGGCTAGTGTAGGATAAATATGCCTTTGACCTGTATAACTTTGAGGGGCTAGTGTAGGATGAAATATGCCTTTGACCTGTATGACTGTGAGGGGCTAGTGTAGGATGAAATATGCCTTTGACCTGTTTGACTGTGAGGTCCTAGTGTTGGGTGAAATATGCCTTTGACCTGTATGACTGTGAGGGGCTAGTGTAGGGTGAAATATGCCTTTGACCTGTTTGACTGTGAGGTCCTAGTGTTGGGTGAAAAATGCCACTGTCCTGTATGACTGTGAGGGGCTAGTGTAGGGTGAAATATGCCTTTGACCTGTATGACTGTGAGGGGCTAGTGTAGGGTGAAATATGCCTTTGACCTGTATGACTGTGAGGGGCTAGTGTAGGGTGAAATATGCCTTTGACCTGTTTGACTGTGAGGTCCTAGTGTTGGGTGAAATATGCCACTGTCCTGTATGACTGTGAGGGGCTAGTGTAGGGTGAAATATGCCTTTGACCTGTATGCCTGTTAGGTCCTAGTGTAGGGTAAAATATGCCTTTGACCTGTTTGACTGTGAGGTCCTAGTGTTGGGTGAAATATGCCTTTGACCTGTATGACTGTGAGGGGCTAGTGTAGGGTGAAATATGCCTTTGACCTGTATGCCTGTGAGGGGCTAGTGTAGGGTAAAATATGCCACTGTCCTGTATGACTGTGAGGGGCTAGTGTAGGATAAAATATGCCTTTGACCTGTATGACTGTGAGGGGCTAGTGTAGGGTGAAATATGCCTTTGACCTGTATGACAGTGAGGGGCTAGTGTAGGGAGAAATATGCCTTTGACCTGTATAACTGTGAGGTCCTAGTATAGGGTAAAATATGCCTTTGACCTGTTTGACTGTGAGGTCCTAGTGTTGGGTGAAATATGCCTTTGACCTGTATGACTGTGAGGGGCCAGTGTAGGGTGAAATATGCCTTTGACCTGTATGACTATGAGGGGCCAGTTTAGGGTGAAATATGCCTTTGACCTGTATGACTATGAGGGGCTAGTGTAGGGTGAAATATCCCTTTGACCTGTATGACTGTGAGGTCCTAGTGTTGGGTGAAATATGCCTTTGACCTGTATGACTGTGAGGTCCTAGTGTAGGGTGAAATATGCCTTTGACCTGTTTGACTGTGAGGTCCTAGTGTTGGGTGAAATATGCCTTTGACCTGTTTGACTGTGGGGTCCTAGTGTTGGGTGAAATATGCCTTTGACCTGTATGACTGTGAGGGGCTAGTGTAGGGTGAAATATGCCTTTGACCTGTTTGACTGTGAGGTCCTAGTGTTGGGTGAAATATGCCACTGTCCTGTATGACTGCGAGGGGCTAGTGTAGGGTGAAATATGCCTTTGACCTGTATGACTGTGAGGGGCTAGTGTAGGGTAAAATATGCCACTGTCCTGTATGACTGTGAGGGGCTAGTGTAGGATAAAATATGCCTTTGACCTGTATGACTGTGAGGGGCTAGTGTAGGGTGAAATATGCCTTTGACCTGTATGACTGTGAGGGGCTAGTGTAGGGTGAAATATGCCTTTGACCTGTATAACTGTGAGGGGCTAATGTAGGGTGAAATATGCCTTTGACCTGTATGACTGTGAGGGACCAGTGTAGGGTGAAATATGCCTTTCACCTGTATGACTATGAGGGGCTAGTGTAGGGTGAAATATGCCTTTGACCTGTATGACTGTGAGGTCCTAGTGTAGGGTGAAATATGCCTTTGACCTGTTTGACTGTGAGGTCCTAGTGTTGGGTGAAATATGCCTTTGACCTGTTTGACTGTGGGGTCCTAGTGTTGGGTGAAATATGCCTTTGACCTGTATGACTGTGAGGGGCTAGTGTAGGGTGAAATATGCCTTTGACCTGTTTGACTGTGAGGTCCTAGTGTTGGGTGAAATATGCCACTGTCCTGTATGACTGCGAGGGGCTAGTGTAGGGTGAAATATGCCTTTGACCTGTATGACTGTGAGGGGCTAGTGTAGGGTAAAATATGCCACTGTCCTGTATGACTGTGAGGGGCTAGTGTAGGATAAAATATGCCTTTGACCTGTATGACTGTGAGGGGCTAGTGTAGGGTGAAATATGCCTTTGACCTGTATGACTGTGAGGGGCTAGTGTAGGGTGAAATATGCCTTTGACCTGTATAACTGTGAGGGGCTAATGTAGGGTGAAATATGCCTTTGACCTGTATGACTGTGAGGGACCAGTGTAGGGTGAAATATGCCTTTCACCTGTATGACTATGAGGGGCTAGTGTAGGGTGAAATATGCCTTTGACCTGTATGACTATGAGGGGCCAGTGTAGGGTGAAATATGCCTTTGACCTGTATGACTGTGAGGGGCCAGTGTAGGATTAAATATGCCTTTGACCTGTATGACTGTGAGGGGCTAGTGTAGGGTGAAATATGCCACTGTCGTGTATGACTGTGAGGGGCTAGTGTAGGATGAAATATGCATTTGACCTGTATAACTGTGAGGGGCTAGGGAAGAGTGAAATATGCCTTTTTCCTATATGACTGTGAGGGGCTAGGGAAGAGTGAAATATGCCTTTGTCCTGTATGACTGTGAGGGGCTAGGGAAGAGTGAAATATGCCTTTTTCCTGTATGACTATGAGGGGCTGGGAAGAGTGAAATATGCCTTTGTCCTGTATGACTGGGAGGGGCTGGGAAGAGTGAAATATGCCTTTGTCCTGTATGCCTGTGAAGGGCTAGTGTAGGGTGAAATATGCCTATGTCCTGTAGTGAGGGGCTGGAAAGAGTGAAATATGCCTTTGTCTTGTATGCCTGTGAGGGGCTAGTGTAAGGTGAAATATGCCTTTGTCCTGTATGACTGTGAGGGGCTAGGGAAGGGTGAAATACGCCTTTGTCCTGTTTGACTGTGAGGGGCTGGGAAGAGTGAAATATGCCTTTGTCTTGTTTGCCTGTAAAGGGTTAGGAAAAGATGAAATATGCCTTTGGCCTGTATGACTGTGACAGGCAAGTGTAGGATGAAATATGCCTTTGACCTGTATGACTGTGAAGGTCTAGTGTAGAGTGAAATATGCCATTGTCCTATATGCCTGTGAGGGGCTAGTGTAGGGTGAAATGTGTATTACATGGCCCAAATGTATCCAATAATTTGATGCTGTGTTGTGTGCAAAACCCAGACCCCTAGCCTAAAGGTCAAGGTCACACTTAGAGGTCATATGTCAATAGGTTTTTCTTCCTGTCTGACCCATATCTCTGTCATCCATCAAGGGATTTAATATTACTTGACACACATGTTCTACGTAATGAGATGATGTGTCATGCACAACACCCAGATCCCTAACTCAAAGGTCAAGGTCACACTTGGATGTCAAATTCCAATATGTTTCTCCATAACTCTATCCATCAAGGAATTTTAATATTTTTGGCACAAATGTTTCCCAGAATGAAACAACTTGTTATGCGCAGCACCTACACTCCAGGCTCAAAGGTCAAGGTCACACTCAGAGATCAAAGGTTAGTAGGGTTTTTCCCTGTCTGGACCATAACATATAGGTTATAAACATTACCCCAGATATTACACATCAGTTACCACTTCTGTTTAAATGAAGCTGTATGGGGGGCATTCACTTTTTCCAAAAGTCATAGTAAATCCAAATATACGAAACAGATAATGTGTGAGTGCCACCCACTTTTTACCATTTTTGGCTTTTAAGTCCTCTAAACAGATGTAATTACCCATGTTATAAAATGATTGAAACTTAAGTCCTACAACAGATATTTAATACAAGTAAATAAAAATTGATCTTAGGCTTATTCTTTAAACTGCAGACTTATATAATTTTAGGAAAGTGTAATTTTGGATAGACAGAATACATTGTATTATTTTTTTATTTGTAAAAAAATTTGGGGAGTGGAGTTTTAGACAGGGACGACAGAGATGAGAATCAAACAGTTAATTTTCTATTGCCTTACTGCTTGTATGTCTTACACTGACTGGTGGTAATGCTTGTGATACAAGCTGTTATTGCTTGTGTCGCCAGTGGTACAAATTTACACTGACAGTGTCTGTCAGTGGCACTAGATTACAGCAATAGGTTTTATTTCTTGTATTGCCAGTGGTACAAACTTGCACTGACAGGTGTTATCCTATCCTTACATCATGTCCAGTTGCCAGAACAAATGCGAAAATAGCCACAGAATTAATTGCTTTTTCAGCATTTGGTAAAAGTGCCCTTAGGAAATACTGACTACTTTTCATGCATAGTGGATATGTTGCAATGACATCAGAATGGCATGTTTTTTTCTTATGTGCCTTACATAATGTCTCAGTGCTTAGAATGAATAGTTTCTTCGCATGCAGCGTCTAAAATGCCATGCAATGCAACATTGTCTACTCTTATATTCATGTTATATATGGGGGGTGCATTTTGGATTTATCAATCTGACCATTCTTTTGCATTATGCTTAAAAATATTATAAAAAAAAACAAACTTAAACCATGCTTAGGATCTTAGGCAATAAGGTTGTCTTTTATGATTATACAGGTGGTCTGTATTCACAGGTTAAAAATTTAAGAAATAAATGTTAAATTAGGGAAGGAAACTAGTGATATTAAAGAGCCAGATGGTCTCGGTTCACAAGTGTCTTAAAATGAACAGGTTAAAAAACTATAAATGTTTAATTTAAAAAGTAAACTAGTGTTCTTTGAGAACAATTTCTGTTCACTGGTGGTCATTAGCACAGGTTTAACCGTAAATGCTTGGAACTGTATTTCAGTTAGTGCTACCACTTAGATATATATGACAAGTTTATTTAAGGTCATATAGATCTATAAATGGTTTAATACTTACTTTGTATTTCTAAATCAGTGATTATAAAATTGATATGATCACTTCAATCTAAAGAATATTTTAGGAAAACTAGATTATTGTTTTCAGTTGCTGAAAAATCTATAGTTCTAAAATGTCTGAGATATTAGGAAGAAACTGCTTGAATAAAGTCAGATATTCTGCAGTTACATTTTATGACTATTCTTTGATGTTATTCTTTTGATGTTTAGGAGACAGACTTTATGCCAAAATGTTAATGGCTGATGAGTATTTTAAAACAATATTGCATGCAGAAAATAAATACTATCAATATGTTTCATTTTTGATTTGCATAAGTTTCCAGAAATACACAGCAAAACAAATAACAAGTAGAAATGGTTTTAACATTGATAGAATAATTGGCCCTACATGGGTTTTTAGCTCACCTGAGCACGAAGTGCTCAAAGGTGAGCTTTAGTGATCACCCTGTGTCCGGCGTCTGTCGTCGTCCGTCGTCCGTCCGTCCGTCCTTCGTCAACAGTTTGACTGTTAACACTCTAGAGGTCACATTTTTGGCCCAATCTTAATGAAACTTAGTCAGAATGTTACCCTCGATAAAATCTTGGACGAGTTTGATATTGGGTCATCTGGGGTCAAAAACTAGGTCACCAGGTCAAATCAAAGGAAAAGCTTGTTAACACTCTAGAGGTCACATTTTTGGCCCAATCTTAATGAAACTTGGTCAGAATGTTACCCTCAATAAAATCTTGGACGAGTTCGATATTGGGTCATCTGGGATCAAAAACTAGGTCATCAGGTCAAATCAAAGGAAAAGCTTGTTAACACTCTAGAGGTCACATTTTTGGCCCAATCTTAATGAAACTTGGTCAGAATGTTACCCTCAATAAAATCTTGGACGAGTTTGATATTGGGTCATCTGGGGTCAAAAACTAGGTCATCAGATCAAATCAAAGGAAAAGCTTGTTAACACTCTAGAGGTCACATTTTTGGCCCAATCTTAATGAAACTTGGTCAGAATGTTACCCTCAATAAAATCTTGGACGAATTCGATATTGGGTCATCTGGGGTCAAAAACTAGGTCACCAGGTCAAATCAAAGGGAAAGCTTGTTAACACTCTAGAGGTCACAATTTTAGCTCAATCTTAATGAAACTTGACCAGAATGTTAATCTGGATGATCTTAAGGTCCAGTTTGAATCTTGGTCATGTAGGATCAAAAACTAGGTCACCAGGTCAAATCAAAGGAAAAGCTAGTTTACACTGTAGAGGCCACATTTATGACCATATCATAATGAAACTTGGTCAGAATGTTAATCTTGATGATCTTAAGGTCAAGTGTAAATCTGGGTCAGGTGGGGTCAAAAACTAGGTCACTAGGTCAGATCAAAGGAAAAGCTTGTTAACACTGTAGAGGCCATACTTATGACTGTATCTTCATGAAACTTAGTCAGAATGTTAAACTTGATGATCTTTAGGGCAGGTTTGAATCTGGGTCATGTCGGGTCAAAAACTAGGTCACCGGGTCAAATCAAAGGAAAAGCTAGTTAACACTTTAGAGGCCACATTTATGACCGTATCTTAATGAAACTTTGTCAGAATGTTAATCTTGATGATCTTTAGGTCAAGTGTAAATCTGGGTCAGTTGGGGTCAAAAACTAGGTCACTAGGTCATATCAAAGGAAAACCTTGTTAACACTCTAGAGGCCACATTTATGACTGTATATTCATGAAACTTAGTCAGAATATTAAACTGGATGATCTTTAGGTCAAGTTAGAATCTGGGTCATGTCGGGTCAAAAACTAGGTAACAGGGTCAAATCAAAGGAATGGCTAGTTAACACTTTAGAGGCCACATTTATGACCATATCTTAATGAAACTTGGTCAGAATGTTAATCTTAATGATCTTTAGGTCTGTAGGTCAGGTGAGCGATACAGGGCCTTCATGGCCCTCTTGTTTTTCATTACATTAATATTAAGGCGGATATTCATTTTTTCACAATTATAAAATGGCTATTTTCACGGTTTAATAAAAAGGTTTTATCCTCTCTGGCTTGGGGATGTGATATTATAAATGCCATACTAATACGGAGGCTAAAGCTGGCATTGGAGCTGCTACCAATCAAATTAGTGTAACTTACATCAGAACACCCAATTTTAATGTTACAATATCAGTTTTTCAGTACATTGTTACATCTAACTTCTTTACTGTTTATTTATATGTGACAGTGAAATTTTGTGTTAGTAATGATGTTTTACAGTCACTGTAAATGGACATTCCATTTTGATTCAGCAGATTTCAAATGAAAAATTTGGTGAATTCGCTATAGTCTAACATCTAGAATTTGTTAAAAAATAGTATCATTTTAGTATCCTTTTTAAATACAAATACCCTTCACAACTCAAAAAGAGATGCAGAATGGAAAAAATTGCTCCAGTGCAGAATAATTGTAATCAATTATTTGATTCTGTACTGTACAAACAAAGTCAATGTCTCAATTTTTATTTCACAGTTCTAGGGAAAACAGTGCTAAAACTTTTAAAAAAGAATCACACTTGTTTTTACAAACTAAAAAGGCTAGACTCATCCTAAAATGGTAGGGGTGGGGGGAGCCCTTCTGTATCTCACAAGCTTTCACGCAAGGCATTGTGTGTTCCATAAAGAAATGATTATTTATAGGAAGTCATATGGCCAAATTACTATCCAAGAGGAAAATATGACTCCGATATACTTTAGACAGCCCTGCACTCTTGGTACTTGTATGTAAGATGATGTCAGTGATTGACAGTTGCTTTAATGTAAAGAAAAAAACAACAACATGGTAATCAGAGGCTTGGATAAAAATGGACACTCATCTATCAGGCAGACATTAATACATTAATAGGTAGATTCGGGCAATATTGCAATGACAGCAAATGGGATTGTTGTCAGGTCTTTGAAGTAAGTGTAGCTATCATTCTGGATCTGTCAGCAGACAATGGATCATCCTGGTGTATAAAAAAAAAACAAAAGGTTAGGGTAGATTTCCTGTAAGCACAGATCATCCAAAACACAGCCAGAGAGCCATGCATCACAAAGAACTGGCCAGAAACAAAAAGAAAGATATAGCAGATGGGTTGCTTCAAAAATCCCAACAAGTGCATTTTAGTTATATGCAAAATACAAAAAATGGGTTTGGGTAGATAAAGGGTTGATGATGTTTGGGGAAGTGGAAAAGAAGCAAGAATAAAAAATTCAACAGGGAAAGCCAAGCCCCAAAAACACAGTCATCCTAAATTGCATACCACAGCAGCACAAACATGGCCGTGCATGACACACATATGCATGCATGCATGCACGCACGCGCGTCCTTTTTCATGTTTGCGCGAAATTTCATGCCAGCGAATTTAAATGATTTCACAGTATGCCATGGTAGATCTGTCAGATTTGTAATAACTATTTAAGGCCATAATTACTGTTCCTATTTTGTATTTCTTAATTAATGGTCATTTCCATATAAAGAAAGATAGACATTTAAAAAGAAAACCATTTTACCTTATGTTACCATTTTTAGATCATCTGGCATCAGTAACTGTGTAGTTCTTTAAATATATCCATTAATTACTATGTTGGATATGTCTAAAATAGTGGGCTGTATCTTGTCTTGCTGTGACCCATCAGACTTTCATTTGTCTATCACATACACAAACTTTGGAATCATTGACCAGGAAGGTGGTGGATAGTAAGCTTCAGCAGTCATAGCTATTTAAGTAGTTAGGTAGCAGGGGGTACACTTAGACTTGAAAATTTTGGGCACGGCCAGGCTTACATGTAGGGAGTCACAATTTTGCACTTCCCTAATGAGCAGAATCAGGGTGGCCATTTTATAAATTGCGTGCATGTTTTATGTTTTTAATTAATGGCAAGATTAGGACTCTCATACAAAAATACAGAAAGTTATCAAAACGAAAGTGTTACACAATCCATTAAAAATAGCATGCCAAAATCATCAATTTTGCACTTTTTGAACAGCCCTCAATGATCCCACTGCAGGAACAATGCCCAATTTTATTGCATTTCTCAATTGAATAGTCCCTACTGAACTTCAGGATATAAACGGAATGGGGGCCCATCCAGCTCATTTTTTTCACAAAATAGCAAAAAAGTGCCTGAGTATCCATCAACAAGCATGGAACCCATCCGTGATTTGAATTTCCCGCGCCAAGGTGACTCACCGATTCATACAAAGCCTAAGCAGCAGTTAGTTTCACAACTTACATCAGAATTTTACATGTATCGGCTGTTTAAATTTTCTAAAGAATTAACAATCATTATCTCTCACCTTAATTTACAGACGTCCAAAATCACGAAGTTCTAATTATAACAAATATTGATGGGGGCCAAAATTCGAAGTGTACCCTGCTACCTTAAGATTATTCAGTTAATGAACAAAAGAGGGTTTTTCTAGTTCTGAACTATTATATATCTTTCACAAATAAAACCAAATAAAATGTTTATAATAGCTTGAAAAGAAGTCTGTATGTGAGCGTCTAAACTTGTCCACCCCTAACGCACAAATTTAGCCAAAATTTACAAATTGTCGCTATGAGACAAAGAACATACAATACATCCGTTTTTATCATTTTCTGGCATGATTTAACGTATTTTGTCATTAGGAATGATATAAGGGCAATTTTGCCTCATTTTGCTAAAATAAAATGTCCCCACCCCCTATTTTCCTATTTCATGGGGTCCCCACCGTCCGAACATCCCCCTGATTGACGAAATGCATAGCTGGTGGGCCAAATATGCACTATGTGGGTTAATAATGATGAAAATGATGCTTTTACTTTACCAGAATCCTGTTAATGGTGCTAGAATCTAAAAAAATCATATGTGTGTATGCTGACTTTTATGCTTTTATGTGTCCTCACCGTAACATTTTTGAGCTGCTGTGCCGTCAGGTAGCTTTTTAAGTCCACAGAAAGTTTAGAATATCAAAGAAGAGGTTCTAAACTATGAAAAACCGCACAAATTTAAGAGGTCTTTCGAAATTTAATTTTGGCAGATTTCCCTTAAGGTAGCAGGGTACACTTAAGACTCGAAAATTTTGGGCACGGCCAGGCTTACATGTAGCGAGTCGCAATTTTGCAGTTCCCTAATGAGCAGAATCAGGGTGGCCATTTTATAAATTGCGTGCATGTTTTGTGTTTTTAATCAATGGCAAGATCAGGACTGTCATACAAGAATACAGAAAGTTATCAAAACGAAAGTTTTACACAATCCATTAAAAATAGCATGCCAAAATCATCAATTTTGCACTTTTGAACAGCCCTCAAGGAACACTGGTTAGGTTAACTGCCCGCAGTTACATGACTGAAATACTGTTGAAAAATGGCGTTAAACCCAAAACAAACAAAGAAACAAATTAATGTACTTGCAGAGAACGCCATGTAAAGGAACCATGCAGGGGAAGTTTTCAGGTGTAGGGAAATCATAAGAGGAAGTTTTCAGCTACATTTGTACTTTCACAGAAAAATAGGTTAATTCTGGTAAGGGAATTATATAGGGAAGTGTTCTAGTGTTTGCAGGGAATGTGGATTAATATTCTTGTGTTTTCAGAGAATGTGGATAAATGTTTACACGGGTTAATACTGGTAAGGGAATCATATGGGGAAGTTTTCAGTGTGTTTGCAGAAAATGTGGGTAAATACTGGTAGCAGAATCATATGGATGGGGAATTTTTCAGGTAAATGGAGAACACGGCTTAATACTGGTAACAGAATCATGTGGGGAAGTTTTCAGTGTGTTTGCAGAGAATATGGGTAAATACTGGTAATAGAATCGTATGTATTTGGAGAACATTGGTTAATCATATATGTGGGGAAGTTTTCATGTGTTTGCAGAGAATGTGGGTAAATACTGGTAATAGAATCATAGATGGAATTTTTCAGGTATATGGAGAATATGGGTTAATTGGGGGTAAATACTGTTAAGGAAATCATACAGGGAAGTTTTCAGTTCCTTGCAGGGAACACAGGCCAGTACTGGGAAAAAGAGTCTGTGAAAGAGGATTAGGTTAACCGACACATGCATAAAGTTGAAAGACTGCTGAAAAATGGTATTAACCCTTACATTGCTAAATTTCTATAATGAACTTGTCCAACTTTCAGTTTGGACAGTACCCTAAGTGTTAAAAGGGGTGCATATCAAAAAGTTACTGACTGAATGGCAAACAGTGCAGATCATGATCAGACTGCATGGATGTGCGTGCTGATTATGATCTGCACTGGTTGCAAAGGCAGAATCAGTCGCGTTCAGCATGATAAGGGTTAACTCCAACAAAACAGGGAAATGCTAACCTGCAGTACCAGAAATATTTTTACATAAACAAAGATCTAACAATAATCCCATTTGCTTGTCACTGCAATTGCCTGAATCTAGCCATTAATGTAATAATATCTGATTGATAGAATCTGATGGTTGTCCACTTTTATCCAATCCTCTGATTGTCATTTTCAATAAAGAAGCAGCTGCTGCTGTAAGTCTTGATTTTCTTTCAGCACTCAGATGCTTTTAATAAAAACTGCTGTAAAATTGTTACCATTTATCAATTTTGAGGATAATTTTCTTTGACTTCTGTGGTTTTCCAGAACAGAATGATTTGATGGCATGAGAAAGAGTGCTGTACATATAGTTATCTTTCCCTTTCAGTATTTTAAATCATTTCTCATTTATAATTTGTCTGCTATATTGGTATTCTGTATTGTATAAGATAGAGGCACTTACAGAATTACTTTTATCACCTGATGTTGAAGCCTCATTGAGACAGGTGTTGTGTTGTAGTTACATCATGTCCTAGTGGCGGGATAGATGTAGAAGTAGCAGCAGAATTAATTGCTTCAGTCAGCATTTGCTGACATGTAACTTGTCTGCAGTAAAGTGCCCTAGGGAGATTATGTTTTGGACTTTCCTGTGTGTCTGTCAGCTTAGTTCCTAGTTGAAGCTTAAGTCTGAAATGTGGATAAGACTTTTTCGGCATGCCGTATTAAGCACGATTTTATGACCTCATATGACCTTATGCCACCTGAATAATGTACCAATCTGATTGCTTGGTAAGGTATTCTCGGTATTTTCAGCCATAATGAGAGATTTTGTAAGAGTGGCGCTGATTGGACGAAAGGCTGAAAATGCTTCACTCTGAGTCATGTGTGACACTGAGTGAAATGACACCGCGTTCGTCATCTATAACCTCTATAAGTACAGCACCATTGGGTTGTATGCGTACCACTTGAACAGGTGTGCATAACCAAATATTCATCTGCTCATCCGGACATATTTCTGTTTTGTTAAGTTTTCTTGTTAAGTTATTTCTGTTTTGTTAAGTTTCCCTTCCTTAAGTTTTGTTTTTACAAAAAGGTTATTTGTTTTATACAGTCATTAACTCTTACCCTGCATTACAGCAACAATTTCTAACCAGTGCAAATCATTACTAACCTGCAACAACATATTCGATACTTTTAAATTTTAGACTCTAAATTTTAAATTAATCTTTCCGGTGAAAACAGTACTGTACATATTCTGAATGACAGACAACTTTGATAATAAGCTGAAGTAGGGTAAGGGTTCATGTTGCTTCCAACAATTCCAGAAATAAAGTATAGAATGTATTTCAATATTGTTTGCTTACTGTTACCATCTTTTAAGCACCAAAGGCTCAAATGGAGCTTTTGTGATTGATTGGTGTCTGTCGTGTGTCCCTCCACAATTTCTAAATACAGTCTTCTTCAGAACTACTGTCCTCATTTATACAAAACTTCACAGAGGCCCCTTTCAACATTGCCAAAAGATTTAAAAAAACAGGTTTCTGCCCATATATAACTTGTGCTTCAGTTACATCACGCCGACCATCTTTTTTAAAGATATTTCTTGTTCTAAATATTACATGAAACATAAATTTTGATTTTCATGAATATTTATTCTTGAACTATTTTTGTAAAAAAAAAAAAGTTTCATGAACTTATTCATGAACAAATTCAAGAACTAGTCAAGGTAACAACAAAGCTTTATTTTCCCTTCATTGGTGTCATTCCACCCTCAGCAAATGACATGTTGAGTAAAAACAGTAAACTAGAGTGGGATTGGGAGCATAATAAGAAGTAAACAATTGCTGTATAAAATACAAAACATTAAGTTAAACAATGTAAAATTTACTTTAATCTCAAGATTGAAATTCAGATACTAGCTTTGCTTCAGGGTCATGAAAACTTGTGACATTTTAAAAAGATTTTATAGTTTTTAAAATGAACAATTTATGACAACACCATAATTACTTATTTGATATTCAGTATATGTTCCTTTTAAACCATTCCTAACTGTAGTATGATAACTATTTTCTTCTTATTTACTGCACAAACTTCTCAAAAATTGCTGAATCACGTGCAAAAAATTTCCCAGCATGCAACAAAATAATGGAAACTGATCATGTGACATTATGAATTTAATGTTCATGAACAGTTCATGAACTTATTCATTATTGTAAAAGGTAATAAACCTAAGTTTTATGTTTAATGAATGCACAGTTCAGAAACACACAGTTGGGTTCAAGAACTGGTACTGAACTAGAAAAAGGTTTTGAATTTTAGTACTTTAATGAACCTGTGTTCATGAACAATTTTGGTTCTTAGTCTTACCAACAGTAACTGTTCTGGAACTGGTAAAGTTCTTTAAGTTCTTGAACTTCTGCAGTTTTTGAACCAGTGTTCAAGAATCATCATTGTTCTAGAACCACAGTCTAAGAACTGTTATGTTGGTTCAAGAACAGTTCTTTAAGTTCTTCTGAGAAGTTCTTGAATGTTCAAAAACTGAATAATAGTTCTAGAACATTTTTTACAGGGAAAACCATAGCCCTGTAGTTCCTGAATCACAATTTCAATCATTATCTAAATTTCATTTTCAAGTTCATAAATTTCTTAATGGATTTTCTGAAATGTTCATGAACTACATTTACAAGTTCATGAAATGAAAGTAATATTCTTGAACTTGAGAGTTCATGAATTTAAGTTAGTGACTTTTTCCTTGTAGTTCATGAAATTGTTTTATAATTCATGAAATAATTCATGAATTATTACAAATTCATGAATAAATTCATGAAGTTCATGAACCTATTTCACAGGGGAAGTCATTTTAAGTTACTGTTCATTTCACCTTGCAGGAAAAAAATGTTATCTGATGTTTGATGAACAGTTCAGCTTTCAGAAGAGTGTTTTAAACATATTTCCGATATATGTTGATGTATAGGCTTAACATTTCCAGCATGAACTTTATAACAAAGACTTATTGCTTGTTATTTGCTTGTCATTTTCTTGTCATTGCTATTGCCTGAATCTAGCTACTAATGTAATAATGTCTGATTGACCATTTTTCCCCGTGCCTCTGATTGCCATGTTTTTTTCCTTTTTCAATAATTCATCTGTCAGCCTATGATATCTCACAGACATTTATCAGAGCGCGGACTCATCGTCAAAGCTCAGTTCCATTTTGTTTTATTTGAAAATGTGTAAGTGGCATTAAGCAAAATGTATGTAATGTATATGATAATCATAATGCATGGCTAATTTAAGTGGCCTTATTGTTTGGGTTACTGCAGTGCCTAAATAAGCTGTGGGAAGGCAAGGAGAAGAGACTATAAAGAAAGTGGTAGAAACTGTAGAAAACAGTGGGAGGTAAGGTGAAGGTATCTTTTGAAAAAGTGGTAGAAACTTGTGGCTAGTAATAAAAGTTGAAAATATCTCTAGAAAAAGTGACAGAAATTCCAGGCAAAAGGCAAGAATTTTCAGGAAAAGGGGTAGAAAGTTTGTAGAAAACAGTGGGATAGAAAGGAAGAAGAAACATTAATGCAATTGTCTGTAGAGTAAGTGGTACAGATTCTGTAGTGAACAGTGGGAGAGCAAGGTGCAAGTATCTCTAAGAAAATTTGAAGAAAGTCTGAAACAGGCATTAGGAGGGAATGGAGAAAAGACATTACTGCTAGTATCTATAAAGAAAAAGGTAGAAACTCTGTAGAATACAATGGGGAGGGTAAGGTGCAAATACGTTTTTGAAAAGTGGTAGAGATTCTGTAGCAAGCAGTTGGAGGGTAGGTCATTTTAACCTCAAGACTGAATATGCTTTCCAATCAAATGAACTGAAGAACACTGCAGGGCCTATAAAGCACTTATTGAACACAGTATGATGATGTAAGTGTGAATGATTATTTGTTAAACTTTCAAACAAATCTAGTACCTAATAAGAACCTGTTTAACCACCTTTAATGGAACTCTAGTTTTCTTCTGATGTCATATGGATGCACATTCTTGTGTAAGGTTTCAGACAAAACACTGATCCACTTCATTTCACAGAAAGAAAAACCTTCAATGTTTCAAAATCAGCTTTGATCTGCAATTGTGGAAGAATTTAAGTCCTATTTCTGCTGATTGATTCCAGAATGTTATCTGTAACAAAGACCTGACAATAATCCCATTTGCTTGTCACTGCAATTGCCTGAATCTAGTCGCTAATCCGATAATGTCTGATTGATAGATGAATGTCCATTTTTATTCAGGCCTTTGATTACTATGTTTTGTTTGTGAATAGCAACCGTCAGCCTGTGATATTTCGCAGACAATATTCAAGAGAGCAGACTACCCTTTAAGTCTTCATTTATTTTTATGCTGCCTGAAAGGAGGAGCTTACAGTTGCTGCTTTGCCAATCAGTCTGTGTTATTGCATTCATGGCACTTACCCTGGGTGTAACTTGTAATGCAGATATTTCAGTGTAACTCGAAAGATAGATACACAGTGTTAGAGTACAGGAACTGTAACTCTGTTTTCAAATTGTCATCCCTATTTAAACCCATACAAAATTTAAGAGGCTATATGTAGAAGCAGCTCTTCTATCAAAGGTCTTTAAACTAAATTGAAAATTTCTATGCAAATAATACTTGCAGATAATTTGGTCAGTTAATTAGTGCTTAATTAGGACAGTAGCAAGTCTTTGTAACAGAAACTGTAAAGGTAAGTTGTAAATAGAAATAGATACTCATTTGCTGTAAAATACAAGGAATTCTTTTTATTACTGGTATCTAGATTCCACATAGCTGCCTGTTTCCTGATGCATGGTTGGAGCACATGGTTCTTAGAAAGTGCTTTTGTGTGAGAAATGACCATAATTTTAAGCAGCAATACTGCTTGTTTTGTGCACTGTGAACAATTTGGATTTTGACAGAAGAAATCAATTTCAGATCTGTCTGATTGGTATAATGTCTTCATATTAGTTTCCATTAGCTTTGCCTTTGGTTGCTCATGCAGGGCCTATGATTCAGATGCCTAGCAGAAATGTCTCATGTATGTAGTTTTTTCTTTGCTTTTAACATTATTTCCCAAAGGATATATCCCTTGTTAAAGTGATTAATACAAATTGACAACATTAATATAATATTCTTACTTTTAGCTCACTGGAGCCAATTAATGAAATAAATATTTTTATACACCCGAAGGGACGTATTGTGTTATACCCCTGATGTGCGTCCATCCGTCTGTGTGTCCATCCATTAGCAATTTCATGTCAGCTCTGTAACTCTTGAACCTCTTGAAGGATTTCGAAGAAACTTGACACAAATGTTCACCACATCAAGACGATGTGCAGAGTGCATGTTTCTGATGTCTTGCTTCAAGGTCAAGGTCACACTTTGATGTCAAAGGTCGTATGAGTTTGTTTCCTGTCTGCTCTGTAACTCTTGCATTGCGTGAAGGATTTCAAAGAAACTTGGCAGAAATGTACACCACATCGAGACAGCATGCAGAGTGCATGTTTCGGATGGCTTGCTTCAAGGTCAAGGTCACTCTTAGGGGTCAAAGGTCATATGACTTTGTTTCATGTGTATATTGCTCTGCATTGCGGTGTTCTTGTTTTTATTTGGCAGATCCCTTTTTTTGTTAACTTAAAATAAATTTTTTTAATTACTTCCCTTTCATGTTACTATTAATAGCCAATGTTGTAACTTTTTTATATGCCCGTAATGCCCGAAGGGACGTATTATGTTATGGGCCCCGTGTCCGTCTGTCCGTCCGTTAGCAATTTCGTGTCCACTCTGTAACTCTCGAACCCCTTGAAGGATTTCAAAGAAACTTTACAAAAATATTCACCACACCGAGACGACATGCAGAGCGCATGTTTTGGATGTCTCATTTCAAGGTCAAGGTCACACTTAGGGGTCAAAGGTCATATGAGTGTGTTTCGTGTCCACACTGTCAAAGGTCATATGAGTGTGTTTCATGTCCCCTTTGTAACTCCTGAACTGCTTAAAGGATTTCAAAGAAACTTGGCACAAATGTTCACCACACTGAGACAACGTGCAGAGCGCTTGTTTTGGATGACTGGCGTCAAGGTCAAGGACACACTTAAGGGTCAAAGGTCATATATGACTTTGCTGTGTCTGCTCTGTAACCCTTGAACTGCTTGAAGGATTTCAAAGAAACTTGGCACAAATGTTCACCACACTGAGGCGGCGTGCAGAGCACATGTTTTGGATGACTCGCTTCAAGGTCACACTTAAGAGTCAAAGGTCATATAAGACTTTGCTTTGTGTATATTGCTGTGCATTGCAGTGCTTTTGTTTTTATTTGGCAGATCCCTTTTTGTTCTCTTACAATAATTTTTTTTTAATTACTTCCCTTTTGTATTACTATAAATAGCTTATTTTGAAACTTTTTTATTATTGGCAGTAGGGAAAAACCGAGACCACTTTTCTATGGTACAACATGGATGGTACATCCAATTTTTAGATGTATTTTGACATAACTTTACCAGGTAAGAATTTTTTTGTGGACTTCGAAAATTTTTTTTTTGAATTTCTTGTTTCTTGTTCCTGTCCTTGGGCTTCAACAGTCAAGTTCTTTAAATTTTGCTCCCATCCTCTGATGTAACCCTTCGGGCATATATTGCCCCGCTTGGCGGCGCTCTTGTTATTATTGGCTGTAGAGAAAAAGCATTTTTGTGGTACAACATGGATGGTACCTCCAATGTTTAGGTTTATTTTGATATATATGTACCTGGTAAGGATTTTTTTGTGAACTTTGAAAAAAAAATTATGGACTTAAAATTTTTTTTTTGAATTTCTTTCCTTTGTTGTTCCTGTCCTTTGGGCTTCAACAGTCAAGTTCTTTAAATTTTGCTCCCATCCTCTGATATAACCCTTCGAACATATATTGCCCCGCTTGGTGGAGCTCTTGTTAGCTTAATGGCGCCAATGGCTCAAGATGAGCATTGTTATGAGTGAGTAATCTTGTGACCATAGTTTGGCATTTGCGTCAATGCTACTTTTTCCCATCCATCTTCTTGCCAACAGCTAACTTAGTTGTCTGTATAGAGCTTTAATGTCTTTATAATATTATATATTTGTATTCTGTCATAGAAATCTAAAATTAAGGGTGGATCCCCCCTAAATACTTGCAAGCATACATTTTCGGTAACCTAAAACTGATGGAGTTGTTGGACAGGAGAATTAGCATCTTTTCAACAATTTTTCAGTCATATCAGTGATGGTTTATACTTGTAACAGTAAGAGCAAAGCGCAGCTTTATTAATCCCCTGCCACAAATGGGGGGATGGGGGTGGTTATAAGAATATAGGTAACATTTTGTGTCCGTTTTTTATCTTCTAAACCCCTTGAAGGATTTTCATGAAACTTGGGTCAAATGATCACCTCATCAAGATGATGTGCAGAACTTATGAGTCAGCTATGTTGGCTCAAGGTCAAGGTCACAACTCAATGTCAAAGGTTTGAGCCTTCCATTTTATGTCAGCTCTGTATCTCCTAAAGGCCTTGAAGGATTTTCATGAAACTTGGGTCAAATGATCACCTCATCAAGACAATTTGCAGAACTCATGAATCAGCCATTTTTGGCTCAAGGTCAAGGTCACAACTCAAGGTCAAAGGTTTGAGCCTTTCATTTTGTGTCCGCTCTGTATCTCCTAAACTCCTTGAAAGATTTTAGTATGACTTTGCTGTAGTATTCCCCTTATCAAGATGATATGCAGAACTCAAAACTCACCCATGCCAGCTCAAGGTCAAGGCCACAACTCAAATGGTTAATGCTTCCACCAAATACCATCAACCCTTTCACTATTCATAACAGCAGCGGGGGATTAGCTGTCTTTCAGACTACCTTGTATATATTGCTGCCTCACTGGAATATCATGCCGTAAACATGTGACATGATACCTGACCCAGTCACATTACACTGACACAGGGCTGACCTGTCCTAGAACTGTCCTAATGCTGAGCACCAAGCGAGGAAGCTACCAGTTGGCTAACGCTTAAAGGTGGTTAATCAGGTTTTGGTCAACTAATGGATTTGTGCAGAACTTAACTAGCTGATCATTTACACTTATCTGTGTTCAACGAGTTCTTAACACATGTAAGATTTGCATTTGAAGTACTTTTAAAAGGGAGGCATATTAGTTTTCAACTATCCGTCCGTTCGTTAGTTTGTTCGTTTGTCACAACGTTAACTTTTTGCATGAAGACACTTTACTCGCAAACCACTGCACCCAGGACCTTCAAACTTCACATGCTGATAGTACTTATTGAGTACACGACCCCTACTGACTTTGGCGTCACCAGGTCAAAGGTCAAGGTCACCAGGTCAAAAGTCAAGGCGCTGCGGGGGGCATTTGTCACCATTAGTGACAGCTCTTGTTCTATCCTGGCTGCCCAACAAAGATAGACTTGTTAGGGTATAAATTAAATAAACATATTTTGCCTCAAGAATAATATGAATATAAGCATATTTGTATTAAATCTGTCAAAGATTTGCATTGACAAGACATAGTACATATTTTGCCAAAATTAATTAGAAGTGCAAGTTTATAATATTATTATTACTTCCCTTTATCTATCTCGGTTGCGCTACCAAGATAGATTGAAAATAGATGAATTCTGAAGCTACACACCATTTTCAAAGTTGAAGTTTATTTTATGTAGTTAAAATATTGCAATATTTATCAAATGCAAATGTAAAACTAGAAATTATATTGAAATCAAAAGAAATAGACCCAGTTTTTAAATACTTCTGTTTCAAAAAAAGGGAGGTAATTAATAATTTTCATGAAAAGTATTCATTTTTAAGCTGTTTTGAGAAACTAATATTTTTACCATTTCTGTTAAAATCACTTGCAATTATCAATTTCCATTTGTACCACATGCCATCCAGTATGATTTCTGTACTGGATACTATGACTGTAAGGTATATTCTTTTTTTATTGGATGGGTCATAAATTGAGCAAATCACATGAAAAATTGATGATAAAAGTATTGACCAACAAAATTGTGCCATTGTTGGACTATAGTGAATGTTTGAATTATTTTATTCATTCTACTTGGCTTAGAAAATAAAAAAAGTTTATTAACATTGTTTAGTACAGTATTGTAAATATATATCAGGTTGTCCGATATGACTTTTTAGCAGAGTTCTCTAATAATATATTTCTTTGTTGTATAGAGCAAAGTTTAATAACCTAATATACTTCAACATTTTGAGCTATCATTGCCACCATACACATGAACCATATTTTTTCTACAAAGTAATTACAACAACTCCCATTACTACATCAATCAGTAGCCAACTCTCAGGTCCTTCAGACCTTTGATTATAGTTAGTTCAGACATTATTTCAAGAAATAGTTCAGAAACAGTGTAAATCTTTGCTGCTAAAATAGACCTAGCAAAACTGAAAAATGATGACTGTATTTTCGTTAAAGTAAGATATAGATTTTTCAGCTAGATTTGAAAAATATTGAGGCGCATACCAAAATATGATATACCACAGGATGAATGTATAAGTCAGTCTTTTAAATACTTTGAATATGAATATGAAGTTTTTCTTGTAAACAGTAAACTTCTAAATTAGGCATTTTGAATATAGTATTATTGCTTGCATAAAAACTTCATATGTTAATTGAGGTCTTAGAAATGTATGAACTGTTACTACATTTACTCTAGCAGACTTTTTTAAAGGATTAAGTGTTATGTTAGTAAAGATTCCGTAATCATGATTAATAAGATAAAATGCACACTATCTTTAAATTCAGAACCATCTTTTTTTGTTGTTGTAAGAATACATTGTTTTTAAACTTATCTAAAGACATGTTACATCACTACATGTTTGTTTGGTTCTGTCACTGTATCTCCTGTTGTTTTGGAAGGAATTCAGATCTGATAGAGAATTCACCTAGATACTGCAGCCAGGCTGATCTGGCAACCTTTTACACTTCTAACCTAACACATGGGTAATATATGTTTTAGACTGAGGGAGACTTCAACTCATTTGAACAGAAAAGAAAGTCTCAGAGCATCATATTCAGCTTGAAAAACTGAAAGATTTTAAGATGGAAAAGTGTGTGACGGTGTAGAAAAAACACTTAAAGTAGTCCACAACGTTTTCTCTAGTTGCTTTGCATGTAAATCTATATGCAAGCTTAAAACTTCAGATTCAAGGTTTACAAGTACATTTAGAATTTTGAATGTGTGCATCATGTAAATTGGGTGGATGTTTTCTTGACACGTTCTGTTATGAAATAATAAAGGTAAATCCTACACACACTGTACAAGAGTAATCTGTCAACCTGTCTTACATAACAGAAGCAGTAAGAAATTCAACAGTTGCAGCAACATCCTAAAAAAGCTTTGTGAAATAAAAGACATATGATATAAAAAAATGTTTAATGTCTTTCAGAGGTAAACAATGGATTTTCTTAAAATTTTGGACTTGTTTTGCTCAAGTCAGATACTACTGGTACGTCTGTCTGTATTTCTGATCTGTAACGATGACCGAAAGTTGTTTCTGCAAAAATCTGAAGAAGACTTGGGCATACAGCAGTCAAACTTTATGTAATGAATACCTACTTTTAAATTACAGTTGTAGTTGTTTTTTTTGTTCAGTAGGTCCAAGGTCAGGGTCACAATGACCTCCAGACTGAAAACAGTTTTGGAGCCATGACAAGAAAATGCTTAGGCCTATATGTTTCAACCTTCAGAGGGTGATTGCCTTAGGTCAGGAGATAATCTCAGTAATTGCCTGTTGTTTGCAAAGGACCTCTACTGTGATGGGGAAGGGGTGGTGAAAGTTCAAAGGTCAAGGGCACAGTTTTCTTGGGTTTGTAACATTGGTACAACTGGAGAATACTTCAGTCAAAATCTATAAAATGTGGTCATTAGATGACCCCTATTGTTTTAGGTTTTTGTCATAATGAACTTTAGTGAGCCTATTAATTTGCATTCAGCCTTTCATATTTCTAGGTAACACTTAGATCATTTAACTGGCTACCACCTACACATTTCTGTGATAATTTCCAGTTGTTATTAGATGTACCATGATATTTAAGTGTCATAAGAGCAATTGTTAAGGTCAGGTTGGTGTTTAGGCTTAAAATGGTTTCCCATCAAATATTGGAGCATGCTTGGACCTTCACACTTCTACTGTTTTGGAGGTCATAAAGTCAAAAGGGTAAGGTCAAGATATTTTTGAGACCAAAAATTATGTACCTGGCTAATGCCCATAAAATGCAATCATGGAGTGGAGGGATGGGTGTAAGCCTTTGTTACTTTGGAAACTTTGGGTATCCAAAGAACCCTGTAAGTTGGATATTTACAATGGTCAGATACTGTTAGTCTTTTGAGATGCTCTTTTCTATGACTTTTTCTGCTACATGTATGTCTAAGAAAATAAGAGAGAAAAAAAACAGAATAAAGCAGTCATTTAATGTTCTTGAAGATTCATTATTATGGATTTAGCATAGAGAGGTTTGCTTTATGTTTTCAGGCTATAGTTCGCAACCAAGAAGAATACCCTTGTACAATAGCTAGCCAACCTGATAATGCCAGTAGAAACATATGCCAGGAGGTTATATCATGTAAGTAATATGAAGAACTTGGTATAATACATTACAGTCAAGGCTGCCTAAGCCATACTGTTTTTAGAGCCTCCTTGTACTATGTGATGGAATTTCTAATTTGGCTCTTTTTAGCTCACCTGAACTTTGTTCATGGTGAGCTATTAGTATAGGTGGATGGTCCAGCATACTGCGTCCTGCAATTTTATTTAAATATCTTCTTCTCTGAAGCTACTAGTCAGTATTACACCAGACTTTGTCAGTAGCATCCTGGCATGGATCTCTATCAAGTTTGTTCAAATGGATCACCTTGGCCCATTTTAGAGGCCATGAGACCTAAAACTAGAAAATCATTTTAACCACTTCTTTTCATGAAATGCTTGATGGATCTTCATCAAACTTGGATTCTAGCAACATTATATAAGGTTCCCTCTCAAGTTTGTTCAAAAAGGGGCATTTGGCCTCTTTTAGGGGACACTGGAGCTAAAATTTGAAATACTTTTAAACAACTTCTCCGATTGAACCGTTAGATGAATCTTCATCTTTTAAGGGGCGATCAAGCTAAAAATAGAGATGCCTTTAAATGATTTTTTCTCATGAATTGCTTGATGGATCTTCATCAAACTTGATTTGTAGCATCATTATAAGGTCTTTTACCAGTTTATATAATTAGGTGCACTGGGCCCTTTTAGGTATTGCTAGAGTAAAAAATAGAAATAACTTTATATAGCTTCACATGAACTGCCTGATGAATCTTTATCAAACTTGGTCTGTGGCAGTATTATAAGGTTCTCTCTCAAGTTTGTTTAAATGGGGGCACTTGGCTCATTTTAGGGACCGTTAGAGCTTAAAGTAGAAATACCATAAAATGACTTCTTTGCATGAACTGCTTGATTGATCTTCATCAAACTTGGTCTGTAACATCATTTAAAGGTTTTATGCCAAATTTAATCAAATATGGGCACTTGGCCCCTTTAAGGTGTCACTGGAGCTAAAATAGAAATACCTTTTAACAACTTCTTCTGGTAATCACTGGATGGATCTTCATCAGACTTGGTCTGTAATGTCATTGTAGGTCCTTTTAGATTGTGATGCTTGGCCCCTTTTAGGGGCCGCTGGAGCAAAAATGGAAATACCTTTGAATGACTTTTTCTCATGAACTGCTTGATAGATCTTCATCAAACTTGGTGTTGGTGTAGGTTGTATTTGCAATGCCAGTAAATAAGGGTGAAGAATTCTCACAGGAATGTAAACTACTGCAGATATTTTGAAAGAATGCTATGTGAATGAAAATCAATGTTAAATTCTAAATAAGTCAATAAATATATGCATTTGTATACACTGTTAATTTATTTTGAAGGGATAACACATGTTTTTTTTGTGTTATAACATTTGAGGATTCCCAAGGGATTGTGCAGATGTTATAACATGAAATGAACATGCATAAAATGTGTAAAAAAAAAGGAAAATTAATACATTGTCTATCAATGTCATTGAATGTCCGTGAAATGTTAGTGTTGTTTGATCACATTGACTTCATTTCCTTTTGAATTATCTGTTATGGTGCTGCAAGCATATATTCTTTGCCATGGAATGCACATATATAAAAAGGCATGTTAACATCATGTGAGCATGAGAATTTCTCTGTTAACACATGTATACTATACTGTTAAAACACTCCCTGGAAATGACAAAAACAGCAGTTTTATGCTAGAATGTGTTTTGCAGACTTAATATCAAAAATGTTAACACACTCATTTCGCTTAAAAAGTAACCTCTTACAACTGTAATAAAACTGTTTTGAGTGGGTAAAAATAATTCTCAACTTTGCCTCAGACAGTTCATTTTATTGTTTGCATGAAATACTGTCTTCTAATGGTTGTATGAAAACACTAAGTAGGAGCGAAACTCATAGTTTTATCTTTTACATATGGATCTATCTTTGTTTTTAGCTCACCAGAGCACGAAATGCTCAGGGTGAGCTTTTGTTATTGCCCTGTGTCCATCGTCCATCGTCAGTCGTCTGTCGTCGTCAACAGTTTGACTGTTAACACTCTAGAGGTCACAATTTTGGCCCAATCTTTATGAAACTTGGTCAGAAAGTTACCCTTAATGAAATCTTGGATGATGTTGATATTGGGTCATTTGGGTCAAAAACTAGGTCACCAGGTCAAATCAAAGGAAAAGCTTGTTAACACTCTAGAGGTCACAATTCTGGCGCAATTTTATTGAAACTTGGTCAGACTGTTACTCTCAGTAACTCAAGGTCCATTTTGAATCTGGGTCATGTAGGATCAAAAACTAGGTCACCAGATCAAATCAAAGGAAAAGCTAGTTAACACTGTAGAGGCCACATTTATGACCATATCTTAATGAAACTTGTTTAGAATGTTAATCTTGATGATCTATAAGTCAAGTTCGAATCTGGATCAGGTAGGGTCAAAAACTAGGTCACTAGGTCAAATCAAAGGAAAAGCTTGTTAACACTCTAGAGGTCACAATTTTGGCCCAATCTTAATGAAACTTTGTCAGAAAGTTACCCTCAGTGATATCTTGGATGAATTTGATATTGGGTTATCCGGGGTCAAAAACTGGTCACCAGGTCAGATCATAGGAAAAGCCTGTTTACACTGTAGAGGCCACATTTATGATCGTATCTTCATGAAAATTGGTCGGAATGTTAATCTTCATGATCTCAAGGTCCAATTTGAATCTGGGTCATGTAGGATCAAAAACTAGGTCACCAGGTAAAATCAAAGGAAAAACTAGTTAACACTGTAGAGGCCACGTTTATGACCATATCTTAATGAAACTTGTTCAGAATGGTAATCTTGATGATCTATAGGTCGAGTTCGAGTCTTGGTCAGGTAGGGTCAAAAACTAGGTCACCAGGTCAAATCAAAGGAAAAGCTAGTTAACACTTTAGTGGCCACATTTATGACCATATCTTAATGAAACTTGGTCAGAATGTTAATCTTGATGATCTTTAGGTCAGTAGGTCAGGTGAGCGATACAGGGCCTTCATGCCCTCTTGTTGCAATGTAAAATTGGCTTGTTGACCTATTACTAGTCTTTCTTGATTCACTACCTGTTGTCTGCATGTAATTGACTTGATTTTCCATTATTCCAACCCTCCCCAATCCCCACCTGCAAGAAACTGAATAGCAAAAAAAAAAATCACTCCTGGGGTCACATGTGATCATTGGGTAACCCAGATTTTCTCTGTGACAGAAGATTCTGTCTTAATTCATTTGATCACCACCTCTTGACACATGTGGAGAAGTTATCAGTTTCTTGCAGGTGGGGATTGGGGAGGGTAGGAATAATGGAAAATCAAGTCAATTACTTATTCTGTACTGATCCTTGCAACAGAGTCAAACCTTAGTCATCTTTACCATACAAAATTCGAACCTACAACTTCTTGACATCTGCAAGGTTCATACCTGCAAACCTGTAACATCCTGTCCCCTGCAAAATTCAAACTCAAGACATTTCACTGCTGTAAGGTTCAGGTCTAGATTCTCTTGACCCCTGCAAGTTTCATACTTGCAGCCTGTTGAAAAAGTTGTTGACTGTAAGCTGTATTCCTTTATTTTTCAGATGATCATTCCTTAGTTACATTGAAAAAGATTCCACCTAAAGATGACAGTACCTATATTAATGCCAGTTATATAGAGGTAAGGTCTGAGCATGAGCAGTGGAGAATTTAAGCATACAATCTTTAATTTGATTCTGAAGGATCTACATTACTTTTTGTGGAGAGTCCATGTTCAAATGTTATATTGCAAAAAATGGTACAACTAAACAAAATAGTTTGTCATGCCCAAGACCCTCAGATTTTAAGAGATGAAATGTCTAGAATTTCATTTTGATGTGTTGAGTACACAGATCAATTAAAAGATGAAAAATTTTACAAATGTAGATGATTATGATGTTGTAGACTAGAGTGGTTCCAGGCCTGTGTTGTAGACTAAACTGGTTCCAAGCCTGTGTTGCATATTAGACTGTGGTTTCAAGCTTGTGTCACAGACAAGACTGTGGTTCCAAGCATGTGTCACAGACACGACTGTGGTTCCAAGCTTTCAGTTCAAGGTCATAAAATAGAGGATACGAATGGCATTTAAATTCCCGACTGGTTTTTTCACAAGAGTTGTGTTACAATTTGCAGCTGCTTTAGTAAAATTGAAAAAATATGACAAAAAATGACAGTGTGACTTCTTGCATTAACAAAGTTTGGGGGGTATATAGGAGTGAGCTTGCCAGTCGGTCGGTCTTTCTGTCAGTCCGTTGGTTTTCATGGTTTCCGGACAATAACTCATGAAAGGCTTGACAGATTTAAAGAATTTTTAGTACACAGGTGTAACATAATAAAATACAGGTCAAGTACGACTTTGGCTACAAACCACCATTTTTTGACGTAGTTACGTCCCCTTTCCAACTTAAAATTTGCCAAACTCATGGTTTCTAGACCATAAGTCATGAAGGGCTTGACAGATTTAAATGATTTTTGGTACACAGGACTGGTGTAAAATCAGAATATACAGGTCAAGTTCGACTTTGGCTACAAACCACCATTTTTTTTTTGACATAGTTATGGCCCCTTTCCAACTTAAAATTTACCAAACTCATGGTTTTTGGACAATAACTCATAAAAGGCTTGACAGATTTAAATAATTTTTGGTACAAAGGTGTAACATCATAAAATACAGGTCAAATTTGACTTTGGCTACATACCACCAATTTTTTGACAGAGTTATGGCCCCTTTCTAACTTAAAATTTACCAAACTCATAGTTTCCAGACAGTAACTCATGAAAGACTTGACAGATTTAAAGAATGTTTAGTACACAGGTGTAACATAATAAAATACAGGTCAAGTATGACTTTGGCTATAAACCACCATTTTTTAGCTCGACTATTCAAAGAATAGTCTAGCTATTCTACTCACCCTGGCGTCGGCGTCGGCGTCACACCTTGGTTAAGTTTTTGCATGCAAGTACATACAGCCATCAATTAAAGGCATATAGCTTTGAAACTTATTTTTTCTTTTTCTAGGTCAATAACCAACCTCTCTGGGACAAGTCCCATAACTCTGACATGTATTTTGAGCAAATTATGCCCCCTTTTGGACTTAGAAAATTTTGGTTAAAGTTTTACATGCAAGTTACTATCTCCAAAACTAGTGCAGATATTGATTTGAAACTTCACATGTGTCTTCGGGGTTATAAAACTAGTTGATAGCAGCAAGTCCCATAACTCTGACTCATTTTGGCCAAATTATGCCCCCTTTTGGACTTAGAAAATTCTGGTTAAAGTTTTGCATGCAAGTACATACAGCTATTTCTAAAAGGCATATAGATTTGAAACTTATTTTTTCTTTTTCTAGATCAATTACCAACCTCACTGGGTCAAGACCCATAACTCTGACATGTATTTTTAGCAAATTATGCCCCCTTTTAGACTTAGAAAATTTTGGTTAAAGTTTTACATGCAAGTTATTATCTCCAAAACTAATGCAGATATTGATTTGAAACTTCACATGTGTCTTCGGGGTTATAAAACTAGTTGATAGCAGCAAGTCCCATAACTCTGACCTTCATTTTGGCCAAATTATGCCCCCTTTTGGACTTAGAAAATTCTGGTTAAAGTTTTGCGTGCAAGTACATACAGCTATTTCTAAAAGGCATATAGATTTGAAACTTATTTTTTCTTTTTCTAGATCAATTACCAACCTCGGTGGGTCAAGTTCCATAACTCTGACATGTTTTTTGAGCAAATTATGCCCCCTTTTAGACTTAGAAAATTTTGGTTAAAGTTTTACATGCAAGTTATTATCTCCAAAACTAATGCAGATATTGATTTGAAACTTCACATGTGTCTTCGGGGTTATAAAACTAGTTGATAGCAGCAAGTCCCATAACTCTGACCTTCATTTTGGCCAAATTATGCCCCCTTTTGGACTTAGTAAATTCTGGTTGAAGTTTTGCGTGCAAGTACATACAGCTATTACTAAAAGGCATATAGATTTGAAACTTATTTTTTCTTTTTCTAGGTCAATTACTAACCTCACTGGATCAAGTTCTATAACTCTGGCATGTATTTTGGGCAAATTATGCCCCCTTTTGGACTTTGAAAATTCTGGTTAAAGTTTTACATGCGAGTTTCTATCTCCAAAACTAATGCAGATATTGAATTGAAACTTCGCATGTGCCTTAGGGGTTATAAAACTAGTTGATAGCAGCAAGTCCCATAACTGATATGCATTTTGGTCAAATTATTCCCCCTTTTGAACTTAAAACTCTTTTGATATTTAACCTTTTTAGGTAATATTTTCCTACCTCTGGGACAATATTTCGAATAGTCGAGCTTGGCTGTCTTACGGACAGCTCTTGTTGACCTAGTTATGTCCCCATTCCAACTTAAAATTTGCCAAACTCATGGTTTCTAGACAATAAGTCATGAAGGGCTTGATAGATTTAAATGATTTTTGGTACACAGGACTGGTGTAACATCATCAAATACAGGTCAAGTTCAACTTTGGCTACAAACCACCATTTTTAGCTCACCTGTCACAAAGTGACAAGGTGAGCTTTTGTGATCGCGCAGCGTCCGTCGTCCGTGCGTAAACTTTTGCTTGTGACCACTCTAGAGGTCACATTTTTCATCGGATCTTTATGAAAATTGGTCAGAATGTTCACCTTGATGATATCTAGGTCAAGTTCGAAACTGGGTCACGTGCGTCAAAAAACTAGGTCAGTAGGTCTAAAAATAGAAAAACCTTGTGACCTCTCTAGAGGCCATATATTTCACAAGATCTTCATGAAAATTGGTCAGAATGTCACCTTGATGATATCTAGGTCAAGTTCGAACTGGTTACGTGCCATCAAAACAGGTCATAGTTAAATATAGAAAACAACCTTGTGACCAATCTATAGGTCACATTTTTCATGGGTTCCTTTAATTGAAAATTGGTCAAAGTTCACACTTGCATGTTATTAGTCCAAACTATGCGAAATGGATGTGAACTTCACATTGGTCTGGGTTATAAAACTAGAAGCAAATCCATTGTGACCTTCATATGGCCAAATTTCCCATTGACTTCATGAAATTGGTGAAGTTTATCTTGATAATACAGTCAATTCTAAAGGTTACGATTTGAAAATATCTCATAGGTCAAATACTAACACCTGGATAAACCACTTTGGAGTCATTTTCAAATGGGCCTTTATTGAAAATTGGTAAAAGTAATGAGTTTCATCCTTGAGATATTGAATTGAAACTGGGTCAGTGCCATCAAAAACTAGTTGTCAGTAGAGTCCAAATAATATGAAAATCCCTTTGACTCTCTATAAACCATATTTTTCCCATGGGACATGTATGAATAGTGAGTTGTGTTGAATGACACCTTGTGATAGTTATGTCCAGTTTTAAATTTGCCACTCATTTAGAATAAGTCATGAGGTCAAGATTAAATGATTGGTCACGTGCGGTACACAAAACTAGGTCAGTTCATTGGCTAAAAATAGCTAAAAAACTCTTTGTGACCCTCCTCGTGTGCCTAAATTTTGCTTACACAGATCCATTTCATGAATGAAATTGGTCAGAATGTTCACCTTGATGATATCTAGGTCAAGTTCGAAACTGGTTCACGTGCGGTCAAAAACTAGGTCAGTAGGTCTAAAAATAGAAAAACCTTGTGACCTCTCTAGAGGCCATATATTTCACAAGATCTTCATGAAAATTGGTCAGAATGTTCACCTTGATGATATCTAGGTCAAGTTCGAAACTGGGTTAGTGCGTCAAAAACTAGGTCAGTAGGTCAAATAATAGAAAAACCTTGTGACCCTCTATAGGCCATATATTTCAATGGTCTTCATGAAAATTGGTCAGAATGTTCACCTTGATGATATCTAGGTCAAGTTCGAAACTGGGTTCAGTCCCTCAAAACTAGGTCAGTAGGTCAAATAATAGAAAAACCTTGTGACCACTCTAAGGTCCATATTTTCATAGGTCTTTATGAAAATTGGTCAGAATGTTCATCCTTGATGATATCTAGGTCAAGTTCGAAACTGGGTCATGTGCCGTTAAAAACTAGCTCAGTAGGTCAAATAATAGAAAAACCTTGTGACCACTTTAGAGGTCGCATTTTTCATGGGGTCTTTATGAAAATTGGTCAGAATGTTCACCTTGATGATATCTAGGTCAAGTTCGAAACTGGGTCACGTGCCATCAAAAACTAGGTCAGTAGGTCAAATAATAGAAAAACCTTGTGACCTCTCTAAAGGCCATATTTTTCATGGGATCTGTATGAAAGTTTGTCTGAATGTTCACCTTGATGATATCTAGGTCAAGTTTGAAACTGGGTCACGTGCCCTCTAAAAGTAGGTCAGTAGGTCAAATAATGAAAAACCCTTGTGACCTCTCTAGAGGCCATATTTTTCATGGGATATGTATGAAAGTTGGTCTGACTGTTCACCTTGATGATATATAGGTCAAGTTTGAAACTGGGTCAGCTGCGGTCAAAAACTAGGTCAGTAGGTCTAAAATTAGAAAAATCTTTTGACTTCTCTAGAGGCCATATTTTTCAATAGATCTTTGTGAAAATTGGTCTGAATGTTCACCTTGATGGTATCTAGGTCAGTTTCGAAACTGGGTCAAATGCGGTCAAAAACTAGGCCAGTAGGTATCAAAATAGAAAAACCTTGTGACCTCTCTAGAGGCCATATTTTTCATGAGATCTTCATGAAAATTAGTGAGAATGTTCACCTTGATGATATCTAGGTCAAGTTCAAAACAGGGTCAGGTACCTTTGAAAACTAGGTCAATAGGTCAAATAATAGAAAAATCTTGTGACCTCTCTAGAGGCCATATTTTTCAATGGATCTTCATGAAAATTGGTCAGAATTTTTATCTTGATGATATCTAGATCAGATTCAAAACTGGGTCACATGAGCTCAAAAACTAGGTCACTATATCAAATAATAGAAAAAAAACGATGTCATACTCAAAACTGGGTCATGTGGGAACAGTTGAGCAATTCAGGACCATCATGGTCCTCTTGTTTTACATAGTTATGGCCCCTTTCCAACTTAAAATTTACTAAACTCATGGTTTTTAGACAGTAACTCATAAAAGGCTTGACAGATTTAAATAATTTTTGGTACAAAGGTGTAACATCATAAAATACAGGTCAAATTTGACTTTGGCTACATACCAATAATTTTTTGACAAAGTTATGGCCCCTTTCCAACTTAAAATTTACCAAACTCATGGTTTCCGGACAATAACTCATGAAAGGCTTGACAGATTTAAATAATTTTTGGTACACAGGTGTAACATTATAAAATACAGGTCAAGTTCAACTTTGGCTACATACCACCAATTTTTAGCCCACCATCATCAGATGGTGGGCTATTCAAATCACTCTGCATCTGTGGTCCATCATCCGTCCATCCGTCCGTTAACAGTTTCTCATTATCATATCTCCTCAGAAACTACTGGGGGGATTTTTACCAAACTTTGTCAGAATGATGTATTGATACCCTATTTGTGTCCCCCTCAAAATAAGACTGGTTCAACAATTTTTGATTGAGATATGGCCCTTTGTTTATTTTTTATAATTAACAGATTTATATAGGGAAAAACTCTGAAAATCTTCTTGTTCAAAACCACAGGGCCTAGGGCTTTGATATATCAGTATGTAGCATCTTCTAGTGGTCCTCTACCAAGATTGTCCCACTTATTTCCCTAGGATCAAATTTGGCCCCGCACCAGGGGACACAAGGTTTATATAGACTAATACAGGGAAAAACTGAAAATCTTCTTATCCAAAACCACATTGCCTTGGGCTTTGATATTTTGTATGTGACATCATCTAGTGGTCCTCTATTAACATCGCTCAAATTATTTCCCAAAGGTCAAATATGGCCCCACCCTGGGGTTCCCATGGTTTACATAGACTTATATAGGGAAAGACTTTGAAAATCTTCTTGTCCAAAACCACAAAGCCTATGGGTTTGATATTTGTAATGTAGCATCATCTAGTGGTTCTTTACCAAGTTTGTTCAACTTATCCCCCTAGGGTCAAATATGGCCCTGCCTGGGGGTCACATGGTTTACATAGACTTATATAGAGAAAAACTTCAAAAAATTTCTTGTCCATGAACTACAACTTTCAAATTTTGACCACATGTTTAGGTTTTGAGTGGCTAGATGAACCTTGGCATGAGTTAACCTTGATCTTGACCTAGTGACTTACTTTCACATTTCTCAAGCTACAGCCTTAAATTTTGGACCATATGCATAGTTTTGTGTGCCAAAATTAACTTTGTCCTTGATCTTGACCTAGTGACCTACTTTCACATTTCTCAAGCTACAGCCATAAATTTTGGACCACATGCATAGATTTGTGTACCGAAATAAACTTTGACCTTGACATTGACCTAGTGACTTAACTTTCACAGTTTTGAAGGTACAGGCTTCAGATTTGGACCACATGCATAGTTTTTTGTTGTAAAATGAAATTTGACCTTGATTTTGACCTAGTGACCTACTTCACATTTCTCAAGCTATAGCCTTAAATTTTGGACCATGTGCATAGTTTTGTTTACCAAAATGAACTTTGACCTTGATCGTGACCTAGTTACCTACTTTTACATTTCTCTAGTTACAGCCTTCAAATTTGGACCACATGCATAGATTTGTGTACCGAAATAAACTTTGACCTTGACATTGACCTAGTGACTTACTTTCACAGTTTTGAAGGTACAGGCCTCAGATTTGGACCACATGCATAGTTTTTTGTTGCAAAACGAAATTTGACCTTGATTTTGACCTAGTGACCTACTTCACATTTCTCAAGCTACAGCCTTCAAATTTGGATCACATGTGTACTTTTGTGTGCTGAAATAAAATTTGACCTTGAGATTGATTTAGTGACCTACTTTCGCATTTTTCAAGCTACAGGATTCAGATTTGAAGCACGTGCATAGTTTTGTGTACCGAAATGAACTTTGACATTGAAATTTATATAGTGACCTACTTTCACAATTCTCAAGCTACAGCTTTCAAATTTGGACCACATGCACAGTTTTGTGTACCGAAATAACTTTGACCTTGAGCTAGTCTTGAAATTTGGACATTCAAAGATGGCTCAATGGTGGGTGCCAAGATCACTCTGTGATCTCTTGTTTGATGTAGCTGTGGCCTCTTTCCAACTTAAAATTTGTCATATTTCTGTGACAGGGCCCTATTGTGGGGGTATAATCCGTCACTTGTGACAGTTCTAGTTTTATACAAGCTTGGAATATAACCAGAAGTCATTCTGATATGAAGAAAAGAAATTGTGTACTTTTTTGTGTGAATTATAGCAATCATCACATGCCATTCTGATTAAGCTAAAGAAAAGCAAAAGAACATTGAGGACTATAATTGTAATGGAGAAAACAGAATTGCCAGAAGCAGACAGGTTTTTCTAAGAAAGTTAACGTAATTAGTGAGATAGAATTTCTATCACAAGTCATGCAATTTTGTCCGTAGGCAGATTGTGGAAATAATATCGTGAAAACATTCTTTTTTACTGTAAATTGTATCCTTATAATACCTTGGATTTGCTTCCAAGTATATAATGAAATGCTTTTGTCCATAGGCACAGACTATTTTTGATTTGGAAGAAGGATAAACTTGCGTATGAATTTATAGGTCTGCATTCACTTTGATTCGGTAGTACAGAACTACATTTTCCTAATGAAAGAATATGACTAAATTTTATCACAAATTTACATTGAAAAGAAATAGATGCGTATGAAAACCTTTAAAGACATCACAAAAGTATTCGTTAAAAGAAATCTAAAAATCTCAAAGAATTGTTTTAACATTTTTCAGTTGTGAACATTGTGATGTCATGGCTTTTAGTTTGGCATTGCCCTATGTGTTTGACTTTGAGTGGAGTTAGAATGGGTATAGTTGTGTTAAAACCATGGGAAAAAAGATGAAATAAAAGGAAAATATGTTTTACTTGTTACACCAGAATTCTAACATTTTCACTAGTGGTTGTCCCACTTGTGTGCCTTTCTGTAATCAGCTCACCTGAGCATAAAGTGCTCAAGGTGATCTAGTGTGATCTCCCTCGTCCTTTGTGTGTTGTATGTTGTCCTCAGTTAGACTGTTAACACTCTAAATGTCACAATTTTAGCCCAATTTTAAAGCTACTAAAATGCCCATAGTTTGGGTGAAATTTTTCAACATGTTCATTTTCACCAGGTTTTGCATAGAATGTATATATCACACTGCAAAATGATAAAGTGGGTGAAAATAAAAGTTGGATATGGGTAAAAATGCAAGAAGAATGTAAATTTTCTGCATCATTTCAAGTGTTGGAATGGTTTACTACCTTCTGCACAATATTTTGGGTTGTTTATAAGACTATCTTGCAAAAATCTTACATCAGTGACTTTGTACTACTAGTCACTTTCAGAGTACTCACTTTTTATGGATTTTTTAGAAAAAATATTTTTTGCCTTAAATGTGTGGATTAGTCCCTTTAATAAAACTTGGTCAGAATATTACCCTAAAAAATGTAAGACAAGTTCATTATTGGGTCATCTGGGGTCAATAACTAGGTCACTTTGTCAAATGAGAGAAACACCAGTTGTTAATGCTCTAGCAGCAACATTTTCTGTTTGATTTTCTTAAAACTGTCAGCATGTTTGTCTCCAGGATACAAACTGGGTTACATGATTGGGTTGCATCAGAAACTAGGTCACTAAGTCAGGTCAAGGAAAGACCTTGTAAAAACTCTAGGGACCATGCGCATTTTCTACTTGATAATCATAAGTCTCTGTCAGAGTGTTGATTTCTATAAAATCTAGGTCAAGTTCAAAACTTAGTCTTAGATAAGGTCTCTAGGTCAAATTATAGAAAAGCATTGTTCACACTGTAAATGCCACATTTATTACTTGATCTTCATAAACCTCAGTCAGAATTTTTGTCTCTTTGAAATCTAAGTCATGTTTAGCTAGTTTACCTGAGGTCTTAAACTACGTCACTAGATCAAATCATAAAAAAACCTTGTTAAGGTTCTAGAGGCCACTTTTTCTACTTTCCATAAAACTTTCTCAGACGGTTTTTCTGTATGAAATCTAGGTCAGATTTGATACTGGATTATCTAGGTCAAAAGCAAGGCCACTGGGTCAATTCATAGAAAGGCACTGTTGTAACACAGAAGGCCACATTTTGTTCATAAGACTTGGTACCAATGTTTGTCTGTTTAAAATTTAAGATAAATATGTAACTGGTCACTTGGGGAAAAACTAGTCATTAGGTTAAATCATAGAAAAACTTTGTTAACATTTCAGAGGCCACTTTTTCAACTTGATAATCATAAATCTTAGTCAGACCCCTGTGAAATGAAATGTTACTGTTCATGAACAGTGCATGCATATATCATGAATGGAGTTCATGAACACTTCATGAATTGTTCATGAAGATAAAATGGCACAAATTCTTGAAACATTCTTAAATACCGTGTTCATGAACAGTGCATGAAAAGTGAAAGATGACTTCAAGAACTAATGTACATGAATAGTTCTTGATATTTTGTTGAACATGAATAGTTCATGAACTTCTTGCTATATGTTTTTATTGTGCCATTTTATCTTCACAAAGTAGCAGTTAACCGTTCATGAACATGATTCTTCATTAGTTCATGAACTACCTGTCATGAGTAGTGCATGAAAGATTCAAGAAAATAACATCATGATTGTTCCTTTAACCTTTTATTATGGACAATTCAAGAACTCTGTGTTCATGAACACTTTTTAAGGACAGTTCATGTCCAAAAATTCATGAACACAAATAAGGTTAGTTCATGAACAGTTCTTTAATGGTTTGAAGTGTTCATGATTTCAAGAGCTGCATTTGGCAGGGGGAGTGTTTGTATGAAAACTAAGTAAAGTTCGAAAGTGTTGTACCTGAGGTTAAAAGCTATGTCAATAGGTCGAATGATTGAAAACCTTGGTTAATGATCTACCCGATTTACATAGAACATGGCCAAAATATTTGTCTCTGTGAAATCTAGGCCAAATTCTATACTTAAGGTTATCTAGGGTAAGAACTAAGTCAGATGAGCAATACAGGGCCCTCAGGGCCCACTTGTTTGACTGACACTGCTTTATTAATTTTGTACACAAGAGAAGTTTCTCATATTCTTATGTTAAAATTGAGGTACAATGTATTGAGTGAAGACAGAAATAGTTTCTTTTGTATCTCTTAATATTCTCTAAATGTAACACAGCAAGTTTGTGCTAAAAACAGAATTTTATGTTCTTTAATAGTGTTTTATATTTTATTTGTAAGAAGGGTTAATGTTTGGATGCTTATTGAGTGAACACCTGATGCATTAGTTTCTTGTTCATATATAGACATTATGTGAAATGTAAAATCTGATGGTAGAAGTCAATGTTGTCTATTTCATCTTCACAGTGATAGCCATAGTGTAAATATTCTTTGATAGATTTATATATAATGTTTTTCTTTTACTGTGTAGTATTTATACCAGTGTATCAAAGAAAACATTACATTCAAGGCTATACTGTGTCTTTATCATACATGATATGATAGAGGACTGATTTGTCCTATCTGTCTGTTTGTATGTCTATCTGCCTGACTGTCCTAAAAGTGTGTTGACCTGTCATCATAACTTTGTAGGAAGGGTGTGTTACAAGGGTAGTTTTGCATAAAAAGCATTTGATCAATCTTTTTCTTTCTTTTTCAGGGTTATAACAACCAAACAGAATACATCGCTTCTCAGGGTAAGTAATTATCTCTATTGTAGCAGTGTGTATATGATGTATATAATTAGTCTATGATATCGATTGTTCGATTAGCTCAGTTGGCAGAGCATCTGACTTGCAAGCAGGAGGTTGCAGGTTCGAGTCCTGTATCGGGCTGCACATTTTTCCGCTCCTATTACATTGGTGCCGTGAGAGTGGTGACTAGCCTTGGAATCCTAGAGCTAGTGTGAAGCAATGGCTTGGTTAGTCAAAAAGAATCAGAGTTGTCTTTCAAAAAAGGAGGGAGGAATGTAGCAGTGTGTATATAATGTATATAATTGGTCTATGATATCGATTGTCCGATTAGCTCAGTTAGTAGAGCATCTGACATGCAAGCAGAAGGTCGCAGGTTCGAGTCCTGTATTGGGGCTGCACATTTTTCCGCTCCTATTACACTATATTAACTGCATTGACTGTTTATGCCCCTGCCATCTGAAGAACAGGAGGGCATATAGATTTGTCCCAGTCAGTGTGTTGGTGCATGTGTGTGTTTATGTGTGCACAAAATCTTGACCACCTGACAAATAAGTTGTGCAGTGTCAGCTTTTGAAATAACTTGGCACAAATGACAACCATAACAAGACAATGTGCTGCTTACAAAATCTGGACCCCATCAAGGATACACATAGAGGTCAGAAATTAAAGGTTATTTTTCTTGTCTGCTTGTAACTTGTTTCGTGCATGCATGAATATTGAAACAACTTGCTACAAACATTTACTATAAGAAGAGGATGAGTAGCATTCAAAACCATACCCGTGCTTTAAAGGTCAAGGTCATAGAGGTAAAACATTTTTTACATATTTATTTGTGTCTTGTCTGTAAAATTTGTATGAATGGATGGATTTCAAGTACCTTTGCACAATCGTTAACAACAACTAGACAGTATGTTGTATTCAAAACTAGAATCTAACTTAAAGGTCAAGGTCACCCTAAGAGGTAAAATATTTTAGGTCATTTTTCCTTTCTTTATGCATGCATGGATATTCAAGTACCATGTTACAAACATTCACTATAATAAAACAATTTGTTGCATTCATGACTGATACCCCTAGCTTGAAGGTCAAGGTCACTCTTCTAGGTCAGATGTGTAAGGTCATTGTTCCTGGACTCTTTGGTACTCTTTTATGCATTCAAATAAGTAATGATATCTTACACATACTCTGAAATCATTTAATGTCATCAGTTTATGGCTTTGACCAAAATGACTGTTTTGATGAGATAGGAATTTGTGAATTTCAGCTTTCTAATACAAAATGAACAGACATATAATTTATTTGTTGGTATATGATGTTTTGAACACAACCACAAAGTCTACAAAAACTAGTCCTCCACAAATATATATGATTTCAAACCTCTTTAACATTACTTTTATTTAAAACTATTGAGGCTATACTTTATTGGATTGGCAGCTGCATGTATAATTTCCTTTTTTTTTTTTCACCGATAACTTTGTCACCAGATACCTTTGGGAAACTTATTCTGAGACTCCGTATTGCATTACATAATTATGGAATAGAGGAAAAGGTTTCTCCGCAGTGTTTTTATACTCACTTGAAAAAAACAGGATTCATTATGTGAAGAGGCATGCATCTTACTGCCTGTCTGTCCAGCATAACAATTCAAGGTATTGACTCAACTTGGCCTATAGATAGGTTGCATAGAGTTTATTTATAGAGCATAATTATTATGAACCCAGTAAGTAGGTTCAGGTCAAAGATCAAATTTTTCCATCATATTTTTAGTCTGTAGCATAACTAAGTAACCTCGGTATTGACTATATAGGTAGGTGGCAGTGAGACAGTGTGTAGAGCTAGGTCAGTATGTCAAAGGTCAGTGTCATGAATTTAGCACAAAAGTCAAATCTGTCTGTAGTATTTCTTGTCCAGATCATAGTTGAAAATCATTCAAGGTGTTGACATCAAATACTGATTTCTCACAAATACTACATTTTGAAGTCATGGCTTTAAATGCAGGTTACTGTTATATAAAACTGACTTTGAAGAACCATCTGAGAATGTAACCTTACCATTGGTCAGTTTTAGAATTGAGCTCATAATCAACCAATCAGATGCTGGAATTTTGAGACTGGTCTCCAAACCTAAAATCTTGGCTTAATTCTAAAAATGCAGACTTGGCAATACAGTCAAATTAGTTGAATTTGGATAATTTTTACACCACCATTCACTTAATTATAATTGACTGGTTGTCGGGTCCCAGCAAAATCCCTGTATAATGTATTTTGTTTCATAACTCAAAAACTACCAATAACTCGAATCAGTTTTGCTGGTCCTGGGAGTACAGAGAAGAAAGTTCCAACTGTTTTTCAAAATCAGATACCAAAAAGATTTAGCAAGTTATATGCTATAAATAATGTTTTTAGGCAGCTGTTTTTCTTATGTTGTAGACTGCTTTCTCTTTCTTCCTGTTGTAATGATATTTCAATCATATTAAAGCTTCACAGACCACCTGTCCCAATAACAGTTAAAGCGATTTCCAGATATGGCAGACTTACTAGTATTCCATTTCCGTAATTACGCTTAAAATATTTGAAGACAAACTTGGGCATACTAAGTCTAAACACTGACGCTGCTATTATATATCAAACAAGCATATTACCGAGATAAAAAAGGAAATTCAGTCCTTATAAAAGGGTGATAATTTGTCAGTCTAGTCAATATTGACTGTGTGGGGAAGAAACATGAAGTTTTAAATGGATAATTGAAAGACTGCATGTAGTCAAATATCTAAATTTATTTCTCTAAATAAACTGCCTTGGGTAATCTTGCTTAAGAGCTATCTTATTGCATTACTGTAATCAATAAATATTTTTTTCTGTTATTCAAACTACATAGGTATTAGACATTATGTAGCTATCTTTTGTGTTGGCTATAGTCAGCCTTACTTCAATATTCAAATATTTTAAAGGGATTTGCATTCAAATCATAGGGAATGTTAAGAATATTGTGAAATTATAGAATTATTGTAAAAAACTGGTCTGTATGTTACCCGTTCAGTTTAGAACATATTTACTGGGCTAATTAGTCAAAACTTTAAAAGATAAAACAGTGAAAATTAATTTCTGATACCATGTAATAAATCACTTGTTGAATGTCTTACCAGTCAATAGCCATTCAATAAGTGTATAATATGGTGTCCAGCTAAGTCTTTTGCATTTTTAATCTTCCGCCAAGAGTGGTGGGGGGTTATAGGAATGATCTCCATCTGTCCTTCCGTCTGTCCGTAACATTTTTTGTCTGCTCTCTTTCTTCTAAACCCCTTGAAGGATTTTCATGAAACTTGGGTCAAATGATCACCTCATCAAGACGATGTGCAGAACATATGAGTCAGCCATGTCAACTCAAGGTCAAGGTCACAGCTCAAGGTTAAAAGTTTGAGCCTTCCATATTGTGTCTGCTCTGTATCTCCTAAACCCCTTGAAGGATTTTCATGAAACTGGTCAAATGATAACCTCATCAAGACAATGTGCAGAACTCATGAGTTAGTCATATCTGCTCAAGGTCAAGGTCACAACTCAAGGTCAAAGGTTTGAGCCATCTATTTTGTGTCGGCTCTGTATCTCTTAAACCCCTTGAAGGATTTTCTTGAAACTTTGGTCAAATGATCACCTCATCAAGAGGATATGCAGAACTTATGATTTGGCCATGTCTGCTCAAGATCAAGGTCACAACTCAAGGTCAAAGGTTTGAGCCTTCCATTTTGTGTCCGCTCTGTATCTCTTAAACCCCTTGAAGGATTTTCTTTAAATTTGGGTCAAATGATCACCTCATCAGGAGGATGTGTAGAACTCATAATTCAGCCATGTCTGCTCAAGATCAAGGTCACAACTTAAGGTCAAAGGTTTGAGCCTTCCATTTTGTGTCAACTGCATCTCCTAAGCCCTTGAAGGATTTTCATGATACTTAGGTCAAATGATCACCTCATCAAGAAGATGTGCAGAACTCATGAGTCAGCCATGTTGACTCAAGGTCAAGGTCAAAACTCAAGGTCAAAGGTTTGAACTCTGTATCTCCTAAACCCCTTGAAGAATTTTCAGTTTCATTTCGACATACATGGACTATAAAATATAATTAACGTCAATGCTTCCACCCAATACCATCAACCCTTTCACTATCTATAACAGCGATGGGGGATATAGCTGTCTTTCAGACTGCCATGTATGAAATGACTTCACAGAGCTTGAGGAGTGATCAGTGCCAAGTTAAATTGTGCATATTGTTGGCATGTTATGGTTCAGTAATTTTCAGTGGAGTTATGGCCCTTGATTTGTTGTATTTTACCTTGTCCATGCAATTGCTCTGATACAGCCAGGAGGAATTACACTAAACTTCATAAAAGTGATAATTTTCAAACTTAGTTGTGCATGTCATGGACATATTCTAGTTCATTGATTTTCAGTGGAGTTATGGCCCTTTACTTGTCACATTTTATGTCTTACACTATTGGGCAGATTTCCACCAAAACTGACAGAAGTTATCAGTGCAAAGCCTATTTATGCTTATTATCAGCATGTCCTAATTCAGTGATTTTCAGTGAAGCTTTTGGCTCGTGATTAATTCATTTTACAGTTTACAGTAAGTGAAGCATTTGGCTCGTGATTAATTCATTTTACAGTTTACACTACTTGCCATATGCCATTTGACTGAATTTCACCAAACCTCACCAGTGATCAGTGTGAAGCGTAGTTGTGCCTATCATCAGCCTGTTCAGGTTTAATGATTTTCAGCAGTTATGACCCTTTATTTGTCAGATTTTATGCCATCCACCAAATTTCACAGGAGTGATCAGAGTGTAGTTCTTTATATTATTGAAATGTTATGGTTCAGTGATTTTCACTGGTGTTTTGGCCCATAATTATAGGCATTAAGTAATTTTTTCCTTGTTTTCTAGTTTTGTAAGCTGGTATTTCACACGGTGCGTATACCACGTGACTTTTATGGCTATGTGTGGGTATAAAAAACATAAACAGCCGTCGATTCAGGTAACATTTTTCATGATAACCTTCTTAATCCTGCACCAATTTTATTATGCCCCCCTTCGAAGAAGGAGGGGTATATTGTTCTGCAGATGTCGGTCGGTCGGTCGGAATGTAGACCAATCCGTTTCCGGATGATAACTCAAGAACGTTTGGGCCTAGGATCATGAAAATTGACAGGGAGGTTGTTCATAACTAGCAGATGACCCCTATTCATTTTGAGGTCTGTATGTCAAAGGTCAAGGTCACGGTGACCCTGAATAGTTAAACGGTTTCCGGATGATAACTCAATAACACTTGGGCTTAGGATCATGAAAGTTGATAGGGAGGTTGGTCATGACCAGCAGATGACCCCTATTGATTTTGAGATCAGTATGTTAAAAGTCAAGGTCACATTGACCCTGAACAGTTAAACGGTTTCCGGATGATAACTCAAGAACACTTAGGCCTAGGGTCATAAAAGTTTATAGGGAGGTTGGTCGTGACCAGCAGATGACCCCTATTGATTTTGAGGTCAGTATGTCAAAGGTCAAGGACACAGTGACCAGATACAGAAAAATGATTTCCGGGCAATAACTCAAGAACGCTTGGGCCTAGTGTCAGGAAAATTGATAGTGAGGTTGGTCATGACCAGCAGATGACCCCTATTGATTTTGAAGTCATTAGGTCAAAGGTCAAGGTCACATTGTTCAGTAACAGTTAAACGGTTTCTGATCTTTTTATCCAAAACCACAGGGCCTAGGGCTTTGATATTTGGTATGTAACAAAATCTAATGGTCCTCTACCAAGATTGTTCAGATTATTTCCCTGGGGTCAAATATGGCCCCACCCCTGGGGTCACATGGTTTATATAGAATTATATAGGAAAAAGCTTTGAAAAACCTCTTGTCCAAAACCACAGGGCCTAGGGCTTTGATATTTTATATACAACATCATCTATTGATCCTCTACTAAGATTGTTCAAATTATTCCCCTAGGGTCAAATATGGCCCCGTCCTGGGTGTCTCATGGTTTATATAGACTTATATAGGGAAAAACTTTGAAAATCTTCTTGACCAAACCACAAAGACTAGGGCTTTGATATTTGTAATGTAGCATCATCTAGTGGTTCTCTACCAAGTTTGTTCAAATTATCCCTCTAGGGTCAAATATGGCCCCGCCCCGGGGGTCACATGGTACATAAAGACTTGTATAGGCAAACAACTTAGAATCTTCATGTCCATAACCTACATCATTCAAATTTGGATCACATGTATAGTTTTGAGTGGCAAGATGAAGTTTGACATGATTTGACCTTGATCTTGACCTAGTGACCTACTTTCACATTTCTGTAGCTACAGCCTTCAAATTTGGACCACATGCATAGGTTTATTTACCGAAACAAACTTTGACCTTGTTATTGACCTAGTGACCTACTTTCACATTTTTGAAGCTACAGACTTAAAATTTGGACCACATGCTTAGTTTTGTGTTCCGAAATAAAATATGACCTTGATTTTGACCAAGTGATCTTTTTTTCACATTTCTCAAGCTACAGCCTTCAAATTTGAACCACAAGCATAGTTTTGTGTACCGAAATGAACTTTGATTTTCAGATTGACCTCGTGACCTACTTTCAGATTTCTGAAGGTATAGGCTTCAAATTTGGACCACGTGCACAGTTTTGTGTTTCAAAATAAAATTTGGCCTTGATTTTGACCTAGTGACCTACTTTCACATTTCTCAAGCTACAGCCTTCAAATTTGAACCACTTGCATAGTTTTGTGTACTGAAATGAACTTTGATCTTGAGATTGACCTAGTGACCTACTTTCACATTTCTGAAAGTACAGGCTTCAAATTTGGACCACATGCATTGTTTTTTGTACCAAAATAAAATTTGACCTTGATTTTGACCTAGTGACCTACTTTCACATTTCTCAAGCTACAGCCTTGAAATTTGAACCCCATGCATAGTTTTGTGTACCGAAATGAACTTTGATCTTGAGATTGACCTAGTGACCTACTTTCACATTTCTGAAGCTACAGCTGCAAATTTTGACCGCATGCATATTTTTGTGTTCTGAATTGAAATTTAACATTGAATTTTACCTATTACCTACTTTCACATTTCTCAAGCTACAGCCTCCAAATTTGAAGCACATGCATAGTTCTATCAACCGAAATTAACTTTAACCTTGAAATTGATCTAGTGACCTACTTTCACATTTCTCAAGCCACAGCTTTCAAATTTGGACCACATGCACAGTGTTTTGTACCGATATGAAATTTGATCTTGATTCTGACCTTGAGCTAGTCTTGAAATTTGGAACATTCAAAAATGGCTCAGTGATGGGCGCCAAGATCACTCTGTGATCTCTTGTTAGGTTAATAGGTTAAAGGTCAAGGTCAGATTGAACCAGAACGGTAGAACTTTTGTTTACAGTAAGCATATAATTTCTGTTCCTTGTGCAATTACTGAATGCATCAAGGGGGGCATTTCGTGTTCGACGAGCTCTTGTTCAAATAAAGACGAGGTTCCGGCCATAAGAAAGATACAATCACGGCCCATCAGTTTGAGAAGAAAAAATTCGTATTTTTGTCGAAAAGTGCAACCGCGCATTTTCAGTCAGATTGCCGACGTGCTATGTGTGGGTGCATTCTGTTAAAATCGTTTATAAAACTCTTAAAAATGCGTTCAGCGACAGGGCAAATGGAACCGAGAATGTAATTTTACCTTGTTTGACGGTTGCAAAATGATCGGTAAGAAATATAGAGTATTCCTCTTGTTTTTTAAATAAATAAAAACATGCTATGTGTGGGTACCGCTAAATTTATGCTATGTGTGGGAGTAAACTCATAAAAATGATACTGTTGCTTGAGATACTTGCGCTAAGTGAGTTTTAACTTACTCGTGTTACATTCATAGAAGAAATGAGTATCCATCTAGCATAACTGATCTTTTTTATTTTTATTTAGAAAGTCACTGTGTTATAGAGAATAGCGCGTCAGATTCATTGTTGTTATTGATTATGAGTGCGTGTTATCAAACATCTTTGTAGGGATAACGCATGTTTTTTCGTGTTATAAAGTCTGCAGAATGCCGAGGATAACGGGCTCAGGTACCAACGATTCCCACGGGATTCTGAAGATGTTATAACACGAAAAGAATATGCGCTAACGCTATTCTAGCATAAAACGCGTTAAAATGAATATATTGTTCCTCAACGTCATTGAATTTCCATGAAATGCGCGATAAAATCTATGTTGTTTTGTCACGTTGACGTCATTTCATTTTGAATTATCCGTTTTGGGGCTGTAATCAGGTAATGCGTTTACGCTCTGCCATGGAACGTGCATATATAAAAAGGTGTTATAACAGCACGTGAGTGCGAGAATCTCTCTGTTAACACACGTTTTCTCTCCTGTTAAAACACCCCCGAAAAGTGACAATAACAGCAGTTTTATGCTAGAATAAACGTTAAAACTCTGATATATGTTTGAAGTAAAATTTATGAAAAAGTTATTTCCAATCTCCTTTAGTTGTGTTGAAGTGTTTTTTTTTATCTTGATGCATAAACAACGTTTTTCATAAACACGCAATTGAATCAGTGTCCCTAAGGTAGTTTTAAAGGGCAAGTATGTGTGACAATATAGTGTAGAGCATAGATCGTAGCCTTGGATGCTGCTCCATTGTAAATTCCACTGCTCACCTAGTTAGTGGTTAGTTGCAGCTAAAATGGTATTTATTGTAGCTTTGCGCTATACGTTTGAAACAACACAAATTACTACTACTACAGGGTTGTAGTTCAAACCACTTTTCAAGCATAAAGAAAGGGCTTCAATCCCTCGAACGAGAGTAAAGTACCTGCAGTAGTGCATGTAAACAACTGCTATTAAATTCATACCACACACATAACACATGGAGTCATTTCATCAGAGTCGCTAACCTATTTAAGAAATGATATATCTCATCCAGTGATTTGTCGCTGAATAAATCATTGTTTGGAATTCAGATGCAAAGGAATTATATCACGAGGGCGCAGTCTTGTTAGAATGAATGTAGGCTCTTACAAAAACAATCTGTAGCGCGTCTATCGCTAAAAGTACAGCCAAATAATTTTAAAGAAACACTCAATCAATTACCTTTCTTGGTAATTAAAGTTTCAGTTTGTGATTTTAGAAGAGTTCGTCCCAGGTCTGTTGTGAGATAATATCTATCATAGCTTTTGTTTTTTTGTGTTGGTTTTGTAAGCGCCTACATTCATTCTAACAAGACCATTGCAGAAAATAAGGCTCCAAAGAAATTATCAAACAAATTAAGAATAAAATTGTTTGTTATGAAGGGGGTGAACTGTCCAAGGAACTCTTAAAATGATCTAACAGACATAATTTTACCAATATTTTGATTGTCTTCTACTTTGTTAGTGATAAAGGACACTCCATTATACTTATCTACTGTGACCTGCCTCCGTGGTCGAGTGGTTAAGGTTGCTGACTTCAAACCACTGTAACCTCTCATTGATAGAGGACCGTAGGTTCGAGCCCCAGCTACTGACTATGTCTCTTTAAGTGAGAAAGTATGCAGTTGCTTACAGAGGTAGGGAGTCTAGTATACTGGTACTTTCCAGGAACGATGGTTAACTGGTGAACTGCCCACCTCATATGACTCCGACTGTTGAAAAGGGCGTTGAAATCAAACGAACAAACAAACAAACTTACTGCATCACAACATATATGTCAATCCTAATATTAGTTATATTCACAGACGATATTTTGAACATTGTTTATATACAAAATATTTTCAAATGTAAAATGGGTAAGTCAGGCAAGTAAACTCTCCATGCAATATGATTCACCTTGTTGTTTGGCACGTAAGAGTTCACCATATTGTCTTACCTTTTTACTGTTTCTGTATATAAACTTTTGTCAAAATATCATTTCTAACTTCTTCTTCTTCTTGTCGTTCGCATCTACACCTTCAGACCAGTAGCCTCGATGAAACCTGTGGTTTGCCTAAGATCCTCAATGCCTCCATACAGTTTCTGGTGGATTGAGGTATCTATCGGCCAAGTCGCAGCTCGCTCCTGGTTGTGCCTTTTACATCTCTGAAGTATATGCTCCGCAGTCTGATCTTCTTCACCACAAGTTGGCATGATGTCAGTCTGTATTTCTTGTACATGTGAGCATTGAGCTTGTTGTGCCCTGAGCGGAGCTGACCATCATCACTTGTTCAGACCGATCAAGGAGATGAAAAGCATCTTCCTCCATTCTTGGTCTCGTTAGTGCCTTGATGATGCTGACTTTCTCCTTGTAACTCACTGGTTCTGTTGGTTGTTCTGACTGAGCTCCTATCGTAGCCAGTTTGTCTGCCTCTTCATTGCCTGCAAGTCCACAATGGGATGGAATCCACTGAAGTGCTACTTTGCAGGTTATACTCAGGCTCTGCATTCTTCTGGCTAACTGCGGAGCTTTATTGTTGATCAGAGCTTCCATGACACACAGTGTATCTGTGAAAAAGATGACTGAGGAGCTTTCTTCTGCCGAGTCTTCAACCATTGAGACGGCCTTCATGAGTGCTTCAGTCTCTGCCTCGTAGTTGCTGCAGTGTTTTCCTGTGGCTGCATGTAGTGTTTCTGTCTTGCCAGATGGGTATTGAATGAAAACTCCTGCTCCTCCATCTTTGACGGCGCATGTGGCTGATCCGTCTGTATAGACATGAGTCCATAATTCCGGAGGATAGTCTTCATTGATCATAGCAAGTGTGAGGCTCTTCCAAATGCCTTCATCCTCCTGCTTCCCACGGTCAAGACGGTCAATTTCTTAACTATGTGTTTATATTTTCGTGTGAACAGTTAAGACGCAATACTAACGTACAGTGATTTAAATATGAATAATGACTCTGATGAAATGGCTACATGCATTATGTGTGTGGTATGAATATAATAGCAATGTTTTACATGCACTATCGCAGGTACTTTACTTTCGTTGGAGGAATTGAAGCCCTTTCTTTATGCTTGAAAAGTGGTTTGAACTACAACCCTGTAATAGTAGTAATTTGTGTTGTTTCAAACGTATAGCGCAAAGCTACAATAAATACCATTTTAGCTGCAACTAACCACGAACTAGGTTTACAATGGAGCAGCATCCAAGGCTACGATCAATGCTCTACACTATATTGTCACACATACTGCCCTTTAAAACTACCTTAGGGACACTGATTCAATTGCGTGTTTATGAAAAACGTTTATGCATCAAGAAAAAAAAAACAATACATTAATACAACTGAAGGAGATTGGAAATAACGTTTTCATAAATTTTACTTCAAACACATATCCGAGTTTCAACGTTTAAATAATTATGTTTGATAACACGCGCTCGTAATCAGTAACAATGAATCTGACGCGCTATTCTCTATAACACAGCGACTCTCTAAAAAAAAATAAAAAAAGATCATTTATGCTAGATAGATACTCATTTCTATGAACGTAACACGAGTAAGTTAAAACTCACTTAGTGCAAGTATCTCAAGCAACAGTATCATTTTTATGAGTTTACTCCCACACATAGCATAAATTTAGCGGCACCCACACATAGCATGTTTTTATTTATTTAAAAAACGAGAGGAATACTCTATATTTCTTAACGATCATTTTGCAACTGTCAAACAAGGTAAAATTACATTCTCGGTTCCTGTCGCTGAACGTATTTTAAGAGTTTTATAAACGATTTTAACAGAATGCACCCACACATAGCACGTCGGCAATCTGACTGAAAAATGCGCGGTTGCACTTTTCGACAAAAATACGAATTTATTCTTCTCAAACTGATGGGCCATGATTGTATCTTTCTTATGGCCGGGACCTCGTCTTTATTTGAATAAAATTGGTGCAGGATTAAGAAAGTTATCATGAAAAATGTTCCTTGAATCGACGGCTGTTTATGTTTTTTATACCCACACATAGCCATAAAAGTCACGTGGTATAGGCACCGTGTTTCAGTTACCACTAGCAGGAATGGATTTGTTCACTGTGATGATCTGACTTACATTACAAAAATCCCATAACTCCATTTGCTTTTTCAGAATTATATTCCCATTCTTCAGCTATGTGATTTCTACTTGTAAGCAAGAGCCTAATTTAAGATCACAAGAGAGAAAAATCTGTGACTTACACTTATGTTTACGCTAAACTTTTACCCATTTTTTTATACAGTGAAACACCACTCGCTCTAGGTCGCAAGGGGATGAGCAAAATGCTCGAGTTATCCATGGTTTCGAGCGACCCAAACATTGACCAACATACGAAGAAAATTGTAGTTTGTTTTACCAATTTTCATTGAGACCATTGCAGAGGAAACGGTGATGCGTAATAATAACACACTCGTGACATTTTCAAAAAACGTATTACAAACATTATTTATGATAGATCATAAATGGCACAGTCATGTGAAGAAACAGCTAAGACATTTTTTTTTTTTTATTTGAAATACTGTTATCGAATTCGCAATTTTCTTCCCCAAATTAAGATCTCATAATTATTGTCTCAATTTTATGAAAAGGCTATCTTATTTCCTTTATTTGCATGCAAACAACTGTTGATTAAAATATTAAGATCTCATAATTATCTTCTCGATCCCACAGAAAAAAGTAATAATTAATAACAATTTTGATCAATAGAATTTTTCTTCCACCTTTCATCAATAATTGATCTCATTATCAAATGATATATACCGCCAAACAAACATTTAAGATAGTCGGGGAATAGACCATGCAATTCTCACAACGTGCGAAAATTTTAAATTAACCGATACATTCTGACCGCCGAAGGTGTGAAAAATTTTGACACCTCCGCTCGAGTTTGCCATAAGCAGCAAAGAGTAAATTAATACACAGGGACCAGGTGTCATGCTCGAGCAATCGAGTTATCGATGGTCAACCAAGCCATGGTAATTTCATATAGAAAATAGAAGAAAATCGGCCGGGACCACATGAATTGCTCGAGTGAGCCCGGGTGCTCGAGTCATCGATGCTCAAGCTAGCGGTGTTTCACTGTAATAGACATAAATTATTGTGATGGTGCATGCGTTTTTCTGTCTGTCCATCATAATTTGTGTCTGGAGCATAACTTTATTACCATTAAAGTTATTGACTGTAAACTTGGTATATAGGTAGATGGCAATGAGACAATTTGAAGGCACATGATCCGGCTCTGTAAGTCAAAGGTCAAGGTCACAAATTGAGCTGAAAGATCAGTTCTGTCCATCATGTTTTGTGTTGGGAGCATTACTTAATAACCATGCAAGGTATTGACTTCCTGGCATGTAAGTACGTGGCAATGAGATGATGTACAGAGCAATGGACTGGGCCGGTAGTTCAAAGCTCAAGGTCACAAATTGAGCTCAAAGGTCAAATCTGTCTGACATATTTCATGTCCAGAGCATATTATTAACCCTTCAAGGTATTGACTTCATACTTGGCAGGTAGGTAGGTAGTGTTGAGACGATGTGCAGAGAACATGAACCTGGTCTGTAGGTTTATGGTCAAGGTCACAATTTGAGCTCAAATGTCAAACCTATCCATCATATTTCATGTCCGGACCATAACTTATTAACCATTTAAGGTATTGACTTCAAACACGGGATGTTGGTAGGTGGTGATGAGACGATATGCAGAGTCATGAACAAGGATGGTAGGTCAAAGGTCAAGGTCAAATCTGCCCATTAAATTTTGTGTCCAGTGCAAAACTTAAAAAGAATATTAAAGATATTGACTTGAAACTAAATCGAATATAGGCAGGTGGTGATGAGATGATGTGCAGAGAACATGAACCTGGTCTGTAGGTTTAAGGTCAAGGTCACAATTTGAGCTCAAATGTCAAACCTATCCATCATATTTCATGTCTGGAGCATAACTTATTAACCATTTAAGGTATTGACTTCAAACATGGGATGTTGGTAGGTGGTGATGAGACGATATGCAGAGTCATGAACCAGGATGGTAGGTGAAAGATCAAGGTCAAATCTGCCCAATTAATTTTGTTTCCAGTGCAAAACTTAAAAAATATTAAAGGTATTGACTTGAAACTTAGAATATAGGCAGGTGGTGATGAGATGATGTACAGACTTGAACAGTCTACATTACAACACCCCCACGCCCCAAAAATTTTTCATTTAGTTCCTTGCCCTTCAGTATTTTATCACCACTAGGGCACACAAACACCCTGTTTTGCCCATGCACACAAACACATCTCCCACAAAAAAAAAAAATCTTCAGATTTTGCTTTTTCTTTGAAGTTTGCTTCTGTCCTCCTCTGATAGAACCTTTTGAGTGTATATTTCCCCGCTTGGTGGAGCTCTAGTTTTACTTGTTTATTTTGTACATTCAGTCATTTAACACTCTAACAGCTCAGCCATTGATGGATATTCATGATTACCAGGCAGAAAGGTCCACCATATCAGAGAGATAAGACATGTGTTACTAACAAGGAACTTCATATCTGTTAAAGGCCAAGGAAAGCCTGTCAATAAGTTAATTTTATATGAAAGCCATCCTCAAACCTTTGATATCGCAGAAAGAATTTTTAAAATCGGACCACTATTGAAAAAGATATGGCAGTTCGAAATTTTTAAAAATGCCTGATCATGGAGGTGGCCATTTTAGTATGTTTATGATGTCATTTACACACTGCTGAATTCTTTATTTAGAAAATAACCTTTGAAATAGATCAATTTCATAATTATGTTTCTTGAGTGTAAGATGTAAAACATGGTAATTTCTTTCATTATAGCTGGAAGAAGTAGAAAAATTATTTTACAGAAATAAGTAAATACAGTTCAAATATGTGTTTAGACATTTAATAAATCCGCCATTTGGATTTTTGTTGCCATGGAAACAAAATTGCCACTATTTTGATAAAATATTTAAATGCTTATAACTTTCTTATTCTTAAACCGATTTTGAAAATTCTTTCACTTCTTTAAATGATTTAAGAAATCCTAGCAGATGGATTTAACATGAGAACAACATTGTCTTTCCCTTTAAAGAATAGTAATTTGTGCTTTCATTTTGTTCAAACTTAACCAGTAGGGGACTTTTTATTGTCTGACAAACTTCTCCATGTGCTTTTGCATGTCCTATGTTTTATGTATGTATTTGAAATTTGAATAGTCAACTTGCTTATTACCTTCATGGTTACTGGTTTATGTATTTCAGGACCTCGAGGAAAGCAGGTTTCAGCTTTCTGGCACATGGTTTGGCAGGAAAATGTTCATGTTATTGTTATGGCAACAGGACTGTTTGAAAACGCAGCAGTAAGTTAAACTCCAAATTCTGTCATCTCTGCTCTCTCTCTCTCTCTCTCTCTCTCTCTCTCTCTCTACAAATTAAAAAAGTAAAAGTTTCATGTTGAACATGGATAGTTGAAGAAAGATCCCACCTGGAATTGATGGAACAACTTTTTATGCCCCCGAAGGGAGGCATATAGTTTTTGAACCGTCTGTCGGTCTGTCAGTCTGTCTGTCCGCAATTTTCGTGTCCGGTCCATATCTTTGTCATCGATGGATGGATTTTCAAATAACTTGGCATGAATGTGAATCACAGTAAGACGACGTGTCGCGCGCAAGACCCAGGTCCGTAGCTCAAAGGTCAAGGTCACACTTAGAGATTAAAGGATAGTGCATTGATGGGCGTGTCGGGTCCATATCTTTGTCATCGATGGATAGATTTTCAAATAACTTGGCATGAATGTGAACCACAGTAAGACGACATGTCGCGCGCAAGACCCAGGTCCGTAGCTCAAAGGTCAAGGTCACACTTAGACGTTAAAGGATAGTGCATTGATAGGCGTGTCCGGTCCATATCTTTGTCATCGATGGATGGATTTTCAAATAACTTGGCATGAATGTGTACCACAGTAAGACGACGTGTTGCGCGCAAGACCCAGGTCCGTAGCTCAAAGGTCAAGGTCACACTTAGACGTTAAAGGTCATTTTTCATGATAGTGCATTGATAGGCGTGTCCGGTCCATATCTTTGTCATTCATGCATGGATTTTAAAATATCTACGCATGAATGTGTGACACAGTAAGACGACGTGTCGCGCGCAAGACCCAGTTCCGTAGGTCAAAGGTCCTAAACTCTAACATCGGCCATAACTATATATTATTCAAAGTGCCATCGGGGGCATGTGTCATCCTATGGAGACAGCTCTTGTTTCCAGTCAAGCTGATGGCAGATGTTATATTTACATCCCCAGCTTGTTGCTGGTGTTGTAGTCCAACCTGCTAACATGTGCCTGCACCACTGACTCCCTATCAGTCTCTCTCTCTGCAGAATACTCACTGCAATATACAAAACATTTTCTTTGATTAATTACTGCATCAGATCTTAATGAGACAATGCCTATGCAGCTGAACTTTTGCCAGGAAATATTTAATGTCTATCCTGGGAGACATTGTCATATTTGATCCATTTCTGAGGGTAATAATTGTCCTCTTTCTGGTACAGTCAGTTCAATGTTTCATTTATTTGCTGCTTCATGCATTAATGATACGTTATTCCATTATGAATGTACCATATACAATGATATAATTGTCATATTCCTATAGAATTTCAAACATTAGTTCATGCGTCCTTTCAGTAGGGAATCATACTCCAGGCATCCCATTCATTACGTCTGACTGAAAACATTCCTGGAATTGGTGTCAGAGATGGATATATAGAAAAAAACTGAAAAAAAAAAAAAAAATAGAATGTAAAACAACAAAAGCTTTGTGTGACTTCCTAAGACATTTTTTTATTTGTTAGAAGTTGGAACCAGAGAAGTTCAATATTCGGAGGAACTTACTACTCCTAAGGGCTTTATGGATGCCAAAGTAATATGTTGTTGGTGTTATTATATAAGAGCCCATATCTCAATAATACTTGCTAGTGTTGTTATTACATTGGGGGCCCATGTCACAGTAATACTTCTTGGTGTAGTTATTATACCTTGTATACCTATTACTGGGATGTACTTATTACCGCAAATGCCCTGTTTGGACACTTACCATGATAAGTGCTTTACAAATTTTCTCTCATCTATGCTCAGTGTGCTTAGTTTTAGTTTGCTTGAATCAAGGGTTCAAGGTGAGCTATAAGTATAGGGGAATGGAACATCTTCTCTGAAAGTAATGGTCAGAATTATACCAGACTTAGTCTGTAGCATCCTGGCAAGGTCCCCTCTCATTTTTTTTTTAAATATGGGCACTTGGCCCCTTTTAGAGTCTGCAATAACTAAAAGTAGAAAACCTTTTATCAACTTCTCATGAACCATGTGATGGATCTTCATCAAACTTGGTCTGTAGCATCATTGTAAAGTCCACTCTCAATTTTATTCAGATGGGACACTTGAGCATTAGAGCCTATGTCCCTCTAATACTTGTTAATTACTACATTGGATCCCATATCTCAATGATACAAATTGTTGGTGTTGTTATTACATTGGGGCCCATATGGCAGATATATTTGTTGGCATTGTAATTACATTGGAGCCCGCATCTTAGTAATACTTGTTGGCATTGTTATTCGTTTGGAACCCATATCTACATAGTACTTGTTGGTGTTGTTATTACATCGGAGCCCATATCTCAGTAATACTTGTTGGTGTTGTTCTTACGTCAGAGCCCAAATCTCAGTAATACTTGTTGGTGTTGTTATTACGTCGGAGCCCATATCTCAGTAATACTTGTTGGTGTTGTTATCACGTCGGAGCCCATATCACATATATATTTGTTGGCATTGCTTATACATCGGAGCCCTCATCTCAGTTATACTTGTTGGTGTGTTATTACATTGCCCATATCATATATGATTTATTATATTTGTTGGCATTGTTATTACATTGGAGCCCATATCTCAGTAATACTAATATATTTTATGTATTTTATGTGTTTTAAGTGCTTAAAGAAATTTTGGCAGAAACATTAGGTGCCTCCACCTATCATATATTTTTAGGGAGTCATATATCAAGGGGTAATATGTCAAAGTGGGCATAACTGTATTTGACTGGCATGTGTCATAGCTATATTTGATTGACATGTGTCACATCATTTGACTGCCATAAAATCGGCAAATATTGTCAAAATTTCGGCTGTTTTGTAGACGTAATTTTGCCGTTTCCAAGTAGCTTAAATGTGATGCATTACATACAAAAAAGGATTTTAAAATATTCTGTTTTAGTTTTATTGAGTTTTATAAAACAGTCTGCAAAGTCTTGAATAATCTCGGTGAACAACGCCAATCTTTTCAAGATGTATTTTCCCCGTATCTAAGTTATTATCCCCCGACGAAAGTCGGAGGGATATAGTTTTGGCATTGTCTTTCCGTCCTTCCGTCCATCCATCCAGAGCCATTTCTAGGAAGTGGTTGGGAATATTTTATTAAACTTCATATACATGTTAACCACTATGAGCTTATGCTGCCCGTCAAGTTTCAGTCAGATTGCCCAAGTAACACCAGAGTTATGGCCCTTAGAAGTTTCTAGTGTTAACTACAAAGGGTACTATAAATATGGAAATTTCTGCATCATAACTTTTGATATATTTGACCTAGAACTATGAAACTTAAACAGAGTTTAGATAACCATAATGTGGTTGTGCACACACAATTTTGTTTGGATTTATTTTGTAACTTCAGAGTTATTGCCCTTTAATTGTATAAAAATCCACATATTTGTACATAACAAACTTAGTATTTGGTAGTATTTCATTAAATTTCTTTCATTCTTTTCCATGAACATTTATTGTAAACATGTGAAGTTGTGTACCCACACCTGGTCACCCCTTACCTTGGTCACATCCTCCCTCCCCCCCACACCCAAAAAAAAAATTCTTACTTTAGATTTTTTTCAAACAAACTTCATGTACATGTCCACCACTGTAAGGTTATGAGGCCCGTCAAGTTTCAGTCAAAGTGCCCAAGTAACACTAGAGTTATGGCCCATAGAAATTTCTAGTGTTAACTATATAGGGTACTATAAATATGGCAATTTCTGCATCATAACTTTTGACATATTTGACCTTGAACTATGAATCTTGAACAGAATTTAGAGCACCATAATATGGTTGTGCACACACAATTTTGTTCGGATTTCTTTTGTAACTTCAGAGTTATTGCCCTTTAATTGTATAGAAATCCACATATTTGTACATAACAAACTTACACCCCCTTGCCCTGGTCACACCCCCTCCCCGTCCCAACCACCCTCCCCCCATCCAAAAAAAAAAACCATTCCTTATCTTAGATTTTTTTCAAACCTTATTTGAATATTTATCAACATGCAAGATGTACCATTCCCCTAGTTAAACTGATTTTGACTAATGAAATTATTTGCTTCTTAGTAACGTCCTTAACTTTTTGCCGGATATATTTTTTTGCCATTCCTCACCACAAACCCTTTCAGCGGGGGATACCAATTCATCAAATTTGCTTGTTCAAATGCATTTTATTACATGTATACATAAAAATATATATAATTTTAAAATACTTGATTCTATTTCATTGAGTAGCATAGACAAATATCATCAAAATTTTGGCTGTTTTGCAGACGTAAGTCCACTGTTTCTAATTCATTTAAATGCATTTATTACAGAAAATTATACTTCAAGTATAAGGTGATTATATATTTTGACTTTTAATGAATGAAGTCTGCATTTTTATTTTTTTTTACAAAAGTAATCGCTGATTTCTACCATTTTATTTCCACAAAACACAGAATATCAAGAAAATAATGAATTTCTATAAATTTTTGACATCGTTGATGTCAAAAAATGACTGCATGTTGTACGAGGGTCAGTACAAAAATAACCCAGATTGCATGTCCGATGTCGGGATGCGTCTAATAAGCGAGTGTGCCTTATATGCAAGAACGGACCGTAATAATTGTTGCATAATTATTCAGAGAGCTCCAGCTGCCCTTTAATTTGTCATGATCAGTATCTCATTTGTTATATGTTTGATGTTTCATTGTAAATGTATTATAGATGATACTGAAACATATTCTTTTGCACTTTCATTAATTAGATGGCTGTATACATTAGCTTTCATGTAAATTCTGTGATGCTGATAACTCATTCATTACGTTTGGCCAAAAATGTTCCAAGGTAGTAATAGTCAGTGTCAATTAGTGATTGATAATAACATACCAATAATGAATATAGATGCAGCAACGCTGTATTTTTGTGACAGAAGAATAGGAGATGTGTGCAGTATGGAAACAGTAATTTTAATTAACTTACAATACCCTTGGGCAATGGAAAATGCCAAATCAATATTATTTTTGCATGGGAGCACATATCTCAATATCAACTAGCTCCATGCAATATATGAGCCGTGCCATGGGAAAACCAACATAGTGGGTTTGCGACCAGCATGGATCCAGACCAGCCTGCGCATCCGCGCAGTCTGGTCAGGCTCCATGCTGTTCGCTTTTAAAGCCTATTGGAATTGGAGAAACTGTTAGCGAACAGCATGGATCCTGACCAGACTGCGCGGATGCGCAGGCTGGTCTGGATCCATGCTGCTCGCAAAGCCACTATGTTGGTTTTCCCATGGCATGGCTCAATTATATAATGCAGCTGATGTGCCAATAGAATTGTTTGTCATGATGTTTATTTATCTACTTTGGTAATAACATGGCTGCACTACATTATTGTTGCAGTTTAATGACATGGGATGTTGATGCCGTTCTTCTCAGAAAATATGCATATTAGCTGTTTCACATCTGTAAACCATAATCAGATGTTTGATATTACGTATGTCATTTCTTTATGCAATTTTTGTCTTCCCTTTTTTTCAGCAACAATGTGATAAATACTGGGGTGACATATTGAGTGTACAGAAATATGTACGACATGGAGATATACACATATTTCTCAAGGACAAACTAGAGCTTTCTAAACTTGTGATACGAACATTCCAAATTTGTGAAGTAAGTATCTGCGATAGAGAATCACACTTTTGTTGAGAATATAAGTCTTATGGTAGCGGACACGTAGTGACAGTCTGCAAATTACATAGTCTTTGTATAGGAGTTCGCCATTCTCTGGTTTCTATGGAAAGCCATTATCGCCTTGAGCTTTATTGCAGAATTTCCTACCAAGAATACCTAATCAGACTAAAATTGCAGAGTGTAATTATGGGTCTGCTATCTAAATGGTAGCTTGAATAAAATTCAACGGTTAAAATTTAAGTATGCCTAATAAGCTTCATAGTGAGAGTATGTATGTTCCAAGTTTGATCCGTTTGGGAGACATAATTTATATCCCATGTGATGATCTTAGAGAAGACAGTGTAAGCTCATTTAGCCTCCATCTCTGACACATGTAGGGAAGTTGTCAGATTAACTTGCTGAGAACAGGTGTCAAGGAACTCTGGTGTCTTTATATTACCTTAACTGGCAGTCATAAAATAAACTGAAAACGCTAGACTTGTGGAAAATAGCATGATTAAATCCCCCAAAGCATTGTTAACATGATTGTATTTGATTTGAAAATTTTTATCTTCAGTGATGTGTGTACTGCAAACACCCAGTCAGTGAACTTAATGCATGAAGATGAGTTAGTTAGCTTTTGTTTGCTTGAAGGAAATTTACACAGTTATTTTGCCAAATTTCCTCACTGTAAGTGTCAGAGTTCGAGATGAAACTAGTTATGAAGCAGCTTGTTATATTTGATGATGTGATCTTGCCAATTTTGATAGTGGCTGACAGGATATAAGCATACAAAATGTCTATAATTGGCATCATATTGCCATTAATGGATGTCCCAAAGGTAAAATGAGCCGCGCCATGGGAAAACCAACATAGTGGCTTTGCGACCAACATGGATCCAGACCAGCCTGCGCATCCGCGCAGTCTGGTCAGGATCCATGCTGTTCGCTAACAGTTTCTCTAATTCCAACAGGCTTTAAAAGCGAACAGCATGGATCCTGACCAGACTGCGCGGATGCGCAGGCTGGTCTGGATCCATGCTGGTCGCAAAGCCACTATGTTGGTTTTCCCATGGCATGGCTCAAATAACCTCTCCTTTCTGGCACAGTCCGAACAGCTCTGTCTTTGAACATTGTGTAGGTGTGGATAAGATACACTTGATGTATCTTACACTGTATACAGTCATTGTAGATAGTAAAAATGCTTATTTTCTCATTATTGAAAAAGTGCTGACTTGCTGAAATACTTCTAACTTACAATCAAATGAAGTAAGGATATAATTGTTTTCTTGTTATTAGCCAATATTTCAAAGGTAGAAAGCTATTTTAATTTTCAGTTAAAGCAGAATTATTCATAAGCAATTAGCTAAATGCTAATTATGGTAGTTCTGCACGTTTGAAACAAATAAAATATAGAATTTTATTAGTCCACCTGTTCTCAAAGTGACATTGTACCTAAAGGAAGTCCAGCGAAAAACAAACGTATAGGGTTGTGTGCTTGAATATTTGTTGGATTAAATTGACATGAAAATATTGGTCCTCTGGGGAATTTTCACATTGGGCTTCCTTAGGAAAATTGTATTTTTGATGACATATTTGGGTATAGAAGAAGTTCTCCATAATGTAGATTTTGATGAAACCTTTCATAGTTGTAGACTTACCTATTTTCAGTCGTATGGCCAAGTAAAAATTAATGTATCGGTCTGTGTGCTCATTTTTTCCAGAATTTGCTAAATATCATTTGGAGTTCTGCTTATTTTATGTTACTATTTAAAATTATTATACATCAAAACCTATGTATTGTTAAAATTTACCATAACAAAGACAGTAATGCTGACAGTTAAACACCTAATACAAGGGATAAAATAGGTTCCCAGTAACATTTGTGCTTCCCATATAATGGCTACCAGGCATTGTTCTACGCTTTTGGAATAAATGGCCTTATGCCGTCACTTTTTATCAATTTCTTTTGTATACCTCAATTCTTTCTGAATTTTACACTCATAAAAAGAAATTTATTGTTAATGAAATATCAAAATTTCTGCTAAGGCCATTATTTTTTTATTTTTTGGTTTACGAACCGCCAGGATGACACATGGTCGTAGGAGGAGGGAAAAAAAATAAAATTAAAAAACAGAATCAGAATTTTTTTTCTCCGTAGGAAACGGACCTTTGAAAGGAATATGGGTAAATTCTACATAACATCACACAGGCTGCATGTTATAATCTTTCCCACATTTGATGCTTTTTCCTGCAAATATACCTGTGACCTTGGTTATATTTGATTAAAAATGAGCCTTGGGGCTTGTCATAGCAGCTTGAGAAAAAATTTTGTCTTGGTATTTCTGTGAAATTACATTAATATACAGTTGGGCAGGTAGCTGTAACATTTTTCTTGAAAGGACTATACTATACATAAAAACTGCATATATTCTCACATACTATATGATTGGAGACATAGAAGTCATATGATAAACACTGACTGAAATTAATACCTTCTGTTAAAACAACAGATGGAAGAATCTAATATTCCCCACATTTGAACAACACTGTCAGATCTTAAACCCATGGATATATGATTTTACACTCAGCAGCTTTCAAGCATCTTGGCTGTTTATGGACCCAGTCTGAAACTTAGGGGTACAGCTATATGACAACATACACTGCACTGTGCCTAATAAGCGATTATCTTTTTAAGTGTTAGGAATAGGAAGTGTCTAGCCATCAGGTAAACAGACACCTAGCCTATGACTGTTAACTGAGAGCCTTGCCTTTCCTCATATGGTATTCTTGGTATTTGTTAATTTATTTTATGAATAGGCCTAATGTAACACAACAGTTCATCTTTGCAATGATCTTTGAAAATTCTGTTTGTCAATATTTGTCTTGCCACATTGGAAAAGACAGTAATTACATCTATAATCAACATTAATCTGATGTTAATATATGACGTACAATAATTTCATTAAAAATACGTAATTCATAACTTATAAACAAATAGGTTACCGGACGCCAAAAAGCTGTACAGGCGAAACGTTTGCTTACCGGGTCTTACAATTACACAGTTTGAATGTTCCCTGTACTAGTATATATCATCAAACAAAAGTACTGTCATCATTGTGTATTTAAATGATATTTTTCGGGAAAAAATGCTTTCATTGAAAGTTCGCGTAATAAGCGGTGCATAGAATCACGGTAATAAGCATTGCGCTATTGGAACAACAGTTACCATAAACATAGTTGTATACTAAATACAGACTGCATATCACCGACAATTGGCCATTTTTTCAGGAAAGCACTATGTCGCAACTTTGAATGTTCTTGCATTTTCATTAAAATTACTTCAAAATTTAGGAAATAATACAGCCTGGGCGCAACCATTTTTAAAGGTTTCGTAAATTGCATAACAAGCATGCTGATTGGGCGCAGTATATATCGGAAATTTTAATTGGACGTTTACGTCATGCATAAGATATGAAGTTTAAAAATAGAATTATAGGAATTCCTAATGTTGATTTGACTCGTTCGCCGTGACGGATATATTCGAAGAACGAGACTTTTTTTCTTTTTGGAATATGCGATGCATTTTTTCTTCTGCAAGCTTTCATGTCATAGCGGAGGAAATAAAAAAATCACGTATTTCCAGTTTGTTTTTTTTTCTGAAAACACATTTTTTTGAGCGGCGGTTCTGTAAACCGAAAGATCAAAAATAAAAGGCCTAAATCCAATTTTGCACTCAGAATTTTATTTACCGTAATCGGCCGAATATAGGTTGCACTCGTGTATAGGACGCAGTGAAAAAATATCAGCAGAATTCTGGAAAAATGCTTTTACCCACTTATCACTTATCCGAATTTATGTTTGTCTGAAATTCGCTATAGTTTCTACGAACTCCCCAGTTTTTGCTAAATCATTGTCGATATTTTTGCATGTTGTGCAAGTATTTAAATTGAAAAGCATAAACTCTGTGTAAGCACTAAACTGCCGCATCCTCTGATCACTCAATGAATATTAACGCCATTGAAAACGAAAGTACACTTTGGCATGTGGCGGTAAAATGACGTAATTTTAAGACTGGTTTACAAATTGTTTTGAACATACGGATCAGCGACTATGATCATATTGTATCAGTCTAAAATCTCGCATGCACATGTTTACAATTGCCTCCGGGTATGATTAAACGGTTAATTGTTTGCAGATTGTGACAGTATTGTGTAAGTTAAGTTATGCCTCGGGCGTGAATTTCTCGATGAACAAGAGGATTATAGAAAACTATCAAAATTATGTTTGAAGACTAAATAATCGATTTCCGGGCTACCTGATTTGGTGTTTCAAGTATTTTAATGCAAAATGTGTGAAAACACGCCGGGAAAGTTTTACACAGGTCTTGTTAAAAACTTAATGATCAGTTACAGAAATGCGTTGTAAAATATATTTTAATGAAAAACAGCATTTATTTATCTAAGATTTTACCTGAGCTCTAAATTTTACATTTTATACAAAAGTAATTGATATACCGGCTATTAGCTATGCCCAAGTCATTGGTATTTACTCCCCTTGAATTCTCTTTAATATAATGGTACGCAGTATAAACAAAGATCGATTTTCGTAATTTTTGAGTCGAGGGAAATGTTTGGTGTTTTTCTATCCCCATATATAGGACGCATCGGTCCTTTGAGACCAGAATCACTGTAAAAAATGTGCGTCTTATATTCGTAGGATGCTAAGTCCATTTTGAAAAAGTCAAAATAAATTGCTCCTATTTAAGTAACTTGCTCACATTTTCATGATTGTAGATTGTAGTAATCTATTTTAATACTTGTTTCAAACTGCAGTTTTGGAAGTAACTTTCAAAATAATTATTCTGACATGATCTTCTGCAGTTGCCCTGTTAAGGTCAAAATATTTCAAAAGGGCTATAACTCACTTCTGACAGGTTGAATAAATGAATTAAACTTTGCATGTATCTGACAAGTATATGTTATGAGATTTCTCATACTTTGTTATTTTTTTTTGTCAAAGATACTTTCTACATGAGTATATGAAGATTTTCGCAATAATCAAAAAAATACAATCATGCAAAAAGCTTTACATGAGCAAATCTTTTTCAAAAAGGTAGTTGCTATTCTCCAGAAATATGCTAAGAAGTGTACTGTTTTATATTTCTAGCTTTGACAGAACATTGGTGTTATTGTATGTTTTTATAATATGTTTGTGTGTTAAAATCAAATTTACATGTTTAAAAAATTTAGTGTTTTAATTTATGTGTTTCTATGACTTTTTCAAAAAATGGGGTGTGGTCGTGAAATAAGTTCAGTTATAAGACACCTTGAATATGTTATGGTACACAATTTCTTTGTGTCAAAACATATGCCAAATTTGGAAAATGTACTTCAGTAAACAAAGATATTGGCCTTAAACTAAGTGTTGCATTAGAAGATTGGATAAGTGTATTTTACACAACATAGCTGTAGTTAATTGAGAGTATTCAGACTGTGTATAACTGAAATGTTGTTGCAATAATAACCTAAGCCCCGCAAAGCAAAGGAATATACCATTTAGTTTTTTAGCTCACCTGAGCACAAAGTGTTCAAGGTGAGCTTTGTGATCGCCCTGTGTCCATCGTCCGTCCGTCGTCAACAATTTGACTTAACACTCTAGAGGTCACAATTTTGGCCTAATCTTAATGAAACTTGGTCAGAATGTTACCCTCATAAAAATCTTGGACGATTTCGATATTGGGTCATCTGGGGTCAAAAACTAGGTCACCGGGTCAAATCAAGGGAAAAGCTTGTTAACACTCTAGAGGTCACAATTTTGACCCAATCTTAATGAAACTTGGTCAGAATGTTACCCTCAATAAAATCTTGGACAGGTTTGATACTGGGTCATCTGAGTTAAAAAACTAGGTCACCAGGTCAAATCAAAGGAAAAGCTAGTTAACACTCTAGAGGTCACAATTTTGGCCCAATCTTAATGAAACTTGGTCAGAATGTTACCCTCAATAAAATCTTGGAGGATTTCGATATTGGGTCATCTGGGGTCAAAAACTAGGTCACCAGGTCAAATCAAAGGAACAGCTTTTTAACACTGTAGAGGCCACATTTATGATTGTATCTTCATGGAACTTGGTCAGAATGTTACGCATGATGATCTCAAAGTTCAGTTTGAATCTGGGTCATGTAGGGTCAAAAACTAGGTCACCAGGTCAAATCAAAGGAAAAGCTAGTTAACACTCTAGAGGCCACATTTATGACATATCTTAATGAAATTTGGTCAGAATGTTAATCTTGATAATCTATAGGTCTTTTTAAAATCTGGGTCAGGTGGGGTCAAAAACTAGGTCACCGGGTCAGATCTAAGGAAAAGCTTGTTAACACTCTTGAGGCCACATTTATGACTGTATCTTCATGAAACTTAGTCAGAATGTTAATCTTGGTGATCTTTAGGTCAAGTTCGAATCTGGGTCATGTGGGGTCAAAAACTAGGTCACCGGGTCAAATCAAAGGAAAAGCTTGTTAACACCCTAGAGGCCACATTTATGACTGTATCTTCATGAAACTTAATCAGAATGTTAATCTTGATGATGTTTAGAACAAGTTTGAATCTGGGTCATGTGGGGTCAAAAACTAGGTCACTAGGTCAAATCAGAGGAAAAGTTAGTTAACACTTTAGAGGCCACATTTATGACCATATCTTAATGAAACTATCTTGGTGATCTTTAGGTCAATAGGTCAGGTGAGCAATACAGGGCCTTCATGGACCTCTTGTATATGTAGGCATTTAATTTGGTGTTGTAGGATGGTTGTGATGAGCCACGGACAATAAAGCATTTTGAGATGACGGGATTCTCTGATGATTCCACGGATCCCGGCTTCTTGTTGGACGTGTGGAGACGGGTAAACAGAACTATGCTCACAGTTCCGGGACCTATGCTTGTACATTGCAGGTGAATTTGGTTTATATAACTGTCAATTATATGTCAGAATAGATGGTATTCTTACAGCTGGATGTATTATTTCTCTTGATAATCAGTTAAAAAGTAATTGACATAATTATGATAGTACAACATGTAATGCTGTATCAGCTTATGCACATTTTTGATAGTTTCAGACTGATGCAGTGAACAAGTCTAAAATTCCAGACATTCAGTTCAAACCCAGACATTTTGCATTATATTGTATTAATAGAATAATGCTGTATAAAAATCATTGACAGATATCAGATCATTAGGTTATTCTGCAGTTGAGATAATTAGTTGTGTTCTGTTCAGATGAGGGACTCTAAATTGCACAGCAATATTTCATTTACTTGTTTGCAGGTGATTTATCACAGGTTAAAATGGGAAGCAATTTAATAAGTCTGTGTTAAGATAGATTACAAATTTATAGGGATGGGAACGAATATTCGAAAAGCGGTCAAATATTCGAATATGAAAATCAAATTCGAATATTCGTAAATTATTGTAATTTTTTTTTTCAAAATAAGTATCATTGATTTTGGGCAATACAAGCATGCTAATTCTACAGAATAAAACTGTTCTGTCGTGTTTGTAATCGCGTGTCAAAAGATGTCCAATTAACAAGAAAATAGCAATGCATAATTGGCAGGGGCCACCGTTACAGATTAACAGTTTGCAACAGGTGTAAATGTGTCAGATGCATGTCAGAAGATGTCCAATTAACAAGAAAAATGCAATGCATAATTAGCTGGGGTCATCGTTGCGGATTAACAGTTTGCAATAGGCATAAATGTGATACCTTTTTATCTGTTGTTCATTATGTCTCCCCCAGGAGACATATTGTTTTTGCCCTGTCCGTCCGTCCGTACGTCACACTTCATTTCCGAGCAATAACTGGAGAACCATTTGACCTAGAACCTTCAAACTTCATAGGGTTGTAGGGCTGCTGTAGTAGACGACCCCTATTGTTTTTGGGGTCACTCCGTCAAAGGTCAAGGTCACAGGGGCCTGAACATTGAAAACCATTTCCGATCAATAACTAGAGAACCACTTGACCCAGAATGTTGAAACTTCATAGGATGATTGGCCATGAAGAGTAGATGACCCTTATTGATTTTGGGATCACCCCGTCAAAGGTCAAGGTCACAGGGGCCTGAACATTGAAAACCATTTCCGATCAATAACTAGAGAACCACTTGACCCAGAATGTTGAAACTTCATAGGATGATTGGCCATGAAGAGTAGATGACCCCTATTGATTGTGGGGTCACTCCGTCAAAGGTCAAGGTCACAGGGGCCTGAACATTGAAAACCATTTCCGATTCAATAACTAGAGAACCACTTGACCCAGAATGTTGAAACTTCATAGGATGATTGATCATGAAGAGTGGATGACCCCTATTGATTTTGGGGTCACTCCATCAAAGGTCAAGGTCACAGGGGCCTGAACATGGAAAACCATTTCCGATCCAAAACTAGAGAACCACTTGACCCAGAATGTTGAAACTTCATAGGATGATTGTACATGCAAAGTAGATGACCCCTATCGATTTTGGGGTCACTCCATTAAAGGTCAAGGTCACAGGGGCCTGAACATTGAAAACCATTTCCGGTCAGTAACTTGAGAACCACTTGACCCAGAATAATGAAACTTAATAGGATGATTGCTCATGCAGAGTAGATGACCCCTAACGATTTTGGGGTCACTCTATGAAAGGTCAAGGTCACAGGGGCCTGAACATTGAAAACAATTTCCGGTCAGTAACTTGAGAACCACTTGACCCAGAATGATGAAACTTCATAGGATGATTGGTCATGCAGAGTAGATGACCCCTAATGATTTTAGGGTGACTCTGTTAAAGGTCAAGGCCACAGGCGCCTGAACATGGTAAACCATTTCTAATCAATAACTTGAGAACCTCTCGACCCAGAATGTTGAAACTTCATAGGATGATTGTTCATGCAGAGTAAATGACCCCTATTGTTTTTGGGGTCACTCCGTTAAAGGTCAAGGTCACAGAGGCCTGAACATTGATAACCAGTTCCGATCAATAACTTGAGAACCACTTGACCCAGAATGTTGAAACTTCATAGGATGATTGAATATGCAGAGTAGATGACCCCTATTGATTTTGGGGTCAGTCTAATAAAGGTCAAGGTCACAGTGGCCTGTTCATGTAAAATCATTTTTTGGAAATAACTTGAGAACCACTTGACCTACAATGTTGAAACTTAATAGGATGATTGGACATGCAGAGTAGATGACCCCTATTTATTTTGAGGTCACTTGATCAAAGGTCAAGGTCACAGGAGCCTGAACAGTGACTTGAGAACCACTAGGCCAGGAGTGTTGAAATTTAGCGGGATGACTGGACATGCCAAGTAGATGATCCCTATTGCAGCCAACCATCAGTGTCTCTTTGACTTTCGCTCCTGACCCCTATTGACTTCTTGCCTATAGGACTTTGCATTGGGGGAGACATGCGCTTTTTTACAAAAGCATTTTCTAGTTTTTATTGGCGCCTGTTTTATGTAACAAGTTTTAGAATTTTTTATTTTTTTAGAAAACAGTACCAAAATTGTAGATATTGTTGATCTTTTTACAATATTTTGTACGACATTTCAGACCGTCCGCAGAATCAGTTTTCATCCACAATCGGCCGTATTCGAAATAAATTTTGAAGTAGGTTATAATAAAATCAAGAAATAACATATGATAGATCTATAAGATCATGTTGAAGGAGGGTAAAGTCTGCCTTACTTGTTTTTTACAAGCCGATTGAAAATTTTCAAAATGGCGGCAGTCATACAACAGCGCGACACATGCCTAAATGGGACGACCTGCCATTTTTAATCCCCCGCCGTGGCGGAGGGATTATAGGAATGGTCTGCTTCCGTCCATCACAAAATCATGTCCGGTCCATATCTCCTAAACCCCTTGAAGGATTTTCATGAAACTTGGGTCAAATGATCACCTCATCAAGACGATATGCAGAACCCATGAGTCAGCCTTGTCGGTTCAAGGTCAAGGTCACAACTCAAGGTCAAAGGTTTGAGCCTGCCATTTTGTGTCCGCTCTATATCTCCTAAACCCCTTGAAGGAATTTTATAAAACTTGGGTCAAATGATCACCTCATCAAGACGATTTGCAGAACCCATGAGTCAGCCATGCCGGCTCAAGGTCAAGGTCACAGCTCAAGGTCAAAGGTTTGAGCCTTCCATTTTGTGTCCGCTCTATATTTCTTAAACCCCTTGAAGGAATTTTATAAAACTTGGGTCAAATGATCACCTCATCAAGACAATGTGCAGAACCCATGAGTCAGTCATGCCGGCTCAAGGTCAAGGTCACAACTTAGGGTCAAAGGTTAGAGCCTTCCATTTTGTGTCGCTCTATATCTCCTAAACCCCTTGAAGGATTTTCATCAAACTTGGGTCAAACGATCACCTCATCAAGGCGATGTGCAGAACTTATGAGTCAGCCATGTCGGCTCAAGGTCAAGGTCACAACTGAAGGTCAAAGGTTTGAGCCTTCCAGTTCGTGTCCGCTCTATATCTCCTAAACCCCTTGAAGGAATTTTATAAAACTTGGGTCAAATGATTACCTCATCAGAACGATGTGCAAAAATTATGATTCAACCATGCCAGCTCAAGGTCAAGGTCACAACTAAGGGTCGAAGGTTTGAGCCTTCCATTTGGTGTCCACTCTGTGTCTCCTTAACCCCTTGAAGGATTTTCATCAAACTTTAGTCAAATGATCACCTCATCAAGAACTCATGAGTCAGCCATGTCAACTCAAGGTCAAGGTCACAACTGAAGGTCAAAGGTTTCAGCTCTGTATCTCCTAAACCCCGTGAAGGATTTTCATGAAACTTTGGTCAAATGATCACCTCATCAAGACGTTGTGCAGAATTCATGAGTCAGCCATGTCAGTTCAAGGTCAAGGTCACAGCTAAAATCAAAGGTTTACCCTTTCACTATCCATAGCAGTGGCGGGGGATTTAGCTGTCTTTCAGACTGCCTTGTTAGATAAAGTTGCGACGGTCGATATTATAATCGATTTGATTTTTTTTTGTATCATTTTGAAGCTAAAACACTGAATTAGTTAAATATGTTCATGATTATCCTGACAGAATCGTGAAATAAAATGCTAGAGTCGACGAGTTTAACTAGGTAGGGTCAGGTTACCTGAAACAAACATTTTTTAGGCCTTATTACGTACGATGATTCATGCTTTAAACAAAGGAATACATTGTGTATTGCCAATCACTTAATAAGAATTTAAAGCTTCCATTTAAACAAACTGAATATTAGAATATATTTGAATATGGCAAACCGAATATTCAAATATTGGTTTCAGTATTCGTTCCCATCCCTACAAATTTATTGTTTTGAAGTTCATGTTAAATGAACAACAGAATACGATCTGTTCACCATTCAGAACAACTGCGATATCTTCTAAGGAAGGTTCTCAGAGTCATTATCAAAACAGCAGCACATTATCACAGACTGGTGTTATTGTAACTCTGTTGCCTTTTTTTATACTCTCATTTTGAAAAAATGGACATATTATGTGACGGCGTGTGCATTTGTCTGTCTGTCTTGTCCGTTAAAGGTATTGACTTGAAACTTGGAATATAGGCAGATAGTGATGAGACGATGTGCAGACTGCAACAATCCACAATAACTCCCCCATCACCACCCCGACCCTCCAATTTTTTTTTGGTTTAGTTTCTTGCCCTTTAGTATATCTTGTCACCTCTCTGCTTCCCCACCTCCACCCCGTCACACCTAGCACCAAATAAAAAATCTTTAAATTTTGCTTTTTCTTTAAAGTTTGCTTCTGTCCTCCTCTGAAATAACCATTCAGGTGTATATTCCCTCACCTGATGGAGCTTTTGTTTTGCAGTTCTTACAAAATGATTGTCATAATTTTCAATAGAACAAATTGAGAAAATGTAATTATATCAGAAGCAGATGGTGTACAGTACATGTTGGAGTGTGTACAATATTTTATTTTTAGGTGTGGTGGTGGTAGGACTGCAGCATTTATTGCTGTAGATTACTGTTTAAAGCAGTTAGAGAGAGAACATTTTGTAGATATATACAGTACAGTTCTACATTTAAGGAAGTTTAGAAAAAATATGATCAAGTCATTGGTAAGTTGGTTTTGTTGTCAGCATAACTTTTTATGCCCCCGAAGGGAGGCATATAGTTTTTGAACCGTGTGTCAGTCTGTCGGTCTGTCGGTCTGTCAGTCTGTCCGCAATTTTCGTGTCCGGTCCATATCTTTGTCATCGATGGATGGATTTTCAAATTACTTGGCATGAATGTGTACCACAGTAAGACGACGTGTCGCGCGCAAGACCCAGGTCCGTAGCTCAAAGGTCAAGGTCACAATTAGACATTAAAGGACAGTGCATTGATGGGCGTGTCCGGTCCATATCTTTGTCATCGATGGATGGATTTTCAAATAACTTGGCATGAATGTGTACCACAGTAAGACGACGTGTCGCGCGCAAGACCCAGGTCCGTAGCTCAAAGGTCAAGGTCACACTTAGACATTAAAGGATAGTGCATTGATGGGCGTGTCCGGTCCATATCTTTGTCATCGATGGATGGATTTTCAAATAACTTGGCATGAATGTGAACCACAGTAAGACGACGTGTCGCGCGCAAGACCCAGGTCCGTAGCTCAAAGGTCAAGGTCACACTTAGACATTAAAAGACAGTGCATTGATGGGCGTGTCCGGTCCATATCTTTGTCATCGATGGATGGATTTTCAAATAACTTGGCATGAATGTGTACCACAGTAAGACGACGTGTCACGCGCAAGACCCAGGTCCGTAGCTCAAAGGTCAAGGTCACACTTAGACATTAAAGGATAGTGCATTGATGGGCGTGTCCGGTCCATGTCTTTGTCATCGATGGATGGATTTTCAAATAACTTGGCATGAATGTGTACCAAGTAAGACGACGTGTTGCGCGCAAGACCCAGGTCCGTAGCTCAAAGGTCAAGGTCACACTTAGACATTAAAGGATAGTGCATTGATGGGCGTGTCCGGTCCATATCTTTGTCAACCATGGATGGATTTTCAAATAACTTGGCATAAATGTGTACCACAGTAAGATGACGTGTCGCGCGCAAGACCCAGATCCGTAGCTCAAAGGTCAAGGTCACACTTAGACGTTAAAGGTCATTTTTCATGATAGTGCATTGATGGGCGTGTCCGGTCCATATCTTTGTCATTCATGCATGGATTTTAAAATAACTACGCATGAATGTGTGGCACAGTAAGACGACGTGTCGCGCGCAAGACCCAGCTCCGTAGGTCAAAGGTCCTAAACTCTAACATCGGCCATAACTACTCATTCAAAGTGCCATCGGGGGCATATGTCATCCTATGGAGACAGCTCTTGTTTCTTGTGATTTTTGTGCTTAAATTCATGCATAGAGACATGTGTCCCAGTAACAACTGTTTCAGGCATTATTTAAGAATTACTTTTTAGCTCACCTGTCACTTTGTGACAGGATGAGCTTTTGTGATCGCCCTTCATCCATTTTCCGTCCGTTGGTCGTCCGTTCACAATTTCTTGTGAACACGATAGAGACCACATTTTGCAACTGATTTTAATAAAACTTGCACACAACTTGTAATGGCATCTTATCTCGGTTCCTTTTGAAAACTTGCCAGATCCCATCATGGGTTCCAGAGTTATGGCCTCTTAAAGGGACAAAATTTGCTATTTTTGGCTTGTGAACAAGATAGAGACCACATTTTGCAATTGATTTTAATAAAACTTATGCAAAACTTTTATTGGCATAATACCTTATTTTGTTTTTAAAACTGGTCAGATCCCATCATGGGTTCCAAAGTTATGGCCCCTAAAAGAACCAAAAATTGCTATTTTGGCTTTTGCAGCCATATAGAGACTTTATGGTTTGATTTGATACAAACTTGCAAAATAGCTTTAAGACAATAGGTCTTAGATTCCATGATGAATCCGGCAGATCCAATCATAGGTTCCGGAGTTTTAGTCACTGATTGACCCCTGAAAGAGCCGAAATTTGTTAACTCTACCTTGTGAACATGATAGAAGTGACATTTTACATTCGATTTTAACCACACTTACACACAACTTAAGTCACAATAATATCTTGGTTCCTTTTGAAAACCAGCTAGATTTCATCATGGGTTCTAGAGTTACTGCCCCTTTGAATTTTCTATATATATATATATATATATATATTCTATATATCTTTCAGCCATATAGAGGTTTCATTTATGCTTTGATCTGATACAAACTTGCACAGAATATTTATCTTGATGATCTCTAGGCCAAGTTCGAAACTGTGTCACGTGGGTTCAAAAACTAGGTCACCAGGTCAAATTAAATGAAAAGCTTGTAAACACCCTAGAGGCCACATTTATGACTCTGTCTTCATGAAATTTGGTCAGAATGTTCATTTTGATGATTCCTAGGCCGAGTTTAAAACTGGGTCATGTGGGGTCAAAATTAGGTTGCCCTCTCAAATCAAAGGAAGTGCTTGTTAACACACTAGATGACATATTTATGACCATATCTTCATAAAATTTGGTCAGGGTCTTTATCTTGATGATTACTATGCCAAGTTTAAAACTGGGTCATATGGGGTCAAAAACTAGGCACCCGGTCAAATGAAAGGAAAAGCTTGTTAACACTCCTGAGGCCACATTTATGACCATGTCTTCATGAGACTTGGTCAGAATGTTCATCTTGATGATTTCTAGGCCAGGTTCGAAACTGGGTCATGTGGGGTCAAAAACTAGGTCACCCCCTTAAATCAAATGAAATGCTTGTTAACACTCTTAGAGGCCATACCTTTGACCCTGTCTTCATGAAACTTGGTAAGAATGTTTATCTTGGTGATTCCTTTGCCAAGTCCAAAACTGGGTCATGTGGGATCAAAACCTAGGTCACCACTCAGATTAAAGGAACAGCTTAGTAACACTGTAGAGGCCACATTTGTGACCCTGTCTTCATGAAACTTTGGTGATTCCAAGGCCATGTTAACAGGTGGGCGATATAGGGTCATCATGACCCTCTTGTTGTTTAACTTGTGAAATCCAATGAAAAACAAATGTAAGAATGAGGAATTTAGATGTTAGAACTAGTATAAGTCCCTGATAAAGGAAATTGTTTGTTATGATAATTTTACCAATGGGATAATTCAGTTTGACTTTGAGCTGTGGAAAAGTCATGCTTAATTCTATGAAAAGAAATATGTTCAGATGAAAAGTATGAGAAGTGTGACAATGATTTCAGAGTCAGTACCGACTGATCTACGACACACTGGCAATGTACGTACAAGTCTGGAACACTGTCATACCGTCTGCACGACTTCCTGCTGTTGCTCACAAACTTATGCTCAAAGATCCTCAAACTAATCTACTGGGATTCGAGAAAGAATTTCAGGTAAGGATTGTTTTTGTCTGTATTCGGGCTCGATATTTTGTTCGTAGAAGCTATTTACATTTTTATGCCCCACTTCGAAGAAGGAGGGGTATATTGTTTTGCAGATGTCGGTCGGTCAGTCTGTTGGTCGGTCGGAATGTAGACAATCCGTTTCCGGATGATAACTCAAGAACGCTTGGGCCTAGGATCATGAAAGTTGATAGGGAGGTTGGTCATCACCAGCAGATTACACCTATTGATTTTGAGGTCAGTATGTCAAAGTTCAAGGTCACAGTGACCCTGAACAGTCACTGTTTCCAGATGATAACTCAAGAAGGCTTGGGTCTAGGATCATCAAAGATGATAGGTGCATATAGATTTGCCATTGTCCGTCCTTCCGAGAATGTTGTGTCGCGCCTAGCTCCAAAAGTATTTGGCGTAGAGTCACAAAACTTTACAGGAATGTTGGTCAGCATGTGTAGTTGTGCACCTGGGGTTTCGCGTCCAGATTCATTCAGTCATGTAGGAGTTATAGCCCCTGACTTAGTAAAAAATTGGTCATTTTAATGTTGTGTCGCGCGTAGCTCCAAACGTATTTGACCAAGAGTCACTAAAGTTTACAGGAATGTTGGTCAGCATGTGCAGTTGTGCACCTGGGGTTTTGCGTCCTGATTCATTCAGTCGTGTAGGAGTTATGGCCCCTGACTTAGTTGAAAATTGGTCATTTTAATGTTGTGTCACGCGTAGCTCCAAAAGTATTTGACCTAGAGTCACCAAAGTTTACAGGAATGTTGGTCAGCATGTGCAGTTGTGCACCTGGGGTTTTACATCTGGATTCATTCAGTATTGTAGGAGTTATGGCCCCTGACCTAGGAAAAAATTGTCATTTTAATGTTTTGTTGCGTGTAGCTCCGAAAATATTTTACCTACAGTCATTACGAAGAGAAATGAGTTTTTTTGACAATGGTATACAGCAGCCAAGAACTTCATGCCTGTCTACATACTTCTCAGACCACAGCATAGTCACCGTTGAGTTCAAGCAACATTAAAATGTGGTGATGGACAGGTATCTAAAAATCTCAGAAAGCATATATGTTTATATGTACATAATATATGTTTTTTTTTTTTTTTTTTTTTTTTTTTTAAATAGCAACATATTGTTTTTACAAAGTTGATCTGTGTCCTTTGTCATGTAGTGGGGGCATCTGTGTCCCATGGACACATTTCTAGTTAACTTTCTATTTCAGTTCCTTCAAGATATTGTGCCAAAAATTCCAATCGGAGATTGTGCTAGCGGCCATAGAGACGAAAACAGAAACAAAAGCAGGGACATCATGTTACTGCCACGTAAGTTTTCCCCTTTGGATATAAAATTAATTTGTTGTTTTGTGATAGATATTTATAAGTAAAGCTAATAAAATTTGATACATGAATGATATACAGAATGAAAAATCAGTGTTGATTAAATTTGTTAACTTTTGGACAGATGTAAAAGTGTCGAACATCAGCCAGGTATGAATTTCCAGATCAATGTAGAAAAATGTTGAGGTTTTTTTTTTGGAGTCCTAAACAAGCAAGTTATTATTACTGTAAAATGTTTTTAGCTCACCTGAGCATATAGGCCAATATAAAAGAAATTTTGAATATCTTCTTCTCTGACTCTATAATAGCAAGAGCCATGATAATTATATAAAGTTTAACCTGACTGTGTACTGGTACCATTATCTTATAAAAACACACTTGAAGCCTTTTACACAGGTGAGTGCTTTAGAGTCAATGACCCTTTTATTTGTTTTTGTTGGGTTTAATGTTGCACGTTGTGGCAGCTTTCATGCTTTGATGGTAGAGGAAGACCCCAGGTGCACTTCCGTGCATTATTTCATCATAGGCAAACCCTGGGTGAACCACCGATGAGCCCACTGGATGGCTTCCTGACATGAAGAATTCAGTGCCACAAGTGAGGCTCAAACACACATTGGTGAGGGCAAGTGATTTGAAGTCAGTGACCTGGGTTGGAACCTGGGTAGAACCACCGACCTTCCGTAAGCTAACTGGATGGCTTCCTCACATGAAGAATTCAGCGCTTTGTGTGAGCCTTGAACCCACATTGGTGAGGGCAAGTGATTTGAAGTCAGTGACCTTAACCGCCCGGCCATAGAAGCCACCTACTGTTAAATGACTCGAAGTAGAATGACTGTTCCCCACACAAACATCCCAACACCACCAAATATAGATTTGCCCTAAGTGATTCTTTGGTGCAGCTGCCCCAATAATCTTACAAAGAATTGTGTCACCTCCATTATTCTTAAACAGAACTTGTCCTTAACAGGAAAAGAAAAAGGACATTGTGTTTCTTTCTCCTACCAGTTTCTTAATATTGGAGATGAATGTATTTAAATTAGACTTATGTGTCAATGTTCATCTTGCCCGCCCGCATAGCTAATTAGGGAGAGCGCAGATGTGGAAAAGTTGGCAGTTACTTGTGGGGAAGAGTTTAGTACTTATAGTACTTACAAGAATCCATTAACACTGGTTAGGTCATAAACACTGGTTAGGTTACATAAATGAACTGTACTGCTGTTTAAAAGTGGTGCTAAACCCAAAACAAAACAAACAATTTTCATGTGAGCCGCACCATAAGAAAACCAACATAGTGGCTTTGCAACCAGCATGGATCCAGACCAGCCTGCACATTCGCGCAGTCTGGTCAGGATCCATGCTGTTCACTAACAGTTTCTGTAATTGCAATAGGCTTTGAAAGTGAACAGCATGGATCCTGACCAGACTGCACGGATGCGCAGGCTGGTCTGGATCCATGCTGGTCGCAAAGCCACTATGTTGGTTTTCTCATGGCGCAGCTCATGTAGTCTTTTTTGTGGCGAATTGCTTTACTTTGAATGATCTGGATTACCATTTGCATTAAGGATCATAATAATACTGATGGGTCAAAAGTTGTTTGGATGTTTATTACAGCTGAAAGAGCGCGGCCTTACTTACAGACCATAGAGACTCATGAGTCGGGAACAGACTTTATCAATGCAGTTTATGTTGATGTAAGTTTTTTTCTTTTCATTTTTAGCTCGACTATACGAAGAATGGAGAGCTATCCTACTCGACCTGGCGTCGGCGTCCTTCCACGTCCGCACTTTGGTTAAAGTTTTGATGCACTTTCTCTTTATCTTTGTTATTACTTAATGGATTTACTTCAGACTTAAAATAGTTGTTCCTCATCATCATCCACATCATATGGCACAAGGGTCATAACTCTGGCACCAATATTTCATGAATTATCCCCCCTTTTTACTTAGAATTTCAGGTTAAAGTTTTGGTGCACTTTCACTTTATCTCTGAGTTATTACTAAATGGATTTGATTCAAACTTAAAATAGTTGTTCAGCATCATCACTCACATCATATAATACAAGGGCCATAACTCTTGCACCAGTATTTCATGAATTTTCCCCCCTTTTTACTTAAAATTTCAGGTTAAAGTTTTGGTGCACTTTCACTTTATCTCAGTTGTTACTGAATGGATTTGATTCAAACAGAAAGTAGTAGTTCCACATCATCTCAACATTATATGACTCAAGGCCCATAACTCTGGTACCAGTATTTAATGAATTATCCCCCTTTTACTTAGAATTTCTGGTTAAAGTTTTGATGCACTTTCACTCTATCTCAGTTGTTACTGATTGGATTTGATTCAAACTTAAAATAGTTGTTCAACATCATCACTCACATCATATGACACAAGGTCCATAACTCTGGCAGCAATTTTTCATGAATTATGCCCCCTTTTACTTAGAATTTAAGGTTAATTTTGATGCATTTTCATTATATCTCAATTATTTCAAAATGGATTGATTTAACATGACTCAAGGTGCACCAGTATTTCATAAATTATGCCCCCCTTTTTGCTTAGAATTATTCTTATTTAATGTTTTGATACACTTGATCCTTATCTCTCTTATTACTTCATACTTTTGACACAGGCTCAAGCTATTATCTAATATCTTCATCCACATTGGAGTCATTTAACACTCTAGTGACACCTTCAGCTTCATCAAATGAGCCCAGTTTCACTATCCAGCATCGAAATAGTCGAGCGCGCTGTCTCCTGTGACAGCTCTTGTTGTCATCTTAGTAGAAAACCTATATATCTCCTATTTAGTTCAGTTGAACTTTGGGTTCAGAGTTGGCAAACTTTTAGGTCAGAGCTCTGTTGGTATAGGTGGATGGTTCAGCATCTGTTGCTTATAATTCAAAAAATGTTTATCATAAGTCATTCACAGTTTTACTTAATTATTTTCTTATCTGAAACTATTCTGATTTACACCAAACTTTGTATGTAACATCCTTGCATGTATATTTCTCAAGTTTAATGCTTAACCTTACATTTTAAAAAAAAATTCAACTAACATCAAATCATGGAAAGAAAGAATTGTTTCACATGTAACTTGGACAGCATATAAAACATGTATATTACTCTACAAAACTATTGTCACTCTACTGATATATAGATACATTGAATACTGGAAAAGGATTGCATAAAGGGGCCACACATTCAAACAGTTAAATGCCTTTAAAAACCATTTTCAAAGAACTTACATATCTTTGTTTTGATGTACAGTTGAAACTCGGTATCTCGAATTTCAAGGGACCATGCTTTTTATTTCGAGATAACCGAAATTCAAGTTATGAGGAGGGACGTATATGGACGATATGATGCAAAAAGTTGGTTCCGATACCCTTTTTAATCTCCTGCATTTGGCACATTATAAATTAAATATACCTTGCAATAAATCTTTTAAAACGCAACACAACATGATTATGAATTTATATTATTTTATTTCCATTTAAACATAATCATATATACACAATATATACATACATATACGTCAGGTAACATTTCCGGCATATGCGCATCAGTCATCATAAAAACGTCACACATCGATATTCAGCACATTTGATAAATATTATTACAGCACATCTGATAAATGAATATGTTACAAAAAAGATAAAGAATAACATTCGCTATGGATGCCAAAAAGGCCAAAAACGAAAGTAGAATTTCAGCAAACATTATTAAACTAAACCAAACATGTTCATGTTTCATGCATACTAAACGTAACTGTGATTGTCTAACACCTGTCACAACTTGAGCATTTGTAACAAAGTTATTGATCTTAGCTATTCTGCATTGTCACAATCAAACTGTTCAAACTAATTAATTTATAAGTTTAAATTAAAAGCAATTTTCATAACATCTCAAAAACAAATGACCGCTGATTAAAGAAATCTAATGTTTACAGCAAACAATCATCATTATGACACGTGCGAACAAGTATTACATCATCTCACTTTGATAATCGCCGCACCTTTGATATGTCGGCATCACGGCTTACTGCTTAGGAAATAAACATGGACATGTGTTAATAACCAACCTCATTCACAATGACATGTGTGAAATTTTATCGCATATTTTTCTCACTTCGAGTCTTACCGAGTTTACAATGCACTTGAATTTTACTGATGGGACTGAAAATCCCTTTCGACACATCCGGAGTCTCGGTAAGTCAAATTCTGACATAAGCGGAGTTGAATTACATATATAAAGAAGGAAATTTGACGGGACTTGAAAATTTCTTTGACTTAAGCGGAATTTCGAGGTAAGCGAGTTTGAGATACCGAGTTTCCACTGTATTTGCAATAATGTCCCAGTGTTGGAATTTCACATGACTAGGTGGAACATAGTTTCCTGTAGTTGTTTATTTTTGTTTCTTTACAAATGGCATTCATTTTTGAAGGGGGACAACTTTTTCAGAATATTTAAAGTATCCATCATACAGGACAGTATGGCAGAACATGTAATGGTCAGTAGTTTGTTGGTAAAGATGTTATTCATTTATCAAATATTTCTGTGTTTTGACAATATACTCCTTACCCTTAATGAATCATCAGGGTTTAAAATGGAAAAACTTTAATTTGAAAATTACTTCCTCTCAGGAACCACTTGATGAATGTTCTTCAAACTTGGTCAGAAGCATGGTCAAAAGGTATATGTACTCTGCAGATTAGCAACTTGAGTCCTTTAGGACTTTGTTCTTGATCTCTGTAGATAAAGCATCTAGTTTCCTTTCCTTTTGTAGAGGTAGTCTGTATGTTCTCCAGGAGCAGTACAAAACAGAAATGATCATGCCATGTTTTGTTCAAGTGATCGTTGTATTTCTTTTAGCCAAGCTGAATTAAATGTTTGGCACTGAAAAGTGTCTGGCACTGGGCAGTAATCATCCAATTTATTTGGCACTATTGCACTAAAGGATCATAAGAAGAAATTTCAAACTACTTTTTCTCATTAACTGAATTAATTATTTCACCAGAGAGTTATTAGTATTATTTATGCTACCTGTTTCATCATTGTTTCGTATTCTATATTTTGAAATGATTTTGTGATTTGATACTTATAAGATGGTTATGTCTACTGACATTTTCATTAAGTCTTGCAATTTTTCTACTTCTAGGGCTATCATTCAGACAATAGTTTCATAGCAACACAGTGGCCTATGCAGAGTACTATGAATGACATTTGGCGACTTCTGTTTGACTTCAAAATCAATACTTTCGTAGTGCTTCATGAAAATAAATTAAACAGGGTATGTATTGTTGACTTCAAAATCAATACTTTCATAGTGTTTTATGAAAATAAATTGAACAGGGTATGTATTGTTGACTTCAAAATCAATACTTTCATAGTGCTTTATGAAAATAAATTGAACAGGGTATGTATTGTTGACTTCAAAATCAGTTCCTTTATAGTGCTTCAGGAAAATGAATTGAACAGGGTTTGTATTGCTGACTTCAAAATCAATTCCTTTCATAGTGCTTCAGGAAATGAATTGAACACGGTTTGTATTGCTGACTTCAAAATCAATTCCTTCATAGTGCTTCAGCAAAATGAATTGAACAGGGTACCAGTTTGTATTGTTGACTTCAAAATCAATTCATTCATAGTGCTTCAGGAAAATGAATTGAACAGGGTACCAGTTTGTATTGTTGACTTAAAATCAATTCATTCATAGTGCTTCAGGAAAATGAATTGAACAGGGTATGTATTGCTGACTTCAAAATCAATTCCTTCATAGTGCTTCAGGAAAATGAATTGAACAGGGTACCAGTTTGTATTGTTGACTTAAAATCAATTCATTCATAGTGCTTCAGGAAAATGAATTGGACAGGGTACCAGTTTGTACTGTTGACTTCAAAATTAATTCCTTCATAGTGCTTCAGGAAAATGAATTGAACAGGGTACCAGTTTGTATTGTTGACTTAAAATCAATTCCTTCATAGTGCTTCAGGAAAATGAATTGAACAGGGTATGTATTGCTGACTTCAAAATCAATTCCTTCATAGTGCTTCAGGAAAATGAATTGAACAGGGTACCAGTTCGTATTGTTGACTTAAAATCAATTCATTCATAGTGCTTCAGGAAAATGAATTGGACAGGGTACCAGTTTGTACTGTTGACTTCAAAATTAATTCCTTCATAGTGCTTCAGGAAAATGAATTGAACACGGTACCAGTTTGTATTGTTGACTTCAAAATCAATTCCTTCATAGTGCTTCAGGAAAATGAATTGAACAGGGTACCAGTTTGTATTGTTGATTTCAAAATCAATGTATTCATAATGCTTCAGGAAAATGAATTGAACATGGTATGGACTGCTGACTTCAAAATCAATTCCTTCATAGTGCTTCAGGAAAATGAATTGAACAGGGTACCGATTTGTATTGTTGACTTCAAAATCAATTCCTTCATAGTGCTTCAGGAAAATGAACAGGGTACTGGTTTGTATTGCTGACTTCAAAATCAATTCCTTCATAGTGCTTCAGGAAAATGAATTGAACAGGGTACCAGTTTGTATTGTTGACTTCAAAATCAATTCCTTCATAGTGCTTCAGGAAAATGAATTGAACAGGGTACCAGTTTGTATTGTTGACTTCAAAATCAATTCCTTCATAGTGCTTCAGGAAAATGAATTGAACAGGGTATGTATTGCTGACTTCAAAATCAATTCCTTCATAGTGCTTCAGCAAAATGAATTGAACAGGGTACCAGTTTGTATTGTTGACTTCAAAATCAGTTCCTTCATAGTGCTTCAGGAAAATGAATTGAACAAGGTACCGGTTTGTATTGTTGACTTCAAAATCAATTCCTTTATAGTGCTTCAGGAAAATGAATTGGACAGGGTACTGGTTTGTATTGTTGACTTCAGAATCAATTCCTATATAGTGCTTCAGGAAAATAAATTGAACAGGGTATGTATTGTTTACTTCAAAACCAATTCCTTCATGGTGCTTCCAGAAAATGAATTGAACAGGGTATGTACTGCAGACTTCAAAATCAATACTTTGTAGTGCTTTATGATATTAAATTGAAAAGGGTATGTTGTGTTGACTTCAGAATCAATTCTTTAGTTTTTTTATGCTAATAAATTGAACAGTGTATATATATTGTGGACATCAAATCAATATCTATATAGTGCTTCATGAAATTAAAACAATAGGGTATTTAGTGTTGACTTCGTTAGAAAATCTAGAAAAAATGGGGGGGGGGGGGGACTGAAGTGACACAATGTTGCCATAGCTTGTGTGATAAAATTCAAGTATAATCTTTAAGGTGCAGATATTTGATTGGTGCCATGTCTAGGCACAGTAACACTTCATATGACATTAGTGCTTGGTGAGAAACAATAAAATCAGCATTCCATTAAATTTATTAAGCTAAAATAAAACTAAAAGATATGACATTATGTTTTCAGAGTACCCAGTGCTTCTGGCCCAAGGTACTGGATGAGGAGGTGAAATATGGACCAATCGGAGTAAAGTACCTTGGTTGTCAGAAATATCCGCACATTATCATCCGGGCATTTGCTATTAGAAAGGTATGATAGGCCTCTGATAATCAGACCCCCATGTTTTACCAGCTACTTGTTGATAAAAGCTCAGTTTTATTTTTCAGCTTTATTTAGTGCATATAACAGGGTGGTCAGTAAGATCTGGGAGCTGAAGGATTCACAGGACTATTTATAGATATCTTGAGGAATTATCCCAACTATATATTGCCAATCTGAGTGATTATCCATGCTTTTTATGGAAAACAAAAGAAACAAATAAAAACATCTGTCTGTTGTCTGCTTGGAACCATTTATTTGACCCTTATCATGCTGGACACGATTGATTCTGCCCTTGTGACCAGTGTAGATCATGATCAGCCTGTACATACATGTAGTTCGATCAAGATCTGCACTGTTCACTATTCAGTCAGTATCTTTTTAGTAAGCACCCCTAACTGGTACTGTCCAAATTGCAAGATGGACAAGTTCATTTTAGAAATTTAGCAGGGTAATGGTTAAGATATTATTGACTACCCTGATTATATACTGCACAGACTGCCTCCAGGTGCAAGTATTTTGCTTCAAATGATATAAGTCATCATGTTAGGAAAGTTTCATCCTGCAGGACAATGTTTACTTGAACAAGCGTTTCAATTGAAACAATGAGTCAGAATAAATCTATTTTGAATTTGAATCATTTTTGCTTATTTACAGATATGCAGAAACAATCCAAATTTGTTAAAAATTAACTAGATGCTTCTTTTCAGCATGGTGACTCACATTTTATTACCAGCAAATAGAAACTGTTTCTCTACTGCTAGTGCCACAGTGGTCCATGTATACCGTAAAGTGTTCTGGGCTATACCCTTAAAACAGCACGCCTTCACATTTATGCTGTAGTTTTGAAATTGTAGACAGAGGTGTCATGATTAAAATTGCACAATACTTAGTGTTAAAGAAGCAAACTGAGAGGCCTAGTAGTTGCTTCTTGATGTTCACATATGAGCCGCACCATGAGAAAATCAACATACTGCATTTGCGATCAGCATGGATTCAGACCAGCCTGCACGTCCGCGCAGTCTGTTTGTTTTGGTCATTCTTTGTCCCTAATGGTTCTTTGTTCCCTTGTTATTCATACCTGCTTACATAGTTGGTGCAGCAGGGCATGGACAAGTACTAAATACCCAAGAGAAGGGTATGTTTTTTCGGATACGTTTGTACAGATTTAATAATAGATGTCAGACAATGAAATATATCAGGCATATAAATTTAATTATGAGAGGGGGGAGACATATTGTTTTTGCCCTGTCAGTCTGTACGTCACACTTCATTTTCGATCAATAATTGGAGAATGATTTGACCTAGAACCTTCAGACTTCGTAGGATGGTAGGGCTGCTTGAGTAGACGGCCCCTATTGTTTTTGGGATCACTCCATCAAAGGTCAAGGTCACATAGGCCTGAACATTGAAAACCATTTCCGATCAATAACTTGAGATCCACTTGACCCAGAATGTTGAAACTTCATAGGATGATTGATCATGCAGAGTAGATGATCCCTATTGATTTTGGTGTCACTCTGTTAAAGGTCAAGGTCACAGAGCCTGAACATGGAAAACTGTTTCCGATCAATAACTTGAGAACCACTTGAACCAGAATGTTAAAACTTCATAGGATGATTGGACATGCAGAGTAGATGACCCCTATTGATTTTTGGGTCACTATTAAAGGTCAAGGTCACAGGGGCCTAGTCATGTAAAATCATTTCTGGACAGTAACTTGAGAACCACTTGACCCAGAATGTTGAAACTTCATAGCATGATTGGATATACAGAGTAGATGAACTCTATTGATTTTGGGGTCAGTCTATTAAAGGTCAAGGTTACAGTGGACAGAAAATGGAAATCCATTTCTGGTCAATAACTTGAGAACCATTTGACCTAGAACCTTCAAACTTCATAGGGTGATAGGACTTACAGAGTAGAAGCATGGCCCTTATTGTTTTTGGGGTCACTCCATCAAAGGTCAAGGTCACAGGGGGCTGAACATAGAAAACTCTTTCCAATCAATAACTTGAGAACCACTTGACCCAGAATGTTGAAACTTAGTAGGATGATTGGACATGCAGAATAGATGACCCCTATTGATTTTGGGGTCATTTGATCAAAGGTTAAGGTCACAGGAGCCTGAACAATAACTTAAGAACCACAACGCCCAGAATGTTGAAACTTAGTGAGATGCCTGGACATGCCAAGTAGATGATCCCTGTTGCAGCCAACCATCATTGTCTCTTTGACTTTCGCTCCTTTTCCCTATTGACTTCTTGCCTATATGACTGTGCATTGGGGAATACATGAGCTTTTTAGCTCACCTGAGCAATGCTCAGTTGAGTTTTTCTGATCGCTCGATGTCCAGCATCTGTCGTCTGTCTGTCAACATTTAGCTTGTGTATGCAAAAGAGGCTGTATTTTTCAACTGATCTTCATGAGATTTGGTCAGAATGATTACCTTGATGAAATCTAGGCCAAGTTCGAAAATGGGTCATCTGGGTTCAAAAACTAGGTCGCTAGGTCAAATCAAAGAAAAACCTTGTGTATGCGATAGAGGCTGTATTTTTCAATTGATCTTCATGAATTTTGGTCAGAATGAATACCTTGATGTAATCTAGGCCGAGTTCGAAAATGGGTCATCTGGGGTCAAAAACTAGGTCACTAGGTCAAATCAAAGAAAAACCTTGTGTATGCTATAGAGGCTGTATTTTTCAATTAATCTTCAAACATTTTGGTCAGAATGATTACCTTGATGAAATCTAGGTCAAGTTCGAATATAGGTCCTCTGGGGTCAAAAACTAAGTCACTAGGTCAAACCAAAGAAAAACCTTGTGTATGCAATTAAAGGCTGTATTTTTCAATTAATCTTCATGAATTATGGTCAGAATGATTGCCTTGATGAAATCTAGGTCAAGTTTGAATATGGGTCATCTGGGGTTAAAAAGTAGGTTGCTAGGTCAAATCAAAGAAAAAGCTTGTATATGTGATAGAGGCTGTATTTTTCAATTAATCTTCATGAATTTTGGTCAGAATGATTGCCTTGGTAAATTCTAGGCCGATTTCGAAAATGGGTCATCTGGGATCAAAAACTAGGTCACTAGGTCGAATCAAAGAAAAACCTTGTGTATGCGATAGTGGCTGTATTTTTCAATTAATCTTCATGAATTTTGGTTAGAATGATAGCCTTGATGAAATCTGGTTCAAGTTTGAATATGGGTCATCTGGGGTCAAAAAGTAGGTCACTAGGTCAAATCAAAGATAAAGCTTGTATATGCAATAGAGGCTGTATTTTTCAATTGATCTTCATGAAATTTGGTCAGAATAATTGCATTGTTTAAATCTAGGTCAAGTTCGAATATGGGTCATCTGGGATCAAAAATTAGGTCACTAGGTCAAATCAAAGAAAAACTTTGTGTATGCAATATAGGCTATATTTTTCAACTGATCTTCATGAAATGCGGTCAGAATGATAGCCTTGATGAAATCTAGGTCAAGTTTGAATATGGGTCATCTGGGGTCAAAACCTAGGTCACTAGGTCAAATCACAGAAAATACTTACTTATATTCAAGATTTTTGCTTCAATTTTAATGATAATTGGTTAGAATATTTTTTTCCATGAAATCACTAGGTCAAACATGTTTACACTGTTATGTTGTGTTATGGTGTGTTTCTCAGGTGAGCGACCTAGGGCCATCTTGGCCCTCTTGTTTACAAAAGCATCTTCTAGTTTCTTCTCTGCTTCTGAAACTGAAACATTGCTGGTTTGATTGAATGAAATGGGTGTTTCTTCCATGCATTAGTGCTTAAGCTCATACAAACAGAAGTGACAGTTTGTCTTTTCTTGTTGTAAATGGTATAAGAATAATTCCAAATCCTTCTTGTCTTTGTTTCAGCAAACAACATTTCATTGTTGTAAGAAAGGGAATTTAGTGTGTGCTTTGTAGTGAACTATTTTATCATGTTTATTCTATTGCATAAAATCTACAATCAGCAGATCAAGTACTTACCGGAATTTTTTTTTGATGACCAGGTACCAAATGTCAAAATTTCTACAGGTCCATGCCCTGTACAACAGCTTTGATTATCATTTAAAAGCACTATGTATGTGAATTTCCAGTTTATAATGCTAGAGGTTATTCAGGAGGTTGAGAATTCTATACAAATACACATAGAATTTGGGGGTATTCAAAGGTGCCTGAAATTCTGTCCATAATAAACCAAATCATAGGAAGTGTCTACTTGTTGCAGAGATAACATTGCCATAGATAATGTCGGCATTTCCTAATTAAATAAATTAAAAACTTTATCTTTGACTTCAAATCACTTGCCCTTCACCAATGTGGGTTCCAACCTCACTTAGGGTGTAGAATTCTTTAAGTGAGGAAGCCGACAAGCTGGCTTATGGAAGGTCTGTTGTTCTGCCCAGGTGCCTGCCTGTGATGAAATAATACCCAGAGGGACTTCTGGGGTCTCATCCACCATGAAAAGCTGGAAAGTTGCCATATGACCTATATTTTTGTTGGTATAACGTTAAACGGAAGTCAAAACTTTCTAGGCCTATTAGCAGTTCTTTTCGTAAATATAACTTTAGTTGTGTCATCAGAAAAGCAAACAGCTGAAGTATGGGGAGGGGGCTCATCTTCCAATTTACACATTTGAAATATTATGAATAGAATTTCAGGCATATTGCAGCAAGTTTCCAAAAGTCAAGATTTTTAACAGAATTTAACTGTTTTCAAAACCTGTGTTAAACCAACTTCTCTGCAGGACTTTCATCATATACAGTCAAGCTTGCATGAGGGGCCATGTTTATTAAGAGATCACTTTTACAGTTCTTTTTATGCCCCCAGCATCTACTGATGCGGGAGGCATATAGTGATTGTCCTGTCCATTCGTCTGTCCGTACGAGGTTAACCAAATGGGACTGTTTCGTCTAGCATCAACACCCCTTACTAGAATGACTTGATACTAATGCAGATGTAACCTGTGATCATTCCTCATCTTCACACATCACCTGACCTCAGTTTGACCTTGACCGCATTTTGGACTTAGGTTGCTTGATATGGGCCATCTCTTGGTTAACCAAATGGGACCGTTTCGTCTAGCATCAATACCCCTTACAAGAATGAATTGATACTAATACTGTGACCATTCCTCATCTTCAAACATCACCTCAGTTTGACCTTGTCCTTGACCTCGTTTTGGACTTAGGTGCAAAATCTATCAACAAAGATGCCACTGGGGACATCAAGCATTTATTGAACGCAGCTCCTTGTTTCTGTTGTTAATGAACAAGTTCAAGCTGTGTTTAAAAACAAAAGTTGAAAAAGAGATTGTAATGCAAGTTAATATCTCTTGATATGTATGGTCTCTCAAGTAAGTTTGACTGTATATGCAAAGACTATGCTTTGGAGAGCCAGTATTTGTTTCCAGGCGGTCTTTGCATAAAATGCAAAATGATTAGACATGAACTGAGACCAGGTGGTACTCAGAACCAGGTGGTTTCTGATCATAGGGGTTGTTTAGCTCAGGTTTGACTGTACTGAAATCTGAACCTCTGGGGATCTGTTCAAGGATTGGCTTATCAACCAAACCTATAATATCTCCTGACGTATTTTAAAGGAAAAAAGTTTGTTTTTACAGGAGTCATGAAGTTACAGCAGATAGACACAATATGTTACTTAGGTCACTTACACTATGAAAGAATCATGTATACAGTCACTTCGATGTAATAGCCACTTTTCTCAGTTTAACTTTCATGAATTTTCAATATTATAAATGTCCTTAGTACCCCTCAGTTATGTTGACTGTAATGATGCCTCACTATCAAGTATTCATGAAGCTGTTGCTTTCATGTCCAGGTTTTTTATTCAAGTCCAAGCATATTGCCTGATAAAGCCAAGCATTTTTATTATTTCATTCAACTTTTTTAAATAAATTCAGTATGATAAGGCACTCATGTAATATCATCTTTATACTTGTAGGTTTTTATTAACTTCTTAACTCATGACAGTTCAGTCAAATGTAAAGAATTTAATTAAATATGAATTTTCAGCTTCCAAACACAAGGTATAACGAGCTTTTAGAAGACTTGGATATGGACCAAGTTTCGGTAACCAAAGTTTCAGCCAGATTGGCTGAATTGTTGTGTGGTCAAGAGCACTTTTAGGCATGTTATTATGTTCAATATTAATAAGTTTTTCTCTACAAAGTTTTTGCACACGAATGCTGGGAAATGACGTTTGTTAGGGATGAAGTTTAGTTAATTAATATAGTCTCTAAACTTTATGTATTTTTGTTTTTATTTTTGAATTTAGTTGAAAACAAAGAAGTAATAAAAAAAAACTATTATTTATTAGTTCTTTGGTTGAAAAATAACAATTTAGTGACTAAATATTTAGCTTTTATTTGCTAAAATAATCTTGATAACTGTCTTAAAAGTCTCATTGAAGGAAATAACGTAGTTATCAAACAGGGCTTTAGCATGCTTTTAGTGCTGCCATCTAGCAAGTTTTTTAATATGTTGAATTAATTCTAGTTAGCATTCCTTTCATAAATCATTATAAAGTTTTAGTACCAAAAATTACTTATTTCCTTTTGAATCAAAAGCCAATGTTTTCTGAATGTACGCCAGCTTAGGTTATATTTAAGAAAAATAATTGTATCTGAAAGATGCTTTTATAGAAATAAGGCAAGGTGAAAGAAGCAGCATGGATGACCACATTATCAAGAATTCAAAAGAAAGCATGGTCATGTCAGGGACTTTTTTCATTAAATATATTAATGCACAAAGATCTACTTTTTTTACATCAAAGCAGTATTTATTTTTCTTTTTTGTTCAAATCTAGATTATTGTTTTATAGTGTTATTGTTCATTGAAATTTGTTCATGTATAGTTATTATATATAAGTTAATATATCTAGAAATTATTTGGTACAAGAGTAAGCTATTGTAGTAGATAAAAAAAATCGTATTACAAAAAAAATGATGCTGTATCTGATGATAGTTACATTACCTCTTTTTACTTGATCTCATGTTTCTATATTATATATGAGAAAATTTACATTATCTGGAGTTTTTAGCTCACCTGTCACACAGTGACAAGATGAGCTTTTGTGATCACCCTTCGTCCGTCGTCTATGCGTGCGTCCGTCAACAATTTTTTGTCTGCACGATAGTGGTTTCATTTATGATTTTATTTTAACCAAACTTGCACACAACTTGTATTAACATAAGATCTCGGTTCCTTTTTTGAACTAGCCAGATCCCATTATGGGTTCCAGAGTTATGGCCCCTGAAAGGGCCAAAGATAGATAGTTTGACCTTGTCTGCACAATAGCAGCTTTATTTATGATTTGAATTTTACCAAACTTGCACACAACTTGTATCACCGTTAGATCTTGGTTCCTTTCTTGAACTGGCCAGATTCCATCATGGGTTCCAGAGTTACGGCCCCTGAAAGGGCCAGAATTAGCTACTTTGACCTTGTCTGCACAATAGCAGCTTCATTTATAATTTTATTTTAACCAAACTTGCACAAAACATGTGTCACCATAAGATCTTGGTGCCTTTCTTGAACTGGCCAGATCCCGTTTTGGGTTCCAGAGTTATGGCCCCTGAAAGGGCCAAAATTAGCTATTTTGACCTTGTCTGCACAAAAGCAGCTTCATTTATAATTTTATTTTAACCAAACTTGCACACAACTTGTATCACCATAAGATCTTGGTTCCTTTCTTGAACTGGCTAGATCCCTTGATGGGTTCCAGAGTTATGGCCCCTGAAAGGGCCAGAATTAGCTATTTTGACCTTGTCTGCTTAATAGCAGCTTTATTTATGATTTGATTTTAACCAAACTTGCACACAACTTGTATCACCACAAGAGCTTTGTTCTTTTCTTCAACTGGCCAGATTCCATCATGGGTTCCAGAGTTATAGCCCCTTAAATGTCCAGAATTGGCTATTTTGGCTTTTGCAGCCATATAGAGACTTCATTTATGGTTTGATTTGATACAAACTTCCAAAATATCTTCAACAACAATAAATCTTGGATTCAAAGACTAACCTGTCAGATCCAATAGTAGGTTCCAGAGTTATCTTATTACCTCCCCTGATTGTAATCAAAATGGATTTATATCAATAAGTACTTATAAGACTTATTTGAAATTTCATTATTGTCATTAGTTGGACTGAGACAATCAGGGTAGATAACTATGGACTGATTTTATGTCAAATTACCTCCTTTCATTTCAAATTAAAATGGGTATATCTCCGTAACTAATGAAGATACTGATCTTAAATTTCATTTATGTCAACAGATGAACTTGGACAATCAGTGAAGATACATATTGACTGAATTTATGACAGATTACCTTCTTTATTATTTATCTAAATGAATACACCTTAGCAGCTTCTAATGAGATTGGTTTGAAACGATCATACCATTTTGAGCAATAGTACTCAAGTGAGCGACACAGGGCCATCATGGCCCTCTTGTTATACTGTATATGAAAACATTTACATTATCTCGAGTTTTTATACTGTATATGAGAACACTTACATTATCTCGAGTTTCATTACTGTATGATAGAAAACTTAATTATATCGAGACTGAATGAGAAGTAATATGCATTTTTCCTAACAAGGTTCCTTATATGTAATGTTTATTAGATTAAATGTCACTCCTAACACAGTGCTTTGTCATACAGCAAGTTTTACCTTTTTGATGGTGAAGGAAGATTCCCAGGTGCCCGTTCAGGCATTATTTCAGGCCCTAGCTGGCACCTGGGTATACCTACTGACCTTATGTAAGCCTGCTGGATGGCGTCCTCTCATGGAAGAATCCTACACCCCAATCAAGCTGATGTGAGGTGCAAGTGATTCAAAGTCAGCAGTCGTAACCACTAGCGATGTTGCTCATTGCGGAGCTGGAGCGGTCTTCTGCGATTATCAGTTGGAGCGCACAGCAAAAATACGCAAATAATTGCATGTCTGCACGCATTTAGTGTATAATATACTGACTAAAGGTTAGGGCTAGCATTACCATGGTTACAAAATATATACATTTAAGATATTTTTCATTCAAATTGCTTGAATCCAGGATATACCAGAGTCTGTAATTTATACCGGCGCTCCAGGTCTGCATTGAGTCACTGTCAACACTAGGCCACATAATAAGACTCCCATTTAGGTACTCTAGTTCTGTGTCTTTTATCCCAGGTTTTGAGTTTGTGGTATCCAACTTGCTAAAATAAACTCATTCTTTGTTGCTGATTTGCGCAACTAATTACTGGTAGGTTGTAAAAGGAAGGAGTTTTTTTTTTTTGTTTTTTTTTTTAAAGAACGCATGTCATAGGAAAGCATGAAAACTACACTTTTTACATTGATAATGCGCATGTTCATCTCTCTAAATCTAATACAGTCTGTGACCTTTTTTTAACAGTTTGCATGTATTTGCTTAAAAAGAAGAAAGAAAATGATCAGATATTAGAATGAGAACATATAGATGTGACTTAATTAGTCACGAAATAAGAGTTACTTGCCCTTTGGAATTTGTTTATAATAATTTGGTATTTCTTGTAACATACTTCATTCTACATTGATTAAATATATCTGCCATTATCATCAATGTTGCGTGTATAATAATAATAATAAAAATACTTGTTGGAATTACAGAAATGGAAAGGGCTTTGTTAGCAAAAAGAAAAAATGTTTGTGTAGGAAAAAACGTTCTAGATTGAATGGATGTGTATTGATATTTCATGGATAAGAGTTGTACAAAATACTAAAGTTTTTAAGAATAAAAGGATAAACTGTCACCATGGACATTTTAAGATATGCTACCTTTACTCAGTTTCATTTAAATGCTGATTATTTTGTGCAAATGCTTCGGGTTATGAAAGGCCTAATGGGTTATTACACAGTTTATTGCTGTTTTATATAGATTGATATTACACAGTTTGCTGGTGTTACGTCTATGGTATATTGCTATTATCACACAGTTATTGAAAATTATGTCTAAATTGTTATTACACAGTTTCTAAATGTGTTACAGAAAGCATCCAGTCTTCCATTAATTGACCTGCTGACTCAGAACACTGACTCAGTGGTGGTGAAAATGTTCCAGTATACAAGCTGGCATCAACGGGACAAAATTCCAACATCAACCAAGTCTTTCCTGTACATGATGGGATGTGTTGATGAGTGGCAGAAAAACACAAATTCACAGAGTCCTATCTGTGTCATGTCTAAGTATGATCTTAAAATATATCCTGGTTCACTTAGAGGGGTTATTTCAGATGTTGGGTAGTTGAGGAAGGGTGGGATGGGTTGCTGGGTGAGGATTGAGTGTGCTCTGGTATACCATTTCAGGAGTCGGCATTATTTTAACACTAGCCTAGAGCTAGAAAAATATTTTTGATGAATAAATCCATTGAAGGTGAAAGTATTCTGAGTCTTGATCACTTACTGTGCCCTTGTTGTTTTGGAGTAAGGTGGTTAGGGATTACCTTTGTCTGTCCTCTTGTCTGTGTGTCTATCTGAGCATCATAATTTTCAAATATATTCAAGTAGTATTGGACATAGAGTGATGAAAGTTTACAGAATTGTTACTCAGTTCTGCTGCTGGGGCTTTACTTTTGATTTCTCTCAGTAACAAGAGAAAAATGATCCTTGAATTTGTATTTTATATTGTTTTGCTGATGTTGGTCTGTCTGTCTGTCTGTCTGTCTGTTGGTCGGTCTGTAGACCCATCGGTTTCTGGATGATAACTCAAGAACGCTTGGACCTAGGATCATGAAAGTTTATAGGGAGGTTGGTCATGACCAGCAGATGACCCCTATTGATTTTGATTTTAGTAGGTCAAAGGTTAAGTCACAGTGACCCGGAACAGGTAAACCGTTTCCGGATGAATACTTGAGAACGCTTGACCTAGAGCATTGGTCTACGGATCGCGGGGTCGTGAGTTCGATCCTGGGGCAGGGCGTATGTTCTCCATGACTATTTTTATAAACAACATTGTGTCTGAAATCATTAGTCCTCCACCTCTGATTCATGTGGGGAAGTTGGCAGTTACTTGCGGAGAACAGGTTTGTACTGGTACAGAATCCTGAGGAACACTGGTTAGGTTAACTGGCCGCCGTTACATGACTGAAAAACGGTGTTAAACCCAAAACAAACAAAGGTCAAGGTCATAGTGACCCAGAACAGTAGAACTTTTTTTGCCAAATACAGTAGAGTCCACTTAATATGAACTCGCTTGATATGAATTTTTGGATAAAACGAACAAAATCCAGATTCCCTGGCTGAGTCCTTTTTTCTTTGTAAAATCGGTAATAGCGAACTTGCTTCATATGAATAATCGGTAGATACGAACACATTTTGAAAGTCCCAATTAGCTTAAATGTTGTAATTTTCCATCTTTTGATACAATTTTTTTTAGAAGTCAGCGGCCATTTCGTCCTTGTTATGCTTGACTATTTAATAGTTTGAAACTGTACAGTGCTGATATTAATGGAAGTAAATAAAATTGGCGGTGGATATAATTTGGCGCTCTGGACCTCGACCACACATTAAAATTTAAATTAATACAGTTTTAGGTGTTTAAGTATGACTTTTGTTGAGTAATTTCAATGTTATCTGAATAAATTAACTTAATCAGTTTAAAACTATTAACTACTTCCATATATCGGAATCTATTCACCGATGATACCGGTGATACTGCCCAACTTACTCGTACAAATTATCTGATGAGTCATACATTTCATTGATACGAATTTCATTTGATATGAACATATTTCCCAGGTCCGGATGAGTTCGTATAAAGCAAGTTTGACAATAACCAGCTAGAGAATGCTTTGGTCTAAGATCACATTTGATACGGGGGTCACTTATGACTGGTAAATGACCCATAATTATTGATGAGAAGGCAGTACATGAAACGTCCAGTGCACAGTGACCAAATAATTTCTGTTCCTTGTGCAGTTACTGAATGCATCAAGGGGGGCATTTCATGCTCTATGAGCTCTTGTTCAAATATTGGTTACATGATGTTGAAAGAAATATATGACCTTTACATATGGAACTTTTCAGAATCATTTATCAGCATGTGAATTAACTTTTGGTTTTGGTATTGGTTATAAAGACATACATTCTGACCAGGTTTCATATATATCCAGTGGAAAATGTGGCCTTCTAGAGTGTAAACAAGATTTTTCTGTGATTTGATTTAGTGACTTGGTATCTGACCACAGATGACCCAATTTCAAACGTATCCAAGATTTTATTCAGACCAGTTTTGATAAAGACTGCGTAAACAGTAGTGTGTAACCAGTCAAATTGTTAATGACATCTGACACATGGCGATGGCAAAAGCTCACCTTGAGCACCTTGTGTGTTTTGTTGGATTTAATGTTACACCAACATAATGATAGGTTATTTTGTCACTTTCCAGCTTTTGTTGGTGGAGAAAGACTTAAAGGTCTCCCAGCATTATTTCAGGCAGGTAGAACCACTGACCTACTGCAGGTCAGCTAGATGACCTCCTCACCTGAAAGAATTCTGGATCCTGAGCAAGGTCTCAAATCCACAGCAGTGAGGGGCAAGTGAAAGAAGTCATTTGAGCCGCGCCATGGGAAAACCAACATAGTGGCTTTGCGACCAGCATGGATCCAGACCAGCCTGCGCATCCGCGCAGTCTGGTCAGGATCCATGCTGTTCGCTAACAGTTTCTCTGATTCCAATAGGCTTTGAAAGCGAACAGCATGGATCCTGACCAGACGGCACGGATGCGCAGGCTGGTCTGGATCCATGCTGGTCGCAAAGCCAGTATGTTGGTTTTCTCATGGCATGGCTCAAAATTTTACTTTCAGCACTCATTCACAGAGGCCCCTGTATACAAGTATGACTGTACTGTTGAAGAATGGTATTAAACCTAATAACACCATTTGACTATTTTCATGCCATAAATAAAGCAATGTTGATTTTATAGTTACAAGGATGTATAAAGTAAATGTGGACTGTATTTTATTATTTCAGGGATGGATACAGTAAATGTGGACTATTTTATAATTTCAGGGATGTATACAGTAAATGTGGACTGTATTTTATAATTACAGGGATGAATACTGTAAATGTGGACTTACTATAATTTCAGGTATGGATACAGTAAATGTGGACTATTTTATAATTTCAGGGATGGATACAGTAAATGTGGACTGTATTGTACATTGAATATATGTTGTGACCAAATTCATTGTGAAAAGGAAGTAGACATCTTAAATGCAGTCAGAGTGGTGAAGAAGAACAGAACCCAACTTGTATCCACATTGGTATGATGATTCTTGCTAAATCATTAATATTTGTAGGGGATTGATTTTTGTGATTGGGCCATTCCACCAAATTAACTTCCAACAATTAGGTAGAATTCCTGTTCATTTTTATGTTCAAAATTTAAAACCCACAAATTCATACCACCCCCAAAATAGTCATTTTTAGTCCAAGTCATGAAGTTTTATGCCCCCAGAATTTGACAATTTTACAGTATTAAGTTTATACAACAACGGGACATTTCACCATTGAATTTTTAAGTTGATTGAATCGTTCCACACATGAATCTTTAATCATTCACATCTTTCTATTTTGATTATAAGACTAAAGTATTTGTTGATTTGTCTCTGAAAATGACCTTGCTTTGTAATGGAACATGTTGGGCTTTTTAGAAAAAATGTCTAGATTATAAGATTCTTTCACTGGTTGTAGGTGCAGATGGGAATATCTGGCCCCGAGGGTAACTGTTTAAGGCGGTAACTAGGCTCCTGCCGAGTTACCGCGTAAACAGTTACCAGAGAGCCGGATATTCCCATCTGCACCTACAGCCAGTGATAGAATCTTTTTCTTGCATACCATATTCAAGAAATAATTTCAAAAATAAAATCAAACGAATGACTTTCTTTATACAACTATTTACTTACAGCAGCATATTTAAACAAAGCACGGGAAATCAACGTCCGTAAACAGGAAAGACGTCATGACGTTTCAAAGACAAATGACAATGTTTAGTTCCTGTTTTGTTTTATCACTTGCAGCGTAACGTTATATATTTTTAATAATGGATTTTTACTCTGTTTTATGAAATAAACTTTAAATTACTACATAAATCTTCTACATATATGTAGTTCGCAATACGTCAGTTGCAGCACGAGAGTCATCTTACACCCCGGGTGTAAGATGGAGTTTTCCAGCACCGGTGAAAATACCGGAAATCCCCGTCTGGTATGCAAGAAGACAGGATCCGTAACATCTCTTACCTAAATAATGCTGCTAAAGCAAATGCTTGTCGGCTTGTCCAAAGTTTATTTTTCGATTGGGTACAAGTCAGAATAAATAATACCATATTTTACAGGACTTTGTTAAATAATCTTTTTATTCTGTTCTCCTTTGTCTCGGTAAAACAAAAAGCAATACCGACAGGCACATATTTACAGAAAAATCACATCAAACTCTTATGGATGTTGAATAAAATGCAGATACCTGTATCTGTCAACAAGTTTTATCATTTAGTTAAAATGGGGATTCAAACCAATGTTATTGCAACATCCAATATAGAATACATCATATCTAATACGGAAATGTATTGAACATTCACATGGTGCAAACACTAGTCACTGAGTGGAAAAGAAAAATAGGTATAGAATAATATGTTGTATTGAACAGTACTGATAAGCATGAAGGCTATTCTGCGATGAACCACTGGTTTAAACTTTGTACTGTTTTTCTTTCAGGCTGAGTACATCTATTGTTACTCTTATATGTCATTGGTTGTTCATTTGATGTTGGAGGAATCTCCAAAAATAACACTGACTTCTCCTACTGTGATAGAGGGTGAAATACAGCAGGGTTATGAACTCTTGACTGGTTTTGAAAATATTCTTTGTCCACAGCCTGCAGAGGAAGTAAACAAAAATGGAACCAGTCTGAAAAATCTGAATCACACAAGTGCTTTCACAGCAGATTTTCAAAGTGACTCAAAAGGTTCATCTTGTGATGGATTAAATACTCATGGATTAGATTCACAAACACTTTTAGGAGGTGAAAAAGTTATTGAGACAGGTCACAGGAAATCCTCAGGAATTATGTCAGAAAATGTTAATGGTCATATTCACAAAAATGGCCGAATGCAGACGCACAAAGAGGAAAATGTGACAGCTCCAGCTGCTCCGGGTCACATACATGTATGGGATCCAGAAACTATTGCTCACTTCAACGAACCTGCTTCTGCAGAGCTCAAATTGCCAAGACGACAGAGCACCAAGAGACGGCCTTTTTATCGCCAGAATGCTCAAGAAATGAATGAAATTCGTGCAGTAGACTATTCATCAGTAGATATGGACATATTAGAGTCCAGTTATTTGTGATCTTTGCATATTTCATGTTTTCTTTATTCTTTTTATAAAGTCCTTTATCAATAACATTTTTGTGTTCAAAATGTACATAGTATTTTTCAATTCTCTTTTCTTGTAAAGACAGCAATATTGTACACTTCTCTTTTCTGCGATATATAAAGAACAAAAGAATGAAAGAAAAGTGAAACTAAAGGGGAAAGACTTATAGAAGAGATTAATATTGCTTCTTCTGCAGTGCTTAAAATATGCAAACTTTTAGTTGAAAACTTCCTGTTAAATCGATTCTTCAACATAAACCTGCAAACTACAGATTTGTAGTTATAAAAATATGCCATAATAACAGTATTTAACAGTTTGTTTTTCCACTTGCTCTAAGATTCTAGATATGTAGAGCACTTTAGCTATAAGAGTAGAGTAGTATTGCTTTTTATAGACAATTTGGAAATTTATAGTTCTAGTTTGATTTGGAAAAGCTATACACTGCAACCTTGAAAAGCCATTAATACAGACTTGTTGTCATATTTTCATTGTTCCCATACAGGACTACAGATTTTTATTTCTTCCTCGGAAATCTTCTTTGATAAAAGTTTCAGGATGCGTTAATCCAATGTTTTTTCTTGCAATTTTTTGGTTAAATTTCGAAACTGATCCCTTCCTTTCATACGTATTCATTGGGAAATAATTCTGTGAATTTCTTAACTGCATTAATACGTAAAGTCAAATCTTGACATTAAAAAGTAAAAACCCTATTCATTTTATCTTCAAAACTTTGAAATCTATGAATTCTTGTGGTCACCAGTAAATAGCTATTTGAGCAAAACCACACAATTTATTGGCAGTGGGATTAAATGATTTTGCAGTATATATATTGCGTAGACATTATATACTGGTAAATTTATTTTGATGAAATTTCAAACGATCCTTTGATATTTGTTACTGTATGTTGAAAGTAACTTCTTAGACCTTCAGTCATACTGAAAAATCTATCTTAGAAAACTATTTACACAGTTTTATTGGCAAAATAGCTTTAGAAAAGTCTGACATGAAATGTTGAAATGGAAACAAAATCACTTTTTTAAGATTTATATAATGTGCTTTTTAGTGACAACATGAACGGACGTAAAACGTTTCTCCATTCTTTAATTCAGTGACATCTTCTAGGTTGTTTCACGTACTGGACAGTTCCTTGAAGGGAAGAAATGTCTTGCCACAAGTTTTCATGTACAGTCGACTCTTGATGTAAAAGCCACACAACACTCACTAAATATGTTACATTTAGAAATAAAATTTGTCCTCCTAGTCAGGTTGTTTCTGATCACAGGTAATCTGTAGATCACAGGATCAACACACCGGTTAAATCTCGACATCTGGACTGTCCTTCAACACCTGTGTTACAAAAAGGTTGCAGTGTACATTGTAGTGATGTGCCATTAACCATACCTTTTAAGATTTGCTTTCTGTATTGCGCTCAATTTTTACCATGACTTGCATAGTTTTTTTCATAATTTTACAAAAACAGTCAGCTCATATTTTCATGAAAACATGTTTTTAGCCAGTAGTTGTCTCTTTTTCTTGTTTTGCCTTTTGATTTATAAATACTGACCCAAGGTGGGAGATTTTCAGCACTGTTTGTGACATAGATAGGATCAAGTTTAATTAATAAGATTATTGCTTTTTGTGTAAAAAATAATGAATATTTCTTTTACTTCCTGAAGAAAATTGGCAGACTATTTGTACTACAGTTCTTAGACCAGTCACAAAACTAGAGCATCTGATGGATTGTCTCTAACATCTAATTTAAAATTGACCAATGGTGAAGTTGCAATCTGAGACTGGTTTACAGAATTGGATTAATACTTGTAAAACTTACAATCAGTCCAGCTATGTGTAGTATGAAGTATAAGGCATGCGCTTTCTAGGCTGTTGATAAAATTTGTTGCCCATTATAGTAAAGTATGATATTTGTCCTTTTTAACATTTTAGATATTTTCTTTTGAATAAGGAACACTATATAACAGGAATTGATAATTGGATATGTTAAAGAAGTGAATAAAAGAAAGCAAATGCTCGATTTACTTACAAAATACTTTTGCTGAATGGTCTTAAAATAAAACTGAACCTACAACATGATACAGTTGAATCATGGCTATATGTCGTAATTACCTCCCCTGAGTTTGTATCGCTGCAAAAAATGACAGTAGGAAATAACTAGGCAAACTTAAATATCAATGGATAGCTTGTATGCAGACTTGTTTTCATTTGTTCAAATTTGACCAGATTTAAATTTTCATGGCAATAGCATATGCAGAGTATAAAGATTGACTCGGGCCTGTGAAGGCGGGGAGTCTTAAATATGCCATAAATTTTATTTATATGGAAGCAAGAAGTACTTTTGATCAAAAGCTTTGGTATCCTGAGGATAAGTTTTAAGAACAAGAAATATTCAGAACAAGAATCTGTTTGAAACTTAAACATATGTTCTAATGTAGGCATGGTTTTCCCTATTTAGAATATTGAAAAAGCTTGTAGTGTAGCATTGCATGCTTCGATAGATATAGCTTTAGCCTTCGAGTTCAATATTTGATCATGGGCAGCTGACTGTCATACATGACATAATTTGCTGTAAGCAAATTGGTTCCATGTTTAGGATGGTAATTAATGTCTTACTGACTTACTTTAGTGGTTGACTTGTTTTAGTGTTCTGAAGCCTAAGCTGTCAACAAGACCACTTAGTTTGTAATCTAGTGTTGGAATTTCAAACTGGTACATGTATACATAGGTGTAACATAAAATTTTACTACTTCATTTTGATGAACTTTTGATATTCTACATTTCCAGCAGGTTCCATTTGTACTAGAGTTTTTTTGGTTTTTTTTCTCAACTCATAACTTCCCTTACAGAAGAAAAAGGCCTGCTGCGTACTCTTGCTGTGTACATACAGCGTATATGATGCGTACATGATGTGTACTGAAATCAAGGGCTTTAAATAGTATGCAGGATATACACCGCACATACACCGATAGTACGTTTGTAGTACACTTTTGACATGCAAATGAGCTCTGCCGCTTACTACTTGCTGCGTACATGCTGTGGACTACATAGTACACAGGATGTATGCTGGAGGAATTAGTATGCGGGAAATAGTACGCAGCATGTACGCAGCACATACACTTTTCACATGCAAATGAGCCTGCGGGGTACATGCTGTGTACTCCTGGCCCGAGTCCTGCGGCATACATGCTGTGTACTCCTGCTGCATACATGCTGTGTACTCTTGTGGCGAAACTGCTGTGATAATATAAATTCCTTACCCCACCAACTTTTGTATGCAAATGCTGATCATTTGGACAGAAAAAAACAGAAAAAAGATAAGTGACATGCATCAATAAGTATTTACCCTTACCAAAATAATGTAGATTGATGTTATCAAATAAATTAGTATGCTTTTCTTCATCCACTTTTCAATGAAATAAATCAATTTTTGTAGCATGTAATTTGGTAAACTTTTGAAGAAAATGGCGTAACTGCATCAAGGGGAAACAACTTTAATGCAACTAAATATAAGTGTTATGATTTATTATAGACGATGTGTGCGTAGTATGTATTTATTTTGATTAAAATCCATCTGAGAACAATATTCTAGGACTGGAATTATATAGGCATTTATACACTTTTACGTCCGTAAAAAGTAGCGCACCAAAAAATTTTGGATTGATTTTTTCCAATGGGGCGAGCGCAATTAGCCAAAAATGTTCTGAAAATATACGAGCGGCAAATCCGATGAACAACTTTTTAATCTGGTGAGGCCTTAATGAGTTAACATAATGAGCAGTAAAGCCTTTATAAAACATGATAGAATGGTGTTTTGCTTAAGAGTATTCAAATAACAGTTTGAGCTATTAATTCTTCTCATTCGGGCGCTGTTGAGGCATTATCTTGGTAATTATTTCATGTATTACAAAATGTAATGCAACGAAGTTCAAATAAGGCTTTTCAATTATCCAAGTTAGAAAGCTCCAGGATTAATTCAAAATGAAAAAGAATATATTTTTACACTGCATGCAAGGTGCAGCTCAGAAATCACTAAGATGTAAGCTTCACAAATGAACATTGCAAATAGTAAATGGCCAATTTTCATTGTTCAGAATACCGGTAATCTGAACTATTCTATGCTATTAAGATAAAAGTTACTTGGAAATCAAGTTCTTGCTTCCAAAAAAAAAAAAAAATGTACAAATCCTTCCTGCATGAAGTGTACTTCAGACTTTTACCTAAAAAAAATTCAAAGTATAAACACCAAAAGAAAATGAATAAGTCCCTCCCGCGTATATGAAGTTTACTTCAGACTTTAACTTATAAAAAAAAACTAAGTATAAATGCCAAAAGAAACTGTACAAGTCTTTCCCGCGTATATGAAGTGTACTGCACAAATTTCAAAGTATCTGCGGTGTACATGCAGTGTACTATTTTCTTGTACAAGTCCCTCCTGCATACATGCAGTGTACTCCTTAAATTTTCAGAGTCTGTGCTGCGTACTTGAAGTGTACTAGTGACCTCCTGCGTACATGCTGTGTACTCGTCGAAATAGTACGCGGCATGTACGCGGCATGCGGTTATGTAAAATGTACTCCTCTGGGGTACTACTGTGTTCGCGGCATATACACAGCAAATACGCAGCATGTACGCCACAGAGGCTTGCTTCTGTAAGGGTTCAGTTTTTCAACAAATATTTATAAAAGTTAACAAAACAAAACAGTTTTCTTATCATGATTAGGTTAAAATACAGCCATGAACAAAGAAATATTGTAATAAAACCATCTCAAAAGTATTTGTTAGGTATTCAGCTTTAAAGTTTGGTTTGTTTTTAGCCAAAGTGATTCTTGAGTTGAAAGAGGGGTATGCTTTTTAGCTCACCTGAGCAATGCTCAGGTGAGTTATTGTGATCACTCGATGTCTGTCGTCTGTCTGTCTGTCATCTGTCAACATTTAGCTTGTGTATGCGATAGAGGCTGTATTTTTCAACTGATCTTCATGAAATTTTGTCAGAATGATGACCTTGATGAAATCTAGGCCGAGTTCGAAAATGGGTCATCTGGGGTCAAAAACTAGGTCAAATTAAAAGAAAAACCTTGTGTATGTGATAGAGGCTGTATTTTCCAATTGATCTTCATGAATTTTTGTCGGAATGATTACCTTGATGAAATCTAGCCCAGGTTTGAAAATTGGTCATCTGGGGTCAAAAACTAGGTCACAAGGTCAAATGAAAAAAAAAAACCTTGTGTATGCGATAGAGGCAGTATTTTTCAATTGATCTTCATGAATTTTGTCAGAATGGTTACCTTGATTAGTCTAGGCCAGGTTCCAAAACGGGTCATCTGGGGTCAAAAACCAGGTCACTAGGTCAAATCAAAGAAAAACCTTGTGTATGCAATAGAGGCTGTATTTTTCAATTGATCTTCATGAAATTTTGTCAGAATGATTACCTTGATGAAATCTAGGCCGAGTTTGAAAATGGGTCATCTGGGCTAAAAAACTAGGTCACTAGGTCAAATCAAAGAAAAACCTTGTGTATGCAATAGAGGCTGTATTTTTCAACTGATCTTCATGAAATTTGGTCAGAATGATTACCTTGATGAAATCTAGGCCAAGTTTGAAAATGGGTCATCTGGGCTCAAAAACCAGGTCACTAGGTCAAATCAAAGAAAAACCTTGTGTATGCGATAGAGGCTGTATTTTTCAACTGACCTTCATGAAATTTGGTCAGAATGATTACCTTGATGAAATCTAGGCCGAGTTTGAAAATGGGTCATCTGGGTTTAAAAACCAGGTCACTAGGTCATATCAAAGAAAAACCTTGTGTATGCAATAGAGGCTGTATTTTTCAATTGATCTTCATGAAATTTTGTCAGAATGATTTCCTTGATGAAATCTAGGCAGAGTTTGAAAATGGGTTATCTGGGGTAAAAAAACTAGTTCACTAGGTCAAATCAAAGAAAAACCTTGTGTAGGTGATAGAGGCTGTATTTTTCAACTGATCTTCATGAAATTAGGTCAGAACGATTACCTTGATGAAATCTAGGCCGAGTTTGAAAATGGGTCATCTGGGGTCAAAAACTAGGTCACTAGGTAAAATCAAAGAAAAATCTTGTGTATGCAATAGAGGCTGTATTTCTCAACTGATCTTCTTGAAATTTTGTCAGAATGATTACCTTGATGAAGTCTAGGCCGAGTTTGAAAATGGGTCATCTGGTGTCAAAAACTAGGTCACTAGAACTAATCAAAGAAAAACCTTGTGTATGCAATAGAGGCTGTATTTTTCAAATGAGGTTCATGAATTTTGGCCAGAATGATAGACTTGATTAATATTTATGCAAAGTTTGAAAATGGGTCATCTGGGGTCAAAAACTTGGTCACTAGGTCAAATCAAAGAAAAACCTTGTGTATGCGGTAGAGGCTGTATTTTCCAGCTGATCTTCATGAAATTTTGTCAGAATGTTTTCCTTGATGAAATCTAGGCCGAGTTTGAAAGTGGGTCATCTGGGGTCAAAAACTAGGGTACTAGGTCAAATCAAATAAAAACCATGTGTATGTGATAGAGGCTGTATTTTTCAATTGATCGTCATGAATTTTGGTCAGAATGATTGCATTGATGAAATCTAGGTCAGGTATGAATATGGGTCATCTGGGGTCAAAAACTAGGTCACCAGGTCAAAAGAGAAAAACCTTGTGTATGCAATAGGGGCTGCATTTTACACCAGATCTTCATGAAATTTGATCAGAATGAATGAAATCTAGGTCGAATTTGAATATGGGTCATCTAGGGTCAAAAATAGGTCACCGGTCAAATTAAAGAAAAACCTTGTGTACACAATAGGGGCTGCATTTTACACTGGATATATATAAAATTTAGTCAGAATGATTGCCTTGGTGAAATCTAGGTCAAGTTAGAATATGGGTCATCTGTGGTTAAAAACTAGGTCACTAGGTCAAATAAAAGAAAAAACTTGTGTATCGATAGAGACTGTATCAATTGATCTTCATGAAATTTGGTCAGAATGATAGCCTTGATGAAATTAAGGTCAAGTTTTAATACGGGTCATCTAGGATCAAAAACTAGGTCGCTTTGACAAATCAAAGAAAAACGTTTTGTATGTGATAGAGGCTGTATTTTTCAATTGAGGTTCATGAAATTTGGTCAGAATGATTGCCTTGATCAAATCTAGGTCAAGTTCGAATGTAGGTTACCTTGGCTTAAAAACTAGGTCACTAGGTCAAATTGAAGAAAATACTTGTTTACACTTCAAGAGACCACAGTTTTGGTCCAGTCTTAATGAAAATTGGTCAGAATATTTGTTTCCATGAAATCACTAGGTCAAACATGTTTACACTGTTATGGTGTGTTTCTCAGGTGAGCGACCTAGGGCCATCTTGGCCTTCTTGTTTGATATGTTTTGTTGTACTGAAGAGAAATTGTTTTCAGTTGAAAATGTAGACTAAGTTGAGACAGCCAGTGTCTCCTTTTATGGTCACCTGAGGAGAAACTGCTTTAGGTGAGGTATAGTGATACTCGTGTGTCCATCGTTGTCTTGTTAACATTTTTACTTAATGACTAGATGACAATTTTGGCCCAGTTCTGGAAATGGGTCTGTTAGTGTCAAAATTATCTCAAGTAAAAAAAGTTGGCGGGTTGAATTGTAGAAAAGTTTTATTAACACTTCAGAGGCCATATTTCTACCCAATCTTCATGTAAAAATCTAGGTTCGAAATTGGGTTATCTTAGGTAAGAAGGAAGGTCACTATGTCAAAAAAAAGTTGTTAGCGGAATGTTTTTACCAGGTCCTTGTAAAAACTTTGTCAGAATGGCTGTCTTTCTGATTGTTATGTCAAGTTTGAAGAAGTAAGAAGTAGGTCAGGTGAGCTATAGAGGGCCTCCATGACCCTCGTGTTTTTCAAGAGAGCATTTTTACTTAGACATTCCCAAAGTTGTTAAAGGGGCTTGCCTGCAGATTTTAATCTGTTTGAATTGTTTTTCAAATTTATAATTGCACTTTCATGTACAGTTAATGTAACTGGAATTACACCTACTGAATGATCTACCTTTTTCGTAACAAGGTTTATACTGGGTTTCTCTTTAAATGAAAGGCAATACATGTACTGTAAATATTACACAATCTTAAAAACTAAAGTTTGGTAATATGAACTTTTTAGCTCGACTATTCAAAGAATAGGTAGAGCTTTTGGACTCTTTCATGTGTCGGTGTCCGCGTCACGATTTTGTTTAGTTTTTAGCACACCTGAGCCAAAGGCTCATGGTGAGCTATTGTGACTGCTCAATGTCCGTCATGCGTCCGTCAACATTTTCTAAAAGAATCTTCTTCTTGAAAACCACTGGGCAGAATTACACCAAACTTCACAGGAATGATCATTGGGTGGCCCCCTTTCAAAATTGTTCAAAGAATTGAATTCCATGCAGAACTGTGGTTGCCATGGCAACCGAAAGGAAAAACTTTAAAAATCTTCTTGTCCAAAACCACAGGGCTTAGGGCTTTGATATCTGGTCTGTAGCATTATCTAATGGTCCTCTACCAAAATTGTTCAAATTATCCCCCTAGGGTCAAATATGGCCCCACCCCGGGGGTCACATGGTTTATATAGACTTATATAGGGAAAACTTAAAGGAAAAATCTTCTTGTACAAAACCACACGGCCTAGAGCATTGATATTTGGTATGTAGCATCATCTAGTGGTCCTCTACTAAGATTGTTCAAATTATCCCTCTAGGGTCAAATATGGCTCCGCCCCGGGGATCCCAAGTTTAACATGGACTGATACATGAAAAAAAAGTTTAAAAATCTTCTTGTCTGAAACCACAACACTTAGACCTTTGATATTTGGTTTGTAGCATTGTCTGATGCATTGTCTAGTAGTCCTCTACCAAAATTGTTCAAATTGTGCCCCTGGGGTTAAAAGAGGCCCCGCCCTGGGGTCACTTAGTTACTATGTGAGTTATATAGGAAAAAATACTTAAAAAATCATTTGATCCTATTTCCAAGACTGTTTATTAATAGTTACCTGATGACCCCAAGTAATATTATGTCACTTGACTGTGACCTTGACCTACTGACCTACTTCCTTGTTTTTTAAGATACAGCCTTGAAATTTTGATGACATACACAGTTTTGCACACCAGTTGTAAAACTGAATATCATTGACCATGAATGTGACCTACTGACTTTCTTAATATTTTATTATCAGTTTGATCTTTGAAACATGTAGCTCATATTACTCCGGTGAGCAATCCAGGGTCATCATGACCCTCTTGTTACATGTAAGCTGGTATTTCAGTAACCACTTGGGAATGGATTGAAACTTCATACGCTTATTCAATGTGATAAACTGACCTACATTGCACAGGTTCCATAACTCTATTTTGCTTTTTTACAAAATTATGCCCCTTTTTCGATTTTTATATTCATTCAATTGACAAGGCTATTGAATAGTCGAGTGTTGCTGTCCTCTGACAGCTCTTGCTCGGTTTTCAAAATACCTATACTGGTTTAGAATTTTTATCATCAAACGTTTTGTAAAGTTCAGCATTTTTAATTCCATAAAAGTTTTTAAAAATTATTCAGTAACCATAAATTTGTGTGGATTATTATAAAACTTTTAGGGTATATGTTAGTTATCTCAAAAACAACATTTCCATGTAAAATGTTTATAATTTTGCATGATTTTTACATTTTTGACCATATTAAAAATTGATTTAATTAAAAGATATCTTAGAAGTTAAAACAGATCCTGCTATCACCTACTGAGACCTTTGTAATGATGTATTTAACAAATAATCAAGGCCTTCGCGTTGTTTATCGTCTGATTTACCACGGTAGTGTTCAGATGCGTAGGAATTGAACCATGAGGGCGTCAGCCCATGTGGTTAAATACTGAAGCATCTGAACGATGAACTGTGGTAAATTAGATGATAAATCACAAGAAGGCATTGATTGTTTTCATTCTGACATGCTCATTGATATACTTTAATAAATATTTTACTGGACTTCATTTAGGCGAGGAGTAATGTATCGGACGTCATGCCGCAATCTGACGTCATAATGCTCTCTTACCGGTCCGCGCGTCAACTGTTGTTTATCGCAGAATATACAGAACTTCATTTTCTTCTTTGTTTAACTGGAAATCAAATCGAGCCATGTTAGAATTTAGTTTATATCTTGATAAAAAGAATCTGTTATGGATTACCAGTATATAGATCAAACAGTAGGCAGTATTTATTTAGGAAAAAAATGCTTTTTAAATTATGTAGAAAAGCTCTCTTCTGTTTTGATCACAAATAAAAATTGTCATAGATGTATCAGGAATTAAAATAAACTTTGTATCATATTCATAAAATCTCAGAATAGATAATACAGGTTTCTGATTTCTGACATTTCATAGGCCTTGTGATCTCTTTTAAAAGAATTTGATACTGGAGGCATGCCCCTTTAAACAATATATACATACTATCTTGTTACTCTCCTGAATTCATTTACCGGTTTTGATGTAGTTCAAAAGTTCCGATATTAGATCTTTTAATTAAATTGTTCTTGTATTTTTGTAAGTCTATTGAGTCAAAGAATTTTGCTCACTGCATGTGTGTATTATATGCCTTCAGCCACAGGATTAGAATATTTTATAATTTCACTATAGTATATGAAAGCTGCTCAAGTGGAGCAAATCATTGATGTACAGCCAAACCTGTCTGTGAAGACCACCCCTGGGAAATGAAAAAACGTGGTCTTTGTTGACAGGTGGTCTCTCAGTGTGAGTAGATTTACCCTTTTAACAATTAAACGGGAATAGGAAATAGAAGTGGCCTTTTTAAACAGGTTTTGTAGTAGTAGCCTCTGTTCAGAGGTGGTCTTTAGGACAAGTTTGACTGTATCCACCATTAGACATTTAATGCTTGTTTTATAAACAGAAGTACCAGTAAGTTGAGTAACATAACAGTGGTACATGTATTAGACTGATGCAGAAGTTCTTTTTAAGCATTTTATAATACAGTGAAGCAGTGCTTCTGTGAGCATCAGTGCGTGAAGTTTCTGAACTCACTCGAGCATTTCATGTGTTTCTTTGGCTGTTTTTGCTAACATTTTCTGTATTTGGATTGATCAAAACTCGAGAAAATCTAGAATTTTTATCATTCTCTTGTCTTGTATACCTTTGATATGCATTAAATACTCAAAAAAGGAAACACTGCAATCTCTAGTCTTGAACTATGTATTTGGCCTGTGTAATACTCGCATTCAAAGGATATAATAAGAGAGTTATTTCACAACTGGCTGCCATCAAAACTGCATTTTTGTGGAATTATGATTTTGTGTTACACTTGAAACTCACAAAAAATGTTGGTTTCATTTATTAAAGATTTTCTAGTATTTAACAAGGTAAAATCACTTCTGTCTGCCATTTTCTAGATATACATTGAGGTAAAAGTACTTCTATCTGCCATTTTCTGGATATATAACAAGGTAAAGGCACTTCTGTCTGCCATTTTGTAGATATATAACAAGGTAAAGGCTCTTTTATCTGCCATTTTCTAGATATACAATGAGGTAAAAGTACTATCTGCCATTTTCTGGATATATAACAAGGTAGAGGCCCTTCTGTCTGCCATTTTCTAGACATAATTAACAAGGTAAAGGCACTTCTATATACCATTAACATGATTAAGATAATAGTCATTTAGAGCAGATTAGATCTGAATTGTTTTCTCAAGGTTATTGTATGGTAAAAACTAAATGAACAAGATAAAAGCAGATTATCAATCAAATATTTCTTCATACCACAGTATCCTGTGAACACAGCTTGTATTTCTTGTGACTACACTGATTGTATTTGTCTGTTGATTGTTGAAGATTTTTGTATTTTTATACATTTAACATTCAGTATTCTACCTTGCTATTATTGTTAAATATTTTCACAGTTTCAAATCATACCTTTTTTATAATCAGAAAATTTGTTATCCATAATGCACCTAAAAGTGTAATATAAGATTTGAAAAAAAAACAGAAGTTTGTCTTCATTGAGTAGTCCTTGATAGATGTGGTGATTCTGTACTAGTTTCACCATGTTTTACAGTGAGAATTTCTCCCTGCTTCAAAAAGGCAAATGAATGTATTATGGGATGGCGCAGGTCATTGTCTGGTTGCAATTTTGTTTCCACTTAACTTTAAGAATTCTATGATTTGTTAACCGCATATTTGATATGCACATTGCTATTAATGGCTGAATGAATTAAACATTCAGTATCCTATCTTGCTTTTATTTAAGAAATAATATTTAGAAAAACCGTGTTTTAACGTTATAAATACACGGAAAGAGGTTATATGTTTGCAGAATAATTTCACAAGGGCATTGTCCGAGTGAGTTATTCTAGCGACGTATAACCAATTTTGAGTATTAATTTAGGTAAAACACAATTTTGCTATACATTATTATGTCTCCCACCACACAGTGGTGTGGGAGACATATTGATTTACTCCAGTCTGTCTGTCAGTCTGTATGTGTGTGTATCTGTCACAAAGCTTGTCCGCACTCGTAAGTCAAACATTTCTCATCCGATCTTCACCAAACTTGAACAAAATGTGTTTGACCATAAGACCTTGGCCAAGTTCGATAACTAGCCAAATCGGCCTAAGCACTTCGGAAATATGGCCCTTGAATTACCAAAAACACTTCGCTTTCTTGCGCAGTTTTGCCCCCAAACCGGCGTCTATACTACTAGTAGTATAGGGTTCCTTTTGGTGTCAAGAAAGCGCATGCACGTGGATTAAGTAAACAGTATATAGTATATAACGACTGACTTACTATTTAGATGATTAGGCAGTTGTGGGAGACAAGCGCTTTTCTCAAAAGCATCTCTAGTTTTGATTCTAATATGCCCATAATCTAAAACAGTAGATAAAATACAGTAGCGCTCTTTCTTGGTTGAGCCTGCCTGCTTAGCTCAATAGGGAGAGTGCTGATCTAGGGATCTCTGGGGTCGTGAGTTTGAGCCCTGGGCGAGGCCTGTGTTCTCTGTGATGATTTGATAAAAGACATTGTGCCTGAAATTATTTGTCCTCCATCTCTGATTCATGTGGGGAAGTTGACAGTTACTTGCGGAGAACAGGTTTGTACTGGTATAGAATCCTGAACACTGGTTAGGTTAACTGCCCGCCGTTACATAACTGAAATACTGTTGAAAAAAACAGCGTTAAACCCAAAACAAACAAACTTCCTTGGTCGAAACAAAAACTTTTTAGCTCACCTCAGCAGAAAATGCTACATATGAGCTTTTGTGATGTCCATCCTCGTCATATGTGTTGTCAACTGTTGACCATAAATCCTCTCGAGGACATAATTTTCATAAAGACTAAATGGAAATTGGTCAGAATGTTACTTTCTATAAAATCTCAGAAGAGTTTGTTACTGGGCCTTCTGCGATCAAAAACTAAACCAGTAGGTCAATTAACCCTTAGCCTGCTGGCAGCAGGTCATTCTGCCTTTGCGACCAGTTTTCAGTGAACACCCCTTTGAATAATAGATGGTACTGCCCATATTGAATTATGGACAAGTCCATTTAAGAAACATAGCAGGGTAAGGGTTAAAAGGAAAAGCCTGTTAACATGCATAGAGGCCACATTTTCCATCTAATTTCATCATCATAAAAATGTGTTTGTCTATGAAATCTATGTGAGGTTCAGAATTTGAGTTAAACGAAGTTGCAAGGTCTTACCATAGAATCACATTGTTAACACTTTTGTTAATACCTTTCTAGAGGCCACATTATCATAATGTGATTATCATAATTAATCTTTGATAGAATGTTTAACTCTGTTTGAAACTGGATTGTCAAGGTCAAAAAAACTAATAAAGATCATAGAATGACCTTGTTAACACTCGAAATGCCACATTATATACCTGAACATGAAGTCAGAATGTTTGTTTTAAATCCTTGATTAATTTGTAACAGGGTAACTGGGATACTCATTGTTTTTAGCTTAACTGAGCCAAAAGCTCAGGGTGAGCTAATGTGATCGCTCACTGTTCGCCGTCTGTCTGCTGTCCGTCTGTCCACACACTCCTTTAAACAACATCTCCTAAACCACCAGGGCAGTTTTGATGAGACTTCACAGCGATGTTCCTTGGATGGTCTTCTTTAAAAAGTTTTCAAAGAATTGAATTCCATACTGAACTCTGCTTGCCATGGCCACTGAAAGGAAAAACTTTTTCTTATCCAAAACCACATGTCATAGGGCTTTTATATTTGATGTGTAGCATTATCTAGTGGTCCTCTACCAAGATTGTTCGAATTATCCCCATAGGGTCAAATATGGCCCCGCCCTGGGGGTCACATGGTTTACATAGATTTATTTAGGGAAAATCTTCTGGTCCAAAACCCCAAAGAGTAGAGCCGTAATATTTAGCATGTGACATCATCTGATGGTCCTCTATAAATATTATCTGACACCATAAGACCTAGGCATTTGATATGTAGCACTGCCTTGTGGTCCTCTACCAAAATTGTTCAAATTATGCCCAGGGGTGAAAAGAGGCCCTGCCCCGAGCGTCACTTAGTTTTTATAGGAGTTACATAGGAAAAAATACTTCAAAAATTATTTGATCATATTTCCTAGACTCTTTAATTATAATTACCTGATGACCCCAAGTAATTAGGGGTCACTTGACTGTGACCTTGACCTACCGACCTACTTTCTTGTTTTTTAAGATACAGCCTTGAAATTTGAATGACATACAGTTTTGCACACTGATCTTAAAACTGACTTTCAGTGACCATGAATGTGACCTTCTTAATACATGTATTTTAGCATCAGTTTGACATTTGAAACATGTATATAGCTCATATTACTCAGGTGAGCGACCCAGGGTCACCATGACCCTTTTGTTTTGCTTTTATGTCAAGGAATGAGGAGGGTAGATCATGTGGGTAGGGAGATGATGACATGATACTGAGAGACAGTATCAAGATATCATCTCCACACACTGTGATATTCAGATGAACTATTTAGGGCCACCATGACCCTCTTGTTTATAATTAGATAATTTGTTATCCATAATGCATGTAGAGTAATACAAAACAACAAGCTTGTTCTTTAAGGCCCTTGGTTTTCGGGGTGATTGCATGCCATGGTCTGAACACTTCGCTAGTTAAAAACATGGTTCTTATTTTCAGTCCTACAAGCAGTTACACTAGTTTCACCTTGTTTGTCAGTCAGTCTATATTGAGCAATTTTGGGCCAATGCCCAAGGGGATATATAATTTGATAGCACAGTCTGACTGATAGCAATTTTGTTTCTACTCATAAACTTACTGGGTTATTCGCAAACTTGATATGCACATTGCTCGTGACAATGGATTGCCTCTACTGTTTCTGAGGTTTCTGGGCCAAAGGTCAAGGTCACAGTGATTGTTGATACCAAAACCTTGTCTACTCAATAACTTGAGAACATCCTGATCATAAATTCCCGGACTTTACAGGCACGTTAGTCAAGAGCAGTGGATGACCTGTGTTGGTTTTCAGGTACCTGTGTCAAAGATCATCATCACAGTGACAATATAAACCTTTTTTGAGAATCCCTTGACTGGGATATTGTCTAGCTATTGGTAGTCGATAACCCTATTAATTTGAGGTCAAGGTCACACAAAAAAATTCCGCAATATCTTTTAAACGATTTGACCTACAAACCCTTATTTGTTGTCTGTGACTCTCAAACTTAGCCTGCACATTGCTCAAGGCCAAGATCACATTTAATGCAAATATTTTTGCCCTCTGTGTTTTGAGAACTTGACCTACAAGCTTTGCAGGCATAATGCATGTGTAACTGACCCCAATTTCCTAATGATTTAAGGTCAAACAGTGTATTAAAAGTTATGATCACAGCGACCTTTGGTACAAAAGTACCCTCTTCGTGGAACACTCTTGACTTCGAAGATCATGGTCACTAATGTGATCAGAAGACTTAATATGGTGCTAGTCATTACTGCCAAACAGAATAAGAAAGTCAAAATTAAACTCAAGAGATGTTTGACTGATGTAGTGACCTTGATCTTTGAGGTATTGACATTGATTTCCCACGAAACACTCCATCTTACTGAGACACACATTTTAGCAAAATCATAAATGACTGCATTATGAAAATCAAATATACAGCTCTGACTAAATGAGGTATAAACTTTTACATTTGAATGTATCCTTATCGTTAACCTTTGCGATAGTGCCTAACATTTCTCGTAAATGTTTAAGATTACTCCATGTATATCAAAGTCATTGTCCTCTTAAAGTTATGACATGACCTTCGTCCCTCACGAGTGACCTTGGCCTTTGAGTTGTGGACTTAAATCTTGTACGGGACACTCCCATCTCATCGAGGCAAACATTTCTGTCAGTTTCAATTTGGAAGGACACCCCACTAGATATTTTGAAACACTCTGCCAACAGAGAAGTAAAAATAACAGAACGCAGTGAATACAATAGAAAAGTTCTGAGACTTTCTCGGAAACTGGCTTCACTGTCAAATATTCATTATTGTTTTTCCTCTTTCCTTCAAACCCCTCACCCTTTTGTCTACCCCTTAACCCCTTCTTGTATTTTGCGGTGTACATTTGTAATCAAAATGCACTTGTTGGATTTTTGAAGCAACCCGTGTACTATATTTCCCGTAACAATTTCTTTTTGTTGCGGGCCTACTTTGCGACGCATGGCTGTGTTTGAGGTGTTCTGTGCTTCCGGGAAATCAACCCTTACCTTTTATCTTTTCTGACCTTGATGTGTTAGGAAGGAAGAAAGGAGGGAACGAGGGAAAAAAACACAAACAGTTATTCAATCAGAGGATGGTGTCTAAACTGTAGAAGTGGAATAATCTACTGTTGATGCTCAGTAAGTAGCATTTCTTTGTTGCACTGACCCCTCATTCCCCATGCTTCAAGTGCTCTTAGGTCGTCCTCCTGAAGGTCGTGTGGTCTTGGCATTTGTTTAATGGAGTGGTAACCAAGACAGTCTTCACCAAATAACCTGTGATTTGACTATATTAAAGAAGTCACTTATGTAATCATAGAAAGGGTAGGGGTCCAAGGACCGTTCCTTGGGGTTACCCGAGTCAAAAGTTGGTGGATCTGTCTATTCCACTTCAGCAAGGACTTGTATGTGATGCTATGTGAGGAACTGTCTTAGCCATCATTGATAGATCCTTATACATTTGAAAGATCAAAGACCTAGAGCAAGTTCGTTCAGTGGCACATTTTTTCAGGAGTGAGCTGGCAATGCTCTCTAGATCACTTGCCTCAAGGTGATGGTATATCAGACCAAAGACCCCGGCTTCTATCTCAGTCCTTTTATTTGCAGAAATGCTTGCTCATTGAAACGACATGTCACACTCAGACCCGTGTCCTATTTATAAAGACCAAATTTAGATTTTTGGGTTAAAGGTCATGTCTTATCTTGTCATGGCTTATGATATATACAGAGCATTCTTTAAAGTAACTGGTAGAGAAGTTTGCTTTATTGAGATGGTAAAGAATAATTAAAAGATCCAGACCCTATATCAAATTTAAATGCTAAAAGGTAAAGGTAGATTTTCCGGAAGCACAAAACACCCCAAACACGGCCATAGAGTCATGCATCTCAAGGTAGGCCCGCAGAAACAAAAGAAACTGTAACGGAAAAATGTAGTAGTTTTTTTTCAAATATCCAACAATAAGTACATAAAATTTAATTATATGCAAAATACAAAAGGGGTAAGGGGTAGATAAAAGGGTTGGGGATTTGAGGGTAAGTGGAAGGTCAATGTCACACTTGGGTTTAAACGACATAGTGGTCTTGTCTATATTGCCGCTTTAACATGCATGGGGCATTTTTATTTGTAGAAATTTATTTTCATCCAGTGACAAACGACCCTGAATGCATAATTGGGTCCAAGGTCATCAAAGCAAATCAAATCGAAAATTATTTATTGTCGTGCAGGTTTTATGTATAGGTTTTTACCGACATATGAAACATGGAATGCAAATAAAACGAATAACATGAAAGGCACATCCGAAGACAATGATAGCGTTAAGGCATAAATGAATAAACTTGCAAGTAGTATAGATATTACAGGGTACGGCGCACTTTTTTAAATTTAATTAAAAAAAATAATTTATAAAAATCAACAATTTTCATAAATTATTTTTTTTTAATTAAATTTAAAAAGTATACCATACCCTGTAATATCTATACTACTATTAAAACGTATTTTTTTTAAAACAACTTTTTAATTTAAAATCAACAATTATATTTTTTTAAAACAACTTTTTGATTTAAAATCAACAAGTATATTTTTTTTAAACAAAATAATTAATAATTGTTTGTTCGTTTGCTCTTTGATTGTTAACTTTTAGTATTTTATACAATAAATCGTACAACGGTACTTTGTCTTGTTACATTTTAATGAAAAATAAACAATAGTAACCACAGAGCGCACTTGATTTGTCTTGATATTGAGCGTTGTTATATTTTATATTTTTTATATATTTTATTACCTCTTTTGGTGGAGGAAGTCCAAATGGGTCGAAATATATATTATTTAAATAACAAACCCAATGTGTTCCAGGTCCAACAGAGTCATCTAAATTTATAATTCCACATTCATTTTTATTTCTTATTTTTAATAAATTATTTCTGCTAAATACACCCCTAAAGTTTTTAATTTTTAATTGTTTTACCCATTGTTCTATTTCAAAGTTAGAAATTGGTTTGTTTATAAATTTTATTTTTTTTTAATATGGGAATTCGTCTGTAAGGTCTTCTCTGAGAATCAATTTGTATACCCCGGCCTTTTCCCTTACCAGTTAATAAAGATGTAATCAAAGGTATTCCTAGACTAGCAGCCAGCATACCCAAAAAGCCACCATTTTGTCTCTGTTTTTGTGTTAATTTAATCACTCCAGTTCCTACTAGTTGCTTTCTTTGATAAGGTGTAAGATATGGTGATATCATATTTCTCTTATCATTAGCTACTGAAATCATACCATTCCCAAGTAACTTACTAACACCAGTACTGGCCAGCCCAGAAAGGGCTCCAATACCTAGAGGAGCTAATATTTTTGGAGCTATTTTTGCAACAGCTTTTTTAATTTGATTAATTTGTGTTTTTGTTAAAAGTAAAGGGAAGTTTCCACGTAATTGTTCATGTTTTAATCTAAAATTATATGAAGTTTTATTATTATATGCTTTAGCTAAATTTTTCTTTTGTCCGTCTGTAAGACTAACCCTATATTCAATATAATTTGATGACATTATATACTTTATATTTATTTTAATTTTATTTAAACAGTAACAAGTTCATTTCCAATAGTATTTATTTCAACTGTTTCTTCATACAATACAATTGCGTAAACACGATATCTTGCACCGGGAAGTGTATTTAAACGAAAGTGTAATGTAATATGCTTAGGATCTTCCGTTATTACTTCCTTTTTATATTCCAAGTTAAAATGAACAAATCCAAACAAACTTTGAAAATTAAATCTATTTAAGAGACTTCCAGTAGTTTTGTTATTTTGTTTATAATAATAATTAATTACATCATCATATATTCTCGATATACTTGTGTATTCTGTTTCTGGATAAAAAACACCATTACCAACTTCAAGACGACAAGAACTCAAAGTGCAAGCACTATCTGCTGCATTAATTTTAAATGTATCTAATAAATGCGGATTATGTTCTTGTGAATCACTTTTATCAGGTCGTTGTAAATAAACAAATACATGTTGTGGTTTTGTTACACCAGCCGTTATTCTAAAAGTTGTATTAATTTGTTGTGTATCAGTTGATTGTGTCACCATTTCCGAAGGTATGACCATCTTGCTTTTGTAAATCTTTCAGCAATTAAATTAAGTCCAAATTCATTAAAAATCAAACGCGGAACCCATAGAATTAATTTTGTTACAATTACTCTACCAGCACCAGCAGCATTAGTTCTAAAAATTAATTCATCATCATTTGTCAGCTGTAATATTATTTGAATTTGACTTGGAGGTATAATATTAGTTTCTAAACCCTGAAAAAATGAATAATTATTTAGTGGAATTTTAGCATTTACCTCATTACCACCTTGGATTAATAACTTCCTAGTAGCAAAACCTTTATTATATCCAGCTTGGTCATTCCTACTTTCAGCAACAACAGTAGTATCTAAAAAGATAAATTCATTTGTTCCAGTTGATTCTGCATAATCATTAGATAATTCAATTAAATTTTTTACATTTATTACTTTGTATAAATTATCACAATCATATACAATTTTCCCATTTTGTTTAACCGTTAACTGATAAATTAATGAAGCTGCATTATTAATTAAAGCAATTTGATTATCATTTCCATCAGCACCATAATTACCACTACCATCAAGCTTATTTATTTTAAAACTTACTTCAAAATAACCATTAAACCAATCAAACTATGAGCTTCTATCATTAATTTTAAATTGATATCCGTTTTTTTGTTGCTTAACATTATTTCCCAAGACAGATATTAAAGCTGTATCTAATTGAATAGGAGTTAGTTCGTATCTTTCATAAAATTGTTTTGTTCTAAACATGTATATATTATATATTATTTTATTTTTTATAAATTAATCTGTTAATACGTTTACGCGTCCCAGATCCTGACAATATTCTATTTATTCTCATATTAATATCCTCCTTCTTATTATTTTTACTGTTATTCTTTTCTTGTAATTCCTTAGCAATTAATTGCCAACTGCCGGAGCAGGTTTCTTTTTAAATTTTTCAACAATTTTATTAGTATCTCCAGTGAAGCTTCCAATAAGCTTCGCTGCAGCTAAATTTCCAACTTCTGTTCCAATCTTTTTTGTTCCACTTTCTAATGCTGCTTTTCCTGCTGTTTCCAAAGCTTTTTTTCCAGCAGATGCGGCTGAACTTGAAAGCAATTTCGTTAAAGTGTCAAAGATACCTGTTCCGCGTATAATTTCTTCTCCTGTAAGAGCATTAACATAAACAAATATTCCTTTATTTTTATCATAAACTTTTTTACTCATTATATAAAAATAAAATTTAATTAAATTTCTTTTAAAATTAATGTAAAACTTGTTTCAACCCCATTAAAATTAATTATTCTACCAAATATGTCTGTAATATATATTCTTATTGAATTTATCATAGTTTTATTAACTTCAGAATATCCAATTATCCGAGGTTCTTTTGTAAATGGATAACCTCTTGTAAGATCTGCAGTACTTAAAGCATAGATAATATCACTGAAATTACCATCAACAAGTGAATTATCAATAAGATCACAATGAATATAGATTGTATCCACAGAGTTAGTTATATTTGGTGTTGTAGTTCCCCATTCAGTATTTCTCAATGCTTTTTTCTCAAATCCAAGCAATGTATGAAAATTTGACATTCTTAAATCTAACATAAAATTATCTTTAATTGAAATCAAAATCTTAAAACTACTTAAATCAAATTCCAAACTTATTGGGGCAATGTCTGATTTATCAAATTCATAATCATCATTACTTATTAATGTTTCCCTTATGTAATTATTAATATCAGTGTAACTGTAAGAACCATTTGTAAATATAATATCTTTCCAATCCTTACCATTATTATAACGAATTCTTTTATTGTCATATTCATCACTAATATTATGCCAAGAATAAGTCATAGTGTTAATACTACCCAAACCGACAAAGTTTTATTTTTATCTAAAATTAAAGAACGACCAAATCTGATTGTAAAATCACTCGGAGTATTTTTATTATTGTTTTTAACTGTTTCAGAACTTAACACAATTTTTTGTTCCATTTATATAATTATTAAACATATTTTTTTAATAAATTCAAGAAAAATATTTTGTATATAACATTTCATGTTGTTCTGGTAAGAGTGAATTCATTTTTAATAATTCATCAATTATTCTTATACCTTCATTTTTTAGTTCTTCATTATTATTTCCAGCATCAATCGAACCACAAATTAACTCCAAGTCATTAACCAATTCTTCTGGATTACACGGACAAACGTCATAACCCTGTCCTCTAATTACTTTTTTAAATTTCATAGATCTTTTATTGATAGGTAATCCTGATTTTTCTGTTAATTCTTTAAATATTTTTCTAGAATGAATTGAATATTTTTTATTATTGTTATATCTTTTATTAATTAAATTAATTAAATCATTATCTACCTTAGTGTTAATTACTTCTTTTCCAGTTTTTTTATCCTTAGCAACCAATTTATTCTGACTATAAAGTTTATTTAAGTTAATAAATAAATTACCATATTGTCCATTTGGTGAAACTTTATATGGATTCAGAACCTTCGGTTCTTTAAGAAAACTTTGTTTTTGATTATGATGTTTTATTCCTTGTCCATATGTAGAAGACATACCAAGAATATGATTTAACCGGTCTTTGTACTTTAGTAATTCGTCTTGTTTACGTTTTAATTCTTTTGCTTCTTCTTTCTTATTTGTTTTTTTTAACTTGATTTGCTTGCTATTGGACCATTTAATTTTTTGATATCCTCAGTAACATCATCTATTGTAGCTTTAAGTGTGTCTTTATCTATTTTATCTGGATTAGATTCATCTGCAGTAAAAAATTCATACATTTCAGACGGTTTGTAATATTTATATTCTTCTAAAACATTATCATCCAGAGAAGCATTTAAATATACATCACGTATTTTCTTTTATTTTGGTATTGCTCCCGGGTCTTTTGGTCTTACTTCCAATTCTCTTACTTTAGGTATGAATCTAAGAGATCCGTCTGACTTATATATTGGCGGCATATAGTGTTTTTCTAATTCATTAATTTCTTCTTTTGATAATTTATTATACTCTTCTTCTGCCATTATAATATCTGCTGGTAACGGCTCTGCAGCTATTTCCATCTTTTCTCTTTCATAATCTTCCAGCGTTTTTTCAACTTCTTCTCTGGTAGGTTCTTTGTTTATTTCCTTGTATTTTTTATATTCCTTCGCCAGTTCTTCAGGAGACCATGTAATTGGCGGTGGTTCTTGGAATAGCTGTGGTAAACTCTGATATGTTTCTATATCTTTTATTTCATCACCCAATAACGCTAATTGCTCTTTAATTCCAGGTAATGCTTTTAACTGACTTGATAATTGTTCTTTTTGACTTTCTATTCCTTCAGTAATTGGCTTATAAATTTCAGTGTACATATCCCGATTTCTAGCTTTTCTAATTTTTTCTCTCATTATTTCTTCTCTAAGAGCCCTCATCTTATGCCCGACTAAGTTTTTTCTTATTCTTATTTCATTAAGTTTTGATTGCATTTATATATAATAATGTGAGATAATGTAATAACACAAAATAGATAATGTAATAATACAAAATAGATAATGTAATAAACAAAATAGATAATGTAATAATACAAAATAATAATGACAAATAATATAATGGAAATTCCAAATTATGATACAAACAAGCATAATAACTTTAAACAACATTATCCCTTTATGCCGGATTCATGTTTTAGAATGTTAATATGTGGATCTTCTGGGTCTGGTAAAACAAACACATTAATACATTGATTAGAAAACCACTAATATATTATGATAAAATATACTTATATGCTAAAAATCTAGAACAATTTAAATACCAAGATTTAATCAAAATTTTTAACGAAATTGCAGAAAAAAATTGAAATAAATCCTGATGAAATACTCGAATATTCAGCTGATTCTGACCAAATTGAACCCTGTGAGAATCTTGAATCAGAAAAACAAAAAGTAGTTATATTTGATGATTTTGTATGTGAAGATAAAAAGGTTCAGAATGAAATAACAAAATACTTCATTCAAGGACGTCACAAAAACTGTTGTGTTATTTATTTAAGTCAGTCTTACTATAAAACACCAAAAGATATCCGTATCGACTGTTCACATTATATTTTATTTGAAAGTCCAGGTAAACGAGAAAATGATATGATTTGTAATGAACAAAATATTAACCCTAAATCACTCGCTAATGCAACAAATCAAAAATATGATTTTTTATATATCGATAAACCGAGGAAGTTTTTAAGAAAAAACTTTACTGGTAATATATAGATGGGAATTTTTAATGATGTAAAAGAAAGAAGTAAACCTGACAGTATAAGTAAAGTTAAATTTGATATTGATTTAAGCGATTATGCTACTAAAAACAGTTCAAAAAACTTAAAAAGGAATCAGAATCATATCTTCACAGAAATAAGGAACTTGATAACACAATGAACAGAGCATTAGATATGGGAGGTAATGAAATAATCAATCTAGGAGATCCAGATAAACCCAACGATGCAGTTTCAAGACGATTTGTGTTTAAAAAAGTTCAAAGTGTAATAGATGACTATGATCTTGACGACATAAAATCTATAAAACAAACACTAGAAGCAGAAGTAAAGAATATTGAAGAATTAACAAAAGATTTTAAAAAGAATTCGTTATTAATAGTTGAATTACAAGATAAAATTGAAAAAGAAATGAAAGCTATGGTTGATTCTATTAAAGAACTTGAAGAGAAATCTGATTTGACAGACGAAAACATAAAAAAAGTATTTAGAACCAATTTTGAAAAGTTATACAATCAAGTTCAAGAATTAAAAGATAGTATGATTAAACATGAAGAATTAAAAGACAAGATTATTGAAGCCGAGAAAAAGTTACAAAATATGTATCAGTTAGAAATCAGAACAGAAATAAATAAACTAAATACTGAAACTGAAAATAAGCATAAAGATTTACTCGATACATTTTCAAATAAATTTGCAGAATATAAATATGAACTGGAAAAGGCAGCTTCGCAAAGAGGTGATGATCACGACACAGCATTAGATAACCTTAAAGAAGAGCTTAATTCTAAAATAGATGAGTTTAAAAAACAAATTCGAGTGTGGATTAGTACTGTTGACAACCGTCATAATTTAAAGTATGCAGACTTAAGTAATATTACAAAAAAATTACAAGAAGATATTAATGCTAAAGTTGAAGAACATTAAAATGAACTGGACATTGTAGTTGAAAAATCAACTAAACAAGGAGAAGCAATTAACACAATTAATGGTCAGCTAGAAAATTTTAAGAAACAACTCCGGATCTTGATTAGTACTGTTGACACACGTCATAATTTAAAGTATGCGGAATTAAGTAAACTTACAGGTTTATTACAAGAAGATATCAACGAATTTAATGCTAAAGTTGAAAAAAATAAAAATGAACTGAACTTTGTAGGTGAAAAATCAGTTAAACAAGAGGTGTTAATTACTGCTAATACTAAAGCAATTTCCACCAATACTGATGTAATTAATATAATTAAAGATCAGCTGGATGCATATGATAAACAAGACGTTGTTTTTGAAAAAAGAATAGACAATATATATCGTGAAAATAAAAGTTCTGGTGAAGCTACAACAAAACGAGTTGATGATTTAGCTAAAGTAATTCTTGAACATGAAAATAAATTTACAGAATATAAATCTGAACTGGAAAAAGTAAAAAAAACGTAAAGTGTTTCTTTTTGAATATAACAGTGGTCTTAATTTTGGAGAACCAATACATTCATATATCAAAATGAAAAAGTATTTTGATCGCCACGGTGTCTGGATATATTAATTATATGAAAATGTAATTAATAATGATGCAGGCTATTTTGGTGTATTTGATTTAAATCCTGGTAATGACGTAGATTATAAAGATTTTATAAACACAAACCAAGAATATAAACTAGCTATACCGGATGTGTTATTAAAAAATGTGTTTTCAACCAAAAAGGCTGGAATTTATATAATAGATATAAGGTTTTATATAACGAAGTTTTCTGGTCAGACGGAAAAATGTCAAATATCACATTTTCTTTTTAGGTGGTGGCAAGATGGTTTTACAGGTAAATTTCCCGGCGGGAGTGTAAATATAACACCCGAGATAGTTGAACGAAGACCCCCCGTAAGCATTACATGTAGATATAAAAAAAAATAAAATTTATTTAACAGAAAGTACAATGTTTGATATTCATCCTTATGACGATTCATCATCTACACAAGTATCATTTAATCTTAAGAAGGATAGTTATGCCAAATTCTACATATTGGAGGAATATGTAAATTATAAAGAAAGTAAACTTTTGAATTAATTACTGTATTTTTTATTTAACCGGAATAATTAATATAATGGGAATGTTCAATAATATAAATGAAAAAGTAAGTAAAATAGAAAGACAAATAATAAGAAAACCTCCATTGTTCTTAACATGTTATACTGAAGATACTGATAGTGGATTATTTCAATGGAAAACTGTAAATGCTAGTCCTGGTTTAGTTCAAAATGGTAATAATGTAACAATTAATTTTAATTCTATTTTAATTATTCTTATTGATGCAATTAAATTAGATAAAGGAGAAACTAAATTACAACTAAAAAACAAAGAAAATGTAATTCTTCAAAGTTACGATACAAACACAAAGAGAAAAAATGAATCTATTTCTATTAATTATGCTAATAAATTTAACATGAATGATGTTATTTCTATTACTGGTTTAAATGTTAAAAATATTCAATTAACAATTTATGGTTCTATTATTTAAGTAGAAACTTATGTTTCTCCTAAAACAATTATAAAGAATCACATCATAAAGATGCTTAAAAAATATCAAAAAGATGCTTAAAAAGATGTTTAAAAATACCAAAAATCACATCAAAAAAAAGATGTTTAGAAATACCAAAAATCACATCAAAAAAGATGCTTAAAAAATATCAAAAAGATGTTTAAAAATACCAAAAATCACATCAAAAAAGATGCTTAAAAAATACATCAAAAAGATGTTTAAAATTTTTTTTTTATTTTTTGAGTATTAATTCATAAAATATGTTTTGAGTATTAATTCATAATATATTTTTTAAGATATATTTTTTATTTAAATGCTTTGGTATTAATACCATCATTTAAAATATATCTTTTATCATCATAACATGATAGTGATGTTTTATTTATAACAAAACTAGAAATGTTATGATTTTTTGATTTTATAACTTTAAATTTATGCATACTTTGTGACGAGTTAAACAAAGTATCTTTATAATTTTTATGCGTTATTGTCTTTTTGACAACGCTTTTTTTAATTCCTTTACATTTTTAAGTATTTGCTTCATTTTCTAACAAATAAGAATACATTTTGCTCCGTAATCCAACAAACTCAACTATTGGAATGCCGGCAGTTTCATCTTTAAATTTTCCAATTACTTTTTTATTTTCATTGAAATAAAATTTTGAATTACTTTCATAATCACTATTATCGAATAATTCTTTATCTTTATAAAAGTCTTTATACGCATCTTTGGTTTTTATTTCATAGCAAAGAGAATCAGTGTCAGTGAATAACAACTTCGCTGAATCTCCATATTTTTGTTTTATATAATTGTAATGGAAATCGTACATTAGATATTTAGATAAATCTAATATACACATTCCAACATAAGAAGGTCTGTTTAATAACAAACTTTCTTTTATTCTATTTATTCCAAATAAATTATCATTTAATTTTGTTGCACTTATAAACGATGGTTTGGCAATATGTTTCAATAAAATTTTTTCGTCATGGGTTAATTTAATGTTAACCCTCTTGTGCAGCTTTTCCATAGTCTTACCGAATACAGAGTTGTTCATTAATTTAAAGAAATCCTTTTCAAAGGAATTCTTTGACTCAGATCTTTTCTGAGTATTAAAATCTATATATTCTTTGAACCAAGGACTTTCGTCAAAGGTTAATATTTTATGTATTTTGGTTACTTTTAAACCCAACTGAGTATACAGTTCTAGGTTTCTGTAATGAAGTATATATTTTTCCTTTTTCATTAAAGTCGGAACCAACTTCTTTACATTTCTTTTTCCTATTTCAAATTTTTCTTTAATATTTTTACTATAGTCAGAAAGCCATTGATCTGGTATAATAATTTTTTCTGGAGCTAATGGATAGTCATTATGTAAAGAATGTAATTCTTCTGGATAGTCAAGATCACATTCAACTACAAAATTGGTTTAACCCTTTGCTATTAATTTCTTAAATTGTTTTTCAGATGTCCATTTAAAATTACCAGATGGTAAAGACTGACTCATGGCCCAACCATAAAGGTTGTTGGCGTCCAAATACATGATATATTTACTTTCTTCTTTTTTATCATAATTTTTCATATGTTTATTGTTCGCCTTACTGTAGCGATTAGCTATATAACTAATGCCACCTCTAAGGCCTTTTTCTATAAACAGATACATATATATACAGTCAAACTCGCTTTATACGAACTCTTCGGGACCTGGGAAATGTGCTCGTATCAAACGAAATTCGTATTAACGAATGTATGACTACCGGGTAATTTACACGAGCAAGTTGGACAGTATCACCGGTATCACCGGTGAATAGCTTCCGATAAATCAAATACAGTAGTGAATAGATGCTCATTAGTAGTTTTAACTGATTGAGTGTGTTCAGTTTACAATAAAATAACTCATACTTAAACACGTAAAAATGTATAAAAAATAAATTCTAATTTACAAATGTATTGAATCACCAAGTGTTAATAGCACATATCGATCTAGCACATATAGATACACAGGAATACATTAACGTGTATATGTCAATGCATTTTTGCAACAGGTACTTTACACATGGTATTTCAAACATTTACTTGAAAAAAAAAACTGGTAATTTTTTGTTGTATTTTTGATACTAAAAGAACACTATATAGCCCTAAAACGTACAATGAAATTGTATTTTCATGGAGAGGTGTACAAATGAAAGTAATTATCGCTGAATTGCTAAAGACATTATTACTTGGACTCGATTGTAATGAATAAAATAACTGCATACATTAATCTCATTATTATGTATTTATCGAATACAGGTGATAATCACTTCGACTAAATATCAGCACTGTAGAGATTCAAACTGTTAAAAGATCAAGCGTAGCAAAAAAAACCGCCGACTTCTAAAATTAGTTCGTATCAAAAAATGGAAACTTATAACATTTTAGCTCATTGGGACTTTCAAAATGTGTTCGTATCTCCCGAAAATTCGTATGAAGCGAGTTCGCTATTACCGAAATAATTTTACAAAGAAATAGAAGGACTCAGCCGGGGAATCCGGATTTTGTTTGTTATAGCCGAAAATTCGTATCAAGCGAGTTCGTATTAAGTGGACTCGACTGTATCTGATATTAAATCTAATTTTATTTTAGTCATTTTTAACATAGCATCCCAGGCTAACCCAGGACTGCTAAAGTAATGACAGGGGTCTAACTTATAATACCCCATACAAATTTTTCTAAAATTTTCAAAGACGTCTGTCAAAAGTAAGACATCAGTTTTTAGATATAAATCATGGTATTCTCCCATTGTTTTTATTTTAATTTTTTTTCCAAATATTTTTGGCATGTTTATATTCTTCATCAGATATATTATTTTCATTTAATGAAGAATAAAGTGCCTTTTTGGAAGGTAATTTTGTTTCTTTAAATTTTTTAAATGAATCCATATAATCGTATGGATAAACTCCTTTGACTTTTAATAATTAAAATCAGAAATATTTTTTACTAAATTATTAAGCGACTGAGACATAAATTGAAACGAATCAATAAATATAAAATCGCTAATCATAAACGCCATATATTTTTCCAAATTGTTTGGAATGACGTTAATTTCTTTTTTGAATTTCCCTATTTGTTGCATTATAAAATGAGAGTCATAACCTCTCAAATTATGGAAAACAACAGGGATTTTCTTTGTTAAAATAAAATTAATATTGCACTCTGAGTGAGTGCTTCCTCTGAATTTTCCTGTTATATTACAATGGTCCCGGACTTTTATTGAATCTTTTGTATATTCTTTTTGACATATATGACAAGATTTCTGCTTTTTAAATACAATTTCGTCTTTTTTAGACATTCTTAAATCTTTATTAAACTTATTTCTTAATACTTCTTTACAATTTTTTTCTTCCTCGAGCATTTTTGCTATGAATTTAAATACTGCATCAGGTCCTCTATAGACCTGAGTTGGCTTGGTATATTTGTCGTCATAACAACAGACTACTTTATACCCATAGCCGCAGTCAACATGCTTCTGATATTCTTCTGTAAAGGAAGAATTCGGATTCGGTTGACTGCTGGACACCTTTTCTGTTAATGCCTCAAAATCAGCATATATTACAAAGGGTGCTGCTAGTTGTTTTTGAAAATTTTTGAATTCAATTTTACTACCTTCAGGTGGCATTTTAACACCCTGAACACCGTTAATAGATAAACAATTTTCTTTATGATTATCTAAAATTCTTTCTTGGGTGAAATGCTGAAGACAAGACTTACAAAAGAATTTTTTATGCTTGTCTTTTGTAACAGTACTAATTAATCTATTAAAGTCCTTAATCCAGACATAATGAGTTTTACTGTTTTCATTTATTAATAACATAACATAATAAATTTTGAAAAATTAGACTTTTTTTACAATTTAAACTTGGGTGATTTCAATTTACAGGGATGGAGTTTGCGCCTATGTTTTGGCTACATTTACAAAATGTTATTAAAAGTGTTGATGTCTCTAAAAAAATTTTTGGTACTTGTAGCATGTGTAAATGTTGAGTTCTGCTCAACCCGGGGCTAGAGGGCGTGGGCGGTAGCATGCATTTCCACTACCGTCCATGAACAGGCTCAATCAAACCGAGCCTGCAACATTTTCGTTTTTGTCGTGTTTCATTTTCACATAAGATGATATCGTTATATAGCATCTTTATTTTTGTCATGTCGGATTTTATTCACAATGCATCTTTTGACATGCATGGAGCATTTTTGATTAGAAAATACGTTTGCTTCAATGTGCAAGCATGTCACATATAATACACCATCAAGGCCCAATCTCAATGTAAAAGATCACACTTGGCGGTCAGAGGTGATGTCTAATTTTGTCTGTACATAACTTTTACACTGTGAGTAATTGGTATCTATATGAAAGAAATTTGGCTAAATATATTTTATATATAGTACTAACCAAAGAACATGTATACTTGCTTAGACAGATTAGATATACAAAGTCAGTAAGAGTTATGTGATATGATTGCTTGAGAACTAATTTTGTTTTTATTTTATTTAGGCATATATTTGTACTTAAAAAGTGATTTATACTGTGATCTATTAATAATTAGCACTTAAAAATTATATATTGTGCATTTTGTTAAAAATGGTTAAGTTCTTTTGGTGGTACCTCTAACTATACCCAGTAGTGGAGTTGATAGTAATTTCATATTTGATAAGCTCGGTTTATAAAAAACTCAGTTAGAGCTTATGTTGTATTGTTATATATCTTGCCGACTTAAAAACTTATCATATCTTAAAATAAAACTTGTCTTACTGGTTCGAGTCGTAAATTCGGCCACTTTTTGCAGTTTTCCATAAATATTTCTTTCGTTTTACATTTGATTTGTACAAAATTTCTACCATATGTGCTTTAATACAAGCAACATTGATTGTTATCATTAACGGCCGTTTACAGTATGGTAAAAGATACAACCGCGCTCAAAATAAAAGACAGGTTTAGTTAGTCTTCACATTTTACCTTCTAGGGGTTGTAAATATTCGGCCACTTTTTAAACATTAAGTTGGATGTATTTTCAACATTTTCTTGGAAATAAATCGATGCTACAGCCAACATTGTTATTTTTTCAACAAACTGCAATCAATTTTCAATAGCATACCTCGTGGGAAATATTTGCCAACAGAGATTTAAATAGCGCCTGTCATCCTTCTCGCAACAATATGACGTAGTTCAATTTTTACGTCACTGTTTATCACACATGCTAGCATAAAACTGCTGTTCTTGTCACTTTTCGGGGCTGTTTAAACAGGAGAGTCAAGAGAATCTCTCGCTCACGTGCTATTATAACACCTTTTATATCTGCGCGTTTCGTGGCAAAGCATAAACGACTTACGGCCTCAAAACGGATAATTTAAAAGGAAATGACGTCAACGTGAAAAAAACAACGTAGATCTAGACATGGAAATCCAATAATTTTGAGGAACAATATATTCATTTTCTTGGTTTTAACGCGTTTTTTGCTAATTAGCGCATGTTCTTTTTCTGTTATAAAGTTTAAATTTGAATTAACCCTTGCCGGGCCTCAGCACAAACGAGCGCGTGCAATGACGTCACGCGACCCGTGAGACAAAATAGTTGCTATTTAGAGTACACAACTTTATCGAAGGACAAGTTTTTTTCTTCTCACCTCAACTTGTTGTTTTTTGCCGACTTTGTTGCTAACACAAGTGCTTGTGATGACACAGATGCGTTCTCAAGCAACTGACTCGAGAAAAAGCTTTCTAGCGGGTGGCCGAATATTTACGACCTGGCCGAATTTACGACTCGAACCAGTATCATCTTAACTTTTTGCCATGTTTGGTCCATTTCGCGAAATAAATGTCCATTTCTGTAATTGGGATTCTATTTTTATCTGGCACATGATCAAAACATGGCGGCCGAAGACAAACTCGTACAAGATTTTCTTATTTATAAAATTGGCTCTCTATGCGCAATTTCAGGTGTAATATGGATCTTTCGAGATACCATAAGGTATCATACATTTCAGAGATTTTTTGCATGGATCATGAACAAAATTACATTTCGACTGAATCGTGGATTGAAAAAATACAAAACAAAAGTGTTCCAGTTTGTACACGAATATCAAGAAAGTGTAAACAAAGACTTGAGGATCCTCGAAGTTGGCGCAGGCACAGCTGCAAATTTAGCATTCCTACCATCAAATACTAAACTAGTTTGTCTTGATCCAAATCCACATTTTGTTAGCTACATTAAGAAAAATTTGAAACAACATGATACTGTGATATCTGCAGAAATTTTACATGGTTATGCAGAAGATATGCCGCTTGAGAATGACAGCTTTGATGTGGTTGTGTGCACACTAGTTATGTGTTCTGTAAAAGACATGGAAATGTCCTTACAAGAAATCAAAAGAGTTTTGAAGAAGGTTTGTATGATTGTATTTATTTTGAAAAATTAAAATCTAGTAATCTTAAGACTTTACAAATTAATATTAATATAAAGGCAGTGTCTAGGGGTGCGATAACACAACCTCTAGACCCAGAGTCTAGAGGTCCAGTTACCCGACCTCTAGACAACTGTACAGGGCTAGCTAGAGGTCCAGTAATCAATGGCTGTGACTCAATACAGACCTGGAGCGCCAGAATAAATTACAGACTCCGACATAATACCGTATATACCAGATCCAAGCAATTTGAACGAAAAGTATCTTAAATGTATATATTTTGTAACCATGGTGATACTAACCCATAAGCAATAAGTTGCGTTACTTTATTATTTTTGACGTGTGCTCCAATTGATAATCACTTCCGGGTATGTGCAGAAGACTGCTCCAGCTCTGCAATGAGCAACATCGGATCAATATAAAAGGTAAATTTCATTTACCGTCGCTTTGTGAAACAATGTACATAAGCTCTGTCGAGCTTTTGCGCGACCCTATTTTAAGAACAGTTAAAACCAATTAATCCTTACCCCCAGCAATTTGATGGTACCCATTTACAGCTGGGTCAACTGAGGCAATCATGGTAAAGTGCCTTGCCCAAGGACACACCGCAATGGGAGTAGCCAGGAATCGAACCCAGGGCCTTCACCTCCGTTGGAAAGCGTCTTAGCCCTCTCGGCCGGTTCGTCCACATATGCATACTGAGAACGGTAATTTACCAAGAGCTTAAAATGGGAGATGATTTCAAAAATTTGTTCTTGTTCTTCTATATTTCTTGTTGTTTTAAATACATTGTAAGTCACAGGAAACAGAAGTATTTATAATTTTTTAATCCTCGAAAAATACAAGCACAAATTCTATACTGGTAAATAATTAATAGCAATTTGTACGCCGTAATCGGAAGCTTTTTATCAAATCCTTGTTTTTCTTGGGACTGATGAATTAAAATAATAAACTTAATGTTTTCTTTAGTATTTAAGACATGGATTGTGCTCTTAAATTGTTGAATTAATTTTACTGCTTGAGTAAATAAATAACGGTAACCGGACCTCTAGACACGGTGTGTACAGGTCCGGTAATCAATATACATGTACTATTGTGTACTGTAATACCAGTGTATTTATAAGGTAACGGCTGGTAAAAGTTACAATTAGTTGTCATAAAAAACTTTGCCTTTATTAGGTTTATTTTTGTAAATATTTTGTGTATAATTTGCTCTCACTGGGGTTTGAGGCATATTGAAATTTTGAATATGTAATTTTGAAAGTGATTTCCGGTAGTCACTATTATTTATTTACGCAAGCAGTAAAACAAATTCAACAGTTCATGAGCACAATCCATGTCATAAATACTAAAGAAAACATTATGTTTATTTTTTTTATTCATCAGTCCCTAGAAAAACAATAAAAGCTTCCGATCACAGCGTACAAATTGCTATCAATTATTTGCAGTCGTATTTTTTCCGGGATTAAAGAATTATAAATACTTCTGTTTCCTGTGACTTACCATGTATTTAAAACAACGAGAAAAATATGGGAACAAACTTTTGAAATCCTCTCACGTTTTTAAAGATCAATGTGCTGACAGCACAGAAAGGTTGAAACCCACATTTGATGTGCAATAAACTGCTCTGCTGTAACAGTCCAAGTCACTTCCATGAAACAGTATAATATTCAAACCATTTGCATACATTATATACTAGAAATTCTGCTCTGACTAAACCATCAAGTGTCTTGAAACACACTGACAAGTTGGGTAAGGCAACCCTGTACCGGCTTAATTAAAATTTACTATAATGATACCAATGAGAAATACAGTGACTATTTCATTAAAAACACAAATATTCAAAGAGATTATAGATGATTGAAATATTAGATATTCTAACACAACACAGTTTATTTTCCTTTTAAACAAAGAAGGCTGACAACTGTGTGTTATTAGTCAACAATTCATTAAAAAAAATTCTGACTTCATAATTATTACGTTTAGATGGCATAGAGGCGCATTGGGAAAGAAATCAACACAAATTAGGCAGAGTTTGGGATATATTATTTCTTAATTCAAATTTAAGAGTTAAAGGCACTGGCCTCCAGATCGTTCGACAACAACAAAAAAAGAAGATTTTTAGATATCTGGAAATAAATGCTATATTTCTTAAGAATGAAACTCATGAGAATTAGTTGGTTTTACTACTTTTTACAATGAAAATTGAAAAGCGTTTGTAATGCTTTACTCAGAGTAAACTATCTCAGTTATAAATATCTATATTAAAGGTATTTCTGCATGTTTAATAAACCAGAAGTGATGGTGTAACGTCATTTATCAGGAAAACATAGTATAAAGCCTGAATTCGGCATACGGAAATGAAAATCATTTTATGAATTAATGGCAACCTGTGAGTAAATTTATTAAAATGGTACTGTTACTATATTTTTAAAGTCAATATATGATATCAAAACATGATTATGTCACGTTAAATAATTCAAAATAATGTCTTAAAATTAGCGTGAAATATTCCGTTCACTTTAATCATGGTCAAATTACTCAAAAATAAGCACCTGGACCTATACATTTTATTTCACCACATTATAGGCCATATGTTTAGTTATAACTGTGAGAAGTTTCATCAAAATCTACATTGTAGAAAAATTTCTATTCACGAAAATGTTTTGAAAGTGATGATTTACATGTACCCACAGACTCCCATTATGAAAAATCAGTCTAGCAAAAAATCAAGCACACAACCCTATCCTTTTTATTTGCTGAATTTTCTAGGTATAATCTGAAGTTTTGAAAAATCAGAGTTTAATCAAAGTCTACATTGTAGAAAAAAAATTCGATCCAAACGTGCAGAACTACCTTAACACGTGTTAAACACTAAAGCCTCCTTAGCTCTATTGGTAACAAGAGCTGGAAAACTTCTTTATTGCGGCAGCTCCCGACATGGTCATCTTTTTTTCTTGATTTGGCATTTTTAAAATAGTTTAGAAACAAAAACTCATATTCTAATTTTCGTAAGATATGACAAAACTTCAATTTGAAAGAAAGATCATTTTTAGCACAAATCTGGAGGTCAGTGCCTTTAAACAGTTTGAAAGATATAAACGTTACTTTATGCTAAAAATCTATAGAAAATGCTATTTTTAAACTGCCAGTGTGTCATAGTTTCTCTTTCGATTTTCTAAAGTTATACACCATTAGAAAGCTTGTGATCTGAGCTTTTCAGAGATATATAATTTGATATATTTTCTTTTATCATGTGCATTGAAATGATTGTTAAACCTGACAAGGAACTTTTACACAGAAATTATGTAGAGAGATAAGCAGTCGGTATACTCGTAAATAATCAATAAAAGTAGTGCAGAAATGGAACGGTGGATTAATCCCCTTCAGTGAAAACTGTCATTATTGAATTCTTGCAGTATCCAGAATATGGTTATGATAGGTTTCAACCGCTTGCCATTCTATGTACATGTATTTATTAATTCTTTGAGCTTTAATAATTTATAGGTGTGTAACCACCCATGCCTAGTCTGCAGTTTAGCTGTTTTAGTTTGGTTCCCAGACACCTAACACTGACCAAAACTCTGTAATTATAAAACTGCTACAATGTAATTGCTTTTTATGGAACCAAAAAGCTTGAAGTGCACCTTTGCATTCAGATTCCAATGAAATGAAATTGTAAATAATCTGCACCAGTCAATCATTATCTTCAACCAATAAAACCATATTATCATAAAATTATGTTAAAAAATTTAGCATGTAGTATTGTTTTTTTATTAAACATTATGTAAAATTTATTTTAGGGTGGACTCTATGTGTTTCTGGAGCATGTGGGAGCAGAAAAGAACACATGGCGTTGGATATCACAGTGTATCATGAATCCGTTTCACTGGACTTTTGGTGATGGTTGTGAAGTGAAAAGAGAGACAGAAAAAGTCATCAAAGAAGCTGGATTCTCCCACGTTTATATGGAAAAATTCTACCCTAAAGCGATGCCATTTTGGTGTAAACCCTGCATTCTTGGAAGTGCCACTAAGTAGTAAAAAGTTACTTAAAACTTAATTACGGCTTCCAGTTGGTCCATACCTCAGATGTTTTATCATTAAACTTTCCTGAAAATATTGTTAGTTTTACAAAATGTATGACAGTTTAAGCTATTTTTTCAGCTCCAGTGATATCGTAGCAGAGCAAACATAGCTAGCATTACTTTATTCTGTTTTGAATGTTTTTTTACCTTGTTAAGTGTTCAGACATCCTTGAAAAGCAGGTGCAAGTTTAATGACAAGTTTGAAAATAAGTTGGAGATCTTAGAATCAAATTAGTAAATTCAGTACTATTCATATAATATTTTGAATCATATCAGTCCTTGGTATGTTGAAAAACACTTGTTTAGCAAACAAAAATTAAATATGTTTTTGTCTATTTATCAAAATAAAAGCACAAATAATTCTTCTCCATAAGCTAAATGTAATGTTATGTTTTACATGCATAATAAGCACAGGTACTTATCCTATTGTCTGTGTTATGTTTTTGTGGAATTTCATAGCTTTATGTTATTATGACGTTGAAAGATGTTACTTCTTTTGTGACCTTGAAAGATGTTGTTTATGATTTTGTTGTTTATGATTTTGTACATAGTTTTATTTCCTGTGACATTAATTATTTATATTTGAGATTTTTATTCAGGGCGTTGCTGCGGGCTGTTGAAGCAAATAGTTTTGAGAATTTGTTGAAAATTATTACCTGTTGTCTTGGAGTCCGGCATGAATGTTTTAAAACTTTACCTCAGTTTTACCCCAGTTTTAAGTTTATGTATTTATAAAAATTTTGGCATTTCTTTTAAGATTCTTATTTATGCCTTCATACAACAATTCATTATAGTACATGTAATGTATATACTTGTATAATTTTGTTTATCATGATTTCCTAACCCATAGTTTGAGTAATTGTTTTAAACTTGATACAAGACATCAAACATCATAGGATTATTGCCTGTTCTCATTAGATGAACCTCATTAATTTTAGAATTAATTAAAGGGCAAGAATAAAATGGTTCAGGTAATAACTGAGGATCAAGTGCCTACAGCTTTCAAATTCCATACAGTTGTACAAATGGATCTTGGTTAAACGCTTTTGGTGTATAGTCTCCTTTTATGGGTGTCTCTCAGGAATGTTTAATCAGTTCTGCTTGCCCTTTAGTGTGCCACCAATGTTCAAGATGCTGCATTACAATTCCAAAATTGTAACCCATGTATAACATGGTACTGAGCTTTCTACAAATTTTGCACACTTAATATCAGGGATTTCTTCATTTTAAAATTTTTGTGTTAAGTTTTTATAAAAGCGACATGGAAAATCTTGGCTAATGATTTTAAATTTTTCATTATATGACATAATTTTAAAATAAAACTTTAAATATTTAAATGAATTTGTTGATTTCAAAATTTGAACATAAATGAATAAAAAATTTCTATGTTCATTAGGATTTAATTTAATCAATGAAAATGATGCCTCCCCCCCCACCCCCCTCCACAAATGATTTCACAATGTATATAAGAATATACACCGGTTGTTAATCATTTGTTCAATTGTTCATATTTAAAAAAAAAATGATAATAATATATTTTCTTTTTAGCTCACCTGAGCCAAAGGCTCATGGTGAGCTTTTGTGACTGCTCACTGTCCGTCGTGTGTTGTCCATCCATCAACATTTTCTAAAAACATCTTCTCCTAGAAAACCACTGGGCAGAAATACACCAAACTTCACAGGAATGATCCTTGGGTGGCCCCTTTCAAAATTTTTCAAAGAATTGAATTCCATACAGAACTCTGGTTGCCATGGCAACCGAAAGGAAAAACTTTAAAATCTTCTTGTCCAAAACCTCAAGGTGTAGAGCTTTGATATTTGGCATGTGACATCATCTTATGGTCCTCTTTCAAGATTGTTCAAGTTGTGCCACTGGGATGAAAAGAGGCCCCACCCTGGGGGTCACAAGTTTCACATGGACTTATATAGGAATTTTTTAAAAAAAATCTTCTTGTCTAATACCATAAGACCTAGGCCTTTGATATTTTGTATGTAACATTGCCTTGTAGTCCTTTACCAAAATTGTTCAAATTATGCCCCTTGGGTGAAAAGAAGCCCTGCCCCGGGGGGTCTCAAGTTTTACATAGACTTATATGACGTTACGCTCATTGTTGGCGTACATTAACGTAACTGACGTTATCGTCGTTTTTAGCGGTTAAGACGTTAAAGGGATTACTTGGGGTGGTTGGACTACAGTTTTCATAAATCATGTCGTTTCGATATTTAAGGAAATATTTGATATAGATGTACTATGTAATATTTATTCAATATAATTATTTATCAGACAGTGAATTATATTGCGGTGTTCAGATACAATTGTAATACATATACATTATTTAGTTTTCAAACGTAACGTCGACGTTACATTAATTTCACGGCTGTGATATCTCAGCTAGATTTTGCAATTTTCATGTGTTAAATTTAATTCATATTCAACGTAAGACTTATGCATATCAATTTGCAGACAGTTGTATGTACTTTGACTGTAGTCGCTGTTTTGTAAACAAATACATATTTCTTTAAATATTTCGGCACGTAACAACTTAGTAATTTTATTTTTTGCATTTTTTGACACGTGTGACATCGCGGCTAGATTAAAGTATACATATATTAAACGCCATTATCAAAGTCAATATACGACAAAAACTTACTATTTCAAAAGTAGAATTTATGTACTTTTTCTCAAAATAAATATTATAGAAAGCATACAATAGTTAAAGAAAATGCAGAAATTTTAACAAATCCTGTCGAGGGAAGACATTAAATCTTACGTTTTAAGTTGGATCTGTCTTTTGCTTCCTGTTTGTTACAAGAAGTATTGAACAGCAAATGACTGCAATGACATCAAATAGTTAACGACACGTCACCGAGTCTTCTTATTTGACGGGAAAAAAAATTTTTTTATGAATTTACCAAGCCGATAAATAATGCGCATTGGTGAATTCTGTTACATCTTACATGACGTTTTAGTGTTGTTTTCTATGATTCTATGTTGAATTAAATTTTTACTAATTGTTAAACATAAATGCGATCATATTTACTAACAGGGAGATTGTTTTGCCTTTCTTGTGATAAAAGAAGATAAACAACCGTATTTCTAAAACGAATTTCATGAAACATTGAAGTGAACGAAACTGAAAAATTTCCGATGTTCGCCAACAACGTACGCAACGTCATATAGGAAAAAACTTTAAAAATCTTATCTGAAACTGCAAGGCCTATGCTTTTGATAGTTGGTATTTTGCATTGGCTAGTGGTCCTCTACCAAAATTATTCATATTATGCCCCTGGGGTGAAAAGAGGCCCTAACCCTGGGGGTCTCAAGTTTTACATAGACTTATATAGGAAAAAAACTTTTAAAATCTTCTTGCCTGAAACTGCATGGCCTAGGCTTTTGATATTTGGTATGTTGCCTTTCCTAGTGTTTCTCTACCAAAATTGTTCTAATTATGTCCCTGGGGGTGAAAAGAGGCCCTGCCCTGGGGGTACCAAGTTTAACATAGACTTATTTAGGGGGAAAAAATATTTAAGATCTTCTTGTCTGAAAGTTCAAGGCCTAGGCCTTTGATATTTGGTATGTAGCATTGCCTGGTGGATCTCTAACAAGATTGTTCAAATTATGCCCATGGGGTAAAAAGAGGCCCCGTCACTTCTTATATGAGTTATATAGGAAAAAATGCTTCAAAAATTATCAGACTGTTCAATTATAAGTACCTGATGACCCAAAGTGATTAGGGATCACTTGACTGTGACCTTGACCTACTGACCTACTTTCTTGTTTTTTTAAGATACAGCCTTGAAATTTGGATGACATGTACAGTTTAGCACACTGATCTTAAAACTGACTTTCAGTGACCATAAATGTGACCTACTGATCTTCTATCTTAATATTTTAGAATCAGTTTGACATTTGAAACGTGTAGCTCATATTACTCAGGTGAGTGATCCAGGGTCAACATGACCCTCTTATTGTAATTTATTTATGATTTTAATTTATTTGTAGACAAGGAATGTTGTAATAGCACTCCTTTATTTTTAATGTATGCACCATGTAAGAGCTATTCTTATTTTGAGCTCAACTAACATAAGAAACAGTTTTCTTTTACCAGGTATCAATCGTTTACTTGATAATCATGTTAGACTTAAATTCTTGGAAGTCTGACTTAAACATTTTAACTTGGCATTATAATGGCATTATATCTATTTTAGCTTAACTGTGCAATGTTCAATTTTAGCTTAACTGTACAAAGTATATGGAGAGTTGTCCTACTTAGGGCAGTGTCTGCATCACAGCTTGGTTAGTATTTTGATGCACTTTCACTTTATCTTTGTAAATACTTACGTATTTGATTTAGACTCTTCCTTAACATCAACGAAAAGGCCAATCATATAAGAACCATAACCCACCAATTCCATGAGTATTGTCCCCATTTTACTTAATAATATTTATAGTATTAATAATGTTTAAATGCACTTTCACTCTGTCTCTATTGTAGCTTAACAGGTTTGTTCCAAATTGTCTCTATTGTAGCTCAACAGATTTGTTCCAAATCATCCCCCACATCATATGACACTAGAGCCTTTACTCTTGCACAATTATTTCATGAATTATGCCCCTTTTTACTTAGAATTTCAGGCACTTTCACTCAATATTTGATTACTTATTGGAATTAGTTCAAACTTTAAAAATTTGTCTTATGTCATCACAGGCATATAACACAAGGTCCATAACTCTTAGACTAAAATATTTCATGAACTATGCCCCATTTTAACTTTATTCATTTTCACTCTATCTCAGTTTTGATTCAGTCTATGAAAGATGAGAAGCTAAAATTTGAACTTTGTGTTTTTATTCTTTTTGCTGCCATATTGGCCACCATCTTGTTTCTAGCTTGAAGCTTTATGGTGCCACTTCCCCATCATTAAGTCAATACATTCTTCATTTGGACCACTAGTCATTTCAGCCAGGGGGTTTGATGAGGGATTTTGATATACACTCATAAAATTTTACATTTATGCTGGCATGTCATTCCATCAGCTAGATGACCAATTTTACATGATTTTACATTTACTGAATGTTTTATTTTAAATCATGTATTTCTGTGATAATTTATTTGAAAGTATTACTGGGTTTTAGATTGCAGTGAGACCAGTTGTATTGATGATTTCCTAAACTTATATCAGTTTTGTTGTTATTTGTAACTGTCTTTATAGAGATACCGATTTTATATTTAGTTGGACCTGTTGAAATTTTTCAAATAGTAGTGTTTTTTTTTTTCACATGTTATCGGCATAGTTGTCTGTGTCAGCATCGCAAGTTTGTATATAAGCAGGTTCTGTTGAAAACTACTAGGCCAAATGCTTTCAAACTTCATGATTTTCTGTGTTTTCGGCATCATCAGATTGACTAATAGGAGAAGTTACATAGCTAGCTTTTATGTTGTCAAACCGTACTACTGTTAGCTAAGGTCTTTTCTTCCATAAATAATCCCAGAATACATGAAAACAGATATTATTGCTTTAAATATGATTGACACCCTTTAACATGTATATTTTGCGAGAATGTAGCATGTAAGGATAATTCTCAGAAACTACTTTAACAAATTACTTAAGTTTGATTTTGTCATCATGGGATAACCGCACATGGCAAGTTTTTGGCAACTCTGGCTCACGTTCTGACAAAATTATGCCCTTTTCAGCTCGTCGGGAACTACAGGTTAGTGGTGAACTATTAGTGTAGGTGGATGGTGGCATCCAACTTAGTCTTAAACATCCTGGTAAGGTCCTCTCTTTTTATACTCTCGTCTCTGAAAGATTAGGGCGTATAATGTAAACACCCGTGGCGGGCGGAGGGTCAGTGTCCAAAGCATATTTGTTCTCTTAGTCAAACAGTTTTCATCCGATCTTCACCAAACTTGCTGACAATGTTTGTGGGCATAATATCTCGACCAAGTTAGATAACCACTCAAATCGCCTTAGGCAATCTTGGATTATGGCCCTTGACTTACTTGAAAAACTGCGAATTTAGCCTTGTCTGCTCTCTAAGTCTTCATCCGATCTTCACCAAACTTGCTGACAATGTTTGTGGGCATAATATCTAGGCGAAGATCAGTAACAACCCAAATCACCCCAGACACTCTTGGATTATGGCCTTTGAATAACTTTGAATGGGGCCTCCGTGGCCGAGTGGTTAAGGTCGGTGGTTCTACCCAGGTACCCGCTCGTGATGACAAAATGCACAGAGAGGCACCTGGGGTCTTCCTCCACCATCAAAGCTGGAAAGTCGCCATATAACCTATGATTGTGTCAGTGCGATAAACCCAACAAAATAAAATAAACAAGTATGCCCACGGGCAGAATGTCGAGCCGCCAGCTGTTGTGACCTTAACCTTTGACCTAGGAACCTGGTTCTTCCGCGTGACACTCCGTCTCATAATGGTGAACATTCATGCCAAGATACATCAACATCCCACCATGCATGAAGAAGAAATGCTCAGGACAAACTTCAATTTGATCTTTGACCTCCAACTGTGACCTTGACCTTTGAGATAGGAACATGGGGTTTGTGCATGACACGCCTTCTCAATGAGGTAAACATTCGTGCCAAATATAAACAAGATTGGTCCATGCACGTCAAAGTTATGGTCTGGACAAAAGCGGACAGACGGACGCACGCATTTACACCAAACAGCTAAAGGTGGCGACTATATCGAGCTTACAGTAAGCGGGCTCGACAATGAATGAATTACTAAACAAGGCAGTCTGAAAGACAGCTAAATCCCACTGCTATGGATAGTGAAAGGGTAAACCTTTGATTTTAGCTGTGACCTTGACCTTGAACTGACATGGCTGACTCATGAATTCTGCACAACGTCTTGATGAGGTGATCATTTGACCAAAGTTTCATGAAAATCCTTCAAGGGGTTTAGGAGATACAGAGCTGAAACCTTTGACCTTCAGTTGTGACCTTGACATTGAGTTGACATGGCTGACTCATGAGTTCTTGATGAAGTGATCATTTGACCCAAGTTTGATGAAAATCCTTCAAGGGGTTATGGAGATACAGAGTGGACACCAAATGGAAGGCTCAAACCTTCGACCCTTAGTTGTGACCTTGACCTTGAGCTGGCATGGTTGACTCATAATTTCTGCACATCGTTCTGATGAGGTTATCATTTGACCCAAGTTTTATAAAATTCCTTCAAGGGGTTTAGGAGATATAGAGCGGACACGAAATGGAAGGCTCAAACCTTTGACCTTCAGCTGTAACCTTGACCTTGAGCCGACACGGCTGACTCATAAGTTCTGCACATCGCCTTGATGAGGTGATCGTTTGACCCAAGTTTGATGAAAATCCTTCAAGGGGTTTAGGAGATATGGAGTGGACACAAAATGGAAGGCTCAAACCTTTGACCCTAAGTTGTGACCTTGACCTTGAGCCAGCATGACTGACTCATGGGTTCTGCATATCGTCTTGATGAGGTGACCATTTGACCCAAGTTTTATAAAATTCCTTCAAGGGGTTTAAGAGATACAGAGCGGACACAAAATGGAAGGCTCAAAACTTTGACCTTGAGTTGTGACCTCGACCTTGAGCCGGCATGGCTGACTCATGGGTTCTGAACATCGTCTTGATGAGGTGATCATTTGACCCAAGTTTTATAAAATTCCTTCAAGGGGTTTAGGAGATATAGAGCGGACACAAAATGGCAGGCTCAAACCTTTGACCTTGAGTTGTGACCTTGACTTTGAACCGACAAGGCTGACTCATGGGTTCTGCACATCGTCTTGATGAGGTGATCATTTGACCCAAGTTTCATGAAAATCCTTCAAGGGGTTTAGGAGATATGGACCGGACACGATTTTGTTACGGACGGACGGACTGACAACGGATGAAGGGTGATCACAAAAGCTCACCTTGTCACTATGTGACAGGTGAGCTAAAAAAACTCTAGGAATGACCACGTTACAAACCTGCCATGAAATCTGGATGTACAGAGTGTCAAAACTCAAATTATTGATGACGGATAACACAAAATGCACGACCACCGACTACAGGGTGATCACGACAGCTCACCTGAGCACATGTCCTTAGAAGTAAGAATGATACTTGCGGTTTTTGCATGCAACACTTCATCATGTCATACATCATGTCATACAGATGAACGAGTTGGGCCAAAATTGTTACCTCTAGCATTTTAAACAAAGCTGTTGATGACTACCAAAAACAGGCAACAGTCTACCTTCAGCCCTTTAGGCAGCTGACAAATGAATGATGGATCATACCAGCTCACAATAAAATTTCTGTGCCAGGTTTGTTTGTTTTTGTTTTCTTTAAGAAACAAAGCCATGTTAGACATGGCCAATTTCCCCACTGAAGCAAATTTTTTACATGAAAGGGAGGGTAATTTAAAATCAAAGAGAGATAATCAACAAGAGCTGTCAGTAAGACAGCATGTTCCACTCTTCGGTGAATAGACAGTAAAATGGATTTGTGTCAATGATAAGTACCTTCATTTTGTAAATTTTAAAAAGGAATACACTAAGATTTAGAAAGACCCTACTACTCATAGGGTTTAAAGGTCAAGTATGAAAGGGCGTTATTCTGTCAAAAATGGAAATTCAAGTTATGGGTATTGTTTCTACATTTGTGACTGTTGATGGTTAAGATATATTTTGAGCTTCAAGTTAATATTTTTCAAAGTAACAAGTATATGTTCAGAAAACAAGAGTGCCCTAAAGTCTTAAAACCAAGTATGAAAGGGGCATAATTCTTTCAAATAGGCAAATCATAGTTATAGGTGTTGTTTCAACCCCTGCAGATGTTGATATTATTGAAAATAAGTCCAGAAATCAAAGCTTGTCCAAAGCTTCAAACAAAGTATTAAAGTGGCATAATTCTGTCACAAAAAAAGAACAAACCAAAGTTATGGGGACTGTTTCCACACATGCAGATAATGATGATAAAGATGTATTTTGAGCTTCAAGTCATTATCATCGACAGTACCTAAGGTATGTCCAGAAAACGTAGTTTGCCCAAAAAATTTAACAAAGTTGCATAAGGCCCATGCTTTGAACAGAAGCCCCGGTTAACACACTTCTGCCTCAGTTTATAAATGTCTATCTGAAAATGTATTCAAATTGCACCAGAAGTCAGTAGTTTAATATTTTTTTTTTTTTTTTTTTTTTTTAAGAGTTTTTTTTCTTTTTTTTTAAATATCTTAAATTAAAAAAAAAATTAACAAAAATTCTGAACCTGTCAAATTTTTACTTAGGTAATTTACAATTTTATGACCTGTGGTTCCAAAGATATCTCATGCTAAAATGTGCCACTGTCTGGTCCAGCCTCTGGCAGGCTTGTATACTGTCCAATACACAACATTCCAGTAGAGACAAGCTTGACTTTTGTGTCACTTCTGTGAATCCAGAATTTCTGGGGTTGTTGACAGGCATTTTCCGCATTCTTTGAATGCCAAGTTTAATATAAATAGGTATCGAATTTTTGGTAATCCTCAGAAAAACACTTACTTTTACACAATTCACTTCAACTATGAAAGGACAGCACAATAGAAAGTCTTCTAGATTTTCTCCTGGCAGCATCCCATGGAACAAAGGTCTACAGCTGAGTAGCATGAACTGTGGAGACACTGAACAGAAGCCCTCTACCTCAAGGATGACTGCAGAAGAATTCTCTCTAGTGGCTAGACCTACTGCTGATGGAGGGGAAACCTCTGGAAATGTCCGGGTGCTACGACCGAAAGTGACTGAGACGTCAGCCCTGAAAAAAGAAGATACAACATCATGTTCAGGCATGCGACTTGTAGACTGTGAAAAGATGTCTGAAGCCTTCAATGAGGCCTTCCAGATTCACCAACAAGAGGAGTTAGACTGCGAACAGGCCAATATCATAGTGGCCGAGGAGAGAAAAGTTGGCATTTATTGGAAGTTCTCCCTAAAATGTACAAACTGTAATTATGTTACACCACTGAAGAAGCTATATCAAGAGGCACTATCTCCGAGGCGAGGACCGAACCCAGCTGCACCAAATCTTGGACTGGCAGCTGGCCTGCAAGACACTCCACTTGGGAACACCAGATGCAGATACCTACTGGCAAACCTCGACATCCCTCCACCCTCAAAAAGTGGCATGCAGAAGACAGGTGGAAGAGGAATACCAGAAGAAGTATGCAAAGCAACCAGAAAAAGTGAAAAGGAGGTTACTATCCAAGCGACGGCAGCTAAAAGATCACCTAAAATACCTGGCAGCAAAACCTTCAAGGTCAGAAAATCGCAAGGGACAGCTAGACCCAGTGCCTTCAACATCAAGGGCAGGAAACTGCTGACCATAGCTATTCAGTGATACTTCTAGTTATCTCCCTTGTGCTGGAGAAAAATAGACTAGAAAGAAAAAAAATCTTATGTGGGATATGGACAAATAAATAAATAAATAAACAAGAGCTCGTCGAACACGAAATGCCCCCCTTGATGCATTCAGTAATTGCACAAGGAACAGAAATTATATGCTCACTGTAAACAAAAGTTCTACCATTCTGGTTTAATCTGACCTTGACCTTTAACCTATTAACCTAACAAGAGATTACAGATTGATCTTGGCGCCATCCACTGAGCCATTTTTGAATGTTTCAAATTTCAAGACTAGCTCAAGGTCAAAATCAAGGTCAAATTTCATTTAGGTATAAAACAATATGTAATATCGAGGGCTTAGAGCGAAACTGGTCTATCTGTATATAGAAATAGAAGCAGATAGACCAGTTTCGCTCTACGCCATCGGTATGTGGTCCAAAATTGAAAGTGGTGGCTTGAGAAATGTGAAAGCAGGTCACTAGATCAAATTCAAGGTAAAGTTCATTTCGGTAGACAGAACTATGCGTGTGCTTCAAATTTGGAGGCTCTAGCTTGAGAAATGTGAAAGCAGGTCACTAGGTCAAAATCAAGGTCAAATTCCATTTCGGAACACAAAACTATGCAAGTGGTCCAAAATTTGAAGCCTGTACCTTCAGAAATGTGAAAGTAGGTCACTAGGTCAATCTCAAGATCAAAGTTCATTTCAGTACACAAACCTATGCTTGTGGTTCAAATTTGAAGGCTGTAGCTTGAGAAATGTGAAAGTAGGTCACTAGGTCAAAATCAAGGTCAAATTTTACTTTGGAACAAAAATCTATGCATGTGGTCCAAATTTGAAGCCTGTACCTTCAAAAATGTGAAAGTAGGTCACTAAGTCAATAACAAGGTCAAAGTTTTTTTCAGTACACAAACCTATGCATGTGATCCAAATTTGAAGGCTGTAGGTACAGAAATGTGAAAGTAGGTCACTAGGTCAAGATCAAGGTCAACTCATGTCAAGGTTCATCTTGCCACTCAAAACTATACATGTGGTCCAAATTTGAATGATGTAAGTTATGGACATGAAGACTCTAAGTTTTTCCCTGTATAAGTCTATATGAACCATATGACCTCTGGGGCGGGGCCATATTTGACCCGAGGGGGATAACTTGAACAAACTTGGTAGAGAACCAATAAATGATGCTACATTACAAATTACCAAAGCCATAGTCTTTGTGGTTTGGACAAGAAGATTTTCAAAGTTTTTCCCTATATAAGTATATGTAAACCATGTGACCCCCAGGGCGGAGCCATATTTGACCCTAGGGGAATAATTTGAATAATCTTAGTAGACGACCACTAGATGATGTCATATACAAAATATCAAAGCCCTAGGCCCTGTGGTTTTGGACAAGAGGTTTTCAAAGTTTTTTCCTATATAAGTCTATATAAACCATGTGACCCTAGGGGTGGGGCCATATTTGACCCCAAGGAAATAATCTGAACAATCTTGGTAGAGGACCACTAGATTTTGCTACATACCAAACATCAAAGCCCTAGGCCCCATGGTTTTGGACAAGAAGATCAGAAACCATTTAACTGTTCCTGGCCAATGTAACCTTGACCTTTGACCTAATGACCTCAAAATCAATAGGGGTCATCTGCTGGTCATGGCCAACCTAACTATCAATTTTCATGACACTAGGCCCAAGCGTTCTTGCGTTATTGCCTGGAAAAACATTTTACTGTTCCTGGTCACTGTGACCTTGACCTTTGACATACTGACCTCAAAATCAATAGGGGTCATCTGCTGGTCATTACCAACCTCCCTATCAAGTTTCATGATCCTAGGCCCAAGCGTTCTTGAGTTATCATCCCGAAACCGTTTTACTGTTCAGGGTCACTGTGACCTTGACCTTTAACATACTGACCTCAAAATCAATAGGGGTCATCTGCTGGTCATTACCAACCTCCCTATCAACTTTCATGATCCTAGGCTTAAGCGTTCGTTATCATCTGGAAACCGTTTTACTGTTCAGGATCACTGTGACCTTGACCTTTAACATACTGACCTCAAAATCAATAGGGATCATCTGCTGGTCATTACCAACCTCCCTATCAACTTTCATGATCCTAGGCCCAAGCGTTCTTGAGTTATCATCTGGAAACCGTTTTACTGTTCAGGGTCACTGTGACCTTGACCTTTAGCATACTGATCTTAAAATCAATAGGGGCCATCTGCTGGTCATTACCAACCTCCCAATCAACTTTCATGATCCTAGGCCCAAGTGTTCTTGAGTTATCATCCGGAAACCGTTTTACTGTTCAGGGTCACTGTGACCTTGACCTTTAACATACTGAGCTCAAAATCAATAGGGGTCATCTGCTGGTCATTACCAACCTCCCTATCAAGTTTCATGATCCTAGGCCCAAGTGTTCTTGAGTTATCATCCGGAAACCGTTTTACTATTCAGGGTCACTGTGACCTTGACCTTTGACATACAGACCTCAAAATCAATAGGGGTCGTCTGCTGGTGATGACCAACCTCCCTATCAAGTTTCATGATCCTAGGCCCAAGCGTTCTTGAGTTATCATCCGGAAACAAATTGGTCTACATTCCGACGGACCGACCGACACTTTCATGATCCTAGGCCCAAGCGTTCTTGAGTTATCATCCGGAAACCGTTTTACTGTTCAGGGTCACTGTGACCTTGACCTTTAACGTACTGACCTCAAAATCAATAGGGGTCATCTGCTGGTCATTACCAACCTCCCTATCAACTTTCATGATCCTAGGCCCAAGCGTTCCTGAGTTATCATCCGGAAACCGTTTTACTGTTCAGGGTCACTGTGACCTTGACCTTTAACATACTGATCTTAAAATCAATAGGGGCCATCTGCTGGTCATTACCAACCTCCCTATCAACTTTCATGATCCTAGGCCCAAGTGTTCTTGAGTTATCATCCGGAAACCGTTTTACTGTTCAGGGTCCCTGTGACCTTGACCTTTAACATACTGACCTCAAAATCAATAGGGGTCATCTGCTGGTCATTACCAACCTCCCTATCAAGTTTCATGATCCTAGGCCCAAGCGTTCTTGAGTTATCATCCGGAAACCGTTTTACTATTCAGGGTCACTGTGACCTTGACCTTTGACATACAGACCTCAAAATCAATAGGGGTCATCTGCTGGTGATGACCAACCTCCCTATCAAGTTTCATGATCCTAGGCCCAAGAGTTCTTGAGTTATCATCCGGAAACAAATTGGTCTACATTCCGACCGACCGACTGACCAACATCTGCAAAACAATATACCCCTCCTTTTTCAAAGGGGGGCATAATAAAAAAATAAATAAACAAGAGGGCCAAGATGGCCCTAGGTCGCTCACCTAAGAAACACACCATAACAGTGTAAAACATGTTTGACCTAGTGATTTCATGGAAACAAATATTCTGACCAATTTTCATTAAGATTGGACCAAAAAATTGGTCTCTTGCGATAAAACAAGCATTTTCTTAGATATGACCTAGTTTTTGACCCTAGATGACCCATGTTCAAACTCTACCTAGATTTTATCAAGGCAATCATTCTGACCAAAATTCATGAAGATCAATTGAAAAATACAGCCTCTATCACATACACAAGTTTTTTCTTTGATTTGACCAAGTGACCTAGTTTTTGACCTCAGATGACCCATATTCAAATTCGACCTAGATTTCATTAAGGGAATCATCCTGACCAAATTTCATAAAAATCAATTGAAAAAAACAGTCTCTATCGCATACACAAGATTTTTCTTTAATTTGACCTAGTGACCTAGTTTTTGACCTCAGATAACCCATATTTAAACTCGACCTAGATTTCATCCAGGCAATCACTCTGACCAAATTTCATGAAGATCAATTGAAAAATACATCCTCTATTGCATACACAATGTTTTTCTTCGATTTGACCTAGTGACCTAGTTTTTGATCCTAGATGACCCATTTTCGAACTCGGCCTAGATTTTATCAAGGTTATCATTCTGGCTAAATTTCATGAAGATCAGTTGAAAAATACAGCCTCTATTGCATACACAAGGTTTTTCTTTGATTTGACCTAGTGACCTAGTTTTTGACCCGAGATGACCCGTTTTCGAACTCGGTCTAAATTTCATCAAGGTAATCATTCTGACCAAAATTCATGAAGATCAATTGAAAAATACAGCCTCTATCGCATACACAAGGTTTTTCCTTGATTTGACCTAGTGACCTAGTTTTTGACCCCAGATGACCCATTTTCAAACTCGGCCTAGATTTCATCAAGGTAATCATTCTGTCCAAAATTCATGAAGATCAATTGAAAAATACCGCCTCTATCGCATACACAAGGTTTTTCCTTGATTTGACCTAGTGACCTAGTTTTTGACCCCAGATGACCCATTTTCGAACTCGGCCTAGATTTCATCAAGGTAATGATTCTGACCAAAATTCATGAAGAATAATTGAAAAATACAGCCTCTATCACATACACAAGGTTTTTCTTTGATTTGACCTAGTGACCTAGTTTTTGACCCCAGATGACCCGTTTTGAACTGGCCTAGATTTCATCAAGGCAATCATTCTGACCAATATTCATTTCATGAAGATCAATTGAAAAATACAGCCTCTATCGCATACACAAGGTTTTTCTTTGATTTGACCTAGTGACCTAGTTTTTGACCCGAGATGACCCATTTTCGAACTCGGCCTTGATTTCATCAAGGTTATCAATCTGACCAATATTCATGAAGATCAATTGAAAAATACAGCCTCTATCGCATACACAAAGTTTTTCTTTGATTTGACCTAGTGACCTAGTTTCTGACCCCAGATGACCCATTTTCGAACTCGGCCTAGATTTCATCAAGGTTATCATTCTGACCAATATTCATGAAGATTAATTGAAAAATACAGCCTCTATCGCATACACAAGCTAAATGTTGACAGACGACAGACGCCAGACGACGGACGCCGGACATTGAGTGATCAGAAAAACTCACCTGAGCATTGCTCAGGTGAGCTAAAAATAGATAGATAAATAAATAAATAAATAAATAAATATCTTCAGCAATCACTGTGTTGTACAGCCATCTTTACCTGAAACTTATAAAATACGTTGTTTAGTAAATAATTATGAATTGTTGTTGTTATTGTTGTTGTAACTGTATATTCTGTAATAAAATGCTATTTTGTAAATATTAAGAAGTATGAACTGCAACCAAATGAATTTGTTTTTAAATCAGACCTATAACAATAATTATTGCAGTCTCTTTTTAGCGAAATTAAACAAGTTTTCACGGCAGATGTCAAAGAAAAAAAGAAAAAATTCTTGTGATGACTACCGTGCAAACTGACATACTTCAATGGAAAGACACTGCAATTGTATTGGTAATACCTTAAAGAAAAAAACACACACCAAAAGTAGCTACCATAAAACCCGTAATAAATGCCCATCTTTAAACAAATGCCAACACTATCTCCTTTAAACATTGAAAAAGAACATCATGAAATGCCGGCCACGTACAATAAAACGGGAATTACCCTCATGTACAGATGCTTGTAAGATCTTCATGCTCTGTAAAAATTAAAAAGAAAACTTTATTGTCTGTTTCATAACAGCTAGCATTCAATTCAAAGGCAAAATTTTATGTAAAAAGGTTATCATAATAAAACTTAGAAAGTTTCATTCCTATTACAAGAAGCAAAAATTTACCCCGGACTTTTGAGGAGTAGTAAATTTCATATCACAAGTCAGAAAAAGAGCACTGTTTTATCAGTTTTAAGTGTCTAATTTGGGGATAGTTATTGCCCTTGAATTACCGAAAATACTGATGCCAGTCATACAGGTCTTGGTAGATGGTTGACTCAGATACATAATGGAGAAAAAATGCCATAAAAACATTTAGAGTCCCACCAAACATTAAGGGTATGTCAGGATACAGGAAGCAATTTTTTCACACCTGAAATTGTTCAGTGTTGGTTTTTTTTGCCCATGAAGGTGGGCACATTAAAATCACACTGTCCGTCTGTCCGTGCGTACATGTGTCTGTGCGTGTGTGTGTCTGGTAAATTCTTGTCCGGGCTTTAACTCTTCCATCCTTAAAGGGATTTTGAAACAACTTTGCATTAAATTAATGTTCACCTTAATGAGACGAAGTGTCATGCACAAGACACAGACCCCTTGCTCCAAGGTCAAGGTTACACTTAGAGGTCAAAAGTTAGCATGGTCTGTTTCCTGTGTCCTGTCCATAACTCTGCCATCCATGAAGGGATTTTGAAAGAACATGGCATTAATGTTTACCATAATGAGACCACATGTCATGTGCAAGACCAAGACCCCTAGCTCCAAGGTCAAGGTCACACTTAAAGTCAAAGGTTATATTTCGTGTCCGGTCCATAACTCTGCCATTCATTAAGGGATTTTTAAATTACTTGGCATAAATGTTCACCATAATGAGACGTGTCATGAGCAAGACCCAGACCCCTAGCTCCAAGGTCAAGGTCACACTTAGAGGTCAAATGTTAAAATGGTCTGTTTCTTGTCTGGTCCATACCTCTGGCATTGATGAAGGGATTTTGAAATTACTTGGCAATTATAAATGTTCCTTATAAGGCCATCCTTAAAAAATTGTTTGTTTGCAGTAACGCGACCGACTCACGAAAATCGCCGCGACTCAAACAATTTTTTAACCCAAAACTCGGAAATTTTTTTTTTTCGGTGCCGTGTTTTTATTCTTTCCTGTTTCGTTATTTCTTTTGGGTAACTTTGTATCGCTAAGTTTTCCTAGGCAGTGTTCGTTGAGGTTCAACTACATGGAAGATCGATATGACCGATAAGAAACAAAATATGTGAATGTTACGCTAACTGTATACCGATAATTAACAAGTGACACAAATACGATAATAGGCTGCTCTTCTATGCATTGTTTATCAATTAACTTTTACACATTGATCAATAAATACCTTTGGCAATGACTGACATTATTGTACCAAATACAAACCGCGAGAAGCTCACGTGTCAGTCGGCGCGTGGCATGATTGACATCTGCCAGAAGCTAATTAATATACCAAGCTCCGCCTACTGCCATACTTCCGCTTATAACAATATTGGAATTGACCTTACGCCAGTGTTGATTGACAGGTTCCAACTGACCAATCAGATAACAGAACTGATAAGCCTTGTTGTTAGCCGCCATTTTGTCCGTCAAACTTAGTGCCGGACTCGCCCGTCAAAGAATATAAATACCACCGAAAAATCGTCCAAAATGGTAAAAAGGTGACGTTACGACACCTTTACATCAGACACAGGGAAGAGAGTGTAATACTAGAGCGCTTCCCTTTTCCAAATCCACTCTCAGACCTCGAATATTGTCAACGATGTATCAGGCTCTGTGGACGTCCTCAAGAACAGTTGATCTTAAAAATCTTATAAGAGTGTTTAAAAACAAAGCAATTCGACTTAGCACTCATTGTGTTATAACGTTTTAATTATTTCATTTAAATCAGTGTAAAATTCTATGAAAATTAACTTCCTTATTTACCAAAAGTGCCTAGTATTATTTTTTCAATAGTAAAGATATTCCACCAGTTACCAAAGTAACTGGTATGTACTGATAAGACACAAGTATTTGATGTTCTATATTATTTGAATGGTAACGTGTAAATATTATGCCTTAATGTACCGGAAACATGATTTAAGGTTTACATCAATCTCCCACTGGTGTATGTTAAGTCATACCTGGGTGATAATACAACAAATAATAAATATGATAAAAAACTATGATTAATATAAGATTATTTTTAATGAGTCTAATCAACAATTTTTCAGGCGCTCAAAGTTTTGACTTAGCATTCGGTGTGTGCTTTCGTTCTAAATTTCATTTTAATAGACAGGGTAAACTTCGTCTAAAATTCCAGAAAAAATAGCATATTTCGTATAAAAAAGATATGTTCTTAAACAAAAAATTATACATTCATTCTGTATACTTTATAAAGAAATTTGGTCGGCTCAAACATTGTTTTAAGCTGCGATGCGCCGGTATATGTCTTGAAATATGAGTATGGACTATATCTTATTTATTTATCATTTACACGTTTTAATTCTAATAAGAGAACTTTCTTTACTTATACTTAAAACACATCATGTCTAAGTATTAGACATTAAATGCTATGTATCTGAATAATGTTGAACAATGATATGAGCATCTTAAATGAGTTCCGGTATTTCGAAATCCCACGTTTCTTAAATAACACAAGTGACAATTTTTACATGTAAATTACCTTATTTAATTTATCTAATTATTTTGAAATAGGATTCAGAATCCACAGTCTGATTTCAACCTTAATTAATAAAAATCGATGTTCTAGTCTGCTTAAAATAGTCATACCCTACATGATTTCCGGGAGATCGAAATTTGACGTTTCTATAATGAAAAAGAAACGGACAATTAAAAAAAAACTCCACAAAATCAGCTATAATGGTTTCAGAGATTTCCCTCTTTTGTACGTGTTTTCCACTCGGCCCCCTGCCTTGTTTAGTTTTCCTCATACTCGGGTGCAGTTCCCGGCTTTTAACAACAACGTATCGTTGTTTTTTGTAGAATTTATGTTTCGCTACAGAACATCCACTTATTAACGTGTTTTGTGTTTTGTCTTTTCACTTTAGAAATACGTGTGAATTGAGGTAGCGTACCCCGAAATCAACTAGAATGTCCGGCAAAATATTTCTGCCGTCGCAATTTGATTCCTTTATTTGTCGGGCCTAGCATGAATTGTTCCCCCTGAAAACTGGTAGGCGTGGCTACAGGCTATCTGGCGTAAGGTCAATTCACCGGGATTTTGATTGACCAGGGGCAGTACTTTCGAACTCGAGACGCATAAAAGAAAATTTCCTCGGGTCAAGCCGACGCACGGGACATTTTTTGTGCAGGTCAAATACGAGTTTTTCTCGATAAGTGCGAGTGAAAACCCAGAACCTCGGGTCTATCGAACGCCCTGCCGATTTCTTGATATACTACAAAAAATTCATGCAAAAAGTTGTTTAGAAAATTCCACATGGACAAATCGTGGTATATAGTGTTATCTGTGCAATACTGCAGACGTATTTAACCGAGTTTTAGATTTGTAAAATAATGATTTTTCTCGCACGTAAAACATCTGGGATAGATAAATTCTTGGATATTGTTCTATCATAATTTCTCAAAAAATTTTGCAAACAAATAATAATTTTAGTTTCGATCTTTTGTCGTTGCATAATCTTTTTAATCTGCCCCGAGGATAAAACTGCAGTGATACTGCACAAGTCACTTGGAAAGAGCACAATAAACGTCAAAAATACTAGACAAACAAAATATTCTTACCTGAAAATTTATTTATAAAAGTTAAACATCCTTTCAATGCAATGACTAAAACCAGCGAAAGAAATCCATAATGTTTACATTTCTAAATTTTCCTATTTAAGTGAAATTAAATTTCCATGAGTCCACTTTTTCCTATTTTTCAAAACCCGGACTTTAGAAACATATTATTATTACTGAAACTTTCTGTGACTTAAATAATGTAACTGAAATTCATGCAAATTTTTGACACCTGCCATCAGAAACTGGGTTTAACCTGTTTGACAACTGTTTCTTTTAATGTGTGCCGACAGTAGCTGATCAAAGAAGAGGTGTATTCTGTGTGATGTCATAGTGATGTCACTGCTATTGACATGTATTTAATTCAAGAAGTGACCGTGAAATGCTTTTATGGCTTTTTGTGTTTTGACTTTGAGTGCATTAGCGCTGGGAGCTTGATTTATTTTTTGCTGATATGGAATTAACCTGGCTTTTTTTAATTGTATTTATATTCAGATTAGGCTTTTCTTGGTTAAGGCAATCATTGCAAGAGTGAAAAAAAACTTTAATTTGCAGTTTAATCACATTAGATTCACAAGGATAAGAAATTAGGTTTACACTGAAGGTTAAGAAAACAGAACCACTGATATTTTCAGTGAATTTGTTATTTACTTTAAATCAATAGACTTAAACAAAGACAGGAAATAATAATAATAATAAAAAAAATAAGTATATTTAGTTCCATTTTCAACTTGCATGTCTTGGCGCTATTAAAAATCTTTCCACGTTTCCCTAAAATCACTCCACCTCTCCCTAAAATCTCTCGACTTCTCCATAATCTTAGCCGAGGAAGAAATGACTTCTCCCTAAAATATTAGCATAGCTTAAGCCCTGAGTAAACAATGTAAAACAATTAAGTATTGTCTAAAAATTACATGATACATAGGCTTTGAAGGAGTGACGTGTGGTGCTAGTAATCAGACTCAGGTCTACAGGGTAAAATATCAAAGATTTTGCTATGTACTTCAATGCTGTCCATTGAAGTAGGAATCCTAAGGAATGTAATATTTTTTTATTACCCCAGCCAGTGCAAGGACATTCAAAAGGTCTGGCCAATTATTTTTGTTTAATATATTGATAATCTTAAATTTTTAAGTTTCATATGGAGATAATAAGCTCTGTCTGTGACTGGTGTCAGGCTGTCTGTTGTTTTTATTGTTATTAAAAAGGTGATATTAATATCAGTATTCATACTATGTGAAAACTACCACCCTTGCAGATAATGTTACAATCAAATTAGCATTCTACATAGAAGTGTTAGTACCCAAAAGGTGTATAAACCAGAGGGTTAAAAAGAAAATACAGGTGTTGTACAATTAGCATACAAAAAAAAAAAAAAAAACGAAAAAAAAAAAAAAAACCTACCTACCTACTCACACTAAAAATTCTGGGTCGCGTTTCTGCAAACAAACAATTTTTTAAGGATGGCCTAATGAGATGAGGCGTCACGTGCAAGACCCAGACCCCTAGCTCCAAGGTCAAGGTCACACTTAGAAGTCGAAAGTGTTTCTTGTCTGGTCCATAACTCTGCCATTTATCAAGGGATTTGAAAATAATTTGACACAAATGTTAACCATATTGAGAAGATGTGTCACACTTATGACCCAGGTCTCTTAGGTCAAGGTCACAAAATGATATGTGATTTTTATGCCTCCGGCATCTACTGATGCGGGAGGCATATAGTGATCGTCCTGTCTGTCCGTCCATCCGTACGAGGTTAACCAAATGGGACCGTTTCATCTAGCATCAATGTCCCTTACTAGAATGACTTGATACTAATGCAGATGTAACCTGTGACCATTCCTCATCTTCAGACATCACCTGACCTCAGTTTGACCTTGACCTTGAACTTATTTTGGACTTAGGTTGTTTTATATGGGCCATCTCTTGGTTAACCATATGGGACTGTTTTGTCTAGCATCAATACCCCTTACTAGAATGACTTGATACTAATGCAGATGTAACCTGTGACCATTCCTCATCTTCAGACATCACCTGACATCAGTTTGACCTTGAACTTGAACTTATTTTGGACTTAGGTTGTTTTATATGGGCCATCTCTTGGTTAACCAAATGGGACTGTTTTGTCTAGCATCAATACCCCTTACTAGAATGACTTGATACTAATGCAGATATAACCTGTGACCATTCCTCATCTTCAGACATCACCTGACCTCAGTTTGATCTTGACCTTGACCTCATTTTGGACTTAGGTTGCTTTATATTGGCCATCTCTTGGTTAACCAAATGGGACCGTTTCGTCTAGCATCAATACCCCTTACTAGAATGACTTGATACTAATGCAGTAACCTCTGACCATTCCTCATCTTCAGAGATCACCTGACCTCAGTTTGACCTTGAACTTGACCTCGTTTTGGACTTAGGTTGCTTTCTATCAACAAGGATGCCACCGGGGGCATCAAGCATTTATTGAATGCAGCTTCTTGTTTGTGAATACAACTGTGGCATTCTTGGGCCTACTAAGGGGGCATTTGTCACCAATAGTGACAGCTCTTGTTTCTTGTATTTTTGCTGACTTTGATACATAATGTGCCTGTCTGATTTGGCTTTGGAATCTGATGAACATGAACAATGTCAAATGACGAAGGTTTTAAGTTTAATATACAGAATGTGGGGTATAACAGCACAAAAAGTTTTCACGAAGATGTTGCATCAAATTATATTCATGGAACACTGATAATTAAGGCAAAAAATTCTAAAAGATATATATATAAGGCCACAAAAAATTCCAAGTCCCCCCAAAATTCTTACCAGGTACAGATATATATGTCTGAATACACCTAAAAACCTGAAGTATCCATGTTGTACCACAGTTCTCTATGGCCTATAATAAAAAGTTAGAAAATAAGCCGATTATAGTAACAACAAGGCAGTCTGAAAGACAGCTATATCCCCCGCCACTGCTATGGATAGTGAAAGGGTAAACCTTTGATTTTAGCTGTGACCTTGACCTTGAACTGACATTGCTGACTCATGAATTCTGCACAACGTCTTGATGAGGTGATCATTTGACCCAAGTTTCATGAAAATCCTTCAAGGGGTTTAGGAGATACAGAGCTGAAACCTTTGACCTTCAGTTGTGACCTTGACCTTGAGTTGACATGGCTGACTCATGAGTTCTTGATGAGGTGATCATTTGACCCGAGTTTGATGAAAATCCTTCAAGGGGTTTAGGAGATACAGAGTGGACACAAAATGGAAGGCTCAAACCTTCGACCCTTAGTTGTGACCTTGACCTTGAGCTGGCATGGTTGACTCATAATTTCTGCACATCGTTCTGATGAGGTAATCATTTTACCCAAGTTTTATAAAATTCCTTCAAGGGGTTTAGGAGATATAGAGCGGACACGAAATGGAGGGCTCAAACATTTGACCCTAAGCTGTGACCTTGACCTTGAGCCAGCATGACTGACTCATGGGTTCTACATATCGTCTAGATGAGGTGATCATTTGACCCAAGTTTGATAAAATTCCTTCAAGGGGTTTAGGAGATATAGAGCGGACAGAAAATGGAAGGCTCAAACCTTTGACCTTGAGTTGAGACCTTGACCTTGAGCCGACAAGGCTGACCCATGAGTTCTGCACATCGTCTTGATGAGGTGATCATTTGACCCAAGTTTCATGAAAATCCTTCAAGGAGTTTAGAAGATATAGAGCGGACACAAAATGGAAGGCTCAAAACCTTTGACCCTAAGCTGTGACTTGACCTTGAGCCGGCATGGCTGACTCATGGGTTCTGCACATCGTCTTGATGAGGTGATCATTTGACACAAGTTTTATAAAATTCCTTCAAGGGGTTTATGAGATATAGAGCGGACACAAAATGGCAGGCTCAAACCTTTGACCTTGAGTTGTGACCTTGACCTTGAACCGACAAGGCTGACTCATGGGTTCTGCACATCGTCTTGATGAGGTGATCATTTGACCCAAGTTTCATGAAAATCCTTCAAGGGGTTTAGGAGATATGGACCGGACACGATTTTGTTACGGACGGAAGGACGGACGGACGGAAGGACGGATGGACGCAGACCATTCCTATAATCCCTCCGCCACGGCGGGGGATTAACAAAGGGAAGTTAAATACTATAAAAAATAGTAATTCTACAAAAAAGGAGTCTGCCAAGGTTTGTCTTGTTTTGTTTTGTTTTGTTTTGTTTAACAGCCCACTGACACAATTATAGGTCATATGGCTACTTTCCATATTGATGGTGGAGAAAGACCCTAGGTACCCCTCCATGCATTATTTCATCAAAGCACCAGTCCTGGGTACAACTATTGACCTTCCTCAAGCCAGTTCAATGCATGAAAATTTCAATGCCCGGAATGAGGCTCAAACCAAATTAGTGAAAAGCAAGTGATTTAAATTTGGCCACAGAGGACCTGCCCCTCTCATCTGCCAAGTTAAAAATATTTGACCTTGGACCTAAGCCCCGTTCATGCACACTGCACATCGTCTCTTTGCCATCCACCTACATGCCAAGTTTGAAGTCAGTGCATTGCTTGGTTATTTAGTAATGCTCCGGACACGAAATATGACACACAGTTTTGATCTTTTAGCTCAGTTTGTGACCTTCACATTTGACCTACTGTGACATCTCAAATGCTACGCACAAAGTCTCATCACCATGTACCTATATGCCAAGTTTAAAGTCAGTATCTTTAAGTTATAAACCCTTACAGAAGAAAAAGGCCTGCTGCGTACTCCTGCTGTGTACATACAGCGTATATGATGCGTACATGATGTGTACTGAAATCAAGGGCTTTAAATAGTACGCAGGATATACACCGCAAATACACCGATAGTACGTTTGTAGTACACTTCTGACATGCAAATGAGCTCTGCCGCGTACTACTTGCTGCGTACATGCTGTGGACTACATAGTTCACAGGATGTACGCTGGAGGAATTTAGTATGTGGGAAATAGTACACAGCATATACGCGGCACATACACTTTTCACATGCAAATGAGCCTGCGGTGTACTACCCCTGCGGCGTACATGCTGCATACTCCTGCGGCGTACATGCTGCGTACTCCTGCGGCGTACATGCTGTGTACTCCTGGCCCGAGTCCTGCGGCGTACATGCTGTGTACTCCTGCTGCATACTTGCTGTGTACTCTTGTGGCAACTGCTGTGATAATGTAAATTCCTTACCCCACCAACTTTCGTATGCAAATGCTGATCATTTGGACAGAAAAAAACAGAAAAAAGATAAGTGACATGCATCAATAAGTATTTACCCTTACCAAAATAATGTAGATTGATGTTATCAAATAAATTAGTATGCTTTTCTTCATCCACTTTTCAATGAAATAAATCAATTTTTGTAGCATGTAATTTGGTAAACATTTGAAGAAAATGGCGTAACTGCATCAAGGGGAAACAACTTTAATGCAACTAAATATAATGTTATGATTTATTATAGAAGATGTGTGCGTAGTATGTATTTATTTTGATTAAAATCCATCTGAGAACAATCTAGGACTGGAATTATCTATTTTGATTTTTCCAATGGGGTGAGCGCAATTAGCCAAAAACGTTCTGAAAATATATGAGCGGCAAATCCAATGAACAACTTTTTAATTTGGTGAGGCCTTAATGAGTTAACATAATGAGCATTAAAGCCTTTATAAAACATGATAGAATGGTGTTTTGCTTAAGAGTATTCAAATAACAGTGAGAGCTATTAATTCTTCTCATTCAGGCACTGTTGAGGCATTATCTTGGTAATTATTTCATGTATTACAAAATGTAATGCAACGAAGTTCAAATAAGGCTTTTCAATTATCCAAGTTAGAAAGCTCCAGGATTAATTCAAAATGAAAAAGAATATATTTTTACACTGCATGCAAGGTGCAGCTCAGAAATCACTAAGATGTAAGCTTCAAAAATGAACATTGTGAATAGTTTGGCAAATTTTCATTGTTCAGAATACCGGTAATCTGAACTATTCTATGCTGTTAAGATAAAAGTTACTCAGAAATCAAGTTCTTGCTTCCAAAAAAATAAAGAAATGTACAAATCCTTCCTGCATGAAGTGTACTTCAGACTTTTACCTAAAAAATTCGAAGTATAAACACCAAAAGAAAATGAACAAGTTCACATTTCAATAATAATAATAATACTGTTATGAAATATGATGTAACTGCTCTAAAGTGAATGCCACTGGGAAGATTGAAATGTTTGTTGTAGAGGCTGATGCTTTGAAGAGGTTGATTTACTAAGAATTTTGTCCAGTGAGACAGTTAATATCTGTCTGTGTATATAGGTATTTGTTCCAGCCAGAGGTACTGTTAACAAAGGCTACACTGCACTGCTAGCATGTTTCTGTTTAACTAATTAACTGTGACAATGATTTCAGGGTTACTCTACCTCACAGACCTGGTATGCTGTACTTGACTACAGTACTAACTACTGTAACATGAGAAATCTTCTTGAAGGTATATACCTCACAACATGGTTATTTTCTTACTGTATAATGAAGGGAAAAGTCAGTTTGTTTCTGTCATGATTTTCTTGCCATGTAACAAAAACACACTAGTTTGTACATTCTTGGCATTGGTGTGTACTTTTTTGACTTCAAAATTTGGTCAATGTCTTAAAAAGAATAATTTAACAAGAGGACCATGATGGTCCTGAATTGCTCACCGCTTCCCACATGACCCAGTTTTGAGTATGATGTCGTTTTTTCTATTATTTGACATAGTGACCTAGTTTTTCAGCTCATGTGACCCAGTTTTGAACTTGACCTAGATATCATCAAGATAAAAATTCTGACCAATTTTCATAAAGATCCATTGAAAAATATGGTCTCTAGAGAGGTCACAAGGTTTATCTATTATTTGACCTATTGACCTAGTTTTCGAAGGTAAGTGACCCTGTTTTGAATTATACCTAGATATCATCAAGGTGAACATTCTCACTAATTTTCATGAAGATCTCATGAAAAATATGGCCTCTAGAGAGGTCACAAGGTTTTTCTATTTTTATACCTACTGGCCTAGTTTTTGACCGCACGTGACCCAGTTTCGAAACTGACCTAGATATCATCAAGGTGAACATTCAGATCAATTTTCATGAAGATCCATTGCAAAATATGGCCTCTAGAGAGGTTAAAAGATTTTAATAATTTTAGACCTACTGACCTAGTTTTTGTCCGCAGTTGATCCAGTTTCAAACTTGACCTAGATATCATCAAGATGAACATTCAGACCAACTTTCATACAGATCCCATGAAAAATATGGCCTCTAGAGAGGTCACAAGGTTTTTTTATTATTTGTCCTACTGACCTAGTTTTTTATGGCACGTGACCCAGTTTCAAACTTGACCTAGATATCATCAAGGTGAACATTCTGACCAATTTTTATGGAGATCCATTCACAAGTATGGCCTCTAGAGAGGTCACAAGGTATTTCTATTTTTAGACCTACTGACCTAGTTTTTGACCGCACATGACCCTGTTTCGAACTTTACCTAGATATCATCAAGATGAACATTCAGACCAATTTTCATACAGATCCCATGAAAAATATGGCCTTTAGAGAGGTCACAAGGTTTTTCCATTATTTGACCTACTGACCTAGTTTTTGACGGCACGTGACCCACTTTCGAACTTGACCTAGATATCATCAAGACGAACATTCAGACCAACTTTCATACAGATCCCATGAAAAATATGGCTTCTAGAGAGGTCACAAGGTTTTTCTATTATTTGACCTACTGACCTAGTTTTTGAAGGCACGTGACTCACTTTCAAAGTTGACCTAGATATCATCAAGTTGAACATTCTGACCAATTTTCATGAAGATCTCATGAAATATATGGCCTCTAGAGAGGTCACAAAGTTTTTCTATTTTTAGCCCTACTGACCTAGTTTTTGATGGCACATGACCCAGTTTCAAACTTGACCTAGATATCCTCAAGTTGAATGTTCTGACTAATTTTCATGAAGATCTTGTGAAATATATGGCCTCTATAGAGGTCACAAGGTTTTTCTATTTTTAGACCTACTGACCTAGTTTTTGATGGCACATGACCTAGTTTCGAACTTGACCTAGATATCATCAAGGTGAACATTCTGACCAATTTTCATGAAGATCTTATGAAATATATGGCCTCTAGAGAGGTCACAAGGTTTTTCTATTTTAAGACCTACTGACCTAGTTTTTGACGGCACGTGACCCAGATTCGAACTTGACCTAGATATCATCAAGATGAACATTCTGACCAACTTTCATAAAGATCCCATGAAAAATGTGACCTCTAGAGTGGTTTTAAGCAAAAGTTTACGGACGCAGGGACGGACGGACGCAGACCATTCCTATAATCCCTCTGCCACGGCGGGGGATTAAAAACTGCCAATTAGCCTTGTCCGCTGTCTAAGTCGAGCAGTTTTCATCCGATCTTCACCAAACTTGCTGACAATGTTTGTGGGCATAATATCTCGGCCAAGTTCGATAACCACCCAAATTGCCCCAGACACTCTTGGATTATGGCCCTTGAATAGGCCAAGTTTGATGACGGTCGTATTTTGTGACAGTCTGGCACTCTTGTTTTTCAAACAGGGGCACAGGCATATATCTGAACTATTTGTTGTTATGGCAACAAAATAAAAAGAAGTGCATTATCTTCATGTCCTTAGGACAAATGGCTGATTTCTATACAATCTCGTAAGGCATATGTATGTTTTTGACAACAAAGAAAATGACATTAGACGACCCTCAACTTTTCCCAGAAGTAAAGAAAATGAAAGTTCACAGGCTAAACTTGAAAACAAAGGTTGCATTTGTATTGGTGTCTATACAGGGTTCACCCTATTTGAAAGTATGCGGGTCTTTATTTATTTTTTTTTGCTGTCTGATGAGGGGTGAATTTTCCGCAATTTCTTGCCATCTGAAAACACCTAGGCTTTAGCATGATGTATCAGTTTCATGAAAAATTGTCCAGTTTTTCAAGTTATCACAGGATCCCACTCTGCCACTTCTTTGTCATGTTTTTCTACTTATTTGTTGCCATAGCAACCACACTTTTTTGTAACAACAAAAAAAAAAGGATACACAAACTCCACATCGCCACCTCTACATGTATGAAGTTTCCTGACTGAAGTCTTAATTTAGATGATGGGTAATGCTATATCTAACACAGGCATTGTGTAACTCAGATATCGGGGGGCCTTTAATGTGGCCGAGCGGTTTAGGTTGCTGACTTCAAATCACTTGCCACTCATCGATGTGGGTTCAAGCTTCACTCGTTGCGTTGAATTCTTCATGTGAGGAAGCCATCCAGATTGCTTACGGAAGGTCAGTGGTTCTACCCAGGTGACCGCCCTTAATGAAATAATGCACGGAGGGGCACCTGGGGTATTCCTCCACCATCAAAGCTGGAAAGACCTATAATTGTGTCGTTGCAATGTTAAACCTAACAAACAATAACACAGATGTCAGGTATTGCATAGCACATGACCATTGTAACACATCAGGGATCATGCTGTCAGTCACCATTATCACCATTTGAGATTATTTTATTTAAATGGCATATATTTGTTCAAACTGTTCATAATGTTTGTTTGATGTAACTGTTTACTGAATGTGCACCTTCTTTAGTTTTCAGTCTGAACTTAAGACTAAGTGTAATTGCAAAGAATAATTTATTCACATAATACTTTACACTTTATTAACTAAGTATACAAATGTTGTTTCACAATCTGGTATAAACTGGAATGTTAAACAACTTTTTAACAAATACTTAAGAACAAAACTTTCACTATAGTTCTTCATCACAATCTTACGGTAACATTCAAATAAATAAAACTTCGGTAAAAGCTCTAGCCACATGTCTAATAAAAATATTTGAACTTTGTTGTTTTAAACAAATTTTTGTTCTCAAATTCCTGAAGGACCTGAGTAAAGAAACAATCGAAAGATATGCTTAACAAATGTGAACAAATTCATCAAAGACCTAAGTGAAACACTTATAATGCAAACTCTTTAACAAATTCCTCCAAGACTCGCGCAAAACACTTGCAATCCAGATTCTCCCAAACCAATCCAAACACACTTAACAAATGTGAACCAGTTCCTTTAGGACCCGAGTGAAACACTTGCAATCCAAAATCTTTTGATAAATTCAAGGACTCAAGTGAAACACTTACAATCCAAACTTTCTTGACATTCCCCAGGAATCAAGTGAATTACTTACAATCCAAACTTTCTTGATAAATTCCTCAGGACTCAAGTGAAACACTTACAATCCAAACTTTCTTGACAAATTCCCCAGGAATCAAGTGAAACACTTACAATCCAAACTCTCTTGATAAATTCCTCAAGGACTCGAGTGAAACACTTAAAATCCAAACTTTCTTGACAAATTCCCCAGGAATCAAGTGAATTACTTACAATCCAAACTTTCTTGATAAATTCCCCAGGACTCAAGTGAAACACTTATAATCCAAAATCTCTTAATAAATTCCTACAGGACCAATCCAAAGACTCACTTAACAAATGTGAACAAATTCATCAAGGGCCTGATTAAAGCACTTGTAGTAAGCCCATGAGAACAAATTTAAATGATTAAAGAACTCCAGAACTTGTAACAGAAGTACATGCTACTTAATAGTGTGAAAAGAACACATCTGGAACAGTCCATTTCATATCCATAACTGTAGGCAACCTTTTGTCATCTCTCTGCACTAAGGGTCGAGTCTACAGTCTCTGGCTCATTATCCTCTAAATAAAGGTCTTCTGACTCGAACTTCAACTCTTCCATCTGCTCAACCAGGAAGTCTCTATTGTCTTTAAGTCTATGGACATAGAAAAGATAGTTACTGATATATGATTTTATTGAGATGTACCTGGTAAACCTGCATAACATACATGTATATTTAGCTCGCCTATTCGAAGAATATGGAGAGCTATACTACTCACCCCGGCATCAGTTAAAGTTTTCATGAAATGGTACTATCTTGTATACCATCAAAGATATTTACTTCAAACTTGGAACACTCTGTCAAGTATTTTGGCTGAATTATGGCCCTTTTTGGACTTCAAAATTGGTTCAGAATTTGTACAAGTCCATGTTTTGTAAAAACTATTTGACATGTGGCTTTGAAACCTTGAACTCTTGTTTATTATAACAGTCTCTACCTGTAGGCGAGAGTACATAACTATGTTAAATGTAATTTGGCTGAATTATGGCCCTTTTTGGACTTGGAAATTGGTTCAGTTTTCGTACAATAATGTTTTGTCAAAACTTTTTGAGATGTGGCTTTGAAACTTTGACCACTTGCTTATCATCATGGTTTCCATCTGTAGGCAAGAGTACATAACTCTGTCAACTATTTTGGCTGAATTATGGCCCTTTTTGAACTTGGAAACTGGTTCAGTTTTCATACAAGTCAATGTTTTGTTAAAACTATTTGACATGTGGCTATGAAACTTTGAACACTTAATTATCGTCATGACCTCCACCTGTAGGCAAGAGCAGATAACTCTGTCAACTATTTTGGCTGCATTATGGCCCTTTTTGGACTTCGAAATCAGTTACATTTTTCATACCAGTCCATATTTTGCCTAACTTGTTTGTCATATGGCTTTGAAACTTTGACCACTTGTTTACCACCATAGTCTTCATATCTAGGCAAGACTACATTATTAGGAAAAGGACTTTAGCTCAGTTATGGCCCTTTTTTGACATAGAAATTAGTTAAGTTTCGCATACCATTCCATATTTTGTCTAAACTATTTGATATATGGCTTTGAAACTTTGAACAATTGTTTACCATCATGGTCACATATTGCCATATAGTGCAAGACTTATCCAAATCCACAAATACAGGTATGTTGTTTGTCTTATCTATTTTTCTTCTTTTGTCTTTGCATAAGAACGACAAATGAGAATTATTCTACGATAAACCTTATTTAGATACTTATTATTTCGATTCGAACACGACTTACTTCAAATATGTTAGACGAGAACCAGAGGAGTATTTTCATCAAACGTAAATTACAACTGCATGCTACGCAGAATAACCCGAAATAGATTTTGCTCTACAAGTATGTAGGTTATTAGCTGGTCATGTATTTATTTAATGATTTCAAATGACGCAAGTAAAGTAATAAAATACTAACTGTTGTTTTATTTCATCCGACTCTATCTGAACTGTCTCGCTATTTTCATCCTGAAGTTTCTGTCGACATAACTGTAACTTGGCAGTCTGAAAGGCAACATAGAAATTGTCATTTGAATACAATATATAAGTAAAATTTCATCTAAACAATTTTCCTGTCTTTGACAAAATGTAGGCCAGAGTTATGTAACATTCCACTGGGCTTACATAGTACCAACAGCTTGACTGATATGCATAACTTTCAGAATTGTTGAAGAAGACAAAATTGTGTTTTGAGTGTTACTTCAGGCATTCGTAGTGCCTGGGATCTAAATGCCAACTTGCCAGATAATATTAACCTGTGAAAAAATAAAAGCTAATATAAGCATTATCGCTATTGATGGAAATATGTAAGAAAATGTGACTGTGGCAACTGGACATACCTGGTAATGTATAAAATACACTGATTGGCAGATGATTCCTACTGGCCTTCTCCACTAAAATCTTTTAATAGAAGCATAATTGCATTATCAAATCTTGAAAGATACTCACAAGTTCTAGTTTATTTTTCTCTGCATCTTGTATCTTGCCTATAATCTCTGATATTGGCAGTAAATTATTCCATTCAGCAAATGTTGATTTGATGTGGAGAATATCTGCAGAGATCTTGTTGAAGGTCTCTGTGATCTCATGAACTAGTTGTCTATACAGCGGAAAATTGTAATTAGGAGCACCTTGCAAGTATGCCAGGAATCCCCTGAAATATTATACAGTACCAGTAAGTTTCAATAGTACAAACAATTTTCAACAAGTAGAACCACATAAAACACTTTCATATAAAATTTACCCCTCCCTTCATCTACCGTATTGAAGAATCAAAAGGGAGTTACACTGCTGAAAACTCGTAAGCAGAGAAGATGCGAACACATTTGCATATAAAAGTAATAAAATGTTTGATATACCTAACAAAATTATTTTTTCATCCGAGTTCTTTGTAGAAAAAATTGTAATCATGATACAAACTACTCACTCTTCAAACATTTTATAAGTCTGAACTCTTTCTTCTTGTAGAGCATAGAACCTTGACAACATCTGTTTAGGTGTATCATCAGCAGCATTAGAACCTGAACTACTGTTGCTGGCCTCAGCTGACCTCAGCTCACCCATTCTATGAAAAAGAGATAATATATTCTACGTATATTTGTAAGTTTCATTTGTTAGTAGACATTTTGAATAATGTCGGCCTAAAAAGTGGTTGAAATAAGCTTGACACTTTCATTACAATCAAGCTAAAATAAAATAGTATAAACTAATAATGCCATACTTTCTTAAGCAATATGTAAACAAAAAAATATATAGAATGGTATAAAAAAAAAATTGTGAAATCCTAATGAACTCTGGACACCTGATACAGGCGGCCCTGGCCATTTAATTCCCTCACTTCCTTCTTGACTTCTATACTGGAATGTACTACTACTTTATTCTAATTATAGCTGCCCAATTATAGCTGCCATGGAGCCAGGACAGTCACAATTTACTTTCTTACAAAATGTAAAATTTTAGACCAGAGAATCATCTGATATTGTTGATTTTAGTCTCTCAAAAGATTCCCATTCTTAATATTGATAATATAGATTTAGGAGTCAATTAATATATATGCAGCAATCCTCAGGCAGGAATATATATAATGTATATATCTATTTATGTCCCTGCCCCAGACAACTATTTTTTACTTATGCAGTAAAATCTGTAAGAAGATCCTTTGGAAGCATAGAACACAACCAAGCAAAAATAACAACAGTCTCAGATTGACCAATTGCAAGTCTGTTCATGATAGCGTGGCCCCTATGTGTAACACCACTCACACTCTATAGCGTCAGCTTTAGCGGAAGATATGTTACTGTGAAATCGTTTAATTTCGTGGGCATGAAATTTCGTGGTTTTGGTCAAAACGGCAATTTTGTGGGGATATGAATTCGTGGATATCTAGTTTTGAACATGAAATGAATGGGAATTTTACATGTTCATTGGGATTAAATTTCGTGGATTCACTCAACCACAAAAATTAGTCCCCCACGAATATTAATGATTTCACAGTATGTAGATACTACATGATCTTAAAGGACCAGAAAGTATAATAACTCTGAGTCCAATTCATATGGGAAAACCTTTACAGCCATGTCACAACACATAATGACTGCTTATAATGTGGTAGATAAGAATTTTTAAATCACTAAGAATCTCCTTGGCCATATATGTGGGTCATCCTTTTATTTTTTGGACTTTTGGGGATAGAAAATGTTAAATTTTGTATCTTTATGATTTACCGGTACAAAATTTTATTTCAGCCATGTTCAGATGGTTATTTCTTAATTAGAAAACTAATATTCAGTACAAATATAGCATTTTAACATTATTTAAAACATGTTTCTTGGTTGCATTTTCCAAATTTTTGTCATTGGTACAAAATGTACAATATCCTCTAACTAGAGCGCACTTGAATCTGTCAACATTATTGAAAACATTATTCTGCAAACAAAAGTGTCCCACAAGTTCAAAGACTTCATAAAATGAAAATTATTTCTACCCAGATTATGACAGATCTGCTTACAAATGCTTTACAGAAATGAGATAGTGAGGTTAACAGGTGCTATATTTGACGTTAATTTTTCGTTTTAAAGAAAGGTTTCCAAAAATATTTTTAATGGTTGTATTAAACATAGATTACAGAATCGTTTTCTGTAACAAAATGTCATTTCCGTAACGACCAGGTTATGGAAATGAGAGGTATGGAAATGAGAAATTGTTTAATTTTTGTCACATTTAAATACTGCTTTTTTCAGTCTTAATACCTGGTAAGTATTTTGAATTCAAGGTGTGGAACCATGCACGCAAAATCTACTAGTTTGTGTTATGCTCTTCAATTTAGATATAGCAAGCTGGCTTAAATAGGCGTTACGGTAATGACAAACTAAAAGTGTACTCCCTAAAAATAAAACATGTTGTGTGTGTGTGTGTTTGGGTTTAACGTCTTTTTCAACAATTTTTCAGTCAATAAAACATGTTGACCATCAGAATATAAATTTTCCATTATTTCTTTTAAAAGTAAATGTTCTTTAAATGAAAACATCACACATTCTTTTAGGACTCCCCTCTGAATGATAATAAATACTTATATCTGTTCAGATATCATTATTAAGGGATTCCACATGTATGGGTTACGGAAATGACATAAAAGTCAAGGCCAGATGAAAGTCAATATTTTTTTTGTAATTTTATGCCAGTCATTTTTATGATGTTACTTCTAAGTAGCTCATAGATTTATTTCAAGCAAATTTGTCCACTGAAATAAGCTAATAACGGTTGCCTGTATGCATCAAATTTATTTGTTGAAGTCAAGCTTAATTGAGCAACGGGGCCTCCGTGGCCGAGTGGTTAAAGTTGCTGACTTCAAATCACTTGCCCCTCATCGATGTGGGCTCGAGCCTCACTCGGGGCGTTGAATTCTTCATGTGAGGAAGCCATCCAGCTGGCTTACGGAAGGTCGGTGGTTCTACCCAGGTGCCCGCTCGTGATGAAATAATGCACGGAAGGGCACCTGGGGTCTTCCTCCACCATCAAAGCTGGAAAGTCGCCATATGACCTATAATTGTGTCGGTGCGACGTTAAACCCAACAAAATAAATGATTGAGCAACACATAGTTTTCCTTATCCCTGGTCATGATAAAAAGCAAGTTTTTATTAGAAATATAATAAAAGAAATAAACAACTGATATCTGTCACATGTATATTACTAAAGGTAATGATCATGCTTTATATTCATTTTTATCATCAATTTGTGGGACAGGAGTTTCTTAAAAAATATAGAATGACCCATGAATGTCTCCTATGGGTGCTAGTCCAAATAATTGTACTCAAGAGTCGAATATTGTTTTATTTTTTGACTGGTCGATATCCTCCTCAGAGTACTCTAGGTAGACAACGTAAAATATCAAAATGTAAAATCGGTCTACCTGAGGTCTCATTATTTAGACTACTGGTACTGATGATAAACCCGGACAGATGATAAAGTCGACCACCTTGGAAATATTTGATTGCAATCGGTTATTTATAAAATTGAACACACATCTAATAGTTTCCATTTACAACACCAACTGGTGTAAATAAAAACAAAATTGGTAAATATTCTGTATAAATAAATGACTTACATTTATTTGTATAAAAAATATTTATCCAAAATTACTGGGGAAGAGAGTGTTTTTTTGCGCATGCTCACTGTCGCCGCATGAAGTCTTGACATTGGGTCACTTTTCATTACTTGATCAGGAATGACTGTTGCAGCTTTTTGGGGAAAGTTTCAATATAATACTACGAAGAAAATTTTGTAAATGACAAAGTGTCCAAATTTTTCATCAGTCAACCTGCTTACAGTCCCCATTTTACAAACACCTTTCAGGGCCTCACTTCATGTGAGTTTGCTAACTAAATATAAATTTGAATTATGTTCAGTTTTCAGCAAATGTTAAGCTTTATTTTGATACCGACCACTGATTACAAATTGCAGAAATAAAAAAGTTACAGGTAAAAAACCTCATTTTCTGTCAGGGTTTATCATCAGTACCAGTATGGGTGCATACAACAGATCCATGCAAATATTAAAGCAGAGTAGGTTTTAATGAGTTTGTCATGACAAATTATAAAAAAAAAATATGCAAATCTCAAAACCACTCACTCAACTGACACAAGAACGTGAGAATTCTTGGAATAAGGATAATGTTCGAATAATTTTGAGTACGAATCATTGTAAACAGATCATGAAAGCTGCGACAGCTTCGCAATATCAGAATCAAATACAATAGCTAGATTTTCATTTAATGTATTTGTTAATTTTTAATGAGCTATTCGCATAATCATGCAAGCTTACAAACTTACATGACACAGCAAATAAGTTAATAACGTTATTGTTTACATCAGATATCGGAAAGTTTATTCCGCGGAAAAGAAGGACCCTTTCCGCGGAAAGAGCTAACAATGATAAGAAAAGGTATGAATGTAAAGTAGAATGTAAACAAAGAAGTATAAAATATTTTTATAGCTCTTTGATGTAAACTATTAAATAGCAAAAACGAAAACGGTGGTTACATTGTATAAGACTGTGTATTTATTGTTTATTAGAAATACTGTAAAGTAACCTTTGATATGTGTTTTTTAAATACCTTAGACAGTTTTGTAATAATTTTAAGTCTGACCTGAGAAGAAGATATCATATTGCTCTGACTTTGTTTTGTCATGGTATCTTAATATTTTGTCATGTGGTTTAGGGTATTGCACACTTAAAGTTAAGGTGTATAAATCAGCTGAAAAGTGTAGAATTTTAACATTGATAGGTGCCTTTTTGAGTTAAATAAAATGTGTCACCTATAAGTACATTTAACAACAGAGGGACTAAGACAGAACTCTAAGAAACACCCTTCTGTATATGTCCAAGAACTAACTATTTTATTTTATTTTGCTTTCTGTTTGATAAACATGATTTTAATAGTTTCGCAAATTTATCAGATACCTAAACACTGGTAATTTATATTGCCAAATATCGTGGGGAAGGTATTATGGACCTGTGACGAAGTTTGTACAGCCCTTTCCTTTTTTTGAACAACATATACGTCAGATTTGGGAATGCAGTTTTCAGACAAGTAATAGCTGTGCACCCCTTGTCGCAGATTTGTTTTTATACTGTTATGAAAGAGTCTTTATGTTGAGCCTTTCTCCAGATACGAAGGCAGATTATATTATTACTGCATGTAATAATACATCACGCTATCTGGTGTATACTATTCATCCCCGGGAGCTCCTGTTAAATAAAACTAACAATTCGGATACTGCTGCTTCAACTTAAGATTCACATGACAATACAACATACCAAAATTTATGACAAGAGGGATGATTTTAATTTTAGTATTGTAAATTTCCCCCATTTGGATGGGGATGTACCACAGGCTACATCTTATGGGATATATATTTCTCAATTAATTCAGTTTGCCAGACCGTGTAGTCATGTTGAGGATTTCAATCAACGTAATCTGTATTACAAATAAACTTCTTCAGCAAGGCTACCGTTATCACAAATTGCGTAAATATTTTGCTAAATTTTACTATCGTAATTCTGATTTGGTTTTAAAATTCAGTAGCAATTTAAAAACACTTCAGCGAGAAGGTATTTCAAAACACGATTTTTATGGGGATGTGGTTTACAAACTTCGTAAGATTTTGGGTTATGGTAATTTTCCAACTTCTTCTTCTTCTTCTTCTAGTTCACTGTAATTTTCCAACTGCATTTGGTAAAATTATAAAAAGTTTTATTAAAAAAAGGTTACGATCCAACTATTTTGAGACACACTGCATGTTTAGTGTTCAACCAGTTTATAGTTGAACACTATGCTTCCCTCTTTGATTGTGTCTGACGGAAAAAGGGGAGGACTCTGTGATAAGCAGTTTATAAATCCAACCCGGACTGAACTGTTTTGATTTCTGTCTTCTCGCCTGTTTTGTCGGGACGTTAAGGGTGTTTCTCTTGATGCTCTGTCTTCTGCAAAGACATTTTTGGTTCTTAAGGTTTGCTTTCCTTTGTTTGTTCGTTTCGTCTTATGTGTTGGCTTTGTGTGCGTGTGTGTTGTTCGTTTTGTCCTTATGTGTTGGCTTTATGTGTGTTTGTGTGTGTGTGTGTGTGTGTGTATGTGTGTGTGGTGCACGCGTCTGCGTGCTGGGGGTTACGTTTTGAGGAGGCTACGTTTTTGGTGCGTGGCATTCCCTGTTTGATATTTTTCTTTGTTTTTTTTTTATATAATTATCATGTGTTTTACATGCCATGGCTTCCACAACGGTACCCGTCCATGAACAGGCTCAATTAAACCGAGCCTGCAACATTTTCATTTTTGTTGTGTTGAGCGACCTGTGGGGTTTCCACTTTTTCTATTTTATTATCACAGCAGCGTTGTTTGTGCCGAAAGGCCGTAAAAAGTCCCCCCGTACATTCAATCAGGGCTGTTATATTTCGATCTTCTCAGATCGTTCAGCACGACTTTTATGTCGTGTTACTGGTACAGTTTAGTTTCTCAGCATGAACATTTCGGCCTGGGTGGTTCCAATACTCCCGCTTTCATAGCTTCGGGTATTGTTTAATCACCCCTTGGATATGGTGCTTGCTTTTTAATTTTGTCTTTGGCAGTTCCTGTGATATGCAGGCTCCATAACCTCAGATCCCCTTTCTAAATTCCAGTTTGTTTAGTTCTGCTCATTGTTTTCTCGTTTAGGGCAAACCCATTATTTTAACTGGGGACCATACGCCACTTTTCATGGAATTACACACTAGTGTAGCATTGAAGGTTCCATGTGCACCGCCGTATGAACACATCTGCGGATGTCTCTAAATTGTTTTTTGTATTTTTAGCATGTGTAAATGTTGAGTTCTGCTCAACCCGGGGCTAGAGGGCGTGGACGGTAGCATGCATTTCCACTACGGTACTCGTCCATGAACAGGCTCAATCAAACCGAGCCTGCAACATTTTTATTTTTGTTGTGTTGAGCGACCTGTGGAGTTTCCACTTCTTCTATTTTATTATCACAGCAGCGTTGTTTTGAGCTGTGTGGCGGAGTAAAAAGTCTCCCCGTACATTCAATCAGGGCTGTTATATTTCGATCTTCTCAGATCGTTCAGCACGACTTTTATGTCGTGTTACTGGTACTGTTTAGTTTCTCAGCATGAACATTTCGGCCTGGGTGGTTCCAATACTCCCTCTTTCATAGCTTTGGGAATGTTTAATCACCCCTTGGATAAGGTGCTTGCTTTTTAATTTTGTCTTTTGGCAGTTCCTGTGATATCCAGGCTCCATAACCTCAGATCCCCTTTCTAAATTCCAGTTTGTTTAGTTCTGCTCATTGTTTTCTCGTTTAGGGCAAACCCATTATTTTAACTGGGGACCATACGCCGCTTTTCATGGAATTACACACTAGTGTAGCATTGAAGGTTCCATGTGCACCGCCGTATGAACACATCTGCGGATGTCTCTAAATTGTTTTTTTTGTACTTTTAGCATGTGTAAATGTTGAGTTCTGCTCAACCCGGGGCTAGAGGGCGCGGACGGTAGCATGCATTTCCACTAGGGTACCCGTCCATGAACAGGCTCAATCAAACCGAGCCTGCAACATTTTCATTTTTGTTGTGTTGAGCGACCTGTGGAGTTTCCACTTTTTCTATTTTGTTTCCATTGCGTGTGTTAGAGATTCACCTGGCAGGGGTTTACTTTATTAACACTATCCCGTGACTTTGGAACATGGTGGGGGTTAAAGTGAGGTTGGGTGTGCACCGTAAACTGGTTTAAGCTGCCCAGTTGTGTTTTTGCCACTGACCGTTCAAAGGCGGTGCCCACTGTGTTGCTTTATTTGTTTGTTTTGTCATCGTGTATTTGCTTTGTAAGTGAGTGTGTGTGTTGAAAGTGTGCACATCTGCATGCTGTGGGTTTCGTTTTGGGGAGGCTGCATTTTCGGAACGCGGCATTCCCTGTTTGATACTTATCTTTGTTTTTTCACACATTAAGTTTTGAGTAACATGATAAAAAAGAAAAAGTGGAAACTCCGCAGGTCGCTCAACACGGCAAAAATGAAAATATTGCAGGCTCAGTTTGATTGAGCCTGTTCAGGAACGGTAGTGAAAATGCATGGTACCACCCACACCCTCTAGCCCCGGGTTGATTCATTTCAACTCCCGTCCATGAACAGGCTCAATCAAACCGAGCCTGCAGCATTTTCGTTTATTTCTTCTTCTTCTTCTCCTTTTACGATAATGGCCTCGTTCAATTACTGATACATTTTGGCCATGGGGGCTGGAGGGTGGGGGAGGTAAAAAGTGAAAGACTACCAGGTTTCCCAAGCTACTCAGTCCACCTAGTACTCCCTGACAGTTCGTGATAAAAAGGTGCAAAACCTAACACCTTATAGCCCTAAGTGTAAAACATGTACATACATAAGCTGTTGTGCAGGAAAAGAGAAATATTAGTAGGGTTTAAAACAGGATAAAAGCTTTATATAGTAATTGTGATAAGATAAGATCAGTTTTATTTAAAGTCGGCAAGAAAGCAACATTATAACATAAGCTCTGAAGAGCTTTTGAACCGACTATAACAGCATGATGAAAACAGTAAGAACATATTATATAGAAGCTGTAAAAAAGAGAGAGAACTCAAGCAGGTCATGATTAAAACTATGCTGGATTTGCTGATCTTGACCCAAGGGTCTAAAAACTGCCATAAAAAAGAAGATCTGTATAAAACACTGAAAAGAAAAAAGGACACAACTGTGTTTTGCTAGAAAATGGTTTTAAAATATTATCATCCCAAATCAGATTTGGAGAGAACTAATCAGCAACTCCTTCACAGATGTACAAATTATAAAAACATTTAAGGATTAAAACAATTAAGCAATAGACATATAGAAACAAACACAAGGAGCATTATAAGCTGATTAAATGATACATCTACAAGTACATGCAAGTGTGATGGGAACAAAGGCAAGCACATTTAAGCAATATCAATCAACAAAATAATAATGGTAAATTGCATTAGCAAAGAACAAACAAAAAACAAATCAGCAAATAAATAAGTAAAAGAGCAAAATAATAATGATACATTGCATTAGCACAGAGCAAACAAAAACAAATCAGCAAATAAATGAGAACAAAGAGCAAGGAAAGACAATTCATAAATAAATAAGGGAGGACATACACAAAATTTACATTGAAAAATATTGGCAGCAACCCCTTTGCTGTGTCCCTCCTTACGAACATGCAACACACTTACAATCAGCTCCTGTCCATGAGGACATCAACCTCTTGAACTGATTGAAGCTTGTTGCAGTTCTGTAATCGTCTGGTAAAGAGTTACACAGCACGGGGGCAGCATACCTAAAAGAGTTCTTACCGTAGGTTGTTGTTTTTACTCTAGGAACCTGTAAAATATTTGAATACCTGAAGTTAAAACTTGATTTTTTATGACAAGATCTGAAAGAACAACTGGTGAAATTTCATTGAAAATTCTGTAAGTTTCCATTGCCATTATTCTCATTCTTCTAATATGTAAGCTAGGTAAATTTACTTTTGTTAAGAGATCTTTATAACTGGAAGAGTAGTCATTGTATACAAATCTTAATGCCCTTTCTTGCAGTTTTTCCATTTTTTAGTGTTGTATTCTGAACAAAAGTGCCATGCCATCGGGCAGAAATTAAAGTTTGAAAGTATAAATGTATGAAAAATTGTAAGTTTGTTAAGCTTGTTCATGTTATTTCCAAGTCTTTGAAGAATATATAATTGCCTACCTGCTTTTTTACAAATATTACCAATATGGAAATTAAAGTTAATCAATATCAACACCTAATAATTTAACTGTTTCTTCACACGTTATGCTGCTCGAACCAATTTTAAAAACCGGATTTTTTGCAAAAGTTTTTTTACCAACTGCTATTGATTGGAATTTATCAGGATTTGCTTGCATCTTATTAAAATTAAACCAGTCTATAAGGATATTACTCTCTATTTGTAAAATATGGATTAAATTGTCAAAATCTGGTGAATGAAAAGATACGGTATTATCGTCTGTATAATTGTATAATGTGCTTTTTTCTATAAAGTAGAAGATATCATTTATAAAAATGTTAAAGAGCAAAGGTCCTAATATAGATCCTTGGGGTACCCCTGGGGTACCCCTTTATTTATTTTTGCCGAAAAACTGACAATATTTCCAATCTAATTTTGAAAGAAGAATCTCATGGGGGAGGCAGTCAAAGGCCTTAGATAAATCCATTAAAATAGCCGCTACATATTCATTGTTGTCAAATTGCCTGTCTCCGTCCTCCAGCAGTCTAAGAAGAGTTGTCTGGCAACCATGACCTTTTCTAAATGCACAAAGAAAGTTATCAAAAATGTTATCAAATCATGCAGTAAGTTGTTCGGCTAATACCTCTTCAAAGATTTTGGATGGTACTGGTAAAATACTGACGGGTCTGTAATTTGATTTTGTTAAAACATCATTTTTCTTAAATAGGCGGGTAACTTGAGCTTGCTTAAGCCTATCAGGAAATATGCCAGTTGCTATTGAATAATTTATTAAATGTGTAATGGGTTGCAAGAGAGAAGGTTTTCCATACTTCATTAGTTTAACTGAAATTGTATCTGCACCTGTAGCCTTTTTACTGTTAAACTTCTCTATTTTTTTATACACTATGTTTTTGTTAGTGTACATGAATTCAAAATTATTTTACTGAAATTGTTTTTCATTAATTTTTTCCAAACTAGAGACGTTCATACGGTGACTCTGTATCTCTCTGTATCTGTTCGAGTACGTAGAAGGACTACTTCTGGTATAGAGGCTAGAAGTGATCTGGGAGGGCTTTCTTAAAACCCTCGACTGTAGATGCGCGCACTACACTGTCCTCTAGGTGGTTCCAATACACAAGTGTTTCCACGAAAAAAGACTTTTTAAATTGATTTGTGTGAGCATGCGGTATTATGTACGAGCGAGAGTTATTGGATATCTGTCTGTCTAGTATATTAGATGTTGTAAAGTTTGTATACGATTTCACCTTTATTGATCGTCTGGTTGGTTTATTTAATTGTCAGGTAATTATTTGCGTCCACTGCTGGCACCATACCCCCTGCTATCTTGTAGAGCATCACCAATCTGTTGTAAACACGACGATTTTGTAAAGAGTTGAGTTTAAGAGTGTTAAGCATCTGTGTTACACATCCTTCTTCTTGAGATTTCTAATTATTTAAGATAAAACGAGCACCCAGACGTTGAATTTTTTTCCAGTTTATCAATATCTTTCTTCAGATATGGGTCACATACTATCGAACCATATTCCAGTTGTGATCTTACTAAGGCAATGAAAGCTGTTTTCCTGCATTCCATCGGGCAATGTTTCAGATTACGTCTCAAGAAACCAAGCGTTGAGTTAGCTTTTTTACAAATATTTGTAATGTGATTTGACAAAGTTGAATCATTTGATATAAGTAATCCGAGTCATATTTTGTTATTTATTTCTTATTATACCGCAAATTGATATTTTCATCATTTATTTTCTTCAATTAGTGTTTGGTGGTATATCAATATATAATAGCAGAGCTACCGGCGCCGCAAAGCGGCGCCGACAGCGTCGCATTACGATTAAACGTATGAAAAATAAAATGAATAGAGAGATCTAACTGTGTATACTATCGAGTTGAAAATTCGTGGTACTTTTTGGAATCGGTGTTGTTCGGATTTTTTCAAGTACACTATGCACATAGTAATTAATCAGTAAAGACGTCAGTAGACGCTTACTGTTTACGGTTGACAAAAGCGTCTCGCTTACTGCTTTGAATATTGAATAAAAATGCAAATGAGCGTTTGATAATAAGAAATTAATGCTAAATACATTTTCTACGAAGAAAAAAAGAAATAAAACACAATATTTTCAGTTTGAAACGACTTCTGTCACCCTGCCATTACTGAACTTTATTATATATACATGTACTTATGTTTGTCTCACGACGTTATAACTCCACAATGGTGTAGTGGTTACCGAGTTCGCGTTGTAATCCGGAGGTCGTGAGTTCGAACCTCACCTGGACCAGATTATTTTTTTTAATTTTTACTTTTTATTTCATTTTTTTGTATTATTGTGAGTTTTGAAAATATTGTATAACTAAAGTCTATTGTAATTAAATTTGGAACATTAACTTTTTACATTAAGTCCTCATTGCCCAACATTCACACGCAAAGACACAGAATTCCTTTGGCTATTGGCCTAATGAGATTCTGTTAGGTTTGAAATTTTCAAAGTTCAAGCTTTTCAATTTGAAGCAGTTATCATTTTGTGACTGGTTTCCAGTATGATAATAAGTTATGTAAAATTGTTGATGCAGTGCGTTTTAATAAGAATAACAGAAATTATTCAAATACGTTTTTTTTCTTTATCTTGGTGCAGATGTTAATCTATACCAGACTTTCTTTTGATTATATACAGAATATTTGTAGAGTTTTCACATGTCGAGAATTAATCTTGATGCAGTCTAAAACATGCATTCAGAAAACATGAATTATCATTAATAATTTTAATAGATCTAAAGAACGTAAACTTCCTAAACGAATCCATAATTCCAGATAATTCCAGCACCACTCCTTTAATTTTTAACGGGCACTGGTGATTTTTCATGGGAGCTCTGCCTTATAGGTAGCACCTACTTTCATATTAAAGTGTTATGACCATATCGAGGGTTCAACGCAATAAGGGCGTATCTACATATGATTATTATATGTAGATACGCCCTTATTGCGTTGAACCCTCGATATGTTAGTTCTTTCCACGGAAAGTAAAGTTATCTTTCCGTGGAAAATGTTTCTTCCGATATTTGTACAATCTGCATTCAAGATGTCTGCGCCCATGAGATAATATGTTTTGTCAACGGATAAATCAAATCTAGAGGTTGAAAATGACTTACAAAGAAGAACACGAAGCCTTTGTCAGTGGTACGAAAGGCACTAATGTGCTGCACATAGCTGTTACAGGAATTGCCTGTCTGTTACCTGTCTACATCAGAGATGTTTGTGTCGCGGCAGTCCCAGGTCTGGCCAAGTTCAAGGAAAACTTGTGGTAAAAAATAAGTTTTTTTAAACTGATGGAAAACTGTAGAATCAATGTCCTAATATGAAATTAGGTGCTACCTAAAAGGCAGAGCTCCCTTGAAAAATCACAGTGCCCCTTAAAAATTAAAGGAGTGGTGTTGGAATTGTCTGGAATTATGGATTCTTGACATGTGAAATACTCGAAAGATATTCTGTATATAATTAAAAGAAAGTTCGATATAGATTAAAATCTGCACCAAGATAAAGAAAAAAAACGTATTTGAATAATTTCTGTTATTCTTATTAAAACGTACTATATCAACAATTTTACATAAATTTATTATCATACTGGAAACCAGTCACAAATGATAACTCCTTCAAATTGAAAAGCTTCAAACCTAACAGAATCTCATTAGGCCAATAGCCGAAGGAATTCTGTCTCTTTGCGTGTGAATGTTTGGCAATAAGGACTTAATGTAAAAAGTTAATGTTTCAGTTCCAAAGTTAATAGAAATTAGAATTTACGTAATCCTGGAAATGACTATTGTAATTCTTTTAAATGTCATTTATATTGTCAAATATTGTTCTTTCTGAAAGGAAGAATGATTGTGTCCAACTTTCATAAAAAAATACTGCTATAATAGACGCCTGGTATGGGAAAATTACTATCATTTACATGACTGTACAAGGCTTGTTTTAAACCCAAAAGACTAGCAATTTTTAAAAGTTAATGATCAGAATTTTACCTAGAGAAAAACGGTGTTTGCCGAAATTCTCGAAAAACCCTGTTTATTTACTGAACTTCTAAGTTAACATTTCTATGGCCTTTTTATGGTTAATCTTTTAGCACTATGGAATAGAGATGATAGTAAGAACCTTTTTGATGTTTATTGATAATTCATCGCCAATAGTTTTAGTTTTTTTGATAAACTCTGGTCAGTGATTTTAAAGCTAACGGATGAAATATATGCGAAGGGGAGAGGAGCATTATTTGCTTTTCACAGTTCAATGCCTGTATATTTTGATCTTAAAGCTTTTTTTTAAAGTTATGTCTACTGGCTACTGCACAGGCACTACATTGGAACCTGACATCAAAACTAAACACTTGTTAAATTTCACATGAATGACTTTAGTTATACAATATTTTTAAAAGTCATAATAATACAACAAAAAAACTGAAATAAAAAAAGGGATTGAGAAAAAAATCTGGTCCAGGCGAGGTTCGAACTCACGACCTCAGGTTTTCAACGCGAACTCGCTAACCACTACACCACTGTGGAGTTATGACGTCATCGTGACAAACATAAGTTTATATAATAAAGTTCGGTAATGGCAGCATGACGAAAGTCGTTTCAAAATGAAAATATTGTGTTTTATTTCTTTTCTCTTCGTAGAAAATGTATTTAGCACTTATTGTTTATTATCAAACGCGCATTAACATTTTTATTCAATATTCAAAGCAGTAAGCGAGACGCTTTTGTCAACCGTAAACAGTAAGCGTCTACTGACGTCTTTACTGATTAATTACTATGTGCATAGTGCACATGAAAAAATCCGAACAACACCGATTCCAAAAAGTACCACGAATTTTCAACTCGATAGTATACACAGTTAGATCTCTCTATTCGTTTTCTTGTTCATACGTCTAACTGTAATGCGACGCTGTCGGCGCCGCTTTGCGGCGCCGGTAGCTCTGCTATTACACATAATAATTGCATCAATGAGGTCCCATTGAGAGAAACCCAAACAGTTACCGCAGTAACACGATGTTAGTCAAAGAGTCCAGCCATCTGGATTGGACAGGCTGGTAACATTGCCCGATCGGGCTTTGGACATAAAAATAATATTTCTTGAAAAACAATGAAGATATTTTCTTCAAACTTAGTCCATTTGTTAAGCATAACATATGATACAAACTAAAATAAAAATAACTTGGTTGCCTTCAGTTTTGGTAGAATTATTTCCCCTTTTCATATTTTTATGATGCATAATATTTGAAGTCCAAAAAAATGTTCTAATGCTAAGTTTAAAACAAAAAAGGATTCAATGGCTTTCTAATGCTTTAAATTATTGCGCTAGTACATAAATGTATACATTTTAATGTGCTCTCACTTACAATTTTATAGAGAAAAGTAAGTTGAAAAAAAAATGTTCAAACATCTGTACTAGAAACAAAGTATTAACCCTAAATATACTGGTTGGGACCCATTTTCCGGACAGGACCATTTTCCAGACACATGTAATATCCGTTTTATTTCGTTGTTATTCATGTAATTGTTTCATCTAGATCATTTAGATGTTTGTTCTTCATGTCTACAACAAACCACTATTTTATAAGGCTGTATAATGTTTGGGTTTTTGATGATAACTCACCTGCATTTACAAAACAACTTTCTATCTTAACGGGACATGAAGATAGCATTGCGCATGCGCAGTAGTTCACACATGCCGAGGTATCAAGTGGGGAAGAAATAATCAAACTACATGATGATTGTCTGCTAATAACATGTTCTACTTTTAATTTCACGCTAAAAGTTACGTAAGATGCAGGGCTGTCGATTTTTGCACTAATTTTATTCTATATCTATTGGAATTATCAAGAATTCGTATAAGACGAAATTCGAGTTTTTATAGTCAAACCAGGTCTGCTTCCGTAGCTGCTGTTGAACGTCGGGTTATGTTTCATGTGCAATTTTGAAGAGATAAATGATAAAGAAATGTGTAGAAATAGTTTAATTACTTATTTTGATATCAAATTAACAACAAAACGCCGTCAAAATATTTGTCCGGATACTGGTTTACCTGAAAGGAAAAAAACTTACTTTAGTGACCCCATTTAAGGCCCCATGGAACCCATATTTTACGTCACAACGCGATGCTGATTACAACATCGGATGTGGAAGGAGCTGAAGTTTGTGCAGTGTGGGCTTCATTTATGTCAAATATCTTTTTTAGGGAATAACGGAGCCGAAATATGAAAATGTGTCCGGAAAATGGTTCCCAACCAGTATAGAAGAAAGGTATTGGCGCAAAAGTTTGGAGCAATAGAAAGCCATTGAACCCTTTTCTGTTTTAAGCATTTTGCATTAAAACATTTTTTTTTGGACTTCAAAAATTATGCATCATAAAAATCTGAAAAAGGGAAATAATTCTAACAAAACTGAAGGCAACAAAGTTATTTCTAACTTAATATGCATCATATGTTATGCTTAATAAATGGACCAAGTTTGAAAAAAATATCTTCATTATTTTTCAAGAAATATTAGTTTTTATGTCCAAAGCCCGATTGGGCAATGTTACCAGCCTGTTGGATGCCTACTAAGCCTGCATTGGAGCCGTCCAGTAACCGGATGCCTAGCCTTTTAGTCGGTTCAAAAGGACTTGGAGTGTTTATGTTGTATTATTACTTATCTTGATTCTCAACACTTTTCCAAAGTTATTTCCTTGTAGTTTGAAGTATTTGCTTTCATAAAAAAATAGAGGACAATTTAACACAACAGGATATATTATAATTATGTGTTTGAATTTTCAACTCCTATGTCACACTTTTTCCTCATTATTTTGAAAACAACCCCTATTACGAATCATGTTCTTAACTGTGAAAAAGAAGTATCTTTTCCACTAAAGTAATGTTTACAATTAAATTTCATTTTAAGTAACTTACAGTATTTAAAGACTAACCAAGCAACGTTATCAGTGTCCAAAAGGACACAGGGTAAGAACAGTGAAAAGCATGATTTGGGACTCAAACCAGAGACCACATAAATTTTAAAAGCTATTTTGCTAATATACTTTTTAGTCAAAGTGAATCAAGTGTAAAACTGTGACACAGGATACAGGAGAAGTCAAAGAAGGTAGTAGAATAGTTAGAATCACAAAGCTGATGTTACCTGTTGCTGAAGTTTTCATTTGAAGTTTTACCAGCTGTTATAGCTATGTATCATTTCTTGGGGTCACTCCTAACATTTTAGCTTAAAATCTTTATCCAATTTTAGTTCCTAAAATCTTAAGAGGTTTGTATCTTTTTTTGTGCCCCCAAAATTTTTAGGGGGACACTTGGAGTTGTTAGTCGGTCTGTCCATCTCCTCTCCCCCCTCCCCTCCTCCCTCTCCCTCTCCTCTTTTGATAGTGTTAAAAACAAGAGGGCCAATATGGCCCTAGGTTGCTCACCTGAGATAGTGTTAAAAACAAGAGGGCCAAGATGGCCCTAGGTCGCTCACTTAAGAAACACATTTAACAGTGTAAACATGTTTGACATAGTGATTTCATGGAAACAAATATTCTGACCAATTTTCATTAAGATTGCATAAAAAATGTGGTCTCAAGTGTAAACAAGCATTTTCTTCAATTTGATCTAGTGACCTAGTTTTTGAGCTAAGATGACCTACATTCAAATATGACCTAGATTTGATCAAGGCAATCATTCTGGCTAAATTTCATTAACCTCGATTGAGAAATACAGCCTCTATCGCATACAAAACGTTTTTTAACCAGGTTTTCAAGGAAAACCTGAGTTATTAGATTGGGGTAGATGTCTGTCGGGCGGGCGGGCGGCGGTGGCGGCGGCGGGGTCAAACTGGTGTTTCCGGTCAATAACTTTTGTTTCGGTAAAGATATTTGAATAAAACTTGGTATGTATGTAGCTTATATCAAGACAAAGGCTGGGATTGATTTTTGGGTTTCTGGGGTCAAGTTCAAGGTCACTGTTATTTTAAATAGAAAAAGGGTTTCCGGTCAATAACTTTTGTTTCGGTAAAGATATTTGAATAAAACTTGGTATGTATGTAGCTTATATCAAGACAAAGGCTGGGATTGATTTTGGGGTTTCTGGGGTCAAGGTCAAGGTCAAGGTCACTGTTACTTAAAATAGAAAAAGGGTTTCCGGTCAATAACTTAACTTAGGAATGAGCTATCATGATGAAACTTGGTGTATAGAAAACTTATATAAAGTTGTAGCTTGGGATTGATTTTTGGGTTTCTGGGATCAAGGTCAAGGTCATTGTTACTAAAAATAGGGTTAGGGTTAGCATATCTTCTACATGCATGGAGGGATTTTGATGAAAGTTGGCACAATTGTTCACCATCATGAGACGGAGTGTCATGCGCAAGAACCAGGTCCCTAGGTCTAAGGTCAAGGTCACACTTAGAGGTCAAAGGATACAAGAATGAAAACTTTGTCCGGAGCATATCTTCTTCATGCATAGAGGGATGTTGATGTAACTTGGCACAATTATACACCATCATGAGACGAAGTGTCTTGCGCAGTTCCCTTCTTTAGAATTACTTCCCTTTGTTGTTACTATAAATAGCTTATATTGTAACTTTTTCATTACTAGACGTAGGGAAAAATCGAGACCACTTTTTTGTAGTACAACATGCATGTTACATCCAATTTTGAGGTGTATTTTGACCAATCTCTACCTGGTAAGGATTTCTGTGTGGACTTAAATTTTTTTTTTTTTTTTTAAGATTAACTTCCCTTAGTTGTTACTATAAATAACTTATATTGTAACTTTTTTTATAATTGACTGTAGGGAAAAACCAAAACCACTTTTCTGTGGTACAACATAGTTGTTACTTTGTAATTTTAGGTGTATTTTAAGGTATCTCTACCTGGTAAGGAGTTTTTTTGTGGACTTAGAAAAACAAAAGAATTACAATGATTACTAAACAACCACAAAATTAAAATTACATCTGCAAATACAGGTGCTAGAGTAAAAATATTTGCTGTGACGGGCGTATATTGTGACATTCTGGCACTCTTGTTTATTATGAAAAGTGTTGAAAACCTGGTTTTGTGGCATTGCCGCGTTTCTTGTCTTTGATATATCCTAGCAACCTAGTTTTTGACCCCAGATGACCAATATTCAAACTTGACCTTAATTTCATCAAGGCTAGCATTCTGACCATATTTCATGAAGATCAATTGAAAAATACAGTCTCTATTGCATACACAAGATTTTTCTTTGATTTGACCTAGTGACCTAATTTTTGACCACAGATGACCCATATTCTAATTTGACCTAGATTTCGTCAAGTCAATCATTCTGGCTAAATTTTTATGAATATCCAGTGTAAAATGCAGCCCCTGTTGCATACACAAGGTTTTTCTTTAATTTGACCGGGTGACCAAGTTTTTGACCCTAGATGACCCATATTCAAACTCCACCTAGATTTCATATAGACAAACATTCTGATGAAATTTCATAAAGATCCGGTGTAAAATGCAGTCCCTATGGCATACTCAAGGTTTTTATTTGATTTGACCTGGTGACCTAGTTTTTGATCCCAGATGACCCATATTCAAACTTCACCTAGATTTTATCACGGCAGTCATTCTGACCAAAATTCATGAAGATCAATTGAAAAATACAGCCTCTATCGCATACACAAGGTTTTTCCTTGATTTGACCTAGTTTTTGACACCAGATGACCCATTTTTGAACTTGGCCTAGATTTCATCAAGATGATCATTCTGACAAAATTTCATGAAGATCAGTTGAAAAATACAGCCTCTATCGCATACACAAGGTTTTTCTTTGATTTGACCTAGTGACCTACTTTTTAACCCCAGATAACCCATTTTCGAACTCAGCCTAGATTTCATCAAGGTAATCATTCTGACCAAAATTCATGAAGATAAAATGAAAAATACAGCCTCTATCGCATACACCAAAGAAGTATAGAATACACAGAATGGCAACTGGCTGTAATCTCGCGTGATCTCGTGTCAGGCGTGAATTGGCGTTATCTCAGTAAAAACAAACATCGGCGAGCATGGAGTTACAATTTGTACCTTTAAAACTACATTTAAAATACATGTTGGCTTCTAAAACAACATTAGTTTAATGTGAAATAGTCTTAAGACACAAAGTACACGTTTCTTGCCATCAAAAGAAGCGTGGTCATACATAGATAATTAATTTACCGTTGAATAATTGCTTTCGCATACAAAATGGCGCGTGGAGAAAGTGTCACTTCCGGTAAACGAGATCTCATTCAGTTGTCACGGGATGTAAGCGAGATTTGCTCTATATGCCTTTCAAGTTGCCGATCTATTTATTTTTATAGCTCTTTGCATACACAAGGTTTTTCCTTGATTTGACCTAGTGACCTAGTTTTTGACCCCAGTTGACCCATTTTCAAACTCGGCCTAGATTTCATCAGGGTTTATCATTCTGACCAAAATTCATGAAGATCAGTTGAAAAATACAGCCTCTAACGCATACACAAGCTAAATGTTGACGGATGACAGACAGACGCCGGACATTGAGCAATCAGAAAAACTCATCAGGTGAGCTAACAAGAAGGATTTACAGATAAAAGCAGTTTAAAATGCAGTTTTACCTGCCTCAGGCAGTAGGGCAGTTAAAGCAGTTTAAAATGCTTGAACGTTTTGTGTTATATATTTCACCTAGAGTCATGAAACCTATGTACAGTGACAGGAAGTGGAAAGCACCAGTGTCCTGTGGACACACATGTAGTTTAATTATGTTTCACAGTATCATGAACTTACACACTTTGAATCAATCTCTAAACAGACAAACCAAAAGTAATCATAGAGCTAATGACTTCAAAATGATAAAGGACACACTAACAGAAATGAAATGTCTTAACCATCAGTTGGCAAAAAAGGTGACCGCCTGCACCCAAAATGCCAAAAATTGTTAAGAAAAGATAGTTCTAATTTCTAGCTCAAATCATCTACTTCAAATTTTATATGTCCTCTGCTTAGACCATTTATGATTTACAGCTTTCATAGCTCTCATGATACAACTGTAGGTCATCTAAATAATTTTAATAAGAGATTGCTGGAATGAGGATTTGTCGCCATTACATTTACCATCATATTTTTAATTTTATTTCAGGCTTGGACTGTTGCTAGATTTCATAGCAGTCATAGTTCCACTGCAGTTCACCATGTCAGTATTCAGTGAAAATTCCTTCCAATGTCTCTTCATCTTCTTCATGAGTTTTGCTTTAATATTCAACATCAAAATGAGGCAGAAAGCAATCAGATCTGTTAGAGAAAAGGTAACTCTTACAGATGTTAAGATGGGCAACAGGAGACCATTTATCACATATTACAGAGCATATGCAAATGTGATAACTGCATTTTCAATCCTTGCTGTGGACTTCAAGATATTTCCAAGATATTTTGCAAAGGCAGAGACATATGGAACAGGGTTGATGGATGTTGGAGTAGGCGGCTTTCTTATCACAAATGCTGTGGTATCACCTGAGGCTAGAGGAATAATAGCAACTGACAGGTGAGTTTATGTAGTTAGTATACAGCTAGTTATTTTTATTTGTTTAGTATGGGATTTACACAGTTTTTCAGTAGTTTAATAAACAAACAGTTTACCAGTATTCCTAGAAATGAAGACAGAATTTTATTAATTCTTATGTTAAGTTATTAGTAACTTATATATTTAATATACTGTTGTGCTATTTTGCAGTAGTTGCATACTTTTACTAAAATTAAATTCTTTAGATCTACACAGAAACATAGAAACATGCTGATAACAGTGAAACTTTGTTGTTTATAAATATATTTGTAGAAAAATGTTATATTTTTTTAATCCACAGAGTTGTGCCATCAGTATTAAAGTCCCTGAAGTCTTCCATTCCACTGATAGTGATAGGTATGGTACGAGTACTGGCAGTGAAATCCACAGACTATCAGGAACACGTCACAGAGTATGGTGTACATTGGAACTTCTTTTTCACACTAGCTGCTGTCAAGGTATTATTGCCTTTTTATACTGTAACATTACCACTTGTATATCTTAAATAAATAGGAATTGACAGAAATCATGTTGCTACCCCTTCTATAAAATGTTGGACTGATTTTAATAAATAAGTGTTGGAAATATCTATGCCTGAGAATTTTATAAGGTTTGTAAATATACCTTCTCACAGAAGATTCAGGCACGTGTCCAGGTGGGGGGGCAGGGGGCCCGGGCCCCCCCAGCTGGCTGGCTAGTTACGATTTTTATTACTATGGGCCCCTCAATTAACAAATTTATACACCAGCGCAACTGGCTTGATTTGACAGCAATACACAGGCTAAAGAGCCATAAAACCGTGTCCAGTAGTGGAAATTAGCCCCAGGCATGTCACAGGTAAAAGTTTATCTGTGCATGCTTCATTGATCGCTTGATCAGTACTTGTTTGGGTAGTGGAGAAACTATTATGTATTTTACTCTTTGGAAGTGTTATAAAATGATCATTACATTGTTGGTTTTGTTAAGTAAATCATAAAATGAATTTGAAAATTGAAACATTATGATGGTTGTATTTTGTTTTTAAAATTAAGGCACATTCCCCAAATTTATTAAATTGATACATATTTATCCTATCTTTTTATTTTACAACAATTATGAATTTGAAACTACTGTATCAATTTTACTCTTTTGGGTCCAATAACCTTACTTAAAAACTCTCATCGTTTTAAAAATAGTTTCTCAGTAAATCTTACAAAACGTATCTAAAACTCGTTACTTATGAGGGGTTTTATACATAAAAATATTTAATATGTGCTGTGATGTTATAGTTTGTACAGTCAAAGAAGTATAAAATACACATCTATTTATTTTTATAGATCTTTGGTACAGTTCATTGTTATTTGAAATCTGTGATGTAAATAGTAATTGTCATAATACTTCGTTTGTTTTGTTGGAAATCTAAAAACATTTGGCCATGTTGCAAATAGGATACCCTTAATAATTAGACTAGCCTCGAGACTGATAATTACGATATTTCTATGATTTTTTTTTTATGTTCATAGAGACAAAGGCCAGTCTATTCTAGAGATTTTCTAAGAGGACTGATGTTAAAATTGTAATATTGGACATAGTATATAGACTGGCTCAGTTCACTACATGAAATCATAAAAATGTGAAAAAAAATCATCATAGTCTAGGAGCTAGTCTACTTAATAATCATCTTAAAACTTCAACATTTTTTTTCAACTGGGTATCATACAGAAAAATAAGTCCATACACTGTGACTGTACAATCATACATACATTGAAAAGGCTTGATGAAATGATTAAAAAGTAGACTTTTCCTTAAATATATAATACATTCATGCATCCTTAAAGGTGTTTCAGGTAGCAGGAAAATGCATCTATTCATGTGCCATATTAAAAAAATTTCACAATCGGGAGGGGTACCCCTCCCGAACCCACCCCAGGTTGGGCACCCCCCAGCAATCAAATCCTGCACACGGCCTGAGGTTACTTTCAATTTTATGACTAATTTCAAGAGAATCAAAATAGATCTTCAAGATGAGTTTATTATCATTATTGTTACAAGTATCAAAAAAAAATGTGAATGTATTAAATAATAGGCTATTTTAACAGTAGCTTGATTTGGAATGTATTTAACTCTTACATATTTTACAAACTAGATCGTACCAGGCTCACAAGCCAGACTTGATAAAATCCACTCGAGTTGAATACAGCAGGTCAAATCAAGTTACAGTTATAATCTTATTTTGCACACAGAATAATTTTGGAGTATTTATGATGACTTAAAAGTTACTTATCCCAATAATGTAGAATAAAACTTTGATCCAGCATAAAAATTGAAAACACAGAAGTTCACTTTGGAAGTAACTGATAAATCAATAAATGCTACTGTTGTTTCAAAGCCTGAATATAATAACAAAAGTGTTTACTCTACAGAGGACATATTTTCTACCTCAGCTTCATCAAAACTTGGTCAGAATATTTGTCTATGAAATCTAGGATATATTTGAATCTAAGTCATCTTCAGTAAGCTTTTGTGAGCACCACTATCCTGTCACTCCATCGTTAAAAAGTTACTGCTAACTCATTGGAGACCTCATTTCTAGAGCAGTCTTCATAAACTTTACTTTTAAGTGCAGTTTACATAACATAATAAAGCATTGTGTAACATTAGCAACTGGTATATAACATAAAACCAACACATGTGTAACATAACCAACTGGTATGTAACGTAACTAACTAGTATGTAACATTACCAACCAATGTGTACACATAACCAACTAATATGTAACATAACCATCCAGTGTGTTCACATAATCAACTAGTATCCAATGTGTAACATAACCAACTAGTTGTAACTTAACCAGCCAATATGTACACATAACCAACCAGAATGTAACATAGCCAACCAATGTGTACACATATTCAATCAGTATGTAACATAGCCAGCCAATGTGTACACATAACCAACCAGTATGTAACATAGCCAACCAATGTGTACACATATTCAACCAGTATGTAACATAGCCAACCAGTGTGTACACATAGCCAACCAGTATGTAAATTAACCAACCAATGTGTACACATATTCAACCAGTATGTAACATAGCCAACCAATGTGTACACATATTCAACCAGTATGTAACATAGCCAACCAGTGTGTACACTTAGCCAACCAGTATGTAACATAGCCAACCAAGGTGTACACATAACCAACCAGTATGTAACATAGCCAACCAATGTGTACACATATTCAACCAGTATGTAACATAGCCAACCAATGTGTACACATAGCCAACCAGTATGTAACTTAGCCAACCAATGTGTACACATATTCAACCAGTATGTAACATAGCCAACCAATGTGTACACATATTCAACCAGTGTGTAACATAACCAACCAATGTTTACACCAGTTTGTACATCATATTACTTTTTTGTGGGTGCTGTAAGAATCTTGCTGATTGATACATGTTCTGAATACAAAGAAAGTTATTTCCCTTGTTCTTTCCAAAGTTAAAACTTCTTCAATATAACGGTAGTTATCCTGTGATGACATTTCAAATTAATTATTTATAATGAAGTGTTATTCTACAAGAAGCGTTTAATCATAGGATTTCAAGATAATATGTAGTTATTATTGTTTACTTCTGTAAATTGTTTAAGAAGAAACATTGCCAATTTATTCTACTGTTTAATATGATAGAATTATAGTGACGTTGTGCACAAAATGGCCATTGGTTGTCCAAGTTTCTTTTTAAAAAATTTCCATTATAGTTTAGGGCAATAAAAGTTTTTTTGTTTACTTTCTGTGTAGCTGAAAATTGTTTTGATCAACTTATCAAGTCGTTTTTTTGCCATGTCTATTACATAACCCAGATTATAAGTTTGATTTTGTTGTTATAGAATTGGTTTGTTTGCATGTATATTACAGGTAGGATGTACATTGTTGTTTTGCACTGTGTCACCAAGGTTATGGAACATTGCAGCAGTGTTGATAATAGCCATATACCAGGTGAATAACATTTTACTGCCCATTTTTACCAGTAAACATTTCTACAATAAGGGGAGAATAAATGTAACTAAATTTGGTTCAGCTATTTTAAGAATAGTTAGAGCTATTGCACTCACCCATGGGTCACCATCTGCATCCAAGTCAGAATCAAAGTTTGGTTATATTTTGTATGTATGCTGGTATCTCAGTAACCATGGGTAGGAATAAATTGAAACTAAACACTCGTTTACTGTGATGATATTACATGCACTGCACAAGTCCCACAACTCTGTGTTGCTTTGTCACAGAGATATGCCACTTTTGCAGCTTAGTAATTTTTTGGTGAAACCTGTTACTAGTATTAAGTATCATAAGATGGGAAAGTTTTATACTTGTTTATGTTTGTGTTCTCATTTTAATCTTATTGTAGTGAAAAGGCTTTTGAATAGTTGAACATTGCTGTCCTCTGACAGCTTTTGTTTTATTTAAGGATTTAAGCTTGAAACATGATTTATTATTGGAACACTTGCAGCATGTGTTGTCCACTTAAGTAGTTTGCTCTCTAGCTTGAGCAATTCTTAGCCAATGTTCACCGAAACTTGGTCACAATCTTTATGGGCATATAATTATAGCCATTTTTGATAACGGGCTGGATTCTCCAAGTCTTCCTATAATTATGGCCCTTGAATAATATAAATTTGCAAAAATTGACAGTGTCCACTTGATAACTTAGCAGTTCTTACCCACTGTTCAACAAACTTAATCAGAATGTTTATGTCAAATTATCTTCGATAACCATCCAGATAGTCTTTGCTACTCCTGAGTTATAGTCCTTGAATTTGTTGTAAATTGGCAATATAGTCTGCTCAATAAGTAGAGTATTTTAAAAGTAAAAAATAATTTGCTCTGACAGGTGTATATTTAAGACAGTTTGCCACTCTTGTTAATGCCATATATTCAGATATAAGGTCATTTATCTATTTTTCATGACTGTGTCATAACTGTAGTATTTTTTGATTGATGTACAGTTGAAACTCACTTGTCTCATAATACAGGCTATCTCAAAAATATTTTCAAGTCCCATCCTAAAAACATGTACACAAAATACATTTGAGCCATGCCATGAGAAAATCAACATAGTGGGTATGCGACCAGCATGGATCCAGACCAGCCTGCGCATCCGCGCAGTCTGGTCAGGCTCCATGCTGTTCGCTTTTAAAGCCTACTGGAATTGGAGAAACCGTTAGCGAACAGCATGGATCCTGACCAGACTGCGCGGATGCGCAGGCTGGTCTGGATCCTTGCTGGTCGCAAACCCACTATGTTGGTTTTCTCATGGCACGGCTCATTTTAAGTCCAATCTCAATTATCTCCAGGTAAAATGCTCAGTCCCATTGAATAAGAGATACTGAGTTTCAGCTGTGTTTCATACTGGATACAATTTTTACTTTTCGTAAGACGGTGTCTCATGGCATATTTTTAAAAAGCCAAAGTCAAGATCAGGGGGGCACCCTAGAGTTGTCATGGTCTTTTTGTTATGCATTCCTTTCCAAAACAGGTACACATATATTACATAAGCCTATTTCTGTGTATTAATTTTTACAGCACAATTTGACATATGGTGATTTGAAGAATTATATTATAAATGGTGCTGATGGGAAAGGAGGCCGTACAGATCTTATAGATGCCAACAGAGAGGGACTGTACTCCTGTATCGGATTATTCAGCATTTATATCATGGGTGTCCAACTTGGAAAACTTGTTATGAGGAAACGGTGGGTAAAAATTAATTTTATTTCAGTTCTTTTTAAAAGTAAGCTCTTTGGTTACATTTTTCCTGTGATTTTTGAGAAGAAGGTTACAACATCCTTTGCTAGCATATAATGTCACCATGTAAAAAGGAGCTCATTGTCTTAATGTATTCATGTAATTGTATGATTAATACTTTTTTAGCTCACCTGTCACAAAGTGACAAGATGAGCTTTTGTGATCGTGCGGTGTCTGTCATCCGTCCGTCTGTGCGTGCGTCCGTAAACTTTTGCTTGTGACCACTCTAGACTTTATGAAAGTTGGTCAGAATGTTCACCATGATGATATCTAGGTCAAGTTCGAAACTAGGTCACGTGCCATCAAAAACTAGGTCAGTAGGTATAAAAATAGAAAAACCTTGTGACCTCTCTAGAGGCCATATATTTCACAAGATCTTCAAGGAAATTCATCAGAATGTTCACCTTGATGATATCTAGGTCAAGTTCGAAACTGGGTCACGTGCCTTCAAAAACTAGGTCAGTAGGTCTAAAAATAGAAAAACCTTGTGACCTCTCTAGAGGCCATATATTTCACAAGATCTTCATGAAAATTGGTCAGAACGTTCACCTTGATGATATCTAGGTCAAGTTCGAAACTGGGTCACATGCCATCAAAAACTAGGTCAGTATGTCAAATAATAGAAAAACCTTGTGACCTCTCTAAAGGCCAAATTTTTCATAGGATCTGTATGAAAGTTGGTCTGAATGTTCACCTTGATGATATCTAGGTCAAGTCGAAACTGGGTCACGTGCCGTCAAAAACTAGGTCAGTATGTCTAAAAATAGAAAAACCTTGTGACCTCTCTAGAGGCCATATATTTCACAAGATCTTCAAGGAAATTCATCAGAATGTTCACCTTGATGATATCTAGGTCAAGTTCGAAACTGGGTCACGTGCCTTCAAAAACTAGGTCAGTAGGTCTAAAAATAGAAAAACCTTGTGACCTCTCTAAAGGCCATATATTACACAAGATCTTCATGAAAATTGGTCAGACCGTTCACCTTGATGATATCTAGGTCAAGTTCAAAACTGGGTCACATGCCATCAAAAACTAGGTCAGTATGTCAAATAATAGGAAAACCTTGTGACCTCTCTAAAGGCCAAATTTTTCATGGGATCTGTATGAAAGTTGGTCGGAATGTTCATCTTGATGATATCTAGGTTAGGTTCGAAACTGGGTCACGTGCGGTCAAAAACTAGGTCAGTAGGTCTAAAAATAGAAAAAAATTGTGACCTCTCTAGAGGCCATATATTTCACAAGATCTTCATGAAAATTGGTCAGAACGTTCACCTTGATGATATCTAGGTCAAATTCGAAACTGGGTCACATGCCTTCAAAAACTAGGTCAGTAGGTCAAATAATAGAAAAACGTTGTGACCTCTCTAGAGGCCATATTTTTCATGGGATCTGTATGAAAGTTGGTCTGAATGTTCATCTTGATGATATCTAGGTCAAGTTCGAAACTGGGTCACATGCCATCAAAAACTAGGTCAGTATGTCAAATAATAGGAAAACCTTGTGACCTTTCTAAAGGCCAAATTTTTCATGGGATCTGTATGAAAGTTGGTCGGAATGTTCATCTTGATGATATCTAGGTTAGGTTCGAAACTGGGTCACGTGCGGTCAAAAACTAGGTCAGTAGGTCTAAAAATAGAAAAAAATTGTGACCTCTCTAGAGGCCATATATTTCACAAGATCTTCATGAAAATTGGTCAGAACGTTCACCTTGATGATATCTAGGTCAAATTCGAAACTGGGTCACATGCCTTCAAAAACTAGGTCAGTAGGTCAAATAATAGAAAAACGTTGTGACCTCTCTAGAGGCCATATTTTTCATGGGATCTGTATGAAAGTTGGTCTGAATGTTCATCTTGATGATATCTAGGTCAAGTTCGAAACTGGGTTACGTGCCCTCAAAAACTAGGTCAGTAGGTCAAATAATAGAAAAACATTGTGACCTCTCTAAAGGCCATATTTTTCATAGGATCTGTATGAAAATTGGTCTGAATGTTCATCTTGTTGATATCTAGGTCAAGTTTGAAACAGGGTCATGTGCGGTCAAAAACTAGGTCAGTAGGTCTAAAAATAGAAAAACCTTGTGACCTCTCTAGAGGCCATACTTGTGACTGGATCTCCATAAAAATTGGTCAGAATGTTCACCTTGATGATATCTAGATCAAGTTTGAAACTGGGTCACGTGCCTTAAAAAACTAGGTCAGTAGGTCAAATAATAAAAAAACCTTGTGACCTCTCTAGAGGCCATACTTTTCATGGGATCTGTATGAAAGTTGGTCTGAATGTTCATCATGATGATATCTAGATCAAGTTTGAAACTGGGTCAACTGCAATAAAAAACTAGGTCAGTAGGTCTAAAATTATTAAAATCTTTTGACCTCTCTTGAGGCCATATTTTTCAATGGATCTTCATGAAAATTGATCTGAATGTTCACCTTGATGATATCTAGGTTAGTTTCGAAGCTGGGTCACTTGCAATCAAAAACTAAGCCAGTAGGTATAAAAATAGAAAAACCTTGTGACCTCTCTAGAGGCCATATTTTTCATGAGATCTTCATGAAAATTAGTGAGAATGTTCACCTTGATGATATCTAGGTCAAGTTCAAAACAGGGTCACGTACCTTCGAAAACTAGGTCAATAGGTCAAATAATAGAAAAACCTTGTGACCTCTCTAGAGACCATATTTTTCAATGGATCTTCATGAAAATTGGTCAGAATTTTTATCTTGATAATATCTAGGTCAAGTTCAAAACTGGGTCACATGAGCTCAAAAACTAGGTCACTATGTCAAATAATAGAAAAAACGACGTCATACTCAAAACTGGGTCATGTGGGAAGAGGTGAGCGATTCAGGACCATCATGGTCCTCTTGTTTAGTATTTTCAGTGTTCAGTGTTTCGATTTGTGTATTAAGGTAGTTCTGCACATTCGGATCAAAATTTTATCTACAACGTAGAATTTGATTAAACCCTGATTTTTGAGATATATGCCCATGATAAAAGTGATACGTAAATTTCAAGCTGGTTTTAAGACATTATTTTGAATTATTTAACATGTCAGATGTTTTAATGTCATATTTTAATTTTAGAAAGATAGTAATGTTGCCATTGTAATCAAATTGCTCACGGGTTGCCATTAATACATAAAATGATTTTATTTCCATATGCTGAATCCAGGCTTTATTCTAAGTTATCCATATATATGACGTTAGGCCATCACTTTCAGTTTATCCAACGTGAACTACCTTAAACCGGAATAATCATTAAATTACATAATGACAATATGATTTTCTTAGAAAAGTGGCATATAAAATAGAAGTCTTCTAAAATATGCTAAGTCAATTTGATTTATTTCATGAAGGGGCAAGAAATAAAATATCCCAAACAGGGGTTTTGTCATCGAATAAATTCCTTGTTTGGAGTTAAGATGTGAAGGAATTACATCATGAGAGTGCAGCCTAAGTGATATAATAATACACATCAGAATGACAGGAAATAATTTCATTTGGTGGCAAAATCATTGTTGATATATGATTTTTATTCAAACACAATATCAAGGATTATTATCAGTATCTATGGTGACATATATCATTTTGCATGGTTTTCTTTTTCCAGTGCACCGCAATAATGTTTGACACTTTGACATAATAATTTTGACATACAAACAGTGATTTTGTTGTATGATATCACCACAGTGTCAGCCTTCTTTGGTTGTTGGGGAAAAAATTGGGTTGTTACAAAATTTTACTTATACTTTACTTACACTTAACAGAATATTTGTTAGATTGCAAGGCAAAAAGTGCTTTTTTCTTCTCAAGAATCTAATTGATCTATTGTTGTATTGTTGATATTTGTTAGTTAATATATTTAAAGGTGAGAAGCTTTGTATATTTGTATATCCATATAATTTTGAGTTGTCTCCCTTGCTACAACAAAAACAGAATATTAGCTTACTGTTTTCAGAGAAAATGTGAAGGACTGGATGAAATTGTGTTTTGCGCTAGCTCTAGTTAGCATTGTGTGCTGGGTACTCATGTACTTCACTGGCAAACATGTGGAGCCTGTCTCCAGACGTTTTGCAAATCTGGCTTACCTGCTCTGGATGGTATGTCATTGAATTTATATGAACAACTTTGAAGGTTAAGTTTATCTTCTTAGGTATATCGATAAGTTCAGAGAGTTTTAGCTTGAGTGACTATTCGAAATTTTGTAGTTTTTACAAGTAGTCTTCCATCGCTGTTGGCATTCTGTATTGGTGTCCATGTCACAAAGTTTTACATGTAAGTGGGTTTCTTAAAAGCCAAAAGTTTTAAAACTTCCCACATATCTTAGGCATCATGAGATGAAGTTACATAATTTTTAAGTTTTGGTGAATGTTTTGCATGTTTAGTAAGTCTTGATTTTTAGGAACTGTTGTCCAAAAAATTTTCAAACGGTAAAATGAAACGACCAGTCTGAGCAAGGTTCCATCTCTGGTTTATAGTTTACAAGCTTATGCCACGTTTTCAACTTAGAGAAATTTGGTAAAGCTTCTGTATGTAAGGTTGTATTGTAGGGATAATACACGTTTTTTTGTGTATTAACGTTTGCAGAAGCCCGCGGGATTGTTTGTGACCGAGACCGAAGGTCGAGGTCACAAACATATCCCAAGATCTTCTGCAGGCGTTAATACACAAAAGAAACGTGTATTGTCGCTATTCTTGCATAAAAAAACATTACACGATGACTAAATGCGTTGTTTTCATATGTGATGACTTGACGATTCCGGTACATTTTTTATTTACCATTCTTGTTGTTCTTGGAAACGGTAAACATGTTTTAAATATCCATAACCGGGGCACACATAACAACAACGCTACTAAAAGCGTGATTTGAAGGTTTTTGATCATCTTATTTTTATTTTTAGTTATTACAAACGTTACATTACACATAATTTTGCATATAACTAAAGAATTTGATAAACAGGAACACAATTATTTTAAGAATAACAACTTTACATTCGAATTATTTTGAGTACGAACAAACAGAGTACGGATGAGTACGAAGCTAGTGACTAGATTTCGAGGTTTATTATATGAATTCTGCGAACAATCAGGTTAAAACAAACCGACTGATAGTAACAAAAATCATTGATATAATACCTAAAAACGGGCAATAGCACAAGTTACACGCGATACTTATTTATTCACAGTTATTTACAATAACTGAACAGACGCTTTGTAAAGGGAGTAAACTCTAAGAGAAGCTAGTGCGTACATTGATGGGGCAGTACGTTTGGGGCTGAAAACTGATAGAGCTAAACATACTATGGATTACATAGTATCTATAATGCTACAAGAAGAGGTTATTATAGAAGAAACAAGATGCAGATGCCAAACATCAGTCTGCGCAGAAATACATACATACGTCCCTGGCAAAGCATTTCAGAAATAAAAATCATGTATTAACAGCACGTGAATTGCCTTGTTTGCACACGATTTTTCTCCCGTTTATACATGGGCGGATCCAGTGAAAAAAGTAGTTTTTATGCAAGAATAATTGGAAGGGTTTCATGTAGTCAAGCATACTATCATTAGACAGCTCTTTAACAAAAAAGTGTTGTTAAGACAGTTTTCTCAGAACTGGACTGTTTAAAATAAAGATGTTTGATAAAGAAATTTCTGTATTCATTTGCTTTGAAATAAACAATATAAAATTTCCTCGTTAATTTCACTTTTTTGGCTGAGTAGTAAGGTGGCAGACTTTGATTTCGTTTCCCCTCACACCTACTCAAAAGTTTTATTGTTGTTTTTTTTTTCAGGTTGCATTTAACAGTATGTTAATGTTTGCCTTTCTGGTGTTTGATATTGCTGTGACCTGTCTTAGTCACCTCTGCCGGATAGCTAAAAAGAAAGGTATTCAGTTTATATATATTAATACGTTTCATGTATTAGTTTATTGATTTAAAAGAGTAGATTTCTTTTTAGCTCACCTGAGCACGAAGTGCTCAAGGTGAGCTTTTGTGATCGCCCTGTGTCCGTCGTTGTCCGTCAGTCATCCGTCGGTCGTCAACAGTTTGACTTTTAACACTCTGGAGGTCACAATTTTGGCATAATCTTAATGAAACTTGGTCAGAATGTTACCCTCTATAAAATCTTGGGACGAGTTTGATATTGGGTCATCTGGGGTCAAAAACAAGGTCACCAGGTCAAATCAAAGGAAAAGCTTGTTAACACTCTAGAGGTCACAATTTTGGCCCAATCTTAATGAAACTATGTCAGAATGTTACCCTCAATAAAATCTTGGACGAGTTCGATATAAGGTCATCTTGGGTCAAAAACTAGGTCACCAGGTCAGATCAAAGGAAAAATTTGTTAACACTCCAGAGGTCAAAATTTTGGCCCAATCTTAATGAAACTATGTAAGAATGTTACCCTCAGTAAAATCTTGAATGAGTTCGATATTGGGTCATCTGGGGTCAAAAACTAGGTCACCAGGTTAAATCAAAGGAAAAGCTTGTTAACACTCTAGAGGTCATAATTTTGGCCCAATCTTAATGAAACTTGGTCAGAATGTTACTCTCAATAAAATATTGGACGATTTCGGGTCATCTGGGGTCAAAAACTAGGTCACCAGGTCAAATCAAAGGAAAAGCTTGTTAACACTCTAGAGGTCACATTTACGACTTTATCTTCAAGAAACTTAGTCAGAATGTTAATCTTAATGATCTCAAGGTCCAGTTTGAATTTGGGTCATGTAGGGTTAAAAACTAGGTCACCAGGTCAAATCAAAGGAAAAGCTAGTTAACACTGTAGAGGCCACATTTATGACCATATCTTAATGAAACTTTGTCAGAATGTGAATCTTGATGATCTATAGGACAAATTCAAATCTGGGTCAGGTGGGGTCAAAAACTAGGTCAGTAGGTCAAATCAAAGGAAAAGCTTGTTAACACTCTAGAGGCCACATTTACGAATGTATCTTCATGAAACTTAGTCAGAATGTTAATCTTGATGATCTTTAGGTCAAGTTTGAATCTTGGTCATGTTGGGTCAAACACTAGGTCACTGGGTCAAATCAAAGGAAAAGCTAGTTAATACTGTAGAGGTCACATTTATGACCATATCTTAATGAAACTTTGTCAGAATGTTAATCTTGATGATCTATAGGTCAAGTTCAAATCTGGATCAGGTGGGGTAAAAACTAGGTCACTAGGTCAAATCAAAGGAAAAGCTAGTTAACACTTTAGAGGCCACATTTATGACCATATCTTAATGAAACTTTGTCAGAATGTTAATCTTGATGATCTTTAGGTCAGTAGGTCAGGTGAGCGATACAGGGCCTTCATGGCCCTCTTGTTTTTAGCTCACCTGTTACAAAGTGACAAAGTGAGCTTTTCTGATCGTGCGGTGTCCGTCGTCCATCGTGCGTTTCCGTGCGTCCGTAAACTTTTGCTTGTGACCACTCTAGAGGTCACATTTTTCATGGGATCTTTATGAAAGTTGGTCAGAATGTTCACCTTGATGATATCTAGGTCAAGTTCGAAACTGGGTCACATGCCTTCAAAAACTAGGTCAGTAGGTCTAAAAATAGAAAAACCTTGTGACCTCTCTAGAGGCCATAATTTTCAATGGATCTTCATGAAAATTGGTCAGAATGTTCATCTTGATGATATCTAGGTCAAGTTCGAAACTGGGTCACGTGCGGTCAAAAACTAGGTCAGTAGGTCTAAAAAAAGAAAAACCTTGTGGCCTCTCTAGAGGCCATATATTTCACAAGATCTTCATGAAAGTTGGTCAGACCGTTCACCTTGATGATATCTAGGTCAAGTTCGAAACTGGGTCACGTGCCATTAAAAACTAGGTCAGTATGTCAAATAATAGGAAAACCTTGTGACCTCTCTTAAGGCCATATTTTTCATGGGCTCTGTATGAAAGTTGGTCTGAATGTTCGCCTTGATGATATCTAGGTCAAGTTCGAAACTGGGTCACGTGCGGTCAAAAACTAGGTCAGTAGGTCTAAAAATAGAGAAACTTTGTGACCTCTCTAGAGGCCATATATTTCACAAGATCTTCATGAAAATTAGTCAGAACGTTCACCTTGATGATATCTAAGTCAAGTTCGAAACTGGGTCACGTGCCGTCAAAAACTAGGTCAGTAGTTCAAATAATAGAAAAACCTTGTGACCTCTCTAGAGTCCATATATTTCACAAGATCTTCATGAAAGTTGGTCAGAATGTTCACCTTGATGATATCTAGGTCAAGTTCGAAACTGGGTCACGTGCGGTCAAAAACTAGGTCAGTAGGTCAACTAATAGAAAATCTTTGTGACCTTTCTAAAGGCAATATTTTTCATGGGATCTGCATGAAAGTTGGTCTGAATGTTCATCTTGATGATATCTAGGTCAGTTTAGAAACTGGGTCACGTGCGGTCAAAAACTAGGTCAGTAGGTCTAAAAATAGAAAAACCTTGTGACCTTTCTAGGTGCCATATATTTCACAAGATCTTCATGAAAATTTGTCAGAATGTTCACCTTGATGATATCTAGGTCAAGTTCGAAACTTGGTCACGTGCCATCAAAAACTAGGTCAGTAGGTCAAATAATAGAAAAACCTTGTGACCTCTCTAAAGTCCATATTTTTCATGGGATCTGTATGAAAGTTGGTTTGAATGTTCATCTTGATGATATCTAGGTCAAGTTCGAAACTGGGTCACGTGCGGTCAAAAACTAGGTCAGTAGGTCTAAAAATAGAAAAACCTTGTGACCTCTTTTGAGGCCATATATTTCATAAAATCTTCATGAAAATTTGTCAGAATGTTCACCTTGATGATATCTAGGTCAAGTTCGAAACTGGGTCACGTGCCGTCAAAAACTAGGTCAGTAGGTCAAATAATAGAAAAACCTTGTGACCTTTCTAGAGGCCATATTTTCCATGGGATCTGTATGAAAGTTGGTCTGAATGTTCATCTTGATGATATCTAGGTCAAGTTCGAAAGTAGGTCACGTGCCAGTGTACGAAATTCAGATTTGAATCCAAAAGCCCGTTCGGGCTACCAGATTAAAAATTTTCCAAGCCCGACACCAATTTCACTAGCCCGAACTTTAACACTTTAAAATACATAATTTTTGCACCATATAACATTTTGTTTTACAGACATCTCTATGCATGTTTGAAGTAATAAAAAAGACATACAGTACATGTTTGCTATGTTTTTGAAAAAAGTTTAACTCGAAATACTCCAGTCCAGATCAGCATCGTCAGAGTCCAAAAGCATCGGACATGACACTCCTTGCCAAAACGAAATCTAAACTGTTATGCCAGATTTTTTAGGATCCGCACTTGCCAATTACTGCAGCTCTGACTGTTGACAATTTGTAATATGTAATACCGAGTGCTGAATACACATTACACACACGCTGATAGCATAATTTAAGCTCCACCTACTGCAGGTACTTGTGAGATTTTCGCGAGAAGTGTGAAAGCTAATCAAATTATCCGTTACGCTAGAGGTGATTGTATTCAGCCAATTAGCGCTGCGGTTACGTCTTTGACACTGTGTTTGATTGTCAACACGTAAGAGTGCAAAAACCAATAATTCCATAATCGTTTCTCAGTCTGGAAAATCACGATGCATTACTCGTTTAATTAGCATGTTTGTTTTTAAACAAAAACAAATGAGGAAAATTCGGTAGCCCAGTCGGGCTTGTACCTGTGGAAAATCGGTAGCCCGAGCTGAAATTTGGTAGCCACGGGCTGTCGGACTACCGTGAATTTCGAACACTGACGTGCCATCAAAAACTAGGTCAGTAGGTCAAATAATAGAAAAACCTTGTGACCTCTCTAGAGGCCATACTTGTGAATGGATCTCCATAAAAATTGGTCAGAATGTTCACCTTGATGATATCTAGTTCAAGTTCGAAAGTGGGTCACGTGCCTTCAAAAAGTAGGTCAGTAGGTCAAATAATGAAAAAATGTGACCTCTCTAGAGGCCATATTTTTCATGGGATCTGTATGAAAGTTGGTCTGAATGTTTATCTTGATGATATCTCGGTCAAGTTTGAAACTGGGTCAACTGTGATCAAAAACTAGGTCAGTAGGTCTTGAAATAGAAAAACCTTGTGACCTCTCTAGAGGCCATACCCTTGAATGGATCTTCATGAAAATTTGTCAGAATGTTCACCTTGATGATATCTAAGTCAAGTTTGAAACTGGGTCACGTGCCTTAAAAAACTAGGTCAATAGGTCAAATAATAGAAAAACCTTGTGACCTCTCTAGAGACCATATTTTTCAATGGATCTTCATGAAAATTGGTCAGAATTTTTATCTTGATAATATCTAGGTCAAGTTCAAAACTGGGTCACTGATTCAAAAACTAGGTCACTATGTCAAATAATAGAAAAAACGACGTCATACTCAAAACTGGATCATGTGGGAAGAGGTGAGTGATTCAGGACCATCATGGTCCTCTTGTTATAGTGTAATTACAAAGATAGTTTTGGTCTAATACTGTGCACTGGATTGCAACTGTTGTCTGAATTTGTAGCATTACAAACTTTGAGGGGTATATAGGAGTGAGATTGTCGTTGGTCTGTCGGTCTGTTGGTTTTCATGGTTTCCGGACAATAACTCATGAATGGCCTCACATATTTAAATAAATTTTGGTACACGGGTGTAACATCATAAAATACAGGTCATGTTTGACTTTGAGTTCAGTAGGTCAAAGGTCAAGGTCACAATGACCCAGAACAGTTAAACAGTTTCTGGATGATAACTTTAGAACGCTTGGGCCAAGAATCATAAATTTTGATACACAGGTGTAACATCTTAAAATACGGGTCAAGTTCGACTTTGAGGTCAGTAGGTCAAAGGTCAAAGTCACAATGATCCGGAACAGTTAAACAGTTTCTGGATGATAACTTGAGAACGCTTGGGCCAAGGATCATGAATTTTGGTACACAGGTGTAACATCATAAAATATGGGTCAAGTCTGACTTTGAGGCCAGTAGGTCAAAGATCAAGGTCACATTGACCCCGAACAGTTAAATGGTTTCCGGATGATAACTTGAGAATGCTTGGGCCCAGGATCATAATTTTGGTACACAGGTGTAACATCATAAAATACGGGTCAAGTCCGACTTTGAGGTCAGTAGGTCAAGGGTCAAGGTCCAGGTCACAATGACCCGGAACAGTTAAACTGTTTCTGGACGATAACTTGAGAACGCTTAGGCCTAGGATCATGAAAATTGATAGGGAGGTTAGTCATGACCAGCAGATGACCCCTATTGATTTTGAGGTCAGTAGGTCAAAGGTCAAGGTCACAGTGACCTGGAACAGTTAAACCATTTCTAGACGATAACTTGAGAACGCTTGGGCCTAGAGTCATGAAAGTCAGTAGGAAGGTTGACCATGACAGCAGATGACAACTAGTGATTTTGAGGTAGTAGGTGAAATGGTCACAGTGGTTTCTGGACGATAACTTGACAACACTTGGGCCTAGGATCACAAAACTTAATATGGAGGTTGATCATGACCAGCAGATGACCCCTATTGATTTTGAGGTTCAGCTTTGACATTGGCTTACTTCTGTGTCACATAGTGACAAGGTGAGCTTTTGTGATCACCCTTCGTCCGTCGTCAGTCCGTGCGTGCGTGCGTGCGTGCGTGCATGCGTGCTTCAACAATTTCTTGTCTGCTCGATAGTGGTTTCATTTATGATTTTATTTTAAACAAACTTGCACACAACTTGTATCACCATAAGATCTGGTTCCCTTCTTGAACTGGCCAGATCCCATTATGGGTTCCAGAGTTATGGCCCCTGAAAAGGCCAGAATTAGCTATTTTGACCTTGTCTGCACAATAGCAGCTTTATTTATGATTTGATTTTTACCAAACTGGCACACAACTTGTATCATCATAAGATCTTGGTTCCTTTCTTGAACTGGCCAGATTCCATTATAGGCTCCAGAGTTATGGCCCCTGAAAGGGCCAGAATTAGCTATTTTGACCTTGTCTGCACAATAGCAGCTTCATTTATGATTTTATTTTAACCAAACTTGCACACAACTTGTATCACTATAAGATCTTTGTTCCTTTTTTGAACTGGCGAGATTCCATTATGGGTTCCAGAGTTATGGCCCCTGAAAGGGCCAGAATTAGCTATTTTGACCTTGTCTGCACAATAGCAGCTTCATTTATGATTTGAATTTAATCAAACTTGCACAAAACTTGTGTTGCCATAAGATCTCAATTCTTTTGTTGAACCGGCCGGATCCCATAATGGGTTTCTGAGTTATGGCCCCTGAAAGGGCTGAACTTAGCTATTTTGACCTTGTCTGCACATTAGCAGCCTCATTTATGATTTTATTTTAACCAAACTTGTACACAACTTGTATTACCACAAGATCTTGGTTTCTTTCTTGAACTGGCCAGATTCCATCATGGGTTCCAGAGTTATGGCCCCATAAAGGTCCAAAATTGGCTATTTTGGCTTTTGCAGCCATATAGAGACTTCATTTATGGTTTTATTTGATACAAACTTCCAAAATATCTTCAACAACAATAAATCTTGGATTCCATGACAAATCAGATCCAATCGTAGGTACCAGAGTTATTTTATATCTGATTACCTCCCCTGATCGTAATCAAAATGGATTTATATCAGTAAGTATAGGACTTATTTGAAATTTCATTATTGTCATTAGTTGGACTGAGCCAATCAGGGTAGGTAACTATGGACTGATTTTATGTCAAATTACCTCCCGTTATTTCAAATTAAAATGGGTATATCTCCGTCGCTAATGAAGATACTGATCTGAAATTTCATTTATGTCAACAGATTTATTTGGCAGATTCTTCTTTTGTTCACTTACAATAATTTTCTTTTTAATTACTTCCCTTTTACGTTACTATAAATAGCTTATTTTGAGTAACTTTTTTATTATTGGCCATAGGGAAAAACCGAGACCACTTTTCTGTGTTACAATATGGATTGTACCTCCAATTTTTAGGTGTATTTTGACATATCTGTACCTTTTAAAAAATTTTTTTTTCTTTTTGGTTAAATTTCTTCCCTTTGTTGTTCCTGTCCTTTGGACTTAGATATTTTTTCTGAGGACCTTCTTGTCCTCAAGTGCAATGATAACAGGTGAGCGATATAGGGCCATCATGATGGCCCTCTTGTTTTTTTTATGTTTTCTTCAGAATCTCCTGATCATAAACCAGAGACAGATACAGCTACCCCAGGCGATGATTACAACACATGTGACCTTATATCTGCAATAAATTACAATGGACTTTTCTACTTCCTGTTGGCGAATCTTCTGACTGGTTTAGTGAACATGTCTGTGAAAACTATATACCAGTCTAACTTGGTTGCTATGACAATTTTAACTGGATATATGTTCCTTTTGTCTTCTGTATTATATTTCCTTTATAGAAAGAAAATTTCTTTGAAGATTTGGTGAATTTGTAATAAATGTATTCTACATTTTTAAAGTCCTTGTCAGTGCTACTTTCTTAAGCAGTAGTTTGAATTGATGGAAAGTTGATTCATTGCCATTTGTTTGTATTCATCAAATCTCATTTATTTGGCTTTACTTCATCTGGACAAATAAATAATGAACAGCAGAATCGTCATTTTATCCTGCCACTGACAGATATCGGCATGCCGTATAACCTTCAGCTTTACATGGTCACTATAGGTTCATCTAGTTAATAATTTACCGACAGACTACTTTTTCAAGTACATATACAGTAGGCATTGTAACATGGTTCAGGAGTTCAGAAGTGACAAGCATTCTAACATTTTAGCATGCAGTCACTATGACAGCAGCCATGGTAAAAATCAGTCAATTGTGAATGGATTATTTTTGTTATCAAAAGGCATATTTTTATGAAATAGGGTACAAAATATGTTTCCCTTGACAGGCCTTTAGGTTGCGGGACAAACAGAACATTAGGTTTGTGTTTTTATGTACGTGAATTTGTTTATTTGACTCGGCTATGCCTCTCCGAACTTTCTTTGGCTGACCTGATAAGTTTAAGTACATAAAGACAGTAACCTAATATTCTCCATACCCCTTTTCTATTCATGCTTCAGTTAGAGTCACATTTTTAAGCTCCTTGTTTAAGTTTGAAAATTTCTATATGTCACATTTGTTATATGAACAGTCCTACTATGCTAAACAAAATCATACAATACTAGTTACTCAAGCAGTACAAAAGCTTGAATGTCTGTTTGTCACCATTTCCTTTAATACCATAAATCAGTTATATTTAATTTTAATTTCTTAAGGAAAGGGAATTGTTTTAACCCATAAAAGATTATTGACAAATGAATTGATAATTCAGCTAGTCTTAAATCCCAGTTGCCTCTAATTCCTGGTAAATTGCCATTCAGAATGTTTGCCAATTTTTTCAAAGTAGTTGTACAACAGTATGGTGGGAAATGTTTATTATGTTACCTTTAAAGGAGTATTTGCTTACCTATATGCAATTTTGAAATATAGTATATTTCACTTGCTTTACACTGGAAATTAAAGAACCGTTTGTTCAGTTCAAAAGCTCATTTATTTGTTAGCCAGTATTTGGGCATTCAGTTTGTAGTGTTGAGATCTGTTCTGTTTTATTCTTATGCCCCCTTACCTACTCCCTTAGAAGTAGAGAGTATATTGTCTTGCTCATATCCTCTGGTCGTTTCATAAACTATATGGTGTCCAATGAATAAGTGGATAACATTTGTGTCTATAGCTTTCAAACTTTATTTGATGTCTGCCTGTGACCAGCAGATGATTTTTAAGGTTCTAAAGGGTCCAGTGGTCAAGGTTTTGATGAATGTTTTTGATCTATAAATGGAAGCAGTTTCATCATAATAACTGGAGAACTTTAGCATCCTTTGTGGTGAAACTCAATAATTCTAGGATGATGTTTTCAGTAAGTAGATGATTTCGAAAATTTTTGTTAATGTTTTGATCAAATGTTCTCTTTGTTTCAACAGAAATTTGTTGAGAGTTTTAGTATCAGTAGAATTTAGTTACATCTTGTTATAATTAAGTGATCTGATTTTTGACTGTTTCACTTGTGTTTCTTAAGCACAAACAAAATGGTTGAAAAGAAGTTGTTCTCTTAATCACGAGATGTACATATGTAAAACACAATGTTACCACATGAGGTGCTGTTATGTGTTATGGTTGTAGACATCCTGTCAGTTACTGAGACTGGTCAGTCGGCAGAAACCATTCAGAATTTTATTACTCACAGAGGAGAATATATCAGACTTTCAAATTCTAGAGGCATTGTAGTTTCTTGTACTACTTTAGATTAGCTCGCCTGCTTAGCTCAGTAAGGAGAGTGCAGATCTACAGATTGGGGTCGTGAGTTTGATCCCGGGGCCAGGCATATGTTCTCCATGACAACGTGATGACAGATAGTGTGTTAAGAATAATTTTGGTCTCCACCTAAGAATCTTGTTGAGAAGTTGGCAGCACTTGTGGAGACCCGGTTAGTACTGGTGCAGAATCAAAGAAGACCAGTTAGGTTAACTGCCATTACATGACTGAAATACTAATGAAAAATGGCGCTTAACTCAAAACAAACAAACTACTTTAGTTTAGTGGAGAGGAATAACGGTTAGCTGGTTTGATCAGAGGAAATTGTGTTTTAATGTATTTTGGCAGATGACTTGAAAATAACAGCCCCTTTACCTCGCTAAAGAACAACTGTACACAATTTGCTTTTTCCAAGATATTTATTATAGAGAAAGTGCAAAGTTTAGAAATCTCGAAACAAAGATGGACAGGATAGCTACGACATACTAACTAAAATAAATGAAATCTCATACCCATCCATCCACTCGCACATACTTAATACATAATGTACTAAACAAACTGCTTGACAAAATTGTAATTCTTGTAATTACCATTATAGTTATTGAATTCTGCATGACATTGGTGACTGTTATTAATATTGTCACATTATATGGACTTCTGATCAGCCTTATGTTTGTTCTTTACAATCAGTTTCACGCATACCAGTGGCATGACAACGAAAATAAAAAATATGATAAAAATAACATATATACAACCCCCCCCCCCCACCCCGCACACACAAATGAAAACGAAAAACAATATTTTTTTTACTGTTGCTTAAAGAAAACTACTTGAAACGAATAAATTTAATTGCATTTTTATCCAAAAATTTTATCATCTTGCAAAACATAACGTTTTAAACTAGGCTTCATGAAAAGAAATTATTTTGGTTGGACATATTCTCTGAACATAATTTATGTCATTGCTTTGAAATGTGCCAAAAAGTTGTTGTTAAAGTAGGAGTATTTGTACAGTTTTGTTCAGCGTATATGATATTCTTATGAATTTTATCTAGCTATTCAAGTAGACTTCTGTGTCTGACTCTGTATGGAGGTAGGTTTACCCTAATGGTTTTATCAGATCAATTACTGTGAAATCATTGATATTCTTAGGGGACAATGTTCATGGATTTCGAGCCTGTTTCAATCACAAACAAACGAGTAACTTTCTAGATTTGTTTATCTTTCAAATTTGATATCCACAAGTATGTATCCCTACAAGTATGTATCCCCACGAAAAAAGCCATTTCAGCTGAAACCTCAAAATTAAATGACTCAACAATAGGCATACTATTTTTGCTGGTATTTTGACAGAAAATTAGCACAAAAATTAAAAGCCATATTTTAAACAAGAGCTTTTTCTACCAGTCATCTGGTAGTCAAAAGAAATTCTGTTAATTTGACATCCATTTACTAATACAATCCAACTTGTTACTAAATTGTGCTTCATTGTGAAGTTTTTCTTATATTTAATTAAAACCTTTTAGGTTTTTTCTAAAAAAGTCCATTTTTCAATATCACAAAATATAGAATGTATAAAACAAATTCAGTTATATATAAATACAAAATTCTGGTAATTGGACCTGGTATACGTCTTTTCCATCTACAACCGCAGCACGAGATTAAGCAATGAGGTTTTGCTATGGGTTCTTCTCGAACCTTCCATGCTTTAATCCCAGCAGTTGTAGGTCTCGTGTACAAGTCAGAAAACAGTATTTTCACATATAAACTATGTATTATGAAATATTGCTTTGCATAAAATGATTATAAATAAAATTCACATCACAAATTAAAAGGAGAAACAAGTAAAAGACTGTCGGAAATCAAATGTGTTGCCAAAGTCCGTGAACATCCAAAACAGCTGAAATATTATTTCTCTATTAGTCTCTGTAGCGTTGGCATAGACAGATACGTTTGTATTGCTTTTGCAAAATCCATGAAATGTTACAATTATCATTACTTTTTGCTTATAGTTGGAAACAAGATAAACATATAATGATAAACTTGTGTCATTTCTGATGGGATAGAATTCATTTATTTTTTCTTGTAGTAGGGCTGCTTGGATGGTGGTTCTTTTTCTGGATTCTTCGTTGGCATATCACCATATCTAGGAGTAGTATGTGGCCTAGTCCTGTCCTTGTAATTGTCACCACTATGCTCGGGCATACTACCACTATCGCCATACTCGTATTTCTCGTAGCTGTCACTAGAATCGTAGTCGTCCGTATCGTAAGTGCGACTGTCACACTTCTGGCATCTACACCGTGCTACGGGGTTTATGATAACCTTTGTATTGTCCAGATTCAATGAAACATTCATGATCACACCGTTTTCTAAAACAAGCAATATACAACTGACAGTCATTGCTTACATGAAATTTGATCATATATAATGCATTTCATTTATTATTCAACTGAAAATAAGATCTTTTCATAACTACACCCTTCAGACTTTAACATGTACAAACAGCTGACGGCCATTTTTTGTTACCCGCAGCTTACAGGGGATGATGATTTGATCAAATATTCGTATTCCATTTATAACTCGACAGAAATTCATCTTTAAAGTAATGAAAAATAAGTAATATTTAATCATATACAGAAATGTATGGTTTTCATATACAGAAATGTACAATTTTCATAATTATACAGAAATGCAGTTTATTTGTAATTCAACGAAAAATCTGTAATATATATATTTATGAAAGAATATAAGTTGAGGACCAGTTATGCCGTGTTAGTACTAGTAGTTAACTTCCCTAAAATTCGGATTACGCAGGCTATCTAAACTAAATGAAATAATGGAATCATTTAAAAAAGGGAACGGTTTATGACCTTTTGTAAGTGATCCTGCAACATTCTTTTCAGTTTATAAACTTTTCTGACATAAGCCCATGAAAAGCAATATAACCTTTTTCGCGACTGCGCATTTTTTTCATATGTTAAGAAAATAATGAAGATTTTACCTATTTTCATCATTGACGACCTTCCCATCGACATTTTGTCTCCGCCGTGGCAAACAGCATCTTTAAATGAAACAGCACAATACATTATACATCTCAATATATAATAAACAGTCCATTTTAGGTATGTACAATGTAGGGGAACACAGTTTGTATTAAGTACGCAGAAGAACGTTATTGTTTTTTCCTTTAAAGATGAGAAGGCGAAAAAAATAAGAGAGCACTATAGTGCATTAAAATCTTAAGTTGAATTGATGTTTCGAAAAAAATCAATTTTCAGAATTGTTTTTAGCATTTTTATCAACAAATAAAAATTATAACCGTATTAAATTTCAGAGCATTTGACATTTGTTATATTTGATATGTGTCCGATATAAAGACTAGCTGAAAAATTAAGTGTACTTTCTCAAACTCAAGTTTAAGAATGAATATTTCTTACTGAAGTTTAAAGATGCTTATGTTAAAATTATATTTTCCTCATTTGTTTTCAACCTAAATCCGACCAAATCTATATCTGCCGATAAACAGCTTTCTGATGTGTTCGCAAAAAATACGAAACTGGCAGTACGGGCATTATTATTCTTGAAAATTTAGTAAATAAAGTTAAAGCGAAAATATACAATAAGAGCAATATTTACCGAATGGGTTGTTGGGCATCATGTCTTCCTTCGAGACACGCTGTGCATGGCGGGACATTATTTCTTTCATCTTCTTCTTTTTGCAGATATCCTCACGGAGTGTTTCAACAGGCTTTTCATACGCCATCTGCGAATCGGTCTGGTCACACATGCTCCGTAGTTTCTTTAGGCACGGGTTGGGCTTTCCACAGTTGCGCATGATTTCGTAGTACTGATATTCGGTTAAGTTATTTTTCCTGTTATTCAGTGCCTCAAGGAAACTCTCATCCATCATCCAGCGTAGATCTGACCGTCCATTATAGACTTCTTTTGTCAAGTTATTCAAACGTATGAGAATGTTTCTGTAACACCTGTCGTAGAAATCTGGATAGAAATACATGAGACCCACAGCTAGTGTGGCTGTCGTGTAAGCCATTTCGCCAGACACATACTGGTATCTTCTTTCACCGCCATAATAAGAGTACTCGTTGTCCACGGAATACTCGTGCATCAAAGATTCTAGATTATGCGAGACTTCACATGCATACATGGCCACATGCTTCTTGGCATATTCTTTATTATTTGCCCGCAGTTGATTTACCAGTTCATTTATTACACGTGCAGCTAGACCAGTCGAAATCGTTCCATTATGCTCGTTCGAATGGACTTTCTCAAGAGCCTTTCTTACAATGCTTTCATCAAGCGAATTTTCAAATTCCTATAAAGAAAAATCATTATTAATGTTTACCTTTTCGTAATACAATCGTAATGACTTCATTAATAAATTTGTAATGTTTTTTAATTTAACCTATGTAAAGTATGTTTGACGAGCAGTTTTATGCATGTGTAACAGTATGTGGAGCGTTAGATTTTAAAGATATGGTTTTGCCTCTCCGCATGGAAGTCATCGGTTCAAACCCCAGTGACGCCATCACATCACCCCCTCACACCACACCTGTACTAGTACTACCCGAGATATATACAAATATACACTGTTACTAGTGATTTCAAAGAGAATCGCCAATACACAAAAAGGAAAAAAAAACCTACTATGTTTCACTAAGTAAGAGTAAGAGTAAGAATGATTTTATTATAGTGACATGTGCGTAAACGTATACAATTACAAATTACTTAAAGGAGCATAATAGCACCCGGCCCAGTGGACCTATAGGTCACCTTATAGTAAGAAGTTGTAACATTAAACAGTTTTAGACATAATAGTACATATAAATATAATTAACAATCAATTACGTATGTGCATAAATATAAAAACATTTTGAACACGATATTCTATATGGCAAAGGAAATACATGGTTATATATAAGGACTTATGTTTGACATTAAAATAAGGAGATAATTTAATACATTTACGAATTGTACATATAAGTTCGTCTATGCAAATATGATCTCATTACAAATTTTGCTGATTTCCTAGGGTATAAACAAAGTAATGTCTTTAACTTTTCATTGGTATTCAACGCTGGAAATTCATCATTGACAATATCACCAAAGGTACTTGTTCTAATATTATCGTAAAATGGGCATTGTAACATAAAATGAGTCTCATTTTCGACCTCATTCATTGTACAAAATCTACAAAGTCTTTGCTCTGGAGCTTCACCAACATAACGTCCTGTTTCGATGCGTAATGGTAAAATACCTATACGGAGTTGACAAAGCATGGAACGCTCGTACTTTTTGAGATTCATTACCACATAGTCTTCTAGTTTGAATTCATGTTTAAATAGTCCTCTCCAGATGAAACATTGAAATAAATCGTTAGTACAAGATGGAACAATTCTTGCTGAACAGACATAGGGTAAAACGGGGTAACTGGGACACTTAAAGAAACCCTGTTGAGTAATATTTTAGAAAGACAAAATATAAACTTGATTTATTGATATTTCAGTATGCGCAAACTATATAATATATGACGAATATAAACTTTAACCAGTGATTAAATATAAATTAATTAAACATTGGTCAAATGTCCCAAGTTACCCCACCCAGTTGGGGTAACTTGGGACATTTTAGTTTTATTAGAATTTATGTATATTACAGTCGCATTTATGACAAATGAAACCATTCATGTCCACAGATCAAAAAAGAATTCTAAACTGAAAATATAGCTCAGTATTAATTACAATATATGTCTGTTTTGTAAAACAAGGATGCATAAAGAAATCAATATGTCCAATTTTTGCCTAAATTATGTCATTATTTGTTTCAATATATGCTTATTATATAAATCATTTAAAATAAAAAAATGTTATAAGTGTAAATAACTATGTATGAATTAAACATAAACTTGACATAATCCATTATGTACTTATATGTGTGATTTTTAAACTTGAAACTGATCAAAATTTTAAACAGTCTTAAAATATAGATTTTATCAAATATTAACGTGACAATTAAAATGTGTGTCTTTTTTTCACAAAGAAATAAGGACATTAACTAGCTGTTTGCATACAGGAAAACTCGGAGGGGATGAAATGTGTGGGGAATGAAGGCAGGGTTAAGGAGATCTAGAGGGACACATGGGCATACGCTCTCGGAAACTATTGGCAACTGTACCTAAAATGTGTTGTCTGGCCAATATTTGGTGTTTGCTTTAGCCTGAATATTTGACACAACGTCATATTTTAAAGGAGTAATTAACTAAAAGAACTACCATGTTGGCTTGACTGTCAGTTGGTTCCTGCGCTTCACCTAGTATAAATACTACTTATTAATATAAGATTTGCCGACAGCTTCTTTAAACATGAAAGAAATATCAGTATTAGCCTATTAGACTATCAAAAAATCTAAACTCACCAGATTTTACGCGGAATGAGTGGGAGGGGTTCACGGAACGATCTCCATTTAAATAAACGTATGTGACTAAACAGTGACTTAGATCATGTAAACTTGGTATCGGGTAGAAAATTCAGTAGTTGCACCAGAGTTAAGCTAATATATATTATGACCATGCCTGTGAACTAGTGGTATACTTACAAAATATCAGAGTTTCGTCATTACTAGACTTTCTTTCCTATTTTCATTTCATTTGTGGAAAAAGATTAAAAGTTGACAATTTATAGTGGTTATGTCCAGTTATGTACAACATTTTATGTACTGTCAATTGGAGTATATCCCCTTTTTCTTTCAGCATCCAGTTTGTTCAAAAATAAAATCACGGAGAACTTTGTTCTTACCGACAGTGTCCCACTTGCCCCAATACAGTAGGGTAAGTGGGACACTTTTGAAAAGGAACGTTCAAAAATAAAGTATGTTGTAATTTCTCAAAAACAAATATCATTGTATGAAATAGTAATGTGATACCTACAGTTTTGCAACTCTTCCAATAACTGAAGGTATCAACACATACCAATATAAATATTTTGGACATGCCATATTTCACAAACAAGCACCTGTTTTATAACGTCGTTGTCTGACGTCAACGCAACGGTTCATGACAGGCCACTTTATTATTCAAAATGAAAGTAAAAAAAAACAAAACAAAATCATTATACTTTTTTATAGAATTTAAAAAAAAATAATGCCATGTCCTTGATTTGCAATGATACATAATACACTTCAATATTTCAAACAAGTTAAATGCGATATTACATGTATACGAGAACCAGCTTCTTGCGTCAAAATTGACGTCACATTTATGATCAAGACGTTACGGTACCGAAATTAAATATCTTTAAGATCTTATTGATATACCGACCACATATAAGCAAATTTATCTAGAAAGTCAAACGACTATTTCCATTGTGCGTTTCACTAGACAGGAACATAACGAGAATATTTTAAAGCACCATCTGAAAAAAATAGGCATAATTATTTACAGCGTGTAATTTTATGTTTTCTTATTTTTATTTAATTAGTAATACTCTCAACATATGTCTAAGAAAATCGATTCTTAAAATATTTTCCAATCCATCGGCAGAAAATGTTTTGTCATAATAGGCTTTAACACTGAATGTTCTTTTTCAACATATGATCTTATTTAGGGAACGTAATCAATATTTACCCCAATTTACTGAAAAGTGTAAAGTGTCCCAGTTTCCCCACTGTCCCAGATACCCCATTTTACCCTATATGAGGTTTGTCGCAGTATGGTGAAACAGTGCGAATGCCGGCTTTTGTTTTGTTTTTGTCTTTCAGCAAGGTGTTAAAGTATACTATTATTATGCACCTGTCAATATTTTGCCCGCCCAGGGGGGCGGCGGGCTGACCCAGGGGAATTTGACATTTCAAAAAAATTGTTGTCTAAATCCCCACCCTAGAGACAACCTTTTTTGTCTAAATCCCACCCTAGAGCCTTGTTGGTACATCAAATGTTTGTCTAATTCCCGCCTGTCGGGAATGGCCTTCTGTCTAAAGTCCCGTGTATGCCCGCCGCTCCCCCGGGCGGGCAAAATATTGACAGGTGCATTACTTGCAATGTGAAATTATAAGTGCGTGAGTATTTTACAGGCTGTATATTAAGTAATACATGAATACTAAGTTTTGATATATAGTTTTGATAATCTTACGTGCATAGATTTCACACTGTCCGATAGTATTGAAAGAAATGTGCGATACATTCCTTTGCCTGGCTCATGCATTCTTTCTTCCCATTGGTTTACTTTTGTTGGTAAACCTTGTAACTCGTCCAGTTGACTTTTTACATCTGAGAAAACATGATATTATTTATAAGATTGTTCTCATCTGTTGCAGTTAACTGAAAAGTGGTATCAGTAAGATATTTAACTCGAATAAAAATACTGAGAAAATGCTGAAGCACATGTACATATATAATTAATGATATTGTTTGTTTACATGCCATACAGACTATACACACCTCCTGGACACATTTTAGTTTACATGCCATACATACTATAAACACCTCCTGGACACATTTTAGTTTGCATGCCATACAGACTATACACACCTCATGGACACATTTTAGTTTACATGCCATACAGACTATACACACCTCCTGGACAAATTTTAGCAACACCACGTTCCTCTATTTGACCTTCTACATATCTACTCAACATTTTCTTCATTGCCCGAAATTTGTGATTTTCTTCTACCATCGTCTCACTGTCAGGTTTTTCTTCACGCCAGTTAGTATGCATATTCTGTGAAGTATAAACAAGTCAACGGTGATAATGACTGTTTTAAAGTATAGCTGCCATTTTATTGTAATAGACATCAAATATATGCCATTTTATTGTAATAGACATCAAATATAATTATACTTTTCTTAGTATTTCTTATTCTCGGTATTATTATTGTCACAGGTATATGAATATTTGACTTACATAGTAGAATGTGTTATCGAGTTCACTGTTTTTGATTAACTCCCTTTATGACCCTAACTACTAGTATATAACTGGAGGTATTGCTCTATAGCTTGTTTGCCTTTTAACATACAATTTAAACCGTTATGGAGCAAGAAATACCGATTTTCCCCATACAACAAGCTAATGTTCCATTTCGTTTTTTTATGTTACGTTAAAACAGCTGAAGCAGTTGTCCAGAGACAATGCATAATTACAGAGATAAAAAGCACAAGTTTCAATGATTTAGTCAAAACGTAAAAGGAGGTTATCGAAAACAATGGCTTTTGTAATACTTTCTACTACAAAAGGTACGTAGTAGTACAAAGTTGAAAATGTAACACTGGCAAGCTGTATTAAGCAGTCACTTCACTTCAGCAGCCAATCAACTAACTTTCCACATTGACTTTCTACCATAACAGAGTTTGATACCAACTCAGTGACACTGCCGCAGCGTGCGGCGCCCTAGAAACGGCGCAAATTTCTATACTCGCGAGAACTATTGATCTGAAAGGCACATAATATCTAAAATAGTATTTTAAAAATGACACAAATGTAAAAAAAACATGGGTCATGTAAACCTACTCCATCTTTCGTGAACATTCGTACGCGGTGCCGAAAGCGCTTCCGGTAATTGTACATTTGATCATGCATCTCGTCTTTAATGAACATTAAAGCTTCCTCTTTGTCATCGGAGTCAGGGGATACCAGTTCACATGTCGGCTCTGAAAATTTGAATCATTATATACCTCTTTTTATTGCATTTGAAAAAGTATCTTATATATCTAACTTCAAAGGGTTTTTGCTTGAACCGTACCAGAAACTACTTGTATATTTTATTTTCGAATGTGTTTCTGGTACAAACTGAATAAAAGCAGATCTTATTCTTTAGAGTAACTTTATGCCAGAAAAGTAGGTGTAATGAAATAATTATCACATGCTTTCTAATAAACACGAATATCATATAACGTATCAACCTCGACTCAAACACAAAGCTAGCTCTGTTATATCGATCAATATAATTAAGGAAATGTGAATCGGCTGGTCTACCCTGTTACCCGCCCTCGCTGGGACTAGCCACTGTCGTGCCGACCTATCGGATGGAGATGAGTAAAATAAACCATCATTAACCTATGAAAAGTTCCGTGGCTAAGCGTAAACGTATAACGGCCCTATAACAAGTCAAGGATTCTGCAGATGTTATAACACGAAAAATCCTGCGTTGTCCCTACAGTATCACGTTTTCCTAAATGATTAGTACCGACTGTTTACTAATCAATCGGTACTAATTATTTGGGAAAAACGTAGCACTGAGCTATAAACACGTTTATTATTTATAATTAATATGAATGAACACATCTATCATTTCGACAATGATCTGGCAATAAAATGTTAACATTTTCTTGAGAAGTTATTAGTTCACTCATATTGAATAACTGACATGGTCTCCTAAATGGTTAGTACTCAGTACATTTATCATTTCTTTTCAAATATATGTACTAAGTCTTGTTTGAATGTAGCGTTGCTTCCCCTTAACGGTACATTAAATACCGCGCGAAGATTGGTTCTTTCCAGCATTGCTGTCTTAATGATATTTACCTTATAAAATTTTCAAACAAAATGATTTGAGTCATACCAGGGAAGTCACGGTCTGAGCAGTCGAAATTGACGTCAATGGTTACAAAGTTGTTACAGAAGTCTGGATCATTTTCAGCCCGGTGCATCGGATCCAGCATAATCACCAACCTGTACATACCTGCAGAATTTTTGAATAAAAAATTTATACCATATGAAATGTGACAATTAGTTTTCTTTTACAATATATAGAAAAACCTTTTTAGAAAGACAACCGTTTGAAGAGCCAGAAAGTCGTTTTTTTATAATTTTGCGAGTTGTCTTTGTTCAAAGATCAAGGACACTGAAAGTGTTTTGATTGAAGGTGAATCTAAAGATATGATGACTAAAGTGAATATCGAAGTTTCTGGACCTGACCTAAATGATATTAACCGAGGCCGAGAAGAATATCAATAAGGCCAGGTGTATATACTTTGATATTCACCGATATTATCATACAGTTTAAAATTTTGGACTGCATTGGAAAAAGAGGAGTTTGGTTATTATGTAACAGTAAAATTAATGTCAGATTGTTCATTTGAAAAAAAATGTATACAGTCAATCCTGTTCTACAAAACTCCCGTAATGTACTAGAAATGCAAAAATGTTGTCAAAACTATAGCACTCTTTTAATTATATGCCATACTATGCAATCGCTGATGCGATGTGAACTTAATCGTTATTCAGTATATAGCGTGAATTTATTCATAAGAATATCTCTTTTTTTTCTGTGAAAATAACTTTCTATGTCCCCATGCGACCAGTTACCGACCAATGAAATGAGGAGTCATAAAATATTAAATGGTCCTTTTGTCTAGGTTGTCATTACTTACAGGCAATCTTTACCTTAGGTTTGACTGTAATTGAGGAATCATTAAAACTCTACAATTAGTTATTTGCTAATATATCTATCAACTGCCTTCATAATGCTAGACGAACCTATATATATATTATGTATTCACCAAAGGATAGGTAAGTAATATATTTTCGAAATCTTCCAATATTTCTTCTTGATATTTTTTTCGTTTCTCCTTGACTAACAGTTACCTGTCCGTTTTAATAAGAAAATGACTAGATCTTACCGCAGTGTGGGCGATTGTTCTCTCTGATAATGTTTAACCAGTTCACTTCTTCAAGGTCTTCTGACGCTGAAAAATATGATTAGTTTTTCATTGTATTAGTATAAACAGATTCAATGAAAACGACGAAATTGTCCTGTCATGTCAATCAGCTGGTTTATATTGTTCGTGTAAAAAATTTTGTTTAATGACAGCTTCTGGACAAAATAATGAATCTATACCTTTGCCTTTTTAGCAAATGGCTATTCATATTTTGCTTGAGGCATTTTGCATGAAGAATTAGTTTGTCTTTCTGTAAGTTTTACATCAAACTGGGAGCTTAGAAATATTCCATAAACATAAATTTAATAAAGTTAACTGTCTACTATTTGAAATCATTGAACCGAATAAATTTAATGAATAGGAAACGTTTTCACAGTTTCACACTTGTATGCCCAATTCAGCTTTAGAGCATGCAGATATTTTATACTCCGTTTCAAAAATGTATTAATACGATACATACAATTGATGCATTTCGGATATCTCAGAATCTCGTCTGCAACACCAATTGTTGGCATACGTTTCCGCTCCATACTAGTATTCTTTTCATAGTAATAGTAATTCTCCTCCATTTGACTGTTCATGCATTCTGTTCTGTTAGGAAATGCTCTGTAACCAGTCGTAGAGTCAAGTGGTGAGAGAAACCCGACTGCAAAGTAACATGCTTCGTCATCATCGATTTCTGGCAGTAATGCATGGATCTGTGTATAAAGCAATCCTTTACAGTTACAATTTTGTTATATACAGAACAAAAACTATTAGAGCTGAATTGTGGACAGAATCACGGGTGTGTAAAATGCAAGGTTTTGCCTTGCATCTAAATTATTACAATAATTATATTGCAAAGGGTATATATTTTGACTAATTAAGCGTATATGTACACATACACTCGTAAATTAAACTTTCACTTAGCCACGGTTTTTATAGTAAAAACAACAGCAACAATAAAAAATGCCAGCAGCATTTTCTGCTTTATATTTAATGTTCAGCGGAAACTTTTATTGATATTTTGTTTTTAAATTGCAAAGCCAAACAGTACTACTCGTACCTTTATATTGTTCTGTTCAGTGATAGAGCCGATTGTGTGTGCGAGATTTGAGCGACCCTCCCGTTCGTATACATTAATTGTAGAAAACATGTCATCTGGGACGCTGTAACCATACTGACTGAATACCAGATCAAGCTTCACATCCTCCGCTGAAAAAGAAAGTGTCACCATATATACTGAACACTTAAATATAGTTAAACATAAAATTTATATCTGTTTCAAAAGAGACAAACGCATTGTTAAGGCCTCTTTTTATAGAGCTTACCCTAAGCCCTCTTTACGCAAGGGAAATGCTCTGTTTATATGTTTATAGTTTAGTTTGAAAAGTCAAGGCTCATTTAAAGCATCTGTATAGAGTGAACTTGTTGACTGAACACCGTTTGTCAATCATAATCCTGTCCATGTTATATCAGTGCAATGGAAAAGTATGCTATCTATGTTACCTACTATACAGGATAACACAGTCATGCATCTAACAGTCCTGAAACTGTTTTCTTTGATTTTCTCATATTTCTAGATATTTTTCCTATACTTTGATGCATATATATGGGTAACAGAGATCATTCTCTTTCCAGCAATAGCTTTCTTAACATATTTTACCTTGTGAAATTCTGTGGGTTTTAACATTCTTAAAAATCGTCTGTTTGCTGACACATTTCACCATAAAAATGTCACACTTTCCCCCAGAGCATTAAATGATTTGATCTTTACATATATTTTTCTTTTCAAAGTGCTGACCTTTACAGCAATTGTGCATGATTTTTTTCGCGCCTAGAGCTAAAACGTGCATGATTTGCATGAGATACTATGTACATAGCCACCTAAGCCGACAATAATGTTTTAGCGGAGTTGTCTCCATTATTTTTCAGATATTTTACCCAGGATCATTTTTTTCCAGCTCAAATAACTCCTTTTCAGAAAATGATATTTTAAATATTTTCCAGACTGCGTACTTTGATGCAGTTAGCTACACATCTATCTAAAAAAGATAGTGCCTACTTGAAGTTTGTATTTTTAGTTCCAATGCCTACAAAGTTTTTATACTTTTACAGTGGTTGTGTAGAACGGCACTCGATTTAGAAAGACGTACAATTTATTTTATATAAATGCTTGTGACTCGCTGAAAAAATATTTCGATAGATAGATAAGTATTACAAGTTAAAGCATAGCAAAAATTCTTCTAGGGCACATCTATGTAAATATATAACGATCATCTTGTAAAATTTTGGTTGCAATGTGTTTTATATATTGGTCATCGGTGTATGGAACCCCAGGATCGGACACAAGGACAAGACCATTCTACCTTAATGACATTCCGTATCCTTTCGTCTAAGCATCACCGGGGCGTTACATTTTGATTTTGATTGATTTAATCATATTTTATTACTCTTTGATATGATGTTATTACAATAACAATTCCAACATACATAATCAAAGGGCAAAAGGATCGGACAACAAGTTCTGACAACATTAGAGACTGTCCTACCCTTGATTATTCACATATTTATATAATCATTTTGCACCAAGGATGCGTTTATTTCTGTACAAAAATATTAAAAGCTAAATTTTTGAAAATGAACTGTTGTTTTCTACTGCCTAAAAATGTCAAGTTCGCTGTTTCCAAAGTATTTACGCTAACATAAGTTGTTAAATCCAACAACAAAGTAAATCCGTTACCACTTTCAGTTGAGTAAATACGGCAATTAAGAAAACACTGGCCGTACACATTGGCCTGGTCAGTCCATGTAGTGTACCGTTCGATGCGTGAATTTGTTGCGCACAATGGGGTTTGTTTTCTTATATTGACCATGCATTCGAAGGTAACGACGTATGTTAACCATTGTGACAAATAAGATTATTTGCATGTTTCAACAAAGCACTTTTCCATCCCCGGGTTTAATATTATGTAATCCGCAGAGCGCGTTCAGTCAGAAAGTCGCCTCAATCAGGAAAGAATGATTTTAACGTCAGAGGTTATTTCTATGGTCACGGAGTTTGACTGGCCAGCCTGTAATGACAACAGCTTTCGAGGTCAGTTGCTCAGTCAAGTGTGACTTACCGATTCCAAGTGTTCCTTCTCAAGACTTCTCAAGAGATTAGGTACCTCGGTAATATAAACAAAAGCAGTTATTTTTGTTCTTATTTGGTTACTCCTTGCTAGCCAACCGTTGCTAATGAATCGCAATCTCAGCGATAAAAAAATCAGATTTTTAATAACGTATGACAGTGATTTACTTTGCTTTTAGGTAGGGACCACCAATTATTTTCCCATAGACTTCCATTATAACAATATGGCGTCTATGGTCTTACGGAAATGGAAACATTATATCTAATTCAAGTTCGACCAAAGAAACGGGTGAAACACATGTGAATAGTGATACTTGATCCGAGTTTTTTTTTCACGTGAATGATATGACCCCCAGTTTACATCGATGGAATGGCACGTAAGGTACTGGACAAAGTGTTCCAAACAAAAATTGTTTGAAAGACAAATGTCCGTGATTCAAATGATGAAATTTTGGGAAACCAAATAAATTGTTTTGACTGAAAATCTTGTCTTTGAATATATAATAGACAGTAGTAAAATACCTTAACAATAATACTATCAAAAGTGCCTCACAAGTTAAAGATTCAGATTCAGATAGTTCCGATTCTTTGGCAGGTATAACACGATCGTTGCAAGTTACATGAAAATAATTTATGTCGCGAAGTTTTTTTAAGATAAAAAATAACATACATTCTGATATTTTACCGAAACACTGCTTGCTCAGATGGTATGAAAGAACAGTTTCTTTTTTCTCTTTTTCTTAAGGACACGTCACGGCTGAGATAGTTTAGCATTATTAGTTTACAATACACAGTCGGTATTGAAATTGTGTTTCCAATACATGTGCTCATTAGATAAATCCTCAATATCTATGTGAAAATAAGGAATGTGTTTTATATGATTGCAACACTGCGAGTTGCTCTAATTACTGACAAATGACTGAAACAATAGGAATTCATACGAGACATGGATAGACAAAACGACAGTGAGGTAACAATATATTCTTTTATTGTTTTAATGTATGAGTTGTAAGCTACAATATAGAATACCCATTTTATGAAAATCAAACTGGAAGTTAAAAATAACCGAAAAAATTTAATTAGGTCATGAGTCATCATATACCTGTCAAAATTTATCATTAGTTTTCACGAGCTGTCAAAATTATTTTTATCTCTCTATTCTGCAAATGCATTGTTTTTGAAAGTATCTTGTCGGATATTGTAGTGTGTAACTTACTTTACATTCCACATTAATATTTGTGCTTGAAATTGTTTTGTTGAGCTCACCGAAGTCACATATGAATTTCTATTGTTTTAGTTTATTGTCTGTTATAAAGGTACCAGATCTCAATATTAAGATATAAGACTTGTTCCTTTCTGGTAGACAAAGGGAACTATTTGATTGAATCATAATATAACGGTTTTTGGAAAGAACTGAATATTCTTTGGTTTTTTGTTATTCACCGGAAATTCAAGTGACATCACCTTAAAGAAATTGTAACTAAACGTGCCTTAGAAGGTGTCTCTTCCCGTTCGATTTTTGTTCTTTCAAGTTGTTCTTACGAAACTATTGATATTTGAAAAAGATTAAGAGGAACTATATGTACATAGTTTTTAATGAAAAAAAGGTAATGAATATCATCGATCCTTTTATGAAAAAAATTCACATACATTACAATCTATATTTAATTCATCAACTGCTTTTACTACATTATCAAATATATGTGTAAAATATAAGTAAATAATATTTAAACTTACGACCATAATCATACGACAGCACAGGAATTATGCCACATAAAACCAGGACATTAATGCCCAGAAGGCATTTTCTCCAGTCCATATTTCCCAGATCCAAGTAGATTGAAGTTCTCTTCCTTGAAACACCTAAATCTTCTGAAGCTATCTGTGATATTTCTGTTTTATTTATTCATGACAGATGACGCAGATCTATACGAGGACGAGGCTGGCTTTTAAAAATAGGCCGTTTGAAAATATGTGTTTCCTGCACCTGAACGTTAAAACTTACCCATGTTCATTATTCGTTGTTTCTCCGCTGTCAACCTGAATTTGTTTAAACATCAGGGCCGAGTTGTTTGAAAGTTTGACAGGTTGTTAAAGTAACCGTCAATTAAATTTTGATTCAAAATATCAGTCTTGGTGGGAAACACTAATACGATGTTTTGATTTTACTGTAAGGACTTTTTAGTGTTCATAATCCTTCACTCCTGCATTTAAATATATCGCCTTTAGGCACACCAGCCCTGTTTTATAACCTTTTAATTGCATATGTTTTACTCCACTGTTAAAGTGAAAACGAGATCATAATAATTTAAGAATGTTTCACATTGCAGAGTTGGTGCAGCCGTTTTGCGCATGCGCGGAATTATTATCAACTGGAACGCACGGCAAAAATACTCATTTTTTTTGCATGTCCGCACGCATTGAGTGTATAATGTGCATAATATACTGACTAAAGGTTAGGGTTAGAATCACCATGGTTACAAAATATATACATTTAAGGTATTTTTGTTCTAATTTAGTTTATCCGGTATATACCGGAGTCTGTAATATATCACGGGCGCACCAACTCTGTATTTAGTCACAGCCATAATTTAATGTTGCAAGGCATGACTGAATGTTTATGTAATGCGCGGGAACGTCAACGTTGTCTGATGACGCTGACGTCATTTCCTTTCACACATTTTGTTCTAGGGCTGTAGTCTGATTCAACCACACAAGAAGAGGAAGCTAGAGAAATTGTGTTAATTTAATATGCATTCTTTTGTAAAATAAATGTTAGTCATTGTGTCATTGGAAGTATAAAATCTGGATGTTTTGCGCAGCCGGAAGTGTGCTTGATATGACCGGAAGTGTGCCTGATATCGATATCAGGCACTCCAGCTCCCACGAAAACTAATATCGTCCTCACGCTGCTCATATACGTTTAAATTCAATGCAAATTTGTTACTATATATAGTAACATATACAATAATAAATGTTAATCGACGTCCGTTAAAGTTTCGAACAACTGGGTCCAGACTGTCATTACTTCTCCCATTGTTCAAGAGGGAAATCTTCTCCATTTAGTGTTTTCTCCAACTATTTAGAATTTGAAATCCCTGTTCAACGGCACTGTGCAGTTGCCATTTTTTATTCACTATTAAAATTTACAAAGATATCATAAGAAAGCATAGAATGCACCCACGCAATAGAATAGCAGATCCCGTTCATGAGAGGTAATAAAAAATGTAATACCTCTCACGCCCCTCTAGTACCGGCTTAAGCGGAATTTTATTACTTTAAAATTCAATGGACTTCACGATCCTACAGGACCAGAAAATGTTACAATTCTGAGTCCAAGTACTTGGAGACTTCTTACAGCCACCAAAACGGCACTTACTGCTGTTGTGATAGTTAAAAATTGTTAGAAGTTCCTTCAGAAAAATAAAATACAACCAAACAAAATAATAGCAGACTCGGTTTAAGTGAGTCTATTCACTAACCTATATATCATTAGCGTAAGAATGTAATTTAAAGTATGAAAGTGGTCGGGATAGGAAACAAATGCTTTCATTAGGCCAAATGAGTATCGAGTTTGTAAAAGCAAAATCAACTGTCTTATACAGAGAAGATAATGACTTACACTGTTATTGCAATCAGCCAATTCAGTGTTCGGTTGTTCTAAAATGGTAGAAATCATCTGTTGTCAACATAGTTACAGTAGCGAAAGCAAACAAAATTTATAATTCTCTTTTAGTGGAACTAAAGTCACTTAACAAATCACGACTTTGTCATTTTATATACTTACAAACACAATTAGAATCACGAAAAATGAAATCCAGACGGACAGATCGTGACAGACATCAAAGAAGAAAGTTCTGGATATCAATATTTGATATATTCTTTTTGTTTCTTTTGCGTCAGAAATCAAGTTTAAAATTCTTCCAGGCGCTCGAAGAATATCACATAAAGGCTATTTTCCGTTCAATCTATATCGCCTTTTAAATCTTAAACATCTGACCGGCGTCGACGTCCACTCCGTCTCAGTATTATCAGCTGTTTCCCCGAGCACATTTTCCAATGCAATATAATCACTTTTAAACACTATACATAACTGAAACTTTACTGACAATGTTGGTTGGGTTCACACGTATTGCCGGTAATTATGAACACTCGATCAGCTTATTGAACAACAACAGAACATAAAGGAAAAATGCCATCTTATACGTTGCTGAATACGAACCGGGGATCATGACACTACAGAACCGTGTTCAGTATTACGCCACTTTTTGAACATTTTTGCTACTTAGTTTGATGTTATTGTACAAAAGCTTACTAATGTCCCTGCCATGGACACTTTGCTTTGAAATAACAAACACAAAAAATTGGCATGAATAATAATGATTCCATAATTTCTGGTTCTACGAAAGGCAGAGATAGACAGCCATGACTTCTGTCTGCCTAAAGTTGTTCCTCTATTCAGCTCTGATCTGATCACGTCATTCCATTGAAATTTTTTTCTATTTGTTGGTATATCTGCTACCGCTTTGAACAATGATTTGAAACTTGAACCTAGTCTTTGACAATATTTTGCGAGATCAAACAGACTGTTGTTTGCATGTGTATCAGATTCAGTCAATCAGTAATATATATTTAAGTTGCATCTTCTTTTTTAATTTAGAATATTTTGGACAGGTTAGTTTCAGGTGAAGTTTAAGTCAATGCTTCTTATATATTTTTTGCTATCTTTTAAAACATTTTAAAGGCGTCGAAATACAATATAATGATTGAAGTATGAAAAGACGACTTAAATGGTACAAATCGATTTTTACTTGGTATGAGATTTCAAGGGTGTTATTTCGCTGACGGAAACTATCATATTTCTTTGAAACAAAACAGTTTTGCATAGAAGTGCCAACATAATTTACTTTGCAAAGGTTACATTTTATTTAGTAAACTTTAAAAAAATACTTTACGGTACATGTATAAAATCCATCAATGTCTATTTCACTTCAATCGAAAATGTCATGTATAGGTACTGTACCGTAGTGATGGGCAGGTTAGGTACTGTAAACTACGTGGTTCCAGATCTTCTTTTGTCCATTTGATATGTTAACGTTATGAAGAAGCAAATTGTTTAAAGTGAGCATATAATAAAATATTGAACTAAAAAGAAAAAAAAAAGGAAATTGAAAAAGGTGAAAAAGTAAACTTTTACTTTCCATAACGATTTTCTTTTGCATGAACATTGTTGTTATATGTATCGGGTTATATACGATATTAATATTTTGAAATTGTATCATCTACAATTTAAAAGTTTAATTGTTTAATTGAGCCCTACCGAGCTGTGAGAAGAAACATATCTTCTTATTTTGTACCATAAAATTGTCATATTTACCGAGATGGCATCAAAGTGAACTGTTTCATGTAAGGTATTCTCAGATATAATAAAGACAAAGAAGTGTAAGTATTTAATAATTCATCTTGTTTCAACGTAAAACAAACGGCTGATATCATTTCAAGCGATTTTCTACAAAATGTGTATTGCTGTCGATGAAAGAAAAAAAATGATGCTTTGAATAAAACAATTTTTCAAAGGAGAACCCGGGTATTCATTGAAAGGAGGTGTAGATGTGGTGTCAACTTTTTATATATTTTTTTAATTCATTAGTCATATGTTAAGTTCTGTCTCTTAAAGACTTTGCAGTTTTCTTAACTGAAATACTATTTCTATTATTTTTATTTCGAAGTTAAGAAATTTATTTAAATTTGGATACACTGTATGTGTACACAATTATCAGCATATAGACTCGGTATTTCTGTTGAAATCGCGCTTACGTGCACATAAAGTATATATGAGTGAACCTAACCCTTATCAACCTTTTTGTTATTTTGCATATACTTTTTTGTTGGCTTTTTGAAGCAAGCCGTCTACTATATGTTCCGTTACTTTCTTTTTGTTGCGGCCTGCTTTGCGACGCATGGATGTGTTTGTACTATGTGCTTCCGGGAAATCTACCCTTACCTTTTATCTTTGTTTTGTCTATGCTTCCGCGGTAAGTCTAAAAAAACATTCAGCTTCCATGACTTCGAATCGTTTGCTAGCATTGCTCGTCGCTAAGAAACATAAAACTAAAACCTCAACACAGACTTAACTCTGGCGCTATAAACTTTCACTGTCATGTAATTTTTGAACATGTTGAAGCAGTAAGAGTAAGTGTTTGTGGGAAATTAACCAGTGTCAGCACCCGAGTGGTGTCTTTGACACTGGGCGTTCCAGGTCAAATTAGGCCCCCTTCATTCTTTTATGTCTCTGCTCATATTCTTGTCCATCTTCCTTTCACTTCGTTAATGAATTTCTATGTCCGTCTTCTACAGTACTGTAGGTTTTGTCTTTTCATATGCTATTATACATACATTTATTCTTTAGATAATTACCAATTACTTCTTGTGAAATGTATTATACGCAAGACTACCATATTACGTTTTGTGTTCACCTTATCAATTAAGTAATGCAGTTCGTTTCACAAAGATAATTAAATCATATGATGTGCAAGACTCATATTTCCTGCCTTTTGTACGCGTGACACATGCAGTCAACTGATGAGAACTGTAAAAAACTGAAATTTTTTAACAACTTTTTTATTCACAAAAAAAAAAACAACATGAAACATGAAAACGAATTCTCATGTAACTAAACATTAAATTGCAGCTATAATTTCTGGACTCAATTACAAAGTGTAAGAGCTGTCAAAACAGTGGTTTTGTTTCTCATTACTATTTAAAACATTTTTTTTTAATAATTCAAACATAAACGTGTCCAGCATGAAAATACTGTGCAAATTATCTCCTTCTTCTCTTCCTTACATTGCCATAGCACTCTTCACACGTACACACTGAGACTTTCTGCCATATAATGTTCTTGTTATCAAGTGTTGGTATTCCCTTGTAAACGACCTGACCATGTCCATTACCAATACGTTCGTACTCTGTCAGAAATATAAAACAGAATACCTTGCAACAGCGCCTTGAAATGTTTAAGGTTGTGAACCCGAAGTCACAATCGGCATTTTCCGTTCGCTTCCGGGTTTTCCGTATACGATTCCGTAGTTTTAGGTTCTTATGAATAAAACAATTATCTGAGATGGTCGAAGGATGCTAAATTATCAAACACGTCATCACAGGGAAATTTCGGTCCGCTACCTTAATGAACAAAACAAGCAATCGGAATGATGGATTCTGTGTATCATTTATTGCTAAGGTGCGCATTTAAAAATAAATCAAGGTAGTTTGAATACTGAAAAAAAAGACTCGTTCAAAAGACACATTCACACTCACCCATTTTCCATAATGTCAAAGGTCCCTTATGTGGGGCAGCTGGGTCATTTCGGCACTTATCTGAAAAAAAAATGTACACTTGACTGAATTATTTTCCTGTCCAATACACGATTAAATTTTGTACTCGTCTTCATTAGAAAGTGTTCATAATAACACTTTAAAAATCATGTATTACGAGTTTATTCATTTTTCGTAAGGAAGGTTTAGACCACCTGTGATATAACTAAGTAAATATGGCGTAGATCAGCTGCAGATATCTGTTTGCCTGCATGTAATAACTGTATTTTTTTCAAATTTCTTGAGGGTTAGGCTATTTGTAGTCTTTGACACTAACAACACAATTTCGTTGCATTATATTTATCAGTATTTTGTATTTGATAGTGCTATAAGCACAAAAACTGAAACCAACGAAACTGTTGTAGTCACAGACAATTTTCATAAGACATATAACGTATTACCATCCATATCAGCAGAAACCATTCTCTGCTTGTGTTTCAGCAGTCCAAGCATTCTAAACTGTTTCTCAGCTTGTCTTTTAAGGTATCTAACTTTGCAGACATCTTCCTGACTTGCCATAGCTGGTACCATTAAACTCATTTGGTCGGTAAAGCAGACAGTTTGCAGCTTCTTCATACATTGATTTACCCTTGGATGACAGTCACTGAATGCAAGTTTCTCATTCCCTAACTCGTTTGCATCTCTCACCTAGGATTCACACACATTCTCAATGTTAGTGCTGTAGACATACATGTATTCGTCCATACTAGAAGCATGATAACCATAAAAGCTTTATTCAATTTTGCTCTGGCAAAAACAAACATTTATATTATTCATGCAATAATAATGTGCAAATGCATACGTAATAACAAAATTTTAGCTCTCCATAGTGAAATATCCGAAATAATATAAGAATACGATGGCTTACCTGATCAACGTCGAACATCCAGTCAAGGTCCACATTACGCCTCTCATCGGGAGACACTTGGCTCCATTCCTCTAAATAATGCAACACATTTACAAGCACATCTTCTATGCAAGAAAATTCAGGATAAAGATAATGCATATGGAGGACTGTATTTGTCAGATTTCCTACCACATACATCATAGTTTCCATTCCATACTTCTGATTGTCAGGATTATAGTTGTCATTTAACCACATCAGTGCCATTGGCATATGTTCCAACCATTCTGCAGTTCCACATGCATGTGTCTGAACATGCATTTTGATCTCGCTTTCTGTCACTCCACTCCTCCAAGCATCTGCTAACTTCATTGTTACATTCATTGCACTTATTGCTGTCATGAACTTTACATGTTCATTGAAGGGACGACTTTTATCTGGAGCGACCATAGTCTTAATCATTGCACCCACTTCTAACACGATACCAGTATAATCCTGCAAACATAATACAAACGTAGTGCCGTTCCTTTGATAGTATTACGAATGCTTATACAAACAACATTGCTCAAATGTCGTACATATGGAAATTTATTCTTATATATGACTCGGAACATACTGCTTTTAAGTAATCTCTGGATAAAAGATAATTATTTGGATAGCGAAATATTAATATTTTGACAAAAAGTTATAATTTCAAAGAGTATGCACTGTTTCATCAACAGAAGGTGATAATTCTATACTGAGACCCGTTTTAAAACATGTATGCGATATGAAATGCTGTTATGATTAACAGTTTTCATATTTTTCTAACTTGAATATATGGACAAAAAGTTAAGAGCTGCTTAATCTTGAAAATGATATTTTGATAGACATAAAACTGCCAAGTTATTAGCAAATGGTTTATTAGCGAAGAAAATGTAATAAGTAAACCTTGGAAATGCTCATCTGATTCAATTTTCCTTTTGCTGTTTTATAGGCTGGAACTATAGTATTCATGTCAAAGTCCTTGTTGGCCGCCAGTAAAACATCATTAAGTCCTTCCATATCAGATATTGCATGTTGTATGTCACTCTCTGTCGCTATGATAAAATAACAGTACGGTGTCATTTGTAATGTTGAAACTTTTATATAACGCAGCCCTAATGAAAAAAACTACCCCGTTAATTAAAGTAATGCGCAATACCGCCCCCACCCACGCTCCACCCACACCTAGCACCAGCTTCGATGGTACTCTGTATTACACATTAATATTGAAAAACTCCATGTTCAGCATACCTATTATTTGGTTCTAAATGAATTTTCAAACGACCTATGAATTTTGAAATCCGGCATATTACAGGTTAGTTAAAACATTTTTAGTTTAATTAATAGAACAAAACCTTAGTCTTTGTTTTTCAGAATGTTCTTCCTCCTTACATTGAAAAGTATATCAGCTAACAAATCATGACTTACCTAGGTCAGTGCAGGTGCTTTCAATGTCATTGCTTGCCATGTACCTGTTGTACACCTTCAGAAGTCCGAATTTCTTCATCTGCATACTAGTATGATCATCATAGATCTCTGTCCAAGATCTTTTGTCCTGCGATTGAAAGTGTTTTTGTTTTCTTATAATTGCAACTCAGTATCTTCTGACTGATTTGAACTCTTTATTAAATTTGGTGTATTTATTTTATCTATATTTGCAGACTAGTTTCTTAGCAAACTTCTCTTCCACTTTTTTATCAACCAGGAAGATTATAAAAATATCTGACAATATTTGGCTTGATTTTGACAATCTTATGCATTTCTTTCAAATGTTTATAGAGGGTCGGGGGAGTCATTATGATGTGGTATCTTTTCTGAGAAATCTATTTTACATACACATACTGACTTGTTCAAGTTCAGACATTTTCTAAAATAATGTCTATAAATCAAAAAATGTCTATATGATTTACTGCAGAAACTCCAGGAGAATATTTGGAAATATTTGTGGAAAGACTTTGAAATTCCCTTTAAACTTGCTTGACATTTTTGGATTGAGTTTTAACTTGGTCCAGTTTCAACTGAATCAAGGGATTAATAAATAGCATAATACGGAGGTTAAGCACTCTGGAATAATCTCCCTTATATAGAAGCCATGATTTCTAAAAATTGTGTTCAAACAAGTAAGTGACTTCTGAGCAGCACATTGAAATCTGTGGTTACACTTTTTAATATCCAATGAGTATCAAATTTCAAAAGACTATATAATGTATTCCGTGACAAGGACATTGTGTACTTTATTTTTAATTGTATGTAGGATTTCAATTAATCCTATTTAATATTTGCATATATAATGTTACAGATGCGAATTTGTAAGACAAGCGATGCCTCCCGTGATCATGACGGTAAATAAACGGGATATATTCTAACCAAAAAATTAAAAAATAACCTTATCTTTCAAAACGGTAATTTTTACAAAAAAAATAATTATAGATTTGTCTTTATTAGACCTCCTAAAACGTGTCAAACAAATAATAATTTAGACTCATTTGCAATAAATTGGTGTTTAAAAATATGGAAAAAAATATCAAATGTTGATTTTTGTTACTTACTTGTGAAGCCATGTGGACAGAATATTTGGCTCTGTGTGAGAGATATTTAACAAAACCAATACAGTTGATATATTATTTTTAGGCTGGTAAATACAGTGATTATTTTATTTGGGTCGGGGATGGGGGGAGGAGTGTCATAAAATGAATGAGAAATACTGTAAAGTACCAGCTCGTCTGAATATGCCTACTGAAACTCTAAATGAAAACGGTGTAATTGTCAAACACTGGCTCTAAACACACCCATATTGATGTCCACTTTAACTTAACATTTGCAATTTGCATTTCAACATGTAAATAAACAATACTATTTTTAAAAATGTCTATCCTGGCTGTCTAAAGAGGCCCCCTTCGAACTATAAATGCTTCATCAGTTTTACGTTAATTTTAACTTCCTATGACGCCTCAAAATACTGATGAGTCACATGTGTAATTTATAGTTGAAAACTTTGTCTAACAACTACCTGGATTTTTCAGTACCATTGAAGGATTACTGAAGGGTGGCGAATAAGTCTTTTTAACCAGAGATGGATTTAGGTTTTTTCTTGGAGGGGAAGTGGGGCAGGGGTGGGGGGATTTTCTAGAACGGCAGTGACATGATCCCTCGAAAATTCTTTGGTAATCACACCTCAAATAATGCAATGTAACGTATATTTGGCACATACTGAGCATGAAAATTTGACAAGATATCATCTTTTAAACTTGTACATTCTCATGAAAGAAGCAAATTGACCAAGCTCTTCCAATCACCTCACCAATCACAATTGCCACTGATATAAAACCTTTTTAGCAAAGCCAGTCAGATATTTTGTCTAAAACGACTAATGTTTGAATTTTATGCTATAAAAATGTATATACTTGTCAGATCTTAGAGTTGGACGCTGGATGTAACCCATTAGATCAACCGTTGTAATAGCAATTCCAAAATAATGTCTTTTTAGCCTACGCATGTTTGTCTTGAATAAACATATCTATTACCTGTCTAAACATACGAATGTCGTGATAGGTTTCATAGTTCATATAGTTGTAGTCTCTATGGTATATAAACCTGGTATCAAACAACTCTTGCATGGAGCTTCCAAACGGGTCCATCATAATCTCACATTTTGCACGAGCCATATCTCCAAAATTCAAAATTTGAAAACATCAGAACTTTATAAGACTATGTCTTATATAAATATTTATTTATGATTTGTTAACTAAGACATGCAATAAAAAGACCTTTATTGTATACACAATGTATATGACAGATACAAATGTCTAAAGCATGGTCACAATATATGTACCGACAATTAAACAACTATGACAAGTGGAAACTAAATCCTAGTGTATTACATAATAGTATAGTCATTATTCAATATGACCGACGTTTTAGTGGAAGCATATTACATAAATATTTCCGAAAATAAAGGAATATTTATCAAAGTAGAAAGGAGAACACATAGAAACTATTTATTGTAATAGCTAAAACAGCATAGCTATACAGAGAGGGAGAACATGTTAGTGTATAAATCGACTAGAAATTTAAAAGAAATAAACGAACTTTGCTTTCGTACAATTCGCAAGATATAAGCCACTCTCGTGACTTTTATCATTTTTGTAGTATCTAATTTCAAAGACGTAACTGTTATACTTCTCAAAATGAAATTTCGCACGCACGCACGCAACAGGTTTACATGTATACAGTACCCTTTTCAAGAAGCAGCCGCTCAGGCCGCCAAATTCATCCTCTACTAGCACCTGACCAGAGGGACAGAGCGAGAGAAACCTATCATATAAGGCATAACCTGCTAGCTTAGCCAAGCCCTTTGTGAATAGATAGTCTGATTCCGTAACGTGCCCGAGGGACGGATCCTGGAATATGGTTTTGGGGCGGGGGCGTGAACTGTTGATACACTTAAATTTTATATTTGTGTAGAGAACATGTTAAATGTGACTCTTTAACTCTGTCCACTCCCTTGAAAATCAGACTTTAAGCTTTTATATGTACCGCTATATCAGTCATATGTTACGTGAGCAGAAAGGGGCATTATCATTTACTTCAGGTGGTTGTAATGTAATTATGATCAGCTGTGAAGGATGACGTGTGAGGGAAGCGTTTGCGCGTTTGCGGGCAGGATTGTCAGTCAAGCGTGTTATTAAATCGTACATGAGAAACACTCTCGCATAATAACATGACTTTATATTTGATTTATTGAGACATGTATGCGTTATTGAGCCAATTTGTTATTACTATGCATGCTTTAATTTTTACTATTGTATTAGTAATGTCAATATGCTGTATATGCATACGACTTGAATAAATATCTGTTCTGTTCTGTTATCGCTTTGATCACCGGGTCGCCTATTACACAGTTATGGCAATCCTTACACTTATAAAATTGCAGGTGCATCTTTATCAAAATATTACCTCCATGTGGCATGTAGCAGCTGAAGTTGATATCAAAGGTAACATAATTGTTGCACTTGTCCATCTCATTCTGAAGTGTGTGCATTGGGTCCACTTGAAGGACCAAAGTATATTCACCTGAAACAAAATATAAATTATTGACGTCAAACGCAATATTAAATCTGAAATATTTTACAAGTACATTATCGAAATGAAGAAAAGGAAATTTTGAATTTTCATTTACAGATAGGATACAAATGACTTTATAGGTGTGCAATGAAACACATGACTGGACTTACCACATAGGCTGATGTTTTCATTACTCTCTCTGACCATCTCTAACAAGTCTATGCCTGTATTTCCATTGGCTGTAAAAGATATATAAGTTCGTTAAGTTAGAAATAACGTAGTGATAAGACTACTGCTCTTGACTTAATAAAAATAAAGTAACTGTTAATTATATCTTACAAATCCATGATCAAAACTAGTTTGTGAAAATTAATGACCGTGTCATTATATCAATGATACTTTCATGTATTAAGTTCTCGTAACTTTCCTGCCGCCTGGACTTGTATTATTATTTATTTCAGAAAAAATATAACTCTGCCTTACATCTTGATCCGACTATGTCTGGTGAAACTTCATTTAAAAAATAGAAATTGCACAAACGGATTTTGTGAATTGAAATATATTAATTGTCCATATCATGAAGAGTGATGCTGGTGGACTCAACAATATTTTAACTGGACAAAACGCTAAAGAGCGGGCACAAACTAATCCCGCTTTGATTTAAGATCTCATGGTGCTATCTAGATCTTTGACACACATGCCCAAACGTTTCGTTCTACGTGTCGTCTCATCATTGTGGAAACTGTTTGAAAATTCTTCCAGTGGATACAAAGATACAGAGCAAACAAGAAATAACTCATATTTGCACCCCCATCCCTGGCCGTCATGCCGCCTTGATCTTAAATCGACGCCTTCTCAATATTAACATTAGTGAAATTTATCTAAAAACTATTCTAAGGATTACAAAGTTACAGAACAGACAAGGAATCAAATCCCTGACCAATTTTGCAATATGGACCTTCAGCCGGCATTACTGAAAATTGTGTTTTACACATCGTTTCATGAATAAAAAGAAAACAGAACAGACTGACAGACAGAAGACTGGATCAAAATAAATGTCTATCCCAAAATATTTTAGAGTTATGATTAGTATCACCTTTTAATGCTATATGCATTACTTATGTAAGGCCAAAAAACTCTACTTACATAAGCATATGGGTATGCCAAGTAGGGTATCATAGTAAGTTATCTCCGGGACAGGGGCTTCAGGTCCCATGTGCGTGCACTGCTGACTACTCGGTAAATGATAGGTGTTATTTGCTTTCGTCAAGAAAGCGATGGCAAATATGCAAGTATCTTCTGGATCAAGAAGTGGTATATCGCCCTCTACTACAATCTGTAAACAACAAAACTAGAGTTATCTCCAATTTTCGACATTAATATATGCATAAAATTATAATAGTGACAAAACTATTGATGCATTGAAAATCTAACCGACTTTGTTTTATTTGAAATGTATTTACGCACAAATAAAAATGTGTCTTTAGACTCAAATTATTATTTAACGGGTCTATTTTGTTAAGGCAATACCTATAAATATATAGATCTAAATGCTAGACCTCAAAAAGACGATATTAAAAAATGAAAGTGAAAGCCATATTTAAAAGGAACAGGATATCATTTTATTTATTTAACATCAGATACAGAGATAGTTTTGACCCGTAACAGTGTTTTAATTACTTTAAGCAAACAGTGTTCTTGATTTAAGAAATAATAAGTTCCTAAAGGTGTTTTATCGTAGAATAACCAGAGTTTTGAATTCTTATGCGTAAAAACTCAACACTCGGGTTATTCTACGATAAATCATACTTGGGAACTTATTATTTCGATTCTAACACGACATACTAGTATCAACAGTGTTAGAAAAATGGTAACTACTTTTTACGACCGTGCTACGCACCTGGATCGGATGACGTCATTGCACTCTAGTAGTTTATTGCAGAATAACCCGAGATAGATTTTGCTCTACATGTATATAGGTTATTTGCTGGTCGTGTTAGAATGTCCTATCTTAATTAAAAGACTCATTAATAACTGCAAACTAGTCGGCTGAACTAATCTCAAAAGCTAGAGCACTCTTTCAATGTCAATATAATTTTGAAACAATTTGGAGCTAAAGAGCACCAGATCTTGTTAATTTGCTGATGAATACCTGCATGTTGTAAAGTACCGTTGAATAAAACAGGTCACTTGATATATTCAAACTCTCTAGTTGGAGGCTTATAGGCGAGAGCATAGAGATGTCTCCAGGGTAAGGTTGACCGGTCATTGTCTGTACTTCAATCATCAAGTCTACTTCTAAATATTAACGAGCATTTGGGTATTATGTTTTTCATAGTAAAAACTCATTAACGTATTATTCTTATTGACAAAATGCATTTCAACTTCTGATATACTGTTGCTTGATATTATTGTATGTATTCAACTTTTCCATAAAAAAAGAAAGTTATACAGAGGATATTACACGAGTGTATTTTTATACTGAATCTATATTATACAACTTGAATGAAATAGTAAAATGCCTGACTCTGCCAAGGACGTTATCAATTTTATTCAACGAGTTTAATAAATTCAATGCGAAAAGACATAAATGTAATATTCTCTTCATCACATGTAAGCTTTTCTGCTGAAACATAAAAAATTCGTGTTTGTTCTCCGCAAGTAACTGCCAACTTCCCCACATGAATCAGAGGTGGAGGACTAATGATTTCAGACACAATGTCATTTACCCAATAGTCACGGAGAACATACGCTCCGCCCGAGGATCGAACTCACGACCCCGCGGTCCACAGACCAACGCCCTACCTACAGAGCTAAGCGGGCGGGCTAAACCGACGACAAAGTCAAAATTTTATTACACTAGTGTAATACTAAGTTTATGTAATGGCTTCTTTTCATTCCCATGACTTCAAACATGCGCTAATATAAAATAATCCTTAACAATGCTTTTTGAATAGATTTTAGTTTGCAGAAATAACTGACTTGGAAATATAAAGTAGATAAGTCCATTTCAGCTAGTGAATTGGCACACTGCAAAATAAAGAAGGATACCTGAGAAATCACATAACACTTTGAAGAAGCCCTTGCTGAAATATTCTTCATCAAACCCTGGCTGCTCCGAGTAAAGTCTCATAATTCCCTTTCCGTCTGAAATGGAGTTTTTATAAAAAAAATGGCTGCGACGAGTAGGAGGACTGTCGTGGTGAGAATAGAAGCGCGGGTGGAGCCATCTCTAGATCTAAGTCTTACATATACATAAATTGCTTTAACGTTGCACGACACACAAACAAATGTTTGAAGTGTTCAAGTCAAAATATAGGCTTGCAAAGCTAAGACATCAAATAAATAGTATGCAAAATTATTAGAACAGCAGACGATATCAACATAATTATTTTTAATTCTTTGAAAACAGTCCCTCACCAAATTTAAACGAAACTTGTTCTAATAATTTGTAATAAGAGTGGGTTACACATATTACTTCTCCAAGGCTATTGATATAAGGAAAGCTTGCAATTTAAAATTCTTTCCAGATAAGTAATTAGATAAATCTCACCTCTATTGTCACATTTGCCAGATGGTATTTGAAACTCTGGTCCCTCCAGAGATACAGCAAGATAGTCTGTTATGATATCTGTTATGTTATCGTCAGTTTGTAGACTGGATTGATCAACTGAAGGAAACAGATTATAAATCTGTATTCATTGAATATATTTCACTATAAATATATATCTGTTAATTATCCTAATAGGGCGATATCACAACTCATATAATAACAATTTGATGGATTTATTACTGTTCATTAGTTCTGTTATTGGAATAAAAAACGGAAATATTGCAAATGTGAAGAGAAAGAACTTTTCAAATAAATTCTGTATCTCATTTTTGAAAGTACTCGATTTACATAAAAAGGTTATTTTCAAGCATCTTTCACATACTTTGGACAACTTTCGTAGACTGTATTATATCGTCCGGATTTGTTGCATCTGTAACTAAAGTTAGTTCTAGTTTCCATGGAAACGATTCATTAGGAAACATGCCTGTATTGGTTGTGATACCACGTACAAAAACCTGGAAATGTTCTCCACAAAGATCCTGAAAAAAATCATTATTATGAATAACTATTATTATTCGAGCCATTGTCGCGTGATAATATCACGGTTAATGTATAATTCATCAATATTTGCAAATTAGACCAGAAAAATAGTCCTTTCTTAAAATGAAAGCATTATTGCCAGAACATACACTTTTATTATATATTCTCAAAACTGATTAAAGTACTCAAAAGTTCAATACAATGGAACACTAAAACGAACGGCTTCCGGACCGGAGTAATGGGTTTTCGGTATAGATGGGTTTCATCGGTGGAATAAGTGCTATAATTTAGTAACCAATGTATTATTATGTTGTCAGTACGATTATAACTTCTATTTCGCCAAAAGATCGCTAAAGCATAGATATAAGATGGCTTAATTAAACTGTTTGAATATATTTATATTTCATTCCTTGCTAGTTAAGTTACAATTTACCTTCGCAAGAAATTAACAATCATCACCGAAGCTTTTTCAATATGACAAAAACAAATTTTATGCCTGTTTACAACAAATGTATGTAATGGACAAAGCAGTTTAACTTGGTTTATTTTTGTCTTAATGATTGGCAATGCGGCAATAGAGTTTTCTATTTTTTTTGTCACGAATACATTGCGTGTAGGATAGATCATCTTACATAAACAAAACATGCCATAATCTTTATTTTTATTATATTTTTTCTATGACATCTGCTACAGTTATGGTAATGATTTTAATCCAGAAATGAAGAATAGAAAATATAAAAAATATAAATCAAAAAGTAAATAGAATTAAGGCTTTTATCATTTCTCATACGGCAGATAGAGAAATTATCAAAAGGGAACATTCAATTGTAGCACCTTTTTGCATTCCGCTTTGAGCGGTATTGTAACTGAGATATTCGTTACATATTTGTCCAGCAAAAATAAAACATTTATTATAGGAAGGCTGTATTCACCTGTAATGTAGACGATGAACCTGCAACCAGACCTGTCAGGTCACACTTGATATCAAGTACAGTTTCCATATCTGCAACAGATAACGTAAAGAAATAATTTATTTTCGTATAATATGAGTTTCATAGGTCATTTTGTAATTCTGTGTCAAAACTAACAAAAATTTGTTGTTTCTGCGTCTTAGTTTTGTATCGCAGTTACTTATTGTATCTATATAAAACACAGAGCAAAGAAACATTTTGTTTCTTTTGCTTTAGTATGCACTGTTATATTGTTCTTTATGCAAGACGAGAGGAATTGTATTTGAAATGTGCAGTACCTATAGTAAAGATCGTTTTTCTACTGAGGACCTGAGTGCTTTTTATTCCGGACGGCAGAATGCTGGTTACTGTATCAAAAAATAAAATTAGATATGAAATTGTTGGTCTTATGTCCCACCCTACATATTTCTTGCAATTTTGTGACATTAAAACCAGTATTTGATCGGTGAATGCAATGGATGCTCCTGAACCTTATTTTGTAAAGTCATCATATGTACTGTGTGAAAAATCTTTTTAAAGAAGCGTACCAATTATATCTCCCCATATGCTGGCCGAGGTTTGCCTTTCTGCCACTCTATCACAACTGTTTGTTCGGATTGCTTTGTAGGATTTCAGCTAAACGTTACTAGATTACTCCGTACCGTGGTTAGTTATATTTGAAATTGAAATGAATTTTGGTAAAGGTGTCGCCACTTAATGGTCCGTTTTCCTACTGCTAATCTACTTATAGATTAATAGTTATTTCTAGTTTTACATTAAAAGCATGTCAAAAGGTTTAATAGCTTACAAAATATAAGAATTGGTTAACTATATCCAGATAAATGAATTGTGAGTTATGTCTATTCATAAGTCTAAGAATAAGCAACAAGAAACCGAAGGACAATTTATAAGTTGAAGGAAATTACATTTATGTATACGTAATGAAGTGTAAACCAGTACTGTGGCATTTCCGTCCCGTAAACAACAAATTGTCATAGGAAGTTGTATTTCCAGGGTAAGATTTTTATTTTGCATTCGCATTAGCGTTTCCTTGTTGAATGAGTGATGCCCTCTTACAGTTTAGGTGGCAGCATACTTGATATCTTTTCTATGGGGCCATTATGTGAGGTATATTTGTTTTACCAACAGCTCTTGTTTACTCTTTGTTTATTACTTATAGTTACATAAATTTCTTATACAGTTTTAGTCATTTCCTTTTTTCATTTCTCAAAAACTTAACTTGTCCCACAAAAAAGTTCGTAAAATGGTTTGATCTTGCGTATGTTTAAATGAAGCGATATAGGGAGGCACGCGCTTTAATAAGAAACAATCTTCAGTTTGGAAATAATTTTACAAGAACTTTTGACAGAGATTGCAATTCTCAATTGTCAAACTTAGAATAATTTCTCTTATAAAATGTATTTTAATAAAAATTGTGATTTATTTTTTTCTGATCACATGTTTATACTATGAATACATGTTATGAAAATAAACAACTCTGGCATTCCCTCAGATTGGCGATCAAATGTACATTATATGTTCAGTTCAGTAGAAAGTAGAAAGAGTTATACCTAGATCCGTTTTGTGACACAAATTAAAAACAATTGTGAGAAAACAATAAATTGTCAAAGATTTATAAATGATTCTTGCATTCTGCATTTCCCCTAGTTGCCATCTATCTTTGCAAAATATTTATTTTTATAATGCTCTTTAATATTTTGTCAAGTACATGAATGATGAAATAAAAAAAAAAGAAAACGTAAGTTAAGGTGAGTTAACAAATTAGGATAGATATGTTCTACACTCTCCCTGATTGGTGTTTATTTTATTCCAAGTGGCATAGAAATCTCCAAAAGCTACGGACTTGGACACAATACGCTCTAAAAGGGATGTGATTTGAAAACTCTTCATCAGAAGTATTGTATCTCTTCATTAATTTCGGAATTATACACCAGACAAGGAAAAATAAAGTAAAAAAGAATATGGTTTGAAAAGTGTTTAAGATATTGTTATGATATTTGCTCTTTTCTCTTTCACTCATTGTCATCTATCTATATTCCAAGTTTCACTGAAAATCATTTCGTTGTTTTGGAGTTACACCCCTTCCCCTGACAAAAATGCTATTTCTACTTAATTGTTTGTTGTTTAAATTTACCAATGCACAAAAACACACTGAAAAATGTTTTATCTTAACGATTGTTATTTGGTCAGTTTTCTATAATAGATTAACATATATTTATGAAATCTGACGCATTTTTAGAACAGTATGTTGTTAATGTCATGAAGAAATTTTAACAAAATCAAACAATGTCATTATTTGAATTTATTAAAGAAAATTTGAAAAATCACAAATTTATAGAATTTATAAACAAGCGAAAAGAGAACGATAAAATAAAGTCAGTGTCGTATCAATCCTAACCATATTCCAGTGTTAGTTATTATCTACACCTGGGCTTTCTTGGAAAAAGTGTGTGTTTCTGTGACTTTAAAATTTGGATGTAACATTAAAATGGATAAATGATATCATTGCATTCATCGATTATCTTGCAGTTTTAACATATTATCAACACCATGCTACATTTTAAGCTTAATAAAATTCAAAACTGTATCTGCAATAATGTAAAAGGCATAATGAAATAGCCAAATGTCGCTTTAGAACATTAATTAAATGTCCTTTACGGAGGCTTTTGCTTGATTAAGAACTGTCCGCTCCGTGAACTTCTGAACTTCTGACCAATCAGTACTTAAATAATGGATGGTAAGAAAACGATTGTACATACATAGCCTATACAATGTAAATGATAACAGTACGAATTCAGTTATTTTGAGAATGTTGTAAGCCACCTTAGCTTACATGAGAGCTAGTCAAGTAAGACACAAAGAGATACTGAAGAGTAATAATAAACTACTTTTTCGAAAAGTTTTCGCCAAAAATAAAACCTGTAATTTTCTGCATCATTCAACAAGCAGTTCATTTTGTGAATAAAGCGTTACAAGGGGCAAATTAAGACAACATAGCTCTCCTTTTCTTTGCACCCACCACGAAAAAGGCAAGCATGATGAAAGATATTGGATCCGTATCGGTTCCGATTAGCTGTTAAAACATGCAAGCTTACTTCTGTAATTGATGCAAATATTAAAATACCTTGGAAGAAAAATCTTTCGCAATGCAAATTTCCTATGAACATACAGTTTCACTATAATTATGGTGGCGAAAGTAAATTTATCCCTTCCTTAATATCATGTTAATTTGTTGTTGTCTAAATGTTATGACCTCTTGGGATTAAGTATGTTTAAACTAATGTAAATGCAACCATATATTTAAAGGTAAAAAGTATTAAATCCGAACATCAGTTGGATCTACACGATCCCTTGAGAAACATAGATCGCAACGAAACACGAGAGGTAATGAAATGTGCATTGCCTTTTCACACCATTTACATCATTTTTCTTGTACCAACTTCTTTGAAGTTACGGTTATCTTCATAAATTATATCTTTTTTATTTAGCTCCATCTACTTACATCGATTTTAGGCACGAAATGTATTTTGGAAAAGTTTCTCCTGTCTAATTTAGATTGCCTAAATATAAAGTTAGTGATTTCAGTTAAACAAAGCATTTACGTGGTTAGAATACTATCATCCTTGTGCAGTTCATTTATTAGACTTGCGCCGCAATTTAGCCATCAGTTATGATATATTCTTAGTACAACATAAACAAATAGAACCACATTACGTGACATTCTTAATGTGACAATATATCAAATGCAGAAAACACATTTTTATTACCTTGAGCTGTAGTTCCTAGGGACAACATCATGAAATAAATGCTTGCACAAAATATATTTGTGCCCGCCATTTTAATCACGATTTTAATCTCAGAACTAACACTGACCACTGACCGTGATACCAATAATCAGTTTGCTGCGGCATTAAATGATTGCTTTGACGTATTCTACCTTAGTTACCACACAATTAGGTGATAATATTGTAGGAATACCAGGTAGTGACACAAAGCAAATCAATCGAATGTCCACTTTTTGTGATTCTTATTGTCCATAACTTATCGATCTCTCTAGTTAGCAGAAATATATTGTAACCATAAACGATGATTATTGTCTTAAATTGATATATATGGCACGTGTATATGACAAGTAATTAGAACAAAAGGATTTTTGTTACATTTATATGCACCGTAACTGTAGTCTATTAAGTAAACATTTGTTCTAACTGGTATTGGAGATTTCATTTGATTTGATTTTATTCCTTCGTGTATACACCGTTTTCTAACGTTATTTCTGTTTTCTTTACAAATGTCATCTTGTTCTCCCTCGTAAACCAGTTAAATATTTTTGCACTAAAAATATGCATGTCTTTTGAATAAAACTACGTAAATTTATGTTTTCCTAAGAAACAAAATCTTTTAATTTTGGTGGGTGTTTGTCTTGCTCTACGTAATGCCTCACTGCTTATCAGCACCTGTATTTATATTTATTTTATTTTGTTTTATTTGGGTTTAACGCCGTTCAGTTGACCCCAGAATCAATAGGGGTCATCTACTTTGTATGCCCATTCATGCTTTGAAGTTTCAATATCCTGGATCAAGTGGTTCTTAAGTTATTGGTCGGAAATGGTTTTCAACTTTCAGGCCCCTGTGAACTTGACCTTCGATCGAGTGACCCCAATATCAATAGAGATCATCTACTCTGCATGTCCAATCATCCTATGAAGTTTCAAAATTTTGTGTTATGTGCTTCTCAAGTTATTGATCGGAAACAGTTTTCCATGTTCAGGCCCCTGCGACCTTGACCTTTGGTCGAATAATCCCAAAAACAATAGAAACTATTTACGCCATAAACCCTATCACCCTATGAAGTTTGAAGGTTCTAGGTCAAATGGTTCTGCAGTTATTGATCGGAAATGTAGTGTGACAATATGATACCCCATGTGACCTTGACGTTTGATTAAGTGGATCAAAAATCAATACGGGACATTTACTCTGCATGTGCAATTATCCTGTTAAGTTTCAACATTCAGGGTTAAGTGGTTCTCAAGTTACTGATCAAAAACGATTTTTCATTTCCATTTTTAGGCCTCTGTGACCTTTACCTTTGCACGAGTGACCCAAAAACCAGTAGGGTTTAAATACTGTGTAAGTCACATCACCCTGTGAAGATTAAGGTTCTGGGTCAAATGGTTCTCAAGTTATCGATCGGAAACGGTTTTCCATGGTCAGCCCCTGTGACCTTGATTTTTGATCGAGTGGCCCCAAAACAATACCGGTCATCCACACTGAATTTCCAGTCATCCTATGAAGTTTCAAAACTGGTCAAGTGATTTTGAGGTTATTGATCGGAAAGGGTTTTCCATGTATAGGCCCCTGTGACTTAGACCTTCGACCGGGTGACCCCTCCCCACCCCCCACCCCCACCACACACACACACAAAATAGAGATCAACTACTCTATAGGCCCTTCCACCCTATGAAGTTGGAAGGTTCTATGTCAAATGGTTCTCCAGTTATAGATCGGAGGACGGACAGACAGAGCAAAGAATATTTCTCCCCTAGTCGGGGGTGGGGGCGGGAGACATAATTATGTATTTTTAAGCGTCGGTTCATTCCTTGTATGGTATATACTAATAGTTTACGTGATCACTGTAATGAAATTATCGTTTGTTTGTATGTAAGCTTATTTATAGTCGTCACTGGTAACGCACATGGGCGACTCTCCCAGGAGGCTGTTTGTTATGTAAGTGGGAGGATAGACCAAGATACAGAAGACGCTTCAATTCCAGAAGCTTCACTGGTTCTTTAGCGTGCCAGATTTGAAGTGCCCATACAAGGTTCTCTTATACCTATGTTAATTATTTGTAGTTGGAGAAGCAGGGGCTTGGACTCACGACCCTTCGTTTCGTACTCAGACAGTGTTGCCACTGAACTACTGCGTCCGGTCTTTGTGCACTTATCAGATTTCCACTTGTGCAAACAGCACTCCAATGTCAGACTTTTTCATAGTGGGTTATACATTGTCCCCCGTGATTTGAGCCGCGCCATGAGAAAACCAATATAGTGCATTTGCGACCAGCGTGGATGCAGATCAGCCTGCGCATCCGCGCAGTCTGGTCAGGATCATGCTGTTCGCTAATGGTTTCTCTCATTGCAACAGGCTTTGAAAGCGAAGAGCATGGGTCCTGACCAGACTGCGCGTATGCTGGTCTGCATCCTTGCTGGTCGCAAACGCACTATGTTGGTTTTCTCATGGCGCGGCTCATTTCATGATTCTATTTGTCATTTATCTTGATACACAGGACTTTTCTGTGAGTCTTAGAAATTCTGACCCAAACAGACTGCGAAATGGACAAAAACAAGCCTTTTTTGATGGGAATATAGATTTACGCACTTTCTTTTACGTATTTCTAACACTCTAAACAAACAACAAAAACAATTGTAGAGAATAATTTATTAACAACATAAAAAAGTATCACAGTTTAGCAAGTTTTAAAAACGTGAAAATAGTATAATGGCCACCCCTAATGCCGAGAAAAATACTTTCTGTAGCCAGTTTTTGACTAATTTATAAATATATAAAAAATCTACATTAATTTGAGTTTTTCTTTCACTTGTTATAATTAGCTGTGTTGTTGAATATTGTATACAGCAGAAACAATCATATAACTATGGCCGAATGAATTATAAATCAAGCTTTTAACTTTGGTCACATTCTTTATATATATTTTTCTTTTTCGCTTAAATGTTTTCGTAAACTTTACATAAAGTGTCGCATTTGATTTTTTAAACAATTTTACGTATCAACAAGAAGAAAATAATGCTGGAGTAGAATATATTTATTTCACTAAATCCATTAGTCAAGATAAGAAACACACTTGTAAATAGTTTTGATATTTTATGTTCGTACTTGACGAAAAATTATTTTCGATACTTATTTGTAGACCATTTAAACACATGCATTAAAAGTAAAATAATCAAAGGCATGTATACATCCACGAGTTTTATCAAATAGCATTTATTATAAGTTTTAATGATCTCTAAGGAACTTAAACATCTTTGTATCACAGAGAACTTAAAACATTTAATAAGAATTGTAACAATAGAGGTATAAAGAATAATCTGTCACTACAATATGGACTGTTTCATAACAATCGTCAAAGCTGTTTATATATTTGTATGTTAAGCTAGTCTTGCTAAAAGTTTTTTTTCTCTAAGGTCAATGTATCATCCCTTTTCCACATCAATTCTAATTTTAATTCGGGTCATCTTGTTATGAGACAATAGGTTGCGAATAAGATATGGAGAACAACAAGATGTGACATATAGCAATAAAACATATAAGTAAACATATGCACTCTTGAGTATGTTTCAAACATCCTACGTAGGAGAAAGTAAGATAAAAATTAAGAAAGTTTCTGAAACTGTGGCCTGTTTATTCATGACCTATAAATATTAAATCAAATTCATTGTTAGCCTAATGCATTATTTTGAGACTCTTAAATTCTTTTACTCGACAGTAATACACAATACCCGTTAAAAAACGTTACACCGAAATTCAGAAATACCAGCATGTTCCTTTTATTGTCATTATTTTTTTCTGCAGAATAAACTTTTGCGTATCTTGTGCAAAAACAGACAAGACCAGAGATTTTCAAATGTCAATCAGAACAACAACAACAAAAGCAACAACTACTACTGCAGTGGATGATGAATGTGCTGCAACCTTCTTATTCACCGAAATATCTATGGTGTTGACCTTCAGTTTCCAGATTACCTTTTGAACAATTGTTTTACTAACAGAGAACTTTCTATGTAACAATTTTGACATTGTTTAATTTTTGCCTAGTTTAAATCTGTTTAAAATTTCGCCTGTAAACTTAACTTTGAAAGGAAGGACGGTTAAACACAAAATTCTTGGTCGCTTCCCTTCCTTCGTAAAAATACAATATTTCAACCAGTCCAAGATTTCATCATGAACCATCTAGTTATGAGACAATGGGTTACAAATGATTATAATAAAACTTCTTAGCAAAATTGTGCAATGGCGATATCTAGGGCACTTTTCACAAAGTCTACTTAGGTAAGGAGACAAGGGTTTCAACAAGGTTCTGTAAAGAAATGCACGCTCTAAGATTTACACCTTATTAATAGGGATGTCAACGAATACCAAAACTGGTATCCGAATATTCGGTCAACCATCCGAACGAATATCCGGATATTCGTTCCCGCACATAACCTCTTTTTTCTGATGACCTAAACGTATTTATATAAGAGCTTATGACGTTTTTCTAGGACCCGTCGTACTTGCAGTAAATTAGCGGTCGCCATTTTGAAATGGAAGAAAGGTAACTCTGACAAGATTTTTCTACTTTCGGTTTAGTTTTATTATGCAAATTGGAAGGATTCGAATCCCTTCTGTCAGATATATGTAATTATTTATATAAGTCCGGGTCCAAAATATATTCTTTCAAAAATAGGCTTTATAATTATAATTGCAAACTCAGTATGAAAAGACGGATTTGTTTCTTTAATTATACAAACACATTATCAAGTGCAGCGCCGATATTTATCGACAAATGTTTGTTGCAGCCGGCATCAATAAAAGAGCATATAATGCACGTGTACTAATTATCACTTTCGCACTTTCTTGCGTCTTTTCTTTAAAGCTGCAATATTTGCCGACGATTTGTAAACACGTGTTTTAAATTCTGCATAATTATTAATTGACAATAATTGCATTGTTTGATCAAACAGGACTAGCTAAGATGTCAAGTATGTTTCGCACACCTGTCGGGTAGGTGTCATCGCCATGGCGACTGTGTATTACGTTTTGACACGCTGTCTACGTGGCGAAAAATTGTAATGCTATGAACATGAAAATAAATATTTCAGTAATCTGTATAGTACTACCGAATATTCGAATACTTAAATTAGATCCGAATATTCGGACCCGTGACCGAATAACCGGATATCCGGATATCCGTTGACATCCCTACTTATTAAGGTTTAATTGTTTTCTGTGCTTCATTAAAATCTGAAAAAGTTTTTGTCAAAATGGGACTGCATATATCCATTTTAAGGGAAATCTTCAGAAAATATGTTTGAAATTTTGTGAATCAGCCCCTGTATTACATGCCAATTATCTGTTAATTTAAATTCGAAACGTATTATTAGTGTCTATGTACTCTTTCATTTCAGAATGACTGTATTCTTAAGATACTCATAGAGGACATCACCTTAAAAACAGAACTGTCATGCAAAAGAAATCGCCATAAGAATTAAATGAGTATATAAAAATACATAGTAAATATTACAACACAGTATCTGCTGATAGGGTGCAGAAACGAAGATAAAAAGATATATGCAGCTTAATTCATGGTTTGATTATTTAAACCTTGCCGACCTGACCATTACAAGGTTTCGTGGTTTAGAATTTATTGCCATATACCTAAGGCAACTTACACATTAACCAAGGTGTTCCAATATGAACGGCCAATTTAGACATACATGTAGACAAACTTGTAAAGGGTTACTTAGCTGTACCAGCAGATTGTCCGCACTTGCCAAGTTAGAAAGTTCTTATCACGCTTTGATAACATCATCTCTAGGTGGGCTCAATTCATGCCACGCTGGGCAATCCGTTCACCGAAAATGCGCTGCGATGCTTCGATTAGGTTATTCGGCATGTCCCGCATTGATACGTACGCAGCTTGTCGGACTCATTCTCATTCATCAGATGTTGAACATGGTACCCGAGACGAACTCTCAGGGAACCATGATAATATCTGGTAAGCGAGAATTGCCGGACTGAATCAAGAGCAATTCGATGTACCGGACGGAATCGTAGTATACAATAAAGCCCACCTTGATCACTTTATTTTAAAAGTTTAAATAAATGTCAGATACAAGTCAAAATTGAAACATATTTGAGCTGTGCCATGGGAAAACCAACATAGTGGGTGTGCGACCAGCATGGATCCAGACCAGCCTGCGCATCCGCGCAGTCTGGTCAGGCTCCATGCTGTTCGCTTTTAAAGCCTATTGGAATTGGAGAAACTGTTAGCGAACAGCATGGATCCTGACCAGACTGCGCGGATGCGCAGGCTGGTCTGGATCCATGCTGGTCGCACACCCACTATGTTGGTTTTCCCATGGCACGGCTCATTTCAGTATAGTATTCGAAAGACGAAAGTAAGTATAAGAAGTAATAATTCCAGTTGATCAGTTCAATATAAATACGTTTACTACTTGGTGAGACTGGTCTTATTATTAACTGAGAAAAATAATTATTTCATTTACCGACACAATGTTGTACTCCTTGTTTAATAGTAAATGGGCCAACAGTGTTGTTGTATTAATAAAAATAGACTTGCCCGATTTATAGGTTGGTCAGGGCTACGGATATGTATTGTATTTTGTAATCGAAATATTTCTATAAAATGCTTCTTCCCCTTCAGTTTGGAACCGTCCATGTTCACAAACACGTTTGTTAATTTTATGAGGAGTAACGACAAATGTGTTCAACTATATAATATTATATAACAAATGTGTTTATATTTATCCGGTCAACTGCCACGTTTTCCTAAATTATCAGTACCAATCTATTTTGAGAAACAATATACTTTTTTATGCATCACCAATGCTTACTCATATACTAAGATATAATAAGATAGATGTAGAAACGAAAGAAATAAAATGTTCCCAGGATCTTTATTTTTTCTTCATGTCCATGTCACGGTGGCATTTAGTGCACGTGCAAATTGCTTCTTTCTTCCATATGAAGTACTTGCTATCAAGGGATGGAAAGCCTTTGTACACAACCTGTCCAACGGTTTCATCCACTGAAAAGCAGATAGTTTTGGTTTTACTGAAGTGTATAATACTTTCACTGTATCTACCCTTTTTCTTATCTTTTAAATAATAACGGAATGTTTAGAAATAAGACACCGGAAGTTTATAAAGCGGAATGTTTAGAAAAAAAAACAACACAAGACGTTTATTTCAACTACTCGAGTTAAGAGCGCTTTCTGTGGATATGAAAATGCATCGTTAATAGTAATTTAAAATGTACTTGTATTATAAACATATTTTAGCATTTTACACAGCAAAAAACAAACGTGTATCCTGTTTAAAATATATATATATATAAAAAGTACAGAATTTCCGAGTTTCTGTTTACAATCACCAGGATGCATGTATTATGATTGTTATACACATGAGAAAACTTACCAATTGCGTACAGTGTAAGAGGGCCTTTCTGCGGAGCAAATGGATCATTGCGGCACTTATCTACAAAAATGTAATAAAACAATTTTACAATAGTTTTGAGAACATCGATAAACGATGCAACAAAAATGATTTCTTCAAATTGTAAACGTTACAATTCAATATCTCTGAAATAACAAGTGTGTTTCACAACCTCTTGACGATAGAACCATGGTTGCTAAAATGAGATTGTTTGTCAACTGCTTATGCAAGCTTTCTTTCTTTACACATAAGTGTAATGGTAAGAACAAACATGTTCTGAAACCGAAAAAATGTAAAATCCATTAGCCATGTTTAGTGGCTAAATCATAATGAATTATTAAGTAGCACACTGAAAACCTGATTTTTACCATTCATGTCTTTATCTTCCATTTGATCTTTTAGACCCAAGAGCCCAAGTATTCTATATTGTTCTTCAGCCTTTTTCTTCAGGTATTTCGCGACACAGACGTCCTTTTCGTTTTCTGCAACCGGTTTGACCATATAATCAGCATGTTCCAGCACGGCACATACACTCTGCAGCTTCTTCACACATTTGTTCATCCGGAGTCCACAGTCATTGAAGGCAAGTTTCTCTCCATTCATCTTAATATCTCTCACCTTCAACAAGATGGTCAATAATGAATTAACAATTAATATCAGAATGTTATACTGTACATCCAAATGGTCTTTCTTCAGGAAAAGTATTTTCTAACATGCTTTGCCATAATACAAACCTTTGTTGGTGTCTATATAGTTTATGTTTAATAATTCATTACTGACAATTTTGAAGAATATTTTGTTGTAATTACATCCATAGACCAACAGGCCTTTATTTTGAATACTACATATTTGTATGATATTTCTGAATATCATAAAGCGTTCAAATGATAAGACAATGCGACTTGGTAGAAGCTTATCAACATCTAAAAGGACAAATGAGCTTTCCAATCAATTAACATACTCTGCGTCAAAGGAACATAAGTTTCTACAAAAAGACGCTTAATTCTAACTTTTGAGGTGGGAAGTATCTCAGAATGTGGTTCTAGATAAAAAATAAAATAAATACCACAGGTCAGGTATGGTGATGTAGAATGTTGTCACCCTTCGAAATATAAGATTTGAGCCGCACCATGAGAAAACCAACATAGTGCATTTGTGACCAGCATGGATCCAGACCTGCCTGCGCATCGGCGCAGTCTGGTCAGAATCCAAGCTGTTCGCTAACGGTTTTTCTAATTGTAATACGCTTTGAATGTGAACAGTATGGATCCTGACCAGACTGCGCGGATGCGCAGGCTGGTCTCACACTGGGTCCATGCTGGTCGCAAATGCACTATGTTGGTTTTCTCATGGTGCGGCTCATTTAGTCTTTCAAACCCGTGTAAGAATCCAAGCTAGTCAACTTGTCCTATGAAACTGATTGATGGGGCACTGAGATTCACCTCCAAGGTCAATCTTAAAACCCTGTGCGAACTGAGTGCTACTTGTTCTCTTGGCACTTAGTAGGGTTAGCAAAATATAAATAGGGCCTACATGACTAGTTTCTATATATGATAATATCGTCAGTAAAAGCAAAGAAGCAAATGCTTATGATAAAACTTTTAAATCTGAAGGAAAAAGACCCGAACCTTATTCATTGACGTTTTAAGCCTGACCTTAATGTTAAGGATGTTAGTTTTGTTTTTGCTTTGTCATTGTTAAGTTAGCAGATATTGCATTCAAAATAAATTAGTTTTTTTTATCTTTTGCTTTGTCATTGTTAAGTTAGCAGATATTGAAAATCACTTTTCACTTTTTTGTGTTATCCTTGGTATTGGTGTGCATGTCATGGTCTTTAACATGTGTATAATAATATGCTATTACTTTTGCTGATATTTATGCATTTTGTTATTGCCATGCTATGTCACTTGTTACCTAAATAAACTTACTATTCAAAATAAATTAGTTTTTTTATAATCTTGGGACATGTGACCAATGAATAGAGCACTTCTGGTTGTACATGTATTTCACAGGTTCATACATCTAATTATTATTTAATTTGTATTTCAAAGGCTTAATCCTCGAATTGTTTTTAAAGTTTTAATCCTCATATTTTTATTTCATTTGTATTTCAATGGTTTAATCCTCTAGTTGTTATTTAATTTGCATTTCAATGGTTTAATCCTCTAGTTGTAATTTAATTTGCATTTCAATGGTTTAATCCTCTAGTTGTTATTTAATTTGCATTTCATTGGTTTAATCCTCTAATTATTATTCAGCTTGTATTGCATCTTGGGTTTACCTGGTCACTATCGAACAGCCATTCCATGGCTTCTTCTCTAGGATTCTCCGGGTCCAAAATCCTCAGGAAATCTAACAAGTTGGTAAGCATATTTTCTTGACATGTAAATTCTGGGTAGAAATAGCGTGCAGAGAAGACAATGCGTGTTAGATTGCCAACAATATCCATCACGCCGTTAAAGGCATCCTGCCTGGAGTTGGGATCTTGCATCATATGAAACAAATACGGTAGATACTCTAGTCCAATCGATACCATACACATCTCCAAGTTGGCATAATATCTCATCACTTCCTTGTCAGTTCCTGATAGTATGGCATCTGCCAACATCATGGTCATGTTATAAGCGCTTTTTAGAGACAGTTGTTTAGCAAAGTCAAGGATACCACTTTCACTGCCCGGGTGTACCAGGTTTTCGAGTGATTGCCATGCTTCATTTCTTATCTGTTTTATCACTTCAGAGTCCTGAAATTGAAAACACATGCGAACTGACATTTGTTTGCAGACAGATATTATCAAACACTGTAGATTAAATTGACCAAAGATTTCAAATATTTTTTAAATAGCCCCAAAAGTTGAAACATAATTCTTATTTGTCTACAAACAAGACTCACGTTTCTAATGTCTTATCTTAGAATTCAACATTATAGCCCAGGGGACAAAACGTGGAGCTACGAAAACTTAAAAAAATCTTTACACATACATTTAGTCAGATTTTCTAGCACAAATATCAGAAACTTAAAAGCGCTAATGTGACCAATTCAGACTTACATCAGTTGTTTCCAAACTGACCAGTTTCATTTTAGCTTCATTTAAAGGAGGATATAGTTCAGCAAGACCAGCTTTTGCTTTAAGATTTTCTTCATCAAGCCCTTCGATGTGTGATATTGTTGACTGTACTTCAGCATCGTTATCTGCAAAAACATCTTCAGTAATATAACAAATACTACATTCTTTATAACTTCTTTTTAAAATAAAAACATTGTTGAAGAGACAGCGTAGTCTGCTATCCCTTCATTCGCTATATAAAAATTAAATAAATAATATCTGTGCGTAATTCTATATTTTTGCAATTTTAATATGTTGTTTGTCTAAAGGTAAGCAAAAGCTAATGTTTGTGACAAATCATGAAGAATGCTCAGATTATTGTTGTTTTCTTAGAGAAATATCAGATTATAATAATATATCGGAACGCCTTTGATGTCACAGCTGTGTCCAGTGCGCTCGGCATTTCGATAATTTCTTAGTTTAACATGGGCAATAATTTGGAAAGAATTACTTGACTGGGTTATTTTATTACAATGTATTACAAATTAAGATCTTAATATGACAATAATAATAACTTGCATGCAAAACTTAAAAAAGGCCATAATTTGATTTAATTTCTAACTTGGTTATGAATATACGTTATATGTGAGAAGGATGTCCTGTGTGAAGTTTCTGTCCAATATTTGTCGTGTTACTGAGATAAAGCTAGACAATCAGCTTCGTGCAAAGCTTTAACTGAATTAAATAGATAGAAAATGGCCATAATTTGAATTAATGTCCACCAAGAGTTATATCACTTGGTTAATTCAGTCTGTTTGATGACCTAGAAGCACTGTGTGAAGTTTCAGTCAAGTCCATGTATTTGTTAGTGAGATACAGCTTGACAGATCATTGCTTGTAAAACTTTAACCGAATTTTGTAAGTTAGAAAGGGTCATAAGTAATATTCAATTCCACAAAAAATTATCTAATTACGTCTTTTCAGATGGTTTAATGAATGGAGAGCATTGTATCAAGTTCGAAATTAAAACAAAGAGTTTGACAGTAAGTTACACGCAAAACTTTAAACAAAACTTTAAAATGTCCCAAAACTGGTCACAAATATGTCAAGATTCAACCAAGAGCTATAAGTTTTTTTGACTAGGATACCTTGTATAAAGTTTCAATCAGTTTAATGCAACGGTTACTGAGACAATTATAATATTGCACCTTAAATCAAAAAGTGACGTCATTGCCCGGATGAGTAGAATAGCTCTCACTATCTATTCTTTGAATACTCGAGAAAAAAAATCAAAAGATATGCATCAGATACATGATATACAGAATCCTAGCATTCCGAAAAATAATGACGATAAAAACATACCAAAATCACCGCATTCGCTTTCGGAGAACTCTGACATGAGGTATTTGTTATAAACCTTTAAAAGACCAAATCCATGTTTCTGCAAACCTCTAGGATCGTCACGATAACTTACGAGAGATCCCCAAGACTTCTCTTCCTAAAATAATGAATGTGCTTGTCTGTAAATGATAACGCACCATGCAGAGTAAATGAAGACTTAGTTTGATCTATACCTGATTTTGATGAAAACTTCAACCTTTTTTTATTAACCACTCATGAACCACTCGTGGAAAAACCAGTACTTGTGTGATATAAGGAAGTGTGGCATGATCCCAGTGAGGGAACCTTAACCACTGTACCAACTTTGAAAGTTATAGAATTTCAAAAAGGAAAATTTATCAGACACAGTGTAATTATATTTTCTGATCCTTTAGGGGCACGGAGTACATTCAATTTATCTGTATAAGAGAATTCCACTTAAACTGGTACTAGCCTAGTAGGGGGCGTGATGGTTCGTTTCATTACCTCTCACTAAAATATTCAGTCAAATTGATTCAGCTATTACTTTCTTATAAAATAAAACATTAGAACTGTACCTCAGAAAAAATATATTTTATTAAACGTATATCAAATATTTCAAAAATCGAATATATCAATAATTGATGACTGGATGTATGTAATGCTATTTTCTAGGCTAGGGCATCTAAAAAATTATCCTGTATTTTTTTCGTCAACTTCTTCCTTAAAAATGGTTTGTGTGTGTTTACATAGGATAACTAACATGTACCAAAAGTTCAGAACTTAAAACAAAGCGTGAAAATTGGACACACATAATGATTCATTGTAATATCGTCTGCTCATATGTACTGCTCGTGATAATAAAATAAGCGTTCCATTTATATTTTAAATATACCTGACTGAATAATTGAGTGTAACGATGGATCTTAGATGTTTCATCGTCTTTTTTGCTGCCATGAAATAAGATCCTTGTATCAAACGACTGGAATCGACCTCCGCCAAACCCATTTGTCAGTATCTCACACTTTGATGGTGGCTTCTCTGTGAAAGAAATAGCTAGATATAGGAAAATAATGATTGTATTTAATGTCATTTGTTCTCCATATCTAGACAAAATATAACAAAGAACCAACCGGAAAAGCCAAGTTAAAACTAGAGCACCGCCCGTAGGTACCAATGCTTGATGTGAGGCAATAAGCAAGTAATGAATAATGGTTCTTTGGCCTTCTTACTCACCTATTAATGATAAAATGTATCAAGATTCAAAGCTATAGTATTCAAGAAAAGTGAATCTAAACAAAAAAAATCAAGAAATACCAATTGTCTGTGTTGATAAAAGTAATTATTCTTACGAAATGCAAGAGAGAGTAATGGATCGTTATCTGCTTTCTTATATAATGGAAATAAATAAGTGTACACAGTTGCAGTGCTATAGCTCTTTTAGTATTCATGAAGTGTTTCATAACAAAACTCTTACGAGCAAGTGACGACAATTCCTCGCATATTTTCTTTACAAAAATCAGACGAGCTAAAACACAGTCTCCCGAAAGCAGTACACGTGGCACTTTCTCGTTACTGGTTCAAGACTAAGATTACTGGATACATTTACTGTTTCATTAGGGTCCATAGTGTATGACTGTTATAATGCTGGAAACATTTCACACGTACATTACAAACATCATTTTATATATTTCTTTTCACAAGAGAACACCACAAATATTTAAGTAGTATACTGCAAAAAAAAAAAATGCGAAGTCTGACTTATTAAAGGATTGAGTCTAACAGTTGAAACAATTACCATTAAAAACACTCGAAGAAAGCATTTTTGAACGTACGAAAGTGATTGACTTTAAAACTTACCTTCCGCTGCACATCTAAACTGCAAGTTGAATGCAATGACATTATTTGTTTTATTTTGCTCATTGTGCAAAGTTCTAAACGGGTCAACTTCCAGAACAAGCGTGTAATTTCCTGAAAAATATAGAATTAGAGGACATATTTTTTTGTTTACTTTTGAATATTTGTAAATATCAAATAACATGCGGGTAAGCAGTTTGCATTCGGATGTGAAATAGTGGGTGTGTTGACAGTGTGTGGCTGTAGACTCCACCACACAACCATATATACAAAACCGACAGAACTACAGCGTGATTTTCATCTTGCTTCCTTACTTAAATTGTAAACAGCTGTATCATGCATTACTCTAACTTTATGTGTCGTCATTGCAAAGGTAAGTTCATTACGCAGGTGATACAGGTTTTTCCATTGTGAATGCGCAAGCAATGTAACTACATGTTTATCATAACAATATGATACCAGAAACAATTTTTACAAGCTTTTTGCAAATAATATATGCGCCAGAAACAACTCCATTAACACTATTCGATGTATAAGTTCATTAACAATGTATTTCTTACAGCGTTTGAAGTGTTTACATTCTATTGTAGCCTAGCTTAAAATACAGAAAGCGATTTATTTGGAGAGCTGTCGTAATACAAAATATAAATTTTGAACATAAATAAAATAAAATGTCTGACCACAAAGATTGAGGACATCCGAACTGTCTTTAACAATCTGAAGTAAGTCGTGCTCCTCATTATTTGCTGCTTCTCCTGTAGGTAGACATCATAAGCAAAAATATGTTGAACATCTACATACAAATATTTAAAAGCTGTTTGAATGCAGACACTGATTTAGGAACATAACCGGCAGTTAGAAGCTATGTGAACACCTGTAACATAAGAAAATAGGTCTGGTCGTATGCCGGTCGTAAAAAGTGTCACAGAACTTGGACTCAGTACTGTTACGTTTCAGGGTTGAGCCCATTCAATGTATAATAGAGTTCTGCTTAAGCCGGTGCTTTGGGCGTGAGAGGTGTTGCAGATTCCATTACCTCTCATGAACAGACACAATCAAACAGAGTCTGCTATGATTTTGCTTGGTTGCATCATATACTTTCGAGCATATCTTACACATTTATCTAGGAATAGACTATTCAGTATTCTGAATAGAAATATCATCAATATTTTACTTTAAGATACATGAGAATGTGTCAGATACTAAAAAGATCAACACCTTCAAGATAACAACATTAACTTTTAGTTTATTTTTCGTATGACCATCCAGTATCAGTGGTCCCGAAACAGCTACCGATATTGGGCAATTCATTTTATCTTATCAATAAAAGAATTAAGTAGTTTGTAATTTTGTTGAAAATCCTTTGACAGGAACAACATGTATACCTTGGTCACTCTTGCTCTGCGATTGACAGATTCTTAACCCTTAGCCTGCTGCAGGCGAATTTAACAGCCTTTGCAAACAGCTTGGAACCAGATCAGACGCCGATTAAATCGGCGTCTGATCAGGTTCCAAGCTGTTTGCTACTCTGACAATATTTCTTCCAATTTTGGAGCAAATTGAATGAACTTTACAATTTTAGCAGACGGCATTTCCAGCAGACGACAATTTATCTAGCATGCTAAAGGTTAAAACGAAAGCTCCAGTGAATGACTCTCATACTTACTCAGGCATATTGGAGTACCAATAAGAGTATCATGATATGTAATTTTTGGGGAATGGTCGTTAGTCATTCCATCATCGTTGTAATGTGCATCAGTTGGTTTCGTATATTCTTCTCCGGCTGCTTTCATGTCTTTAGGAGCAGCAGTTAAATACGCTATAGCAAATACGCACGTGTCCTCCGGTTCTAGAAGTGGCACGTTGCCTTCCACAACAACCTAGAAAAACTCAAAACCATCAGAAATCATAAGAAAACTAGATTCACAACCTAGTAAATATGTGTATATTTTAGAGAATAAACGTGTTTTACTACTGTTTAAAATTGTTAATTTAGTTTATTTCATTCCTAAAGTAGAAATGATTAAGTGGTCATTGGTATTCGGAAATAACTCTAGGTTTGTTGAGATTGTTTTCACACAAAGACGTTGATTTCTGTCCACTCAGGTATACATCACCAGAGAATTGAAATGCTGTGCTGTAAAATGTACTGTGGCAGTAGTTAAAAAGAAAATATGTAGACTACATCGTTAGTCTGTTTTGTTAGATATGTTCCTTTTCCAGAGAACTAAAAGGCATTGTTACCAAGCCAACACTGATGTTCCGTGTAGATGAAACAACATATTCTTTTTTTTTCACGTTTTTTTTTATTGTTATGTAATAAGTGTAAATGAAACATGCCTTTAAATCAGCAAGAGGTGTTTTTGTGACCAAGTCACTGACAGACGTTGTCGTCCAATCTACTGCCATAGCCATAGGGGTATCAACTTGGCCACCTATGTAGCTGTTATCAGCGGCATTCGTCACAGCAAGCTTCAGATCATATTCTTAAAACATCAAAAAGAGTTTTGGATAGTTACACTAACTTTTACGGATGCAAGATGAGCGTTACACAAAGCTTTCTCCTTGATTGCTCATCCAAGATTTGTCTTTTGTAAATATGGCACCAGTTTCATTAAGAGTGTCAATGTATCAGCATATAAAGGAAACATCAACGTGTATTTAGATATTACTCTTACACAAAATGTTGTTACATTTGTCTGGACCTCTGGGATTATGGAGTCCAAACAAAGCTTTTGGATGTTGTTAATCCGCTTACGCCGGTGCTATGGGGCGCGAGTGGTGTGGCATTATCTCTCGTAATCAGAATCAATCAAACAGGTTTTGCTATTATTTTTCTTGATTGCGTTATCTGCTTCCAAAGTATTTTCTTAAAGATGATATTTTATAAGCTGACTTTAAGTATCATAAGTATGTCATATATTGTAGCTGAACTACATTTTTATGAGTAATAACATTATGTGATATGTCTAAGTAGCTAGAAAATATAAAATATTAAAAAAGCTATCTATAAATACCATGCAGTATCCATCATTTCACAAACAAACAATAAAATTACCTGAGAAATCACAAAGCACCATGAAGTAACCCTTTCCAGAGAATTCTCGGGTCCCGGAGTAGAGCTTCATCATCCCTATTCCATCTGAAAATGACGACAACATGAATAGACTAGCATTTCCTTACCGATATTGAAAGGGATAACATTACTTTTCCAACACTGATTGCAAAAAACGTATGCCCCCCAAAGACGACCTGTCCAAGTCACCATGGATTGCCCTTTGACTCTTTGATCTACTGACATATGATCTATGGTCCTACCCCCCCCCTCCCCCACTCAAACAAAAGGGATCATATACTAACAAAGGGCAATCAAGGATTGTAGGACAAGACGTTCTTTAATTATTGAGCGGGAACCGTTCTAGGTCTTAATGACATTTTGAACATTTTTAATTCTTAATTACATTTTGACATTTTGAAAACTACTTTTGACCTACTGATTCATAAAACAATAGGGATTATCCACTGACTACAGCCAGTCACCCTAAGAAATTTGACGACGAGAGGCTTTAATACAGAGCGGGGACCGTTTTCACTCTGAAGGTCATTGTGACCTTAACTTTTGACGTACTGTCCCCAAACAATAGAAGTCATCCACTGTCCACACTCAATCCAATCTGACTAAAGTAGATCTTCTAAACGAAGATCTGAGAACGACCCATTCACATTCGTCTTCTGTATATTTTGGATTTCCAAGATTGCTATTTTTATTTTCGCAAATCTATTTTTGTTTGAACCAATCAGACAACTTGTGCGAATGTCAAAGAGTAAGAAAATTTTGTAGTTAATCCAGGGCTCGAACCCGGGACCTCTCGCTTATAGAGCAAATGCGCTACCGACTGAGCTAACCGGCTGTCTGACATATTTCTACATAAAAATTGTTAATATCAAATACCAAGGCTTTTTAAAGCTTGCAGAATGTTGTAAGTTAACTTTTGATTGGCTAGCGGAAGGGTTGTCAGAACGAGGCCATCAATAGCTCGTTGTCAGATCCTATGCGTAGCGTAATAGGAGATGTACTTTAGTCAGATTGCACTCAATCATTCTAAATAAAGAATAATAGTGTATATATGAGTGTTTGAAATATAGCAGTTTTGTTTCTGATTAAAACTAACGTCCTTGCTCCTCGTGAATTATTATGCTAATGGCCATATAACTTTCAGCAGACGACCCATGTGCCCCTTTGGAAATATTTCAAACACAACTTTGCAATCGGTAGAACAACCAACCCTTCGAACGCCTTCGAAAAAACTAATTCTACATACTAGTAAATAGGAATATCCAGATGTGTTTGTATGGCTGTGACTTTTACATAAGAATACATTGAAAAAGTAAAACTACTGTAAAAGAAACACAGAGATATAAATAGCAGTAACCTCTGTTGTCGCATTTTCCTCTCGGTATGGTTATAGATCGTTGTGGTTCCGCTGCGAAGAAATCACTTATGATGCCAGTGATATTGTCGCTGGGCGGGGCCCCGTCGACTGAAATGTGTGGTGTTTATCGAATTCATCAATACGTATAATATGTAGACAACGCGTATTTAAAAGTTGATTATAAAATTTCATCGAAGGCAAACTTTATATATATGTTTTAATTCTCTATACTATTGTTTCGGTAGAACAATTCCTCTATACATGTATTCTATATGCGATATACAGGTCTATTGAAAGTAAGGCTTCATAATTAAAAATATGAAAAAAGAACTACTTTTTTTCTAATGTATTAGAGTTACGAATTAAACATGCAACAATCTGTAAAGCGGATTAAACTTGAAATGATGACAGATAAACTCAAAGCTATTCAATGATTAACAACAGTTTCTTGACAACCAGACGTAAGAGCAGTCAGTCATAAGCGCATGCGTTACTTTCGGTTTAATAAAGAAAGCTTTGAAAAACTGATCTCCCTTAGATTTTCGCAACTTTGAACGTGAAGGTATTTTAGGCATACTGTGAAACTGGCGCGATATCACCGCTGTTGATTCAGCCAGGTCGGTCATAAGTGCCATTTCAAATGTCCATGGAAATGAGTCTTCTGGAAAAGCCTCTTTATCGTAGGACAAACCCATCACTTCAACCCGATATCCGTCTCCACATATGTCCTAAAGTAAGCAAGAAAAATAACGTCTTTGTAAAACTGGACAAAGTCTAAACATGAACAGTTTTAGACATCGAATGATCTGTCTTAGTTAAAGCTATCTCCTTATACTGAGTCACACAAAATGTATAGATCATAGAACGTTTTAGAGCAGAACAATTATATATTCTGTTTATTAAACTGATTTAAATATAATTTGGAGTTGCCGTTCAGGTGATTTCAGCCACTAAAAGCCAGACGTTCATGATCACTATTTTCCCAGCAAGGTCTATCCAGTCTTAATTTCATTGCTTCAAAGCGGCCATTTGGATGTGCATTTACACCTGATTCGAACGAAATGCAGGGTAAAACTGAACGAAGGGAAGCTGACCGTGTCTGAGTTTAAAGGATAGTATGTTTATATATAACCTTCATCGAGTTGTAAGTATGTCCTGCAAGCAAGCGTTTCAGGTTGCAGTCAATCAGAAGTCGCTCTTCTTCGTAGTGTTTCGTTTCTGCTGTACTGCCATCTAAAATTATTTAAATGAGCCGCGCCATGAGAAAACCAACATAATGGCTTTGCGACCAGCATGGATCCAGACCAGCCTGCGCATCCGCGCTGTCTGGTCAGGACCCATGCTGTTCGCTAACAGTTTCTCTAATTGCAATAGGCTTTGAAAGCGAACAGCATGGATCCTGACCAGACTGCGCGGATGCGCAGGCTGGTCTGGATCCATGCTAGTCGCAAAGCCACTATGTTGGGTTTCTCATGGCGCGGTTCAAATAGAGTTTTTAAATAGCAAGTCGTATACAAATGATGCGATTGTCCGACATGTTTGAACATACCAATAATTGGTATAAATGTATATTATATCACGTTTTTTTCAAAGTGTTCATGTGTTTCGGATTGGATATGGAACCCGGTCCGTCTACACTAGTATGGTATTTTGATATAGGATTTTGTTTTTCAAAACAACAAAGAATAGGAGCTTTCGAATTCCATCAAGGTTTATTTAAAACCTTGTTCTCTGTGCAGGCAATTGCAAATGTATTGGCAATACTTGTATGAGAATCATCTACTGCAATATGTAAGAGACTCTTTCTAAACGAGAGTTGTTTCTTTTTTGTTGCGTTACCGGTCGGTGGGTATGCAAGTATATGTAAACAGATCTTTCAGTCTTGGATACGTTGTACATTAGCGTTATATGACGTTACTAAAATGTTTACAGTGAACATAATGATCACTTACTTTTAAACATTTTGTTCTAAAAACTGACATTTTCTTGTGATCTAGTTTCAATTTCAAATTTCAAAGCAAAGTTTTAAACTGTTGTAGAAACGGTTGCTATAAACTCTGAAACAAAGTATATGAATAAAATATAATGTAGGTTCTCAGTCGCTTCATACAAATAACTGAGAAATATTTCAAAGAAAACCCTGTCCTAAGTATTGTGAAATAACACGAAGCACTAATTACAATCGATTTAAATTTTCTTGCTTCAAGCTTTTCTGTTCTCTCTTTCCTGTACGATCTCGTAGATGTGTTTTGTCTTTGAATTTTCTTTTAATACAAAAAATGAATACACGTATATTTGTTTTCCTACATTTTATGTCTAACCCTTACCATACTGGACAAGATTGATACTGCTTTTGCGACCAGTGTAGATCATGATCAGCCTGCACATTTGTGCAGTCTGATCATGATCTGCACTGTTCGCCATCCAGTCAGTATCTTTTGGTAAGCACCCCTCTTAAAAGTTAATGGTACTGTCCAAATTGGAAGATGGACAGGTTTATTATAGAAATTTAGCAAGGTAAGGGCTTACCAGTAAACATACGATACTGTTTATCCTGAAGTTGTTCTATTACCGAAACAAAATATCAAAATACGTAATGAGAGAGTTTCAAACAAGCTTAACTTTCTACTCATTCTTTTATGCTTTAATAATGTAGGGTTACATGACATGTTATAAATGCATATGTATGAATAAAATATTGTTTAATCTATCAAAATACGCAAGGAGAGAGTTTCATGTTGTAAATATATATGTATGAATAAACAATCGATTATTTTTTTTCCTTCTTTGAAAGCCACTCGTTCTCAAAGTTCCGCCTATGTGACATTTTCTTTTCAATTTCCTTCGAAAATTGGTCAAATATCAAATAAATTAATGCAATTCCCTTTTATGTAAGTTATGAGGTTTTGAGTCACACTAACACAATTTATCATATGACGACTTTTACAGCGTTTAATTTAGAGTAAGACCATCTCGGGCATTTTTTTCATGCGCCTGGGGGAACCACGTTAGAACAACCGACCTTCCGCAAGGCAGATATATGACTTCGTACAATGAAGAATTCTACACACATAGCGGTGTCTTGAACCCTCGGCGTTGAGGGGCAAGTGATTCAATATCAGCAACCCCAACCACTCAGAAAGGGAGATCCCTATGTAATATAATCTCTCGAACTCAGTAACATTAGCATAACTTGTAAAGAAATAAGAGAAATTTTACCAGACTAGACAAAACGAGTCGGAACTGTTTTCAAAGTCGTGTTGAATTTTTTAAAATATATTTAACGGTTCGTACCCAGTCCCAAAATAACCAGAAACGACCTTTTTGCAATAATTAGAATACACCTTTTATGTCTGCTGATGCGTATTGTACATCTAATTGAATTAAAATGAGAAATATAAAACATACTGACAAAATATAAATATTTAAAATTGACAGGGCTTTGTTCGAGTGCATTTAATGAATTCTTAATTGAAAATTTCTAGTTGTTAAATCTGGTCCTATGGTATCATAGATTCTAATCAATTATATTATATTATATTACATTTCTGGGCGAAATGTAATATGTTTAAAGTACTCGGCTTCTTCTATGCAAATATTTTGTTATGGATATGAGATAGTACATGTTTAAAATTTAAATTTCTGGGATTTCTTTCAAACATATTTATTTGCCATTTCTTTTCAGTTAATTTTACCGGTTATAATATTGGTGAGCTCGCATCAAAATAAAGTTTAATGTGTGTTTTTGCATTAAATCCCTTACTTTTATTCAGACGAACAACATTGTTTTCTACTACCATCACATCGTTATCTTGGTTAGAAATAAGAAACATTCAAGCAAGCAATCAAACACGCAAAAAAAAAGAAAAGAGAGAAGAAAACCCTGGTGCAAACCATTGGCAGGTGCCAGTCTTATCTAGAGTCTTACCTCACAGAGCGTTTGCATCGTGTTATAAATTTACTTATATAACTTAATATAGACTCTTTAGAAAAAAAGAATATGATTTATTTATTGAGAGCAAAAAAAAAAACAAAAACAAAAACAAACCGCAGAGGACCACAGTTTCCTCAAAGAATTCTGAAGACTCAGAAGAGGCAATGTATCTAATCGGCTGGGAAGAAAATTGGTCAAACTTTCTATACACATAAATGAATATGCCACGTCATGTAAATCTCACTGACGCCTCCAAGTAAGGATTTAAAAGTACGAACGCTGTATAAGGAATTGTGACAGTTATATTTGCTAAAGAATTATAACTAATAATCATGCAGTTTTTCGGACTTTACCCGTGAAAAAAGGATCTTTGAATACAGAACAGCATTATAAGTAAACGGACGTTTATAGTCAAAAATAAAGTCAGTCCTACTGGGTTATGAAAAATATTTGAAATAAACTGTAAAAGCTAAAATGCATTTTTGATTGTGAACTTGAAACGGAGAGTTTTTTTTAAGTACAATAGGCCATCTTCAATCTTCACGGTCTTGTAACAAACCAAATGTAATGATTATGCGGAAACTACTAAACGGGTTACATTACACATTACTATGCGCTTAAAACTATTATCAAGACTTACAACATGTACAAAATCTCCGTGAGTGATTGCAAAAAGGTTATTGTAAAACTATTAAATGAATAATTCTTTTTTAGATATAAAGGTTCCCTGATTAGCCAAAAGACTGCAAATGACTTTCGCATATCTAAACACATTTCAAGAATCTTTCACTCATTATTTTAAAATCACTTCAAAGTTATATTTGATTTGAAAATAGAAAGAACATGTAATACTGCCTATTAAAGAAGTTAATTTTTCGATTGATGTAAACGTAATTCACATAATTTTTCGATTGATGTAAACGTAATTCACATACCTTGAGACATTACGCCGAACATCGCCGTACAAAGGCATATAGTCCTCGCGAGGAGTATAACCGCTCTCCCCGCCATCGTAGCAAATAGTAACACTCGCGGCAGAACGTTTATCCGGGTATCTATATATCATGTGATGTTCACGTGGTCACGTGACAATGATTCTACTCGCCTGCCTACGAGAGCAAATCGATCCTGCAAGTATGATTTATTGTCTTTTGTATCGATCTCTTAACTGATGTCAGAAACTATGATGAAACAAAAACCGTCCGTCATGCCATACCCTGACATTAAAGTGAGGAGATGCCAGTAAGATCACGATAGTTTATAGACATAAGTAAAGAGAACATTCTGTATGCTCTTTGAAAATGTTTATTGGAACATACATGTTGTTAGTTAAAGCTCTCAGTTAATTCATCTTAGGTCGATTGTAAAAGAAGTTATGCAATTATATTAATCACCCTAGATACCTCATTTCTGCGTGGTGCAACCTGAATGCCAAGCAAATGAACTGTGTGTATGACGCGGACAGAGATCGAACCCTACTAACCCTCTCGAATTCAAAGAGGACGCTCTACACTCAGTGATGCACCCGATTTAAATTCACTGGTTCATTTTAAGCACAAGTGATGTAGCTTATTTCATTTTAGATATTTAATAGGTTATTAGCTTTGTATCGGGAAATATGCACGAGTTCTGCAGCGGAAATATTGCGCGACTTTAGAAGCATTCTTCCGCTAAAGAACGAGTGCATATTATTACGTACATATAATTGTAATGTCAATATTATGAATTTGTTGAATAGCCTAAATAAGATTGACAATATTGAATTAATTAAAAGAATTAATGCAACGACACACATTGAATTACGTCACGCACCCGGTATGAAATTCAGCCGTTGGTGTATGAAAAAATATTGACTTTCCGGTACCACTGTAAGCTTACGGGAAATTGAAGAAGTATATAATAAGGAAACCTATTCAGCCGACTGGTTACGCTGAGTACGAATCACATGCCCCTAACTTCTATGGGTTTGATTCCTCACGTGAGCGGCAGAATATTTTCATGTAAGTTAGTCACTCAGCTGACGGGCTCTGTCCCTGTCTTGTTCACTGCCTCTAAGATTTTCCTCCGCCACTTTACATTTAATGGCTGAAATTCTCCATATGACCTATAGTGTGCCGCATCAAAAGTTCCTCTGAAAAAAAGTATAGAGAAGGAAGACGTGTTTGCTTATTATAGTGTTACTCATACTGAAAAGGCCAGCCATGTTTTGGCTTGTTTGACACCTACATACATTGAACAACATTTTTCCCGATCCATATTTTCAATGCCAGGCAACAAGAAGGTGGTAAATCGGTATTTTTTATTTAAAAATACAAAAAATGACTTTTTCTTTCATATTTCTGAAACCTTTTCATGTATCTGATTGAACACACACGAAAATCATATCATAATATTAGTTTACAATACCAAATTCAAAAACTTTTATTCTGAAAAAAAAAAAATACAACATTAATACAAAGAAAATTTCGTGAAAAGTCTCTGGAACCAATGAAGGTATCATTTTGAAATTTGCAAGAGATTTAGACTCATAAGACAAGTTCACCTACCAGGTCTTCTGTTTTGACAAAAGTATTCCCCCTTTTCATGTTGCCCTGTTTCGTCCCACTTAGGGAACCGATACAGATTTCATTTTCAAACTTTGCAGAGGACTTGTTAGCCTCATAACACAAGGTCTCATAACTCCGACTTCCGCTTTGACGAAATTATTCACTGTTTTCATTTTGTGTGTGCATACAGATGTTTGAAAAATAAAAGAGAAAAATATCTTTTTAATAAACTTTCTAAAACTTATAAAGACGTTTTTAATAGATTTTAGTGTATCTCAAGTCTACGACGTCTGATTGTAGCAGAACTACGGCTAAGCGGGGTTTTGAATATTATTCTCCTGATCTGTGTCGCCCAAAGCTCTGAAGCACCCATCTTGCACCGGCCTGACCATGACTTTTATAAACAATGAGGTCGCTTACATAATTTTAATAGCAATATTTGTCTACTACGAAAGTAATCTCGAAAAAGGCAAATTCTGCAGAAAAACACACATGATCCAAAATGAAACACGGACAAATCGAACCATAAGTGGCATTGAGGAGGTCTCTCTGGACGACTGTACCGTTGTGAGTCTGGAAAAAAATCGATGTGACGACCTAACAACTTTATTCTACCACATTAACATAATTATTGTACAAAATACAAACCAGTTAGGCAAGTGTACAGGCATAGACTATTACTTTTCATACTCTGTGGAGATGTTGCCCTAAACCCGGACCTGTACAGTTTCACTGTGGCTCCTGTTGGAAAATTGCCAAAACGCACAGTGCTATTTTATGTGACTCGTGTGATAAATGATGTTGAAATTTCACCCAGTATGTACTCTCAGTTCAGTAATTCGGATGAACTGACCCCGATGTCACCTCGGGAGACAATGGAAGGGAGGTAACGTCATGCGACTACTTTATGAACCTCGATGATTGTTACCGCCCACAACCAGTTCTAGAGGAAGACTGGCTAACCCAGGAAAAATCGCAAAGTAACAACGAATCAAACAAGTGGATGAATTATTGCCATGCAATACAAAGTCCCCTACTGGAAGGCAACTTATTTTCTCTACTGCAGTATAACATTATGAACTGATATCTGTCAATGATGTATAAACAATATTCTACTATACATGTATATATAATATGTTATAACAAAACACTTGGATTAAAATTTGTATATCGAGGGCCTGGTGCAAAACTATTGTAAGTGTATATAAATAAAGAACAAGATACAATAGTTTTGCGCCAAGCCCTCGATATATAAAAACCTACAGTTGTTTTTCATATAAGTTATTTATAGTAACAACAAAGGGAAATTAATCCTAAAAAAATTATATAATATGAGTCTACAAGAAACTCTTTACCAGGTAGAGACAGGTCAAAATACACCTAACAAGAGCTGTCGGAGGACAGCAACGCTCGACTATTCAACAGCCTTGTCGACTGAATGAATACGAAAGTCGAAAAAGGGGCATAATTTAAAAAAAGCAAAATAGGGTTATGGAACCTGCATAGTGCTTATCAGCTCATGACAGTGGACAAGTGTGTGAAGTTTCAATCCATTCCCATTAGAGGGTACTGAGATACCAGCTTACATATAAGAATTTAACCCAAAACTCCTTAGTTTAAAAAGGTGCATTATTTTGTAAAATGCACAGTTGAGTTATTGACCCTTTGCACTGCATGTCATATCATGACAGTGAACAAGTGTGTGAAGTTTCAATCCTTTCCCATTAGTGGATACTGAGATACCAGCTTACATACAAAACCTTAACCAAAAAATTCTAAGTCGAAAAAGGGGCATAATTTTGTAAAAAAGCAAAATAGAGTTATGGAACCTGCTTTGTGCATGTCAGATCATGACAGTGAACAAGTGTGTGAAGTTTCAATCCATTCCAATTAGTGAGTACTGAGATACCAGCTTACATACAAAACCTTAACCAAAAATTCTAAGTCGAAAAAGGGGCATAATTTTGTAAAAAAGCAAAATAGAGTTATGGACCTGTGCAGTGTAAGTCAGTTTATCACAGTGAATAAGTGTGTGAAGTTTCAATCCATTCCCACAAGTGGTTACTGAGATACCAGCTTACATACAAAACCTTAACCAAAAATTTCTAAGTCGAAAAAGGGGCATAATTTTGTAAAAAAGCAGAATAGAGTTATGGGACCTGTGCAATGTAAGTCAGTTTACCACAGTGAATAAGTGTGTGAAGTTTCAGTCCATTCCCACATGTGGTTGCTGAGATACCAGCTTACATACAAAACTTAACCAAATCGGGACGCGGACGCGGACGCCGACGCCGACGCCGACGCCGACGCCGACGCATGGGCGAGTCCAATAGCTCTACTATTCTATGAATAGTCGAGCTAAAAATTGGATGTAACATGCATGTTGTGCCACAGAACACAGGTCTCGATTTTTTTCCTACGGCCAGTAATAGTTAAGTTACAATATAATCTATTTATAGTAATAACAAAGGGACGTAAATCTAAAAATAAGGGTGCCTCATGGTGGAGAACATTTGTGTCAAGTAAAGTCAAAATTCCTCATTGCATGAAGAAGAAAAGCTCCGGACAGTCATTCTTGAATTTGACCTTTGACCTCTAAGTGTGACCTTGACCTTAGACTAGGGACCTGGTTCTTGCGTATAACAATCCGTCTCATGGTAGTGAATATTTATGCGAAGTTACATCAAAATCCCTCCATGCAGGAAGAAGAATTGTTCCGGAAAAAGTCATTCTTTTATCTGACCCTTGGCCTCTATATGTGACATTGACCTAAGACCTAGGGACCAGATTCTTGCGCATGACACTCCGTGTCATGGTGGTGAACATTTGTGCCAAGTAATAGTAAAATCCCTTTAAGGCATGTCGAGTTACAGGCAGAAGAGGAGAAAAGCCCGTTTGGCCTTTGACTTCCATAGTGACCTTGACCTTGCAGCTAAGGGCCCGGGTTTTGTGCATTACATATTGTCTCTTCCAGGGAAATATTTGTGCAAACTGATATTTAAATCCTATTTTGCATGACAAAGTTATAGACTGGACAAGAAAAAGTCCCATTGACCTTTGATCTCAAAGTGTGACCTTGACCTTTAAGCTAGGGTTCTCGGTGCTGCGCATTACATGTCGTCTCATCATGGGGAACATTTATGCCAAGTAATATTCTGGACCGGACATGAGAAAAAGCCCTGTTGACATTTGACCTCCAATTGTGACCATGACCTTTACGCTAGGGGTCTGGGTTTGCACATGACACGTTATCTCATCATGGGAAACATTTGTGCCAAGTAATATTAAAATCCCTTCATGGATGGCAGAGTTATGGACCGGAGAGGAAAAAAACCCTGTTGACCTTTGATCTCTTTGAGCCAGGGGTTCAAGATTTGCGCATAACATGTCATCTCATCATGGAAAAAGTTTGTGCCAAGTGATATTAAAATCCCTCAATGAATGACAGAGTTATGGACACGAAACAGACCCTGTTCATGCCATGTTAACATTTGACTGCCAAGTATGACCTTGACCTTTGAGCGAGGGGCCTGAAAGTTGTGCATGACACATCGTCTTATTATGAGGTACATCTGTGCCAAGTAATATTTACAATCCCTTCATGGATGGCAGAGTTATGGACCAGTCAGGAAAAAGCCCTGTGGACCATTGACTCAAATTGTGACCTTGACCTTTAAGCTAGGACGTCCGGGTTTTGCGCATGACACGTCGTCTCATCATGAGGAAAATTTATGCCAAGTAATATTAAAATCCCTTCATGAATGACAGAGTTATGGACCGGACACGACATTGCGGACGGACGGACGTAAAGACGGACGGAATGACGGACGGACGGAAAAGCGCATTCCTATAGTCCCCGAAACAAGTTTTCAACCAGTAGGGGTCTAAAAACGATAAAAGTGACTATTCTTTTAACAAACTGAGAAAAGAAAACAAAAATAATCCAGTTATCGGCTATATAAACATGAAGAGATTACTATATAAGTTCAATGATTCAAAGCAAGTGTTATATTATAAACTCGTAGCCTAATTTTCAATTGCTGAAACTAAAATTGATAATAGTTTCTATAGTAATCTTTTCCATGCTGATGGATATAAAATGGGACGAAAAGACAGAATTGACCATGGGGCGGCTTGATGACTTTTGTCAGGTCAGACCTAATCTTCAAATGTAGGAAAGACCGCGAGCCTGATGAATTAGAATTTTATGTTTTTCCATGATATATATATCACAAACATGTTAAAACAGAAAAACAGGAAAAAGTGTGAGCATAAAATAGAAAATGCATTTATAAGTATTAATATACACCTTAGTGTGTTTTTGTTTCTAAATATCTTAGTGAATAATTATACATGTACTAGTATAATGTTAATGACATACGAAAAATATTTACATTACTACATATTACAGGAAGGATATTACATATGATTTAAAAAATCCGTACAAAACAAATATACAGTTTATACAAATACAAGATTGTACTTATAGCAATTTTGGGTGCTAATAATACATAATGCATTTTAAGAAAATAGAGAAATAGCATCATATTACCCATTACTCTTATGATATACCTTTCAAAATATAAAGGGATATTAAGGGGTTTTGTAATTGTTATCTTTATTTATGAATTCATTTACTATTTGTCGAAAGTCGAAATACAAACAATAAGTGTTTCCTTTTTGGAGAAAAATACATTTGTGTATGTTGATATGAGGACTTCTAAATTGTTGTTTCTTGGCATTTAACGCAAATACCTATTACAGTTTTCTGAATTTAAGACACGATATCAAATATTTATACGAAACATGCAGAAATGATTTGTGACACTCCATATTGACAAATGATGCAAGAGTTCTTCCTAGCATAACTTGATATAACATTTCATCATTTAACATCTGCATTTCATATATCAAACAATGAATGTTAAGACTGATTATTGTATCATAAAACATTGAAATAAAGTTTACTACACTGAGTCATCTTATGAACATATATATCTTGAACATGCAGGTTACATAAGTCACACTCAAAAATATTTCTGTTTATTACAATTGTCTATAGTCCAGCAATTTCACATGCTTCGTGTGACCGGAATAAATTGTCAATACAGTTATAAACAACTGCCGTTCTTGTTTCTATGTATGTATTTCTTTGAAGCGGTCAAAATCAGAGCATTTATTCATTCTGTAACGAGGCGGAATGTTTCTGTCTCACAGATTTATTGACAATTGATTTCTATTTGTATTTTGTTAGAAACATTCCAGTTTTAGCATATTCTACTAGATGTTCATGTAAGTCGTATTTTACAACACATTTGTAAAGATCTGGTATTACTCCGGTCTGATGTGAAGATATTCGCGTAAGGAAGTGGCACAGTCGGAAATCAAATATCTTTTTTGTTAGTAATTGCGTGGGCATATCACACAGCCTTTGGACGAAAAGTAACTTTTGTTTGTCTATTGTTTGTCTATTTCTCGGCGATGTATGACCATTTTGTGTCGATTAGCCGTAAAACCCAACTCACTTGTTTGTCTATTTCAAATTCTATACTTAACCATCCAAGCATTGTTCAGCACATATCAGTGCGTGTTCGGATATCCATACCCTGTATTGCTTTTGCTAATAGATTAATTGCGACCATAAGAAATTGACAAGTCCTCTTTAGTAAGATTGCCCATAATTCACTGCCGTATAGAAGTGATGGGTAAACGACTTTTTTGACAAGGTTTGCAGATGTATAAGGGGTTCGTCGATGTAGGCTTTATTCCAACACTTAGGAGTGAAAAGAATGCAGATTTTGCTTTGACACAAGCATTCTTTACATTTTTATTGTTTTTCAGATATTTATCTAGATTGATTCCTGGGTGTGTTAAACTTTCAGTCACTGATACTTCCTTCTTACCTAACTCAAAGTGTAGGTTTTGTTTCGCTTTCTTCCTGTTTGGTTCAAAAAAGATAATATGATTTTTCTCAGCATTTGTATTATATCGCCAATTACATCGGTATGATTCTACTTTGTCTAACATTATTTGTAAGCTTGTCGGAGATTGGGCTGCGAGGGTTATCTTCCACCGTTCACCTTTCACGCCTAATCTATATAGTTTAATTAAAACGCCTTCAAGCCAGGTAGGGTCGAAAGCTTTTTGTGTGTCTAGGCTAGCGACGTATACTTTACTCCCATGTTCAATTTGATGGCGAATACTCTCCTGGAAGTTAAAGGAGGCAGTCGCGGAACCAATGTGTTTCTGATATGCATTTTGCTGTTTTGATGGAAAAAGGATGTTGTTTGCTTCCGTAAATAATTGTAATCATTTATGAAGTGTACTTTCAAACAAGTTATATATAACGGGTAGCAGCGTAATTGGCCTGTAGTTATTCGGGTCCTCCTTTGGTTTGCCGTTTTCCTTGTAAATAGGAATGATCACGCCTTTCTTGCAGTCAAGTGGTATGCAATTATCTGTTGCCATTATGTTAAACAATGTTGCAAGAATATTTGATAAGGCTTTGGCTCCATATTTTAGATGTTCATTTGTTATTCTGTCGGGCACGGGCGCATTCTTCATTTTAATTTCGTTACAATATTTTTCGATTTCTGTAGGAGTTACAACACCACAGTTAAATTTCGGGTTAAATTCAGTGTTAACGTTCTCTTTTATTTTGTTGAATTCCTGTAAGACTTCTTTCTTAAATGTTTCGTCAAATTCTGGGGAAGTGAGCGGTGTGTACAGTTCTTGGTAGAATTGTCTAAATGTATCTACAATGTCTTCAGGGCCTTTTTTTTTTTACCATTTACTAGTAAACCATTACATTTGCGCTGTTTTGTGTTTTCTCCTTTGGTTAACAAGATTCCAGACTGTTTTTGTATCACATTCTGTCGCCGCTTCTAGTTCGTTCATGTATTTTATCTCTATATTTGATATTTCTACCTTCACTACTTTTCTAAAGTTTCGTTTGAGGGTTTTGTAAGTTCTCAAGCTTTCAGAATTAGTTCCTCTTGGTCTGCCTTCATTTATCCAAATTTTTCTCGCATCTCTTTGTGCTTTGTATGTTTTCGGTATATTTTCGGTCCAATACGGTTTTACGTGTCGATTGTATTTCGAGAACGGTAGTGTTCTTGCTGCCGCAGACTCTATTATTGTTATGATACTTTGGTAGAGAGTGTCGATTTCATTTTCTGTTAAGAGTAAATCACCTTAGGCGTACATATATCTGGGAGTAGATCCTTTAATGTATTGTTGTAGTTTTCAAGGCTTCCTGAAGTACATTGTTGCCAAGCAATCATTTTCTGCGGTAGCTTATTTACTATATATGTTGTGACAGGGATGTTTAGTTCCGTAATTCTATCATCATCACTCATCAGTCACCTCTGTATTGCCAGTGAGACCAGTAAGTTCGGCGTCGAACACAATATCATCTAATGTTTTCATAGTGGGTTTAAATGTAAAGTTTGGTCCTTTAAAGCAGGTTTTATTCAATAAGGAGATCAGGTTATTTCTGTTTATGAATTCTGAGAATGTTTTATTTCTTTCCGAATCTGTTTTTGAGACGTTATTTTTGATGATGTGTTGCTTGTATAGTATTTATTGTTTCATCATAGTCACACATTGGGTACTTTACAGATGGCATATAGACACAAAAGGCATATAGTGGTTCAGTTCACGTTTAGCCATTGATATTTCAACTCCTATGATTCAGCCCGCCCGCTTAGCTCAGTAGGTAAGAGCGTTGGTCTATACGGATCGCGGGGTCGTGAGTTCGATCCTCGGGCGGGACGTATGTTCTCCATGACTATTTGATAAACGACATTATGTCTGAAATCATTAGTCCCCCACCTCTGATTCATGTGGGGCAGTTGGCAGTGACTTGCGGAGAACTGGTTTGTACTGGTACAGAATCCAGGAACACTGGTTAGGTTAACTGCCCGCCGTTACATGACTGAAATACTGTTAAAAAACGGCGTTACACCCAAAACAAACGAACAAAATCCTATGATTCTGTTACTGCCCAAAGTACTAATTTCATTTATAGACAAGACAAGACAAGACAAGACAAGACAAAGTTCATTATGATAACGTGTACATATATTGGTTCCTCGTTATATACAAACAAAATTATAAATGTAATTCGTATAAGTCAGTGAACTAAACACATTACATGTAGTAGGGATATATATACAGACAAATAAATGGTATTATTTTGTGAATATTATGGAATCGTCAAGTTAAGACCAGACAAGTTGAATGAAATGTGTGTGTATACATTTCTATAAATTTTATACACTCGATGAAAAATAATATTGACTTTAAGTGGAGAATGAAGCAGTTATAAATAAAAAATACATAGATACTATGGATTCAATAGTGGAAAATGAAACAGTTTTTAGAAATAAAAGTATAGATTACTACATTTAAGTAGTCGTTGTTAGGGAAGACAACCCATGGATGAAACTTGTACTATTTTGTTAATTAATATAACAACAAATATTTAACCCTTTCAGCATGGTTTCAAAGGAAAGACCATTAAACTTTTAAAGTGTCCTATGAACCCACCGCACATAGTATAAATAATTGATCAATACGAGAAAATAATTAGTGCATTATATAAGTTAGTTCGTTTCTTGCAATATTAGCTTTAATTAAGTAATGATAAAGATTCTTTAAAGTCTTTTTATTCTTGGATTGAAGTAGTTGCGTGAATTTAAACATACTCGGGCGGATATAATAGTAACGCTTGATGAAGTGTACTCACAATTATTATTCAACTTTACAATATTACACACTGTATTAGATCAATTGCAAACATCATATGAAACAGACAGAGCTAATACAAAACATAACTGAGCCAATATGAGAAAAACAGGGCCAATACGAAAAAACAGGGCCAATACGGAATTCAAGCATTTTGATTGGTTCAAAAGAGAGGGCTAATACGGAGAAGCCACTTCCGTTTGATTTTTAAATGACGCCATTTTGTTTTACATCAGAGTTATAGATTACATTTTTTTTTCACATTTTGATAAAAAAAAGTCATCCAACATGTTTGAATTTAATAACCAAGTATGACTGAGCGGGATGTACGTCTTCGGAGATTACAACGGTACTTTCGCTTATTCGGTATTGTGTAAAATGCAAGTGTTTCCTGTCAGAAATTCTAGCAGTTGTCAAGGAAAATAATAAGAAAATATGGAAACTCAGATTAATTAAAAGGATGAGACTTATCTTTAACAGACATTTTGATAGTGTGGACTATTTGTGCAATGATAAATAGCGATTCAAGTGCTGGAAAGTGGATGAATAAATTGGCGAACAAGAGTGTCAGTTGTGAACTGCAAACAATTTCGGATAAGAATTAAACGAGGCATGGGACTCCAGAGCTCCAGATAAGATGCGTATTTGCGTAAATACGTTTTGAAATTTACAAAAAACGCATTTAAAATCAAACCTACGCGTACTGATACGCATTGAAAAAACGGGATACGTATTTTACTCGATTAAAGTGCGTAATCCAATTTTATTGTAGATCAAGCACATCCTTTTTGTAATCGAGTACAACAAACAAAAATGGTGTCTCATAAAAGTAAACGCAAACGATATCGTAAAATAATGCCATTTTCTTCTCCAAGTATATTGAAGTGTGTGACAAGAGATGACTCGGACAATGCCTATCGCTAAGCACGTGATCTATGATATATAATGGGTAACTTGAAAAAGCCGAAGCACCATACATGTGGGTGTTTCTGAAAAAAAAAATAATAACAATGACAGTCAAAGTATCACTGGCTGTTGATATATGGCAGTGGTCAGTAACTGAATTTAAGATGTAGTGTAAGATATAATGTATGCAGTAAACTATTTGAATGAAGGCTCAAAAAAAGGAAAACAGCATTGGTCGACAAAGGCACGTCAGTGGAGCACATGAATATCAGAAAATTATACAAACAAACAGTTATTATTATTACCCTTTTAAATGATTTTGAATTCTGAAAAACCATTTAGAATTCTAAAATACCCTTTTGAAAAAATATCTAGGAGTAAAATACCATTTGAAAAAAAAACTAGGGGGTAAAATACCCTTTAACCTAAAATCTTATCTGGAGCTCTGTGGGACTATATAATATGTGCTTGATTGGTTGTATTATCTTGATCAACACATATGTGTATAATTTTGTGTCTCGTTGCTTGCAGCCTAAAAGGAAACGACTTTTAAAGCAGTTTTTATCACAGTTCAAATGGTATGGTACTCGCTAAAGAAAATAAATAGGAATTCCAAAAAATAAGGTATGTTCTAGTTACTCTTGATTTTGTCGCATTAAAAGTATCTTTCAAAATTATTCTCAAGTACCTACATACAACTCATTCTGTTTTACTGGCGAAAATGATCATGATTTCTAAAATACGTCTAAACTGTAAACAACTTGTCAAAGACTGACACGATTTTTCACCTGAACGTGCATAGCTGTCATAAGGTAACTCACAGAGTTCTTATACTGTTACCGCCAACAGTTGAAAGTTGAATAATAATATTATCATTAATCAAGCGATTTCATATTGGCCTAGTTATTTGTCCTCGGGCAGTCGTATTGGCCCTCGGCCTACGGCCTCGGGCCAATACGACTACCCTTGGACAAATAACAAGGCCAATATGAAATTGCTTGATTAATAACATTATAATATTTTAACGCTTTGCACACAATCACAAAGTGATATTCGCCCTCTATCTCGTTTGAATCACAGAGCAAACAGCTCTTTCATGGCGCTCTAAGCGATCTCTCCCGTACCTTCCGGACTCGATGCGAAGCCTGTGCGCGGACATACGAAGCCGAGACAATGCGCTTCTAAAAGATTTACAAGGTAGTTTGTCCAAATATGTTTCATATCTTTTACATGAATATATAGTTGTGATAAAACACTTGAATCATATGGGAAAATTAGACCCATCGATTTTTCACACGAGTGAAAATATTTTATATAGCGCAAAGAAGGAGCCCTTTACTTTATATAAATTCATGGAAAAAGTATTATAGGTATTTTAGCTTTGCAAACGATGTGATAATATTCAATGCATTGTCTTTCTTATGAATATTTTATTTTAAAAATGAATTTAAAAGAAAATGGTCTTTTTTGCGTATACTTTATGTCTGTCTATCTACAATTAGAAATATAGTAAAATATGGATAATTTGCTGAAATTTCTTCTGTTTAACAAAGAATAAATAGATTCTTATGTGTGCTTAAAGACCTTTGCAAACGACTTAGTAATCTATATTCATTTAGCTATTGTTTCATACTAAGTTCAGTTTTCTAGGTGAAGAAGAAAATGGTCTTTTTTAAGCATTTTGTAGATGAGTATAGGGTTTTTTTCCTTATCGGAAAGACTCGAACATTCTCGTATGTTTCCGTCAATTCTTACGGAATTTAAGCTCCTTAACGGTAAAGACTGATATCTTCTCACCCGCTAAACAGCACACATGTACGGATTTATAAATTAGTGGACGCTCCATAATATGATTTGTTTACAGCCAATAGTCAATTTTAAACAGCTTGAGGATCGAAGTTCAAAATTAAAAAAAGAAACGTTGAAATTTTAGGCGGCATATTTTGGGCAAGTTAGAAGTAGAAAATCAAAATTCAAATTTTGAAAGGATGATGTTGAATTTCGCTTATATTGAATTTCGCACAGACTCGGAAATTGAAATTAAAATAATAATAATTCGTCGAATTTCGAGGCAGAATTGAAATTAGATCCAGCAGGATGACCGAAATTCAAATATTTTGAAGGGAGCGGTCGTCCAGTGAATAATGTGTCGGCCGCTCAACCCAGGGGTCGTGGGTTCGGGCATACGTGAAAGGGGTCAAGACCATGACTTCTCATATGACACCAGTACCGGGTTTTCCCGGAAGCTGGCTGTTTAAAAGATAGTTTCACATTCAATACCAGTTTTAAATTCGATTGCTTTGAAAATTCGAGCATGCTTGAAATATAATACCGAGAATAATCTATTTAGATTTTTAACAAGGAGCTGTGTTCAATAAACGCTTGATGCCCCCGGTGGCATCCTTGTCGATACAAAGCAACCTAAGTCCAAAACGAGGTCAAGTTCAAGGTCAAGGTCAAACTGAGGTCAGGTGATGTCTGAAGATGAGGAATGGTCACAGGTTACATCTGCATCAAGTCATTCTAGTAAGGGGTATTGATGCTAGACGAAACGGTCCCATTTGGTTAACCTCGTACGGATGGACGGACGGACGGACGGACGAACGAACGAACGGACGGACAGGACAATCACTATATGCCTCCCGCATCAGTAGATGTCGGAGCATAAAAGCTTGAATTTCGATATATCCGATCTTGCACGATTTTTAATCTTTGAATCTTGAGCAGATCGCAGTTTCAGTATTATACTGAAATTCAGCTTTTCAAAATTTGAAGTACGTTTTCGATTTTCGAGATGGCTCGACACTAATTGCTTGCTCGATATTTGACTTTTTCATTTCAGTATCAATCTTGGAACAGGCTGTTCATTCAATACGAGATCGAAATTTGGTTTTTGGAATATTGTAAATTTCTATCATTGAGCTGGCCCAAAATTAAAAGCTATTTTGCAATTTGACGTTTTCGATCTTCAGGTGTAGCTTAGGATCAAAATTCGATAAGTTATGAAGTTGAATTTCAATCTTCGAGCTGGCATATGATTCTAAGCTAGTTGGACACCGCTCACGACATAATAATAAATGTGCAGTTATTTGATTACATAAAAAACTACTTAAAATTTTTATTTCATAATCATGAACATCAAAGAAAGTATTATAAAAGCGAGTTTCCATCTGATTGTAAGAAAGTAGAAATTACTTTTGGAAAGTCATTGTTCGGTTTTATAATAATGTGTTTGTTGAGAATACCGTTATAAATGGTATTCTGATTAAACCACCAACAGCCATTTAGGTTTCTATTTTCTAATCTATCTTTGCAATCACCGTAAATTAGACTTAACAATATCCCTAAATTCATATGATCAAAAGTATTAATGTACATTGGCGAAGAAGGGTTAGACATCGGCCTGAAATACGGAGTAGGCCGAAAACTAGCGGACAGTCTCGACAGCCGATTTACCTGGCCAAACGTATTATCGGCTTTTGTGGTGATTTTCACGATGGGTCTAATTTTCCCATATGTTCGCAAATGCATTCACCAGTCTTGTGAATAGCAGTCAATAAATCTTTATTTAAAAACTGGCATGATACTTAAACTATCTGGAAAGTGCCATATTTCCGCAAAACCTAATACAGTCAGCAAGTTTTTTACTTTACTTGGCCAACTGTTTGTGTCATTTTCGCATTTTTCACGGGCATTAAGGTAAATATTTTTCAAACTAATGTTTTCTGTGTTGGTTAACTTAAACCAATACTTAATTGTATGTAGATACCTCGTTATGTAAAGCGGATAGCGACCTAATTCCCCGTATACTGCTACGTTACTAATATTAAGTTTGACCCCTAAAATGGACCTGCAGAATTTAAGCTGGATATTCTCTGTTTGTTTCGACTTTGTGAAGCCGCAAATCGGGCATGCATAATTTAATATTGAGCCCACGAATGCATCGAATAACTGAAGCGATACTGAAGGGTGAATGTCATACTTATCTATATTACACATCAGTACATTTAAGGCCTTTAATGCCTTTCCCACTATATATTGGTTATTAAGTACAAACGACCCAGTGTAATTGAATACAACTCCTAGGTAGTTAAAGTCGTTAACTATCTCTAGGGGCTCATTATTAAAGGTCCATTTCTCAATGCGCTTAACCCCATTTCGGCGAAAGATCACAACTTTGGTTTTGCTTGTGTTGACTTGCAACCCCCAGAAATTGCAATATTCATACAACCTATTAAGTCTTTCTTGTAAGTCGGTCACCGAGTTTCCGACGATAACCATATCGTCTGCAAATAAGAGGATAATAACGCACATATCGTACAGCGATAACCCGGATGTATGTGTCCCTTGCAACATTCAAGATTATATTTGATAATTCAGTCACAATACTGTCAATGCTAACTTGATTGCTATTATTATCCTGTACGATAAGATTGTTACGGTCGGGTAGTTTTGCAATAAGGCCACGACGAAATAATTGTATGTGTTCCGCGTTCCATTTATAATATACCCTGGGACGCGCTACTCCGTCCGTGCAGTCGGTATTATTAGTCAAGGGTTTTAATCCGCGTATAGTAAATTTTAATGCAGATAGTTGCTATAATGTCAAATGGACAAATCTCGAAAACAGAAATGCTATCAAAATCATGTTCCTTTAAAACCAAGTAATCAATAACAGTTTGCGTCCCGCGACAAAAATAAGTGAAACCAGAGGAATTATTTGTATGTCCTAACCTCCCATTGGCCGCCCTAAAATTAGTAGCTTTAAACAAATCGAGCATTTTTTGCCCGCGAGCATCGCAAACGTCGTCACATGAGGCCCTGGCAAGCGTCTGATCTGGCAAATAAAATTCGAAGTCATAATTTTGGGCATAGTTGTCAAATGTAGCAAAATCAGGCCTATTTCCTATTCTACAATTCCAATCCCCTAGACACGACCAAATTGTTCAAAATCAAAAATATCTTGTGCAAGGACTTCAAAAAGATTTGCATCAATTATTCTTGCAGCATGAGATTCGTTGGACCACAAATATATACATCCTAAATACACCTCTTTATTAAAATTGAAAACATTACAGTCTAGTTTAAGCCATACAATAGTGTCAAAACTATTTCTAACAACAGAAACGTTCACGTATAGAAATTGTCAAACCTCCGCTATTCCTCCTAGCGTTTTTACGTTTACATTTACGAAACAAATTATGACAGGTAAAACCATGTACAGAAATATTTGAATGTTCTCCGTCCTCTATATCATTATTTGACACAAAAAATAATTTCAAAGTCGGAAATTTTAGTTTCAGTCAAACCATTGACATTGTAAACAAGGACACTTAGCCCATCCTCCAGCATCGAGAAGTTGGCACTGACATCGAAGATCGAAAATCGAAATTAACTTTCTAGCCAGCTTTAAACTTTGAGCCAGCTCGAAGATCGAAATTCAACATTAAATATCAATTTCGTGCTAGCTTTTAACATCTAGCCAGCTCGAAGATCGAAATTCAAAATAGAATTTCGAGCTTGAATTGAATTTCGAGCCAGCTCGAAGATCGAAATTCAGATTTTCAAAAACTTGAATTTCGAGCTGGGGATGAATTTCGAGCCAGCTCGAAGATCGAAATTCATATTTTCTAAAACTTGAATATCGAGCTGGGGTTGAATTTCGAGCCAGCTCGAAGATCGAAATTCAGATTTTCAAAAAGTTGAATTTCGAGCTGGGGTTGAATTTCGAGCCAGCTCGAAGATCGAAATTCAGATCTTAAAAAAGTTGAATATCGAGCTGGGGGTTGAATTACGAGCATGCTCGAAGATCGATATTCAGATTTTCAAAAGGTTGAATTTCGAGCTGGGTTGAATTTCGAGCCAGCTCGAAGATCGATATTCAGATTTTCAAAAAGTGGAATTTCGAGCTGATGATGAATTTCGAGCCAGCTCGAAGATCGGTATTCAAATTTTCAAAAAAATGAATTTCGAGCTGGGGTTGAATTTCGAGCCAGCTCGAAGATCGAAATTCAGATCTTGAAAACGTTGAATATCGAGCTGGGGGTTGAATTTCGAGCTCGATGATCGAAATTCAGATTTTCAAAATGTTGAACTTCGATCTGGGGGTTGAATTTCGAGCCAGCTCGAAGATCGGTATTCAGATTTTCAAAAAGTTGAATTTCGAGCTGGAATTGAATTTCGAGCCAGCTCGAAGATCGAAATTCAGATTTCCAAAAAGTTGAATTTCGAGCTGGAATTCAATTAAACTTGAATTTCGAGCTGGAATTGAATTTTCGAGCCAGATGGAAATTCAGATCTCCAAAAAGTTGAATTTCGAGCTGGGGTTGAATTTCGAGCCAGCTCAAAGATCGAAATTCAGATTTTAAAAAACTTGAATTTTGAGCTGGAATTCAATTAAACTTGAATTTCGAGCTGGAATTGAATTTCGAGCCAGCTCGAAGATCGAAATTCAGATTTTCAAAAAGTTGACTTTCGAGCTGGGGTTGAATTTCGAGCTAGCTCGAATATCGAAATTCAGATCTTAAAAATGTTGAATATCGAGCTAGGGGTTGAATTTCGAGCTAGCTCGAAGATCGAAAATCAGATTTCCAAAAAGTTGAGTTTCGAGCTAGGGTTGAATTTCGAGCCAGCTCGAAGATCGAAATTCAGATTATCAAAAACTTGAATTTCGAGCTGGGGTCGAATTTCGAGCCGCCTCGAAGATCGAAATTCAGATCTTAAAAATGTTGAATATCGAGCTGGGGTTGAATTTCGAGCCAGCTCGAAGATCGAAATTCAGATTTTCAAGATCGATATTCAGATTTTCAAAAAATTGAACTTCGAGCTGGGGTTGAATTTCGAGCCAGCTCGAAGATCGATATTCAGATTTTCAATAAGTTGAATTTCGAGCTGGGGTTGAATTTCGAGCCAGCTCGAAGATCGGTATTCAGATTTTCAAAAAGTTGAATTTCGAGCTGGAATTGAATTTCGAGCCAGCTCGAAGATCGAAATTCAGATTTCCAAAAAGTTGAATTTCGAGCTGGAATTCAATTAAACTTGAATTTCGAGCTGGAATTGAATTTCGAGCCAGATCAAAATTCAAATTTTCAAAAAGTTGAATTTCGAGCTGGGGTTGAATTTCGAGCCAGCTCGAAGATCGAAATTCAGATTTAGAAACGTTGTATTTCGAGCTGGAATTGAATTTCAAGCCAGCTCGAAGATCGAAATTCAGATTTCCAAAAAGTTGAATTTCGAGCTGGAATTCAATTTTGAGCCAGCAACTATGTCTACAAATAGTTGAGCCGTGCCATGAGAAAACCAACATAGTGGGTTTGCGACCATCATGGATCCAGACCAGCCTGCGCATCCGCGCAGTCTGGTCAGGATCCATGCTGTTCTTTTAAAGCCAAGTGCAATTAGAGAAACCGTTAGCGAACAGCATGGATCCTGACCAGACTGCGCGGATGCGCAGGCTGGTCTGGATCCATGCTGGTCGCAAACCCACTATGTTGGTTTTCCCACGATGCGGCTCAGTTACATATACCTTTCAATGATGTTTTGTTTTATGTAACATGTGCATGATATGTTTTTGTAAATGTATATTGTACTGTGTTTTTATGCTGGGCCTGTGGGTTGGCGTTTATTTGAATATTTATAATGATTACTGTCTAATTTATGTATATATTCAGTTTTCTTATACTGAATAGGTTAATTACTGGTTGACAGTAGTCAGCAGTGAATGGTAACTAACCTTTATATGAGAACTGTACTACTCAGACTCATTTGGTTAGTTTATATATGTATGATTTGTTGCTGTTAAAAACGTGATCTATATGTAACCTAATAAATATCTATTATTAGAAAATTTGCCTTTTCTTTCTTAAAAATAAAAAAGAGAGTGAACATTTAATTGCTCATTTACACATATAGTATGTGCAGGTGGTAGGTGCTCCAACTAGGTCGAAAACCTTCGATATATGGTCAAAATAGTGAAATATTCAAAGTTTTAATACTTTCCTGTCGCCTATGACCTCTCAAAATCTAGATCTCTCCAGGTACCCAATCTTGGTCAGACTCATTACTGCATGTTCTTGTAGGGTACGTCTATATTTCCTTGCCATATGGGTTCAAACCAGGTAGAAAACCTTCCAGACTTAAACATGGTTTAGATAGTGATATATTTTATAAGCAAACGCTGCCCAGTCATCTTAATCATATGACCCTGTAGGGCTACCCGATGGAAACACAAGGTACCTATCATGGCCCACCAGGACCTATAAATCAACGTTAACTTTTTTAGTTAGTTACTCGAAATTTCGAGTTACGTATCTCGAAATTTCGACATAGTAACTGAAATTTCGAGATACGTAACTGGAAATTTAGAGTTAATAGATAACATACACCTGGCACTAATGCTCTTCCGTACCTATCTGTTATTTTTATGGATATAGGTATAGAATAGTCTTTGGAATTTTATAATCTTATTTTCAGAACAGTTAAATTAATGTGTGCTTGCTCGAAATTCGAAATGGCAAGACTCAACATTTCGGAGAAGATGAACAAAGGAATTAACCCAAATACATTTTTTAACAATGTGTTTGAAAGATTTCTTTCCCTTGCACTAATGCTCTTAGTCTGGATAAAAAAATGCTTAAAATATGACTAAAACTTCTGTCATGAGAAAAAAGAAAAAAGAACTAATATAATGAGGCTCTTACTGATCATTGCTTTTAGATTTTTGAAACAAAGTGTAAATGTGTGTGCGACTGTTTTTTTCCAAGCAAAAAGGTAATAAGTCACTGTTATCTAAAATGTATGTTTAAAGTATAATATATTGAAGTACAAAGTAGTTTTTGGTGAGTGTTTCAAAGACCAACATTACAAAGGGGGAAATGGTATATGATAACAGGACAAAGTTTTTTTCAACAAAGTAACTATGTTTTTTGTGTAAATTGTCATCTCTAAATGAGCCGCGCCATGAGAAAACCAACAAAGTGGCTTTGCGACCAGCATGGATCCTGACCAGTTCGCTAAGGTTTCTCTAATTTAGATTTTAAAGCGAACAGCATGGATCCTGACTAGACTGCGTGGATGCACATGCTGGTCTGGATCCATGCTGTTCGCTGAGCCACTATGTTGGTTTTCTCATGGTGCGGCTCAAATAATACTGCATGACCGCCCAATATTTTATTAAAGTTATTCATTGACATTGTTTTGCTTGAAACTTTTCCATGTTAAAAAGCATTGAAATCTTTTTTATAAAAACTTGAATATTCGGGTCAGAAAAATTCATTTTGCTTTGATAGATATGATATTTAGCTGTCATTATTATTTTATTTAAGGCAGTTTGGGATTCTATTTCCCAAAATTTGTTTTTGACCATTCTGATTCTATAATGTTGTTTTCTTCTTATCCAAGTGTTGACACTAGTACGGTTCATGTCGTATTAAACAAGTTGATGTCGACAGTGTATATCCAGAGTATTCCTCAGCGAAGAATCCTTTGTCTTCTTTTTATTTTGTGCTGTGTAAATGAAATGATTATAAGCATAGGCTAATGACAGTGCAATATGTTAAGTTTATACAGATCCCAGTGCTATTTCATCAAACTCGGAAAAGTGATAGAGTCGTATTCATTCTGTCAAGTTCTCACATCTTAGTAAACAGAAGTGTGATAATTATGTACCAAGGCGCTTCTAAAACAAATAAGGGATTGTTTCTTATGGATGAATTACTAAGTCCACACAGTCTGCAAAATATCTAGGTCATAATATTGATAGTAAGGCGTCAGTTGAAACTAGTGTAAACAACAGTCTTAGTAATGTAAATTCCCGTCTTAATTTTATATATACAAGCTAGGTTCTTCGATCTTAAAACTAGAAAAAATTTGTATTCTGCACTGATACAGTTTCATGTAGAATACACATTTTCTTCTTAGTACCAAATTTTAACCTTTTCCCTGCTTAATTTCTAAAATGGACTTGTCCACCATTAAACTTGGGCAATACCACTTATTATTCAAAGGGGTGTTCACTGAAAATTTACTAACTGAATAGCGAACAGTGCAGACCATGGTCATGGGTGTGCAGGCTGATCTTGGTCTACACTGGTCGCAAAGGACTTCCGTGGGCAATCTAAGGTGTCTGTGATACTGATATTGACTAATTCCATTCAAAACTGCAATTATTTGACTGATTAATATGACCCCATTACCTTTTAATAATTAATTTATCTAAATAATAATTACAGTGAATAGTGATGTAGTTTGCGTGCAGTAAAACTATAAAAAAATAAGATATTCTCTTCAGTTTCAAGAAGGACTTAAGGTAACACGCTTGACTGTCAATCCAGGCGTCCGAGGTTCGAATCCCGTCCAGGCACTGGAAATTTCTAAGATGCTCTTGAGTGTCTCCAACCTAACTAGAGGCCTGCACTGGTTCTTCCTAGGACGGCTTCGCGTGTATCGGTGCTATACACCGGGCACGTTAAAGAACCAGACTGTCTATTCGCAAAGAGCTAGGCTAAGTTAGCCGGACACGTCTGTATCTAAAACGTTCTCTCTGTTTGTTCTTGGGGCTTTATCTCACTCTGTCCCTCTGGTCAGATCGCTCTGTGTCTGTACTAGTAGAGGATGAATTTCGCGCCCTGTGTGGCTGCGTCTGCTATGTGTAAAGCTCCTTTGAACGTGTTCATCATGAAAAGGGCGCTATATAAATCTGGTATAATAATTATAATAATAATTATTATTATTTTTACGCAAAACGACGTAAAGGTCAAAATGTCATCAAGCTAAAAAACATTATATTTACTGAACCTTCGTCTTCTTCTTGTCGTTCGCGACTACACTGACAGACCAGAAGCCTCGATGAAATTTGTGGTTTGCCACAGATCCTCAATGCCACCATACAGTTTCTGGTGGATTAAGGTATCTATCGGCCAAGTCGCAGCTCGCTCCTGGTCATGCCTTTTATATCTCTGAAGTATATGCTCCGCAGTCTGATCTTATTTACTGAACCAAAGAGCTAACGAAGAGACATCAATAGTAAGCTACAATAGGGATCATCTACTCGACATGTTCAACAATCCCAAGAAGTTTCAACATTCTGGGCCTACTGGTTTTCAAGTTATGGATTGGGAACGGATTTCCATGTTCTGGTCCATGTGACCTTGACCTTTGAATGAGTGGCCCCAATTTCAATAGGGGTCATCTACTCCGCATGTCCAATCATCCTATCAACTTTCAACATTCACGGTCAAGTGTTTCTTACGTTTTTGACCGGAAAGTGATTTCTATGTTCAGGCCTCTGTGACAAGTGATACCAAAATCTATAAGTCTCAGTTTTCCATTTTCTAGCCCCTGTGACCTTGACATTTGATTAAGTGATGCAAAAATCAATAGGGTTCATGTACTCGACATTTCCAATCATTCTATGAAGTTTCAAGATTCTTGGTTAAGTAGTCCTGAAGTTCTTGATCAGAAACGGTTTTCCATGTTTAGGTCTCTGTGACCTTGACCTTTGACATAGTGGCCCAATAACCAAGAGGGATCATCTAATTTGTATGTCCAAGCATTCTATGAACTTTCAATGTTCTTGGTCAAGTGGTTCTCAAGTTATTGATCGGAAATGGTTTAAATGTTCATGTCCCTGTGGCCTTGACCTTACAAAAGTGACCCCAAAATTGATATAGGGGTCGTCCACTCCATAAACCCTACAACTCTATGAAGTTTGAAGGTTCTAGGCCAAATGGTTCTCAAATTATTGATCCGAAATGAAGTGTGACGGACAGACGGACATGGCAAAAACAATATGTATTCCCCAGAGGGCAGTGGGGGATAATTACTGTAAGTACATTTCTTGAATAGAGGGACGGTATGATCGATCTAACAATATCAACATATCAAAATTTCTAGTACTGAATTACGCAAAATACAATTTTATTCATTTTACTACCCCGTTTTGAAAAAGTCACAAATATTCCTAGAAAAGAATGAATATATACAATTTATAAAAATAAGGAAGTGTAGATTTTGATTTAGCTGGAAATGTTTAGAGTTCGCACAGATATTAAATGCTCTTTTACGGTCTAGTAGGCATGGCACTGCCATCATTTTGTTTTGTTGTCATTTCCTTCCCTCATAACGTTTTTTTTTCGCTAGTTTGTTAATTCTAGATGTTTTAATGTATTTTTGCGACTTTTCAAAGATGGGTCCAAGTAGTAAAATGAGCGAATTTATATAATAGAGTAATTGGCCTTTTTTGAAGTTTTGAAAACTTATCAACAATATATAAATAATTGTTCTTAGCGTTTGACTGAATTTCAGAATTGTACGCTCAGTAATTTTGAAATTACTGGTAAAATATTTAATGTTACTCAGTTTATATTTCGGTACACAAGTAGGAATGGATAACAACAAATTTCAGAGAGGTTTTTATTGCAGAACAAACAAATTATACAAACAGTTGTATCTCAGTCTAGTAGAGTACATTAAAACAGCTGCCGAAAGTGGTATTACCAATTCATCCAGTGCAAAAACATGCATATATCATTGTCTAAAAGACTACTGTATGAAATGCAAAATACAAACGTCTTAACTAATGCATATCGTTAACATTTGAAATGTTTAAAATATTTTACATTTTATACTTCAATAAATTTAAACACGACGAAGAGGTTACACGCCCAGTGTACTAATTATTCTCTTCTCTAGAGCTACGCGGAATAATTTCCGGGCATAACCAGAATGAATGACTCCATGCAGGGCATAACCAATCCGAACTGTTAAAACCAATTACAGTTTATTTATTTATTTATGTCTCATTCATTACAACACCTTTTTACATATTATATCTATTTTAATTTTTCTATATGTATAATCAAATATGGCAGCGTTTTCTTGGCCGCCACAAATAAGTTGACGTGACGTTACAATCAGCGGTTATTATTAAAATAAATGTGTTTTGAAAGTGCGAGTGTACATTTTCCTATCTAAATATCTAATACATTCTCGTGTTCAATCCTCTAAAATACCACAGTCGCACGATATACCACAGCTCAGAAAATTCTAAATAAAAGGAAAGCACAATGAAAAAATGTGGAAATCATTAAGCCGCGAAATTCCAGGGAAGAGGCTGGGGAGGCTGGGGCTAGCTGGAACAAAATTAAATTCTAACCCAATGTTTTGACTTCAGTTTTTCCTGACACATAAAACGGCAAACACTTGAGGGACACTCAACTTGTGTTAGGCATACATATATGAAATACAAAAAAGGTCTTTGTTAGCCAAAGTTAAATTATCCTGTGAGGTACCCGTCAAGTTTCAACATTCTGGGAGTAAGTAGAATCACTACCTGAGGCGCCCAAAGTGTCCCTTAGTTCACACAACCTTTAGCACTGTAACCTAAATGTAAAAGAATACCAGTACAGACAACGTATCACCTGAAAATTACACTTTCTAAATATGAAAATAGTTCTTTATTTATAGAGCAATGTTCATACGCAAAAAAAAGGTTTTCTGAAGAAACATATTTTAAAGGCTTGCTTCAATCGGTTTCTGTAGAATCAGGTAAACATATTTCAATATAAAAATCCACCGTAACTTTAAGTTTTTCACTGTTTGTACTGCCCCCGGGTTTCAACTAGCCCTGGTCGCCTCTGTCATTAAAAGCTGTAAATACTGGAAAATCTAATTTCAATGAAAATCCAAACACTTTTTTAAAAAAAAATCGAATCATTTTCGGTTTAAACAGATTATCAATCATACGCGTGTGTTCTCAGTATTATTTTGAATTTACTGTTGTAATACGATATTGATCTTGATAAAGCATGTTATTTTCACTCATCTTAGTAATTTAAAATATCAATCACATTTTTTTTTCCAAATTATTTCAAACTCTTCATTTACGTTTAATTGTTGATAAATGTCAAAAAGTTTATAAGTATACAACATCAGAAAGGTTTACAACACACATAATATAAATGTACATAAACAACAACAGTTTTTTGTTTCCCCGAATCCCATTTATTTTTAACCCGAATGGATTCTTGAAAACTAATTACTTTAAAAAAGGGAAAAGAGCTAGAAAATTATTATTCTCTACGACATTTCGTCAAAATTTTATTTATTTATATTGCTTAGAGCATTTTATATAATTTCTGGACAACAGCCGTCAAAAGCCTTTGTGGCGAATTATAAACATTTCTTAATCTCAATACTGGATTTTTTTCTCGCCCTGGAACAGTAAAAACGAATACACACATAGAGTGGCTCCCGGCCTTTGTTTGTTCTGTCATATTTCTCGTATAAAAGTTTTCTTCATTAACGGTAAAAGTTTTTCTATATTGACATTTTTTGCCTGTCGCTCCAAAGATAGGTACGGTTTAGCCATCAGATAAAAATGTGCTATTTTAGAGGCTTCTAATTTTCTTATAAATGGTTTGCAGTCATGATTTAAAAGTAAATTACCATGCAGCTAGGGAGCCAGGCTAATACAAACCTATCACATTCTCCTTTAAATCAGATTTCACTACCCCAAGATTTTCTGTTGTTGTTTATATTTACATGATTTATAAAAATAAAGGTGAAAACAACCAAGATAAATGTATTTCATACCTAAGCAAGATATTGTATCACAAGATGTATCACAATATGCTACTGAAACCATTAGAACATCATTAAACAGTAAGAAAACGGGAATAACATTTCTGCGAAAGGTAACTAAGACTTATAAATTTACATTTTTCATTTTTCTTTCTTCCAAGTTGTAAAATGATATGCTAAAGATTTCTAAAACATTCCTTGAAATATTATGGCCAATATCAGATCGCCGTTGTTATATATATATTGTACCATTTGTCACATTTTAATACTTCAAGCGAAGATACGTTTTTGACTTTGATAGAATAAAAATCTCTGTTTGGATGTACACGAAACAAAAAGTTATAGTATGTGTAACAACTTTCTACATTAAAAAGCTATAGGAACAGCAATAAGTAATTATTCAGAATAAACGCATGAGACAACAAATAACACTGAAAAATTATGACCAAAAAGTTTAGTCTACTTTTCGAGGTATTCATATTTTTTTTAGTAAATACACATGTTTAAAGAAAGAGAATTCGTTTATCTTTGCCCAATTGCTTTTGAAACAGATTACAAGTTACTTTATACTAAAATGCACAATAAATGATGGAATTTATTCCGCCAAACAGTACTTTATTTCATATTTTATATTTATGGATTAAGTGGCCTATCGCCGGGGTATACGCTTGTTAAAGTATTACTATATGCTATTTTACCTCGTAGTTCTCTCACGCGGAGAGGCAGAGGGAACCAGGGGGTTGCCTTCGATTTTAGGAGTGATTGGGATTGGAAGCAACATATGCTTTGACTTCTAGCTTTAAGCCGAAATAGACAAAAGAATTAATTAATTTAATTACCAACTACTCATTGCAAACTTAGAAATTTATTTTAGACCCCCGTTTTTTTCTTTCATTTAGTATTCATCTTTTTCTAGAAATTTTTGGATAGGTTTGACATACATGAAAGTGCGTCACTTGTAGTGAAAGACAATTCACAAAAAGGACATTGCACAGCTTTTTGTTTTCTTTCTTACAGCGCTCAGAAACTACAATCACGGCGCTCAAACTAATAAGCGTTTTGGTCACCTTGCCGGTTTTGCGGCAGATTCTTGTCTAAGGGTTATTTAAATTTAAAAAAAGAATTTTTGATTCGTTTCCTCCAAGAAAAATGTGCGGATTTCACATTTCTGACCAAGTAAATATATCTAAAATGGTCCAAACTTCATTAAGGTGGTAGACTATATAATATTAAAAAATCTATAGATTTGTCAGTATTTTTTTTTGAAGTTGTTTTTAATGTTTTATTCAACAAAACGCGCCATAAAGGTACATGATAATATATTATTCATCTCTGTACAATAGATGGTTAAATATAAATAACTAGTCGGTTAATCGATGATAGATATTCTTTTGACGTAAATTGTTTTTACTCATAAATGATATCCAGGGAAGGAATATTTTTAAAAAAAAAAAACCTTAAAATAAACTCTTTGGGACTTTTGAATTATTGTCCGTGTGTGAAAGTAGGCCATATATTTTTCTTGATCAGTATCCCCAATAAAGTCAAATATTTTTGGTTAGAAAACGTAGTCAATGATTTTATTTCTTGTATTCAAAGCTTTAAAGATATTGTTTATTTTCCATGACACCGCTTTCATTTCCCAAAGTCTAAAACATATGCCTGATAATAAAAAGAAAATCTACATGGCCTTAGTGTCATTATCAAGTGAAAATATTTTGTTTTAATATTTGCTTTATTTCCTTCTGCGTTTTTTCGTGAAGTCCTTGGTTTCTTCAGTCATGCTTTCGGTACTGTCGTCTCCTCCACAACAGCTACAAACAGCCACTTTCATCCATGCCATTTTCGTGGCGTCCGAATTCAGAACCCCCTTGAGAACGAAAGTGTTTCCGGACTCGGCGTCAGCTAAATATTTGATAAAAAAAGATGTTCTTCAATGAGAAGCATATTCAACACCTTTTACTATAGGTAAATCTAAAATAAAATAGTTAGAAAAGATCATTTTTCTTGCACATTGCAACATTCGCACTGGTTTCTTGAATAAAAATTGAATGAATTATTGCAATATATGCAATACGAAGTCCTCTACTGGAAGGCAACTGATTTTTTATTCTGCAGTATAACATACTAGTAAATGATCTTGTACTATATATAAAATACGTTGTAAAACAACGTATGGAATAAAATTTTCATATACAAAAATCCCTTCATGAATTTCGTAGGTATGGACCGGACACGAACGGAATGACCGGACACGAACGGAATAAGAGACGGACGGACGGACGGACGGACGGAAAAGCGTAATACTGCAGTAGCCACAACTGAATTTCAAGCAGTAGGGGACTAATGAGACCCCGATATGTGTCATGAGAATGCGAGAAATTCTTCATAGTAAATAAACCCAGTAAGAGTTTAATGCAAGTAGTTGGTTCACAATGCTTATCTGCTTAAGAAAAAAAAGTCATCTCACAATCAACTTACTCATTGTTTTCCAAAACAAAGTAGGATCTCTCCGTGGTTTGAGAGGATCTCGAGTGCAGTCTGAAAATATATACTTTTCTTTAAATTTTTTTATAAGTTCTTAGTCCATGATTTGAATTTTGTCTTTTGAAAACCTATATGACAAAGAATGATAAGCTTGAAGTTTCAAAGATTTTAATAACTTTGAATTGATGTAATCACATATAAGTTTATTATGAGAGGTGTACTTTGCTCATTTTATCATTGGATATTGATTTAAACATAGAAACTACCTATCTGTTTTGAGCTGTAATCACAGTTAAATGTTATATCTGGCGTTACATATTCATTTTACGTTTAAACCTAACACACAGTACAGTTCATATATTTTAACCTGTAGTTATTATTCTTATTTTTAAATATGAAATTTGAGCGTATTATACCGAATGCAAAAAAGAATATTAGGAAAGTTTAGTACTATACAGACTTCATTAACAGTATCAAGTTTCTTACGTCTGCCTTCTTTCGCTTCATCCTCTTTTAATTTTTCATGTAAATCCTCCATGCCCAACGACTTGTGCTGACTTCTAGCTGTGGCTTTCATTACATGAAGTTTGCAGATTTCTTCGCGAGAGACAGTGATATCTTCCCAGTCTGCCGTGTGCTTTGTCTCACAGACTCTGCGAATCTTCTGGATACATTTGTTGGGTCTTGCGCAATGATATAGATCGTCCTCTTCATTGACGTCGTCCTCGCTAAATAGAAACGTAGTATCTGGGTAACCATTCGTTTCAGCATCTTTCGCATACCTTATAAAGCGTTTTAGCATTTTTTCTAAACACGGAAATTCTGGATTGCTGATTACCGCCTCTGCAAGCTCACCTGCTACCGATATTACTGTTTCGTTTGTTGCATCTGTAGGCTTGTCATGGATCCAACGTAAACGGTCGAGTTCCTCTGGTAATCGATTGCAGATGTCCCGACCAGTACCATTCAAGCTGCCGTCAGCTTCTGATATCCCCCTTTTAACCGCTTGTTTTACAATTTTCTCCTTTAATCTAGACAAAAAGCCTGAAGATTCAGTGTTTAAACTACTTAACACGCCTTGCAGAACAGCTTTAACGTTCTCTTTATTCTGCAAAGAGAGAGAAATAAAAAAAACAAGATAGTTATGAAAACTATCTTTTGTACATCAATTAAAATATGAACATCGGGTTGCATTGCACATATGACATCAAAGAAACAACTTTTATTAACAACTACATTGACAAAGATCAAAAAGCAGTAACCACGTTCCAAGGACACATCCTCCCTGAAACCAAAATCCACAGCACTGAATGTACGGATATCTATATGATTGATAGTTACTCAAAACTATATCAGCAAGATAAAACAGTAAGACATTGGAGACAAAACAAGCAATTAAAGAAACATACTTGGGCATTGCATTGGAATAATTACATTTTTCAGTGGAAAACATTTTAACTGGTTTATAGTGCGTACCAAACCTCAGTCTCAGTCACCTTTGTCTAAAACATTCCGGGAAAGATGGGCAGGATAAACGTTTAACAGTAAAGAAGTACCAGAAAAAGGCAACACATTCAAAAGCAAAACGCATTTCACGACTTGTTATTATCACAAGACATTAAAGTAAAATAAAGCACTGTTGATATTTATACGTTAAAAAATCATTAAGGAAGCAGTAACAGTAACTTAATTATGATTATCAGTAAACTACTGGAAATCATGCAAACCCTCCCCCGCCACCAAATTAAAGGTTATCAATTAACGTAAATATTAGATTATATAACTTTCATTCACTTGCTATATAATACACTGTTGCCATGCTACACAAAACAAAATATTTACTAGTGAAGCTATTATATTTAACTCATTGCATAGGCTACCAACTCTTGTTAACGTGCTTTTTTCCATAGAAGCGGGCGCTGTAATACGATGTTAGAGTATAGTATCGATCTTGAATGTTACATTCTTTAACAAGCTGAAATTAAAATGACCACTTACCCCACCATTCTGGAGTTTTTCCATTTGTTGTTGTGCTATGATGAAGTTATCTGGTAAAGATTCTAAGGTATCTTTGCTATCGGCTTCGGTTTCAGCGCTGCCTTCCATAACTTGCACCATTTCTGTGAAATCTTCAAAAAAAAGTTTTAATTTTGGTTGCGGTCAGTTTTTCGTACATGTTACAGAAACATATCTTATAAGAAACATTATATTTTTCTACAGATTATTTTCCTACAGCTCAATACATTTCAAACATGTAATATCTTTACATGGCTTCAGAAAATGTTAAGAAAATCAAATCAAAATGACACAACCTTCTACCGTTTATAAGTTGACTAAATAGGAATGTATTAAATAACATCTAGTTTAAACAATAATTAGTTGAATCGTAAGCCTTATGATATCAAATGAAACTTCTCATAAGCTGTAACAGTTTATAGTATAACTGAGCCGCGTCATGAGAAAACCAGCACAGTGCGTTTGCGACCAGCATGGATCCAGACCAGCCTGCGCGTCCGCAATTAGAGAAACCATTAGCGAACAGCATGGATCCTGACTAGACTGCGCGGATGCGCAGGCTGGTCTGGATCCATGCTCAGTCGCAAACGCACTATGCTGGTTTTCTCTTGGCGCGGCTTATATAAATGTCATAGTATACACACTCTTTAGTTGTCAAAACTAACTGGGCGAGCACGAAATGGTCCAAAACCCGAGAGCAAATACGTTTTTTTTTATCGACCGACAAGCCATTCAACATGTGTTTTATAACATTTAATAAGAAATGAAATTTCAAAGATCTTTTTAGATTTTAACTGGCCAAACAAAAATGTGTTCAATACCTACGCTAATTTAGATCGGTCAAATTTTTATAAACTGTGGACCGGCGATTTATATATGGATACAATAGCATAGTATAGAACGAGAAATATAAAATTTAAATTTGCACTTTAAGTCAACAACAACGACCATATTCATGTTTGTGGCTAGATAATAATGGCCTTGAAGATCTTTCCATCTTTTTTTTCAACTAAATTTGTTATGAAATCTTATTCCCACAGAAGTATTACATTTTCTTAAACAACGGATGGTTATTAAAGTACTGGTAAGTCCATTGCGTTTTTGTATTGATGTTTATTTTAACCCATATCATTCTGGACACGACTGATTCTGCCTTTGTAACCAGTGCAAATCATGATCAGACCCATGACCTTCACTGTTCACCATTCAGTGAGTATTGTTTTGGTATGCACCCCTTTTGACAGTTAACGGAATCGTTCAAATTGAAAGATGGATAAATTCATTATAGAAATTTAGCAGGGTAAGGCTTAACTGTAATATGGATGCACACTTAACAACCTTGAATAATCCTATCTTTCTTATCCTCGTTTAGAATACTATCAAATTGTTATTATTTTAAGGCATCTGCTTACTCTTCTCACAAACAGAAGGGTTAGCAGCTATGTGAAGATCAATGAAATTTTGCAGCAACGACAGTCGACCAAAGCCTAAATTTCCAGCAGTATCCTGTGTCTTGTTATGAATCTCTTTCCAAGCAGAACCCTGAAAATAAATCAAATAAATTATTATATAGCATATCACATAGCTCTTCATTATTGATTTCCCTATATCAGAGACGTAGATTCCTCGTTAAAAATACTTATTAGACCGAAAACAATATAAATTCTTAAATCTGTTTTAAACACCTACTGGACTGCTGCCCGAGTCCTCTAAAACATTTTAAAACGTATTTGTAGTGTAGCCTTTGAAATAAATTGATTTTAGTAAGTTTTTTTGTAAAGTAAAAAAGATAATTGGAAAGTTCACAGCGTTCCATTCGACAGTTTTACATATATTAGGTGCCGGTTTTCATGTATGTCCTTGCTGAATATCAGATCTGCATTTTATATCAAAGCGCAAGTTAATTAAGATGTACTGTTTTCTTAACACAACTTATGAAGAACCAGAAGAACAAAATCAAGGATGGGACATCAGAATTGATAAAAATACCCAAACATAAAAATCTGAAAATAATTCCATCATTACTGTGTTGATGATCATAAACGGAGGAGTTCACGTTCGATTTCCCTTTAATATAATTGAGCCGCGCCATGAGAAAACCAACATAGTGGCTTTGCGACCAGCATGGATCCAGACCAGCCTGCGCATCCGCGCAGTCTGGTCAGGATCCATGCTGTTCGCTAACAGTATCTCTAATTTCAATAGGCTTTGAAAGCGAACAGCATGGATCCTGACCAGACTGTGCGGATGCGCAGGCTAGTCTGGATCCATGCTGGTCGCAAAGCCACTATGTTGGTTTTCTCATTGCACGGCTCATATATTGTATTTATAATCATATGTGTTCTAGCACCTTGTGTAAACTTTCAAAAATAATTCATACAAAGTATTAATAATTTTCTATTAATAATTTTCAATTTTTGACGAGTTTCATGCGCAATTTCCAATTTGAACATGGTGTAAGAGAGGTGTAGAATTATAGATTCCTTCTTGAATCTACAAACATTCAGTCGCTTGAACAATCACTTTACTACATGTCTTTTCAAATACTACAGAAAAAGTTATTTCTACGAAAATATATCTGCAATTAATTGCTTACATCGTTCTCGAAAACGCTGACTGTTGGCTCTGCAGTATGCGGATCTGTACCCCTGCGTACCACTCGCATGTCTCCTCCCGTCCATCCGTTTCTGATCACTTCACATTGTGGGTGTACTGAAACATATCAAATATTTCTCAAGCACTGTTTCAAATTACTTTTAATTTTCATATATTATGCTGTAATGAAAAAAGGGTTCGTATTTTTTAATAATGTATTTAAACTTATTCCATAGATGTTGCTACATTGTACGTACTTCTCAGCAGATTGCTAGGTCAAAGACAGTTTTGTTCTTCAGTCGGAAATATACATGGAGATTACATGAGAACCTCAATATAACTTACAAGGCTATATCGACATGTATTACCCCGAGAAACAAATTCTGGGTTATTTTGGATGATTATATTGTTCACCATGCTGCCTGCTGACGAAATTCTTTTCAATTATCCATATAACACAAAGTCTTATATTTACAGATAAAATGCATTTTCATGCAAAAGTCTTTTGTCGCAGTATCCTCTTTTCACATTGTTAGACTATTTGTTGCCGAAGCATTCACGGTTGTTGCAATAGCAATTAAATAAAAACTGTGCACATTTTCCATATTGCCATCTATTCGTGCATCAAGTTTCATGAAAAAAAGTCTTGCACTTTTTATGTTATTGTATGATTCCACTTTGTCACTTTTTGTCTCATTTTAGAAATATTATTGCCACAGCAACTGGATTTCTTGCCATAACAACAAAATAAATGAACGCGCATATTCTCAATATTGCCATCTTTATCATTTTGGCGGGCAAATTATAACACTCGTAAAATTCCGGTGAAAAACCGGTAGGGCATTAATTGTCTAGACACACATAATGTGTGTTTAATTATTTGATGGGAGGGTGTGTTAAGAGGACCAACAGTTCGAGCCTATTGGCTTTTGGTGCAAGAAACATTGAAATGTGCATTAATAGCATGCAATCGCTGAACACGATTGTTTTTTCAAACAAGTGAGCGCAATCGAGCCGGCTAATGGAAATAAATGCATGACCGAATGGATTGCTTTAGACAAATTATTTTTCGTATTTATCGTGATACTGCGTGACAAAAGAGACAAATTTATTACACAGATCTTGAAACGGACATAGTTTTCACACAAAATATCAAAGCATTCGGTCAACACTTCCGACATACTTTCTAGCTGAATATTTATCATCCGGATCAAAACCACAAAGCCATCGCAAACACAAATTATATATGACCACTGATACAAAACGCCGGTGCATAATTTGTGCTATATCACCTGTTTATATTCATCACATGTTTACTGAGCTAACAAGTCAAAATTGTGAAAATTGATTCATGATGTCATGACTTTGCTGGTCAATAGTCAAAATTATTGACCTTCGATCATTCGTACTTCGAGCAATAGTTTTGATTACTGACCGGCAATTCGTTCAATAAGTGTATAATATAACATATTAAACAATCAAGACACGGAAAAGAAAATTATTCATACCTTCGTCACAGTTTCGAGTAGAACTGATACGGAGAGCGAAATAATTATCACATCGATCAATCTCATTCCACATTGTGTGCATTGGATCGAGCATCAAAACCAGCACATGTTCACCTGAAAAAGCGTTGTATGGAAGTTTTTATTATATACCTACGGCTCATTTTCATTTTTGTATTTTTCTTCATATTTTCAACATTTTAATACGGAACAATTTCACTGCTCTTTCATGGTTTATGCAATTCAACTATAAAATCAATAACAGAAATATTGACGTATCTATCTGACGTCGACGTCAGAGCGCGCGCAAATTCCGGTTACAATTATGGCACTAAGACACGCTGAGTCATCATCGATCTATTAACGGCTTCAAGGTACTTTTGTCTTTATCTATAGTAACGCAGCTATGGCACTAAGCGTCCCATCATGTATATTTTAACCTCTTAGCAATGATTTATTCAGACTTTTAACGAAACATCTACTGTAATATAAGATTGATTTATAAAAAAAAAACATACGAAGACTCCTCCTTCTTTGCAACCGAATGAGTGAGCTAGTTACACCATTTTAATCTTCTATTTTAAATATGAAAATGCTTTCAGACATAAACAGCAAGACCTAATTACCGCACAAATCTAGTTTATCTGTATTTTGTTTTACTGTTCCAAAGAAGTCCAAACTTTTTAGTTCTTCATCATCTGAAAAATATAAAATGACTCAAGATAAATCATATTATATGTTTTTCATGACTATTGTGTGATAGTAAGACTGAAAGGAACAAATGAAATTCTTAGTAACAAAAATAGTGTTTGCTGACTGCTGTGTCTCAGATCTCTGACTTTGTAAAATAAGTACCTACATAATTGACCATGATGCATCTTGAAATTTACGAAATCCGACAAGGACATTTGGCATTAATTTCTACAATTAAAAACAAGAGCGCCGCCAAGTTGGGCAATATACCTCCGAAGGGTTACATCAGAGGATGGGAGCAAAATTTAAAGAACTTGACTGTTGAAGCCCAAAGGACAGGAATAACAAAGGGAAGAAATTCCAAAAAAAAAATCTAAGTCCACAAAAAAATCCTTAACAGGTACATGTATGTCAAAATACACCTAAAAATTAGAGGTACCATCCATGCTGTACCACAGAAAAGTGGTCTCGGGTTTTCCCTAAGGCCAATAATAAAAAAGTTTCAAAATAAGCTATTTATATACATAAAGCTAAGTCATATACGACCTTTGACCCCTAAGTGTGACCTTGACCTTGAAGCGAGTCATCCGAAACATGCACTCTGCACGTCGTCCCAGTGTGGTGAACATTTTTGCCAAATTTCTTTGAAATCCTTAAGGCCATACCAAATTGATATGTCGTTCGTCGGAACTACCGCATCAATAATTTCATTCCCGAGAAAAAAAAATAAAAATTACCCGCCCGCACGTACATAAAAATCTCCGAAAAAAATATTTTTTTTTCGATTACGCGGTCCGGAATAATAACGGCAAAACAGGTTTTATCGCTGTTTTAATGCGTCAAAGTGATATTGATCGGATTTCATGCGTCCGTAATACATGTAGCTGATGATCCAAACTCAAAAGTCAAGAATTATGGTGTTGTTCATCATTTGTTTTAAATCTGGAGTGTCTGTGCTAGTGCCACACATGGCCTTCGATGTGCCGGTAGGTAATGAAATAGGTACATTCTACTTTTGTTCAATACAGTGAAAAGAACGAAGCCCGACTTGTAAGACCTGCACGGGGATGCAGTTAAAAATGTTTGGAAATATTGTTCAGATATACAGTTTTCAAACCATTTGTTATCAGTTGTTTAATTCAGCATGTTAGATCTAGAGCCCAAAGCTGAGGCCAACTACTATCTTAAAAAAATATTTGTTCACAGATCCTGACCTAGCTTAAGATCTTCAGCTCTCTCGGTTTATATACTGGATTTGGACGGGAGAGCTGAAGTGCACTCCGTAGGGAAATCATACCAATAATCGTGCCAGAAATCTGACACGCTCGCATTTGTACATTTTAAAAGAAATCAGCAGCAGCACTTTCTGATCAGTTAATATATAGTAAAATCTACCATTGTGCCAAATTTTACGCATTAAAACCCATAATTGATGGCAGAACTACCTGACAATTTCGAACTGGTCTGAAACGTTTACTCTACGCCGCCATCTTGCTCCTTTGAAATACGAGACTGACCTTTCACCCGCGCGAACCGCTAAGAGAGCACTCACGTGTGCCGCTTCGTATTTGAAGTTGCATCAGCATCCCGGTGGCACAAAAACTTGGGAAAATGGTTATTTTTTATTGAAATTGATTTGAATTATTACTTTCATAGATAAATCCTTAAGAAAACTTGTATGTATAAATCATTTCTTTTGTTTACAAGGTACTCTAGAGACTCTACATGTGTATTTTTAGCGGCTCGCGCTCTTACGTCATGCGAGAATCTCGTTGTAGCTATTCAACAATGGCCGCCGAAATGATGCTGATCTAGCAGTGACTTGTAAATATCAGCGATTTTATTGTAAGATTTGCTTCCAGAATTTGATAAATGGTGTTAACTGATGTAGAAGTGATTACTTTATCAAGATATCCATACATCTTCGTTCAAAATTTCAGTTGACTACGTTTGCGACGAAAAGTTGGACAATTTTTTTTTTTGGTATGGTTTCATAGTAGGCCTGGTCCAAAACTCTAAAGCCACAGCTATGAAAAAAATAAAATATAAAAAAGCGGCATTTAGAGTTTTGGAAGCCAGGACTAATCCTGACCTATCACATTGTCTCGGCCCAAATCTTTTTGAACGTAACTTCTTTAGTACAGCAGTCAGATATTCTATCAAAGTACATTTAGTCAAGTTAAAAATTGTTTTGCTTTTCAAATAAGTAGTGTTGATATGAAAATAATTTCTAACAAAATCTGTCCTTTTGTAACCCCAGTTTTGCCTGTTTGTACACATGACGCCAGGATATATTTAAATTGGCTGTAAATTGATTGAACGAAAGAAACTGAAAAATAAAAAGACTTCCCCAACTCTAAATTTATAGTTCAGTCAAAGCACAACAAACAACACTTTGAAGGGTGGCCATATTGGGATCATTCTTTGTCCGTCTGTTATTATTTTTGCTTGAAATGAATCTCTACCACAAAAGCCTGATCATGATCTGTTAAGAAATTATTCCAAAGGGATTCGAGCAATGTCGGAGCATCTGTATGCCCAACTCCGTTTGGTCGCACTGGTCAAGTGGTTTATTACCTCCCCTCACCTCTATGGGTTGGAGTTCCACTAGGGGCACAAATTTGTTCATGTGTCAAAGCCATCGAACTGTGTTTCAGAAGAAATGTTATTCCACACAATCATGTGCCTGTTTTGTCTTTAATATTCCTCCTCCTGTGCCATTAAATAGGCACGTCTTCAGATTAATGTAGAAAAATCAAAATTAAAAATAAGACTCTCATTCCTTAGTATTTAAAATTACAAAATAAAAAAAATAAAGTGATTCATTGAGTTTTGGCAAGAATTTATTTGCAAAATCATTCATGTAGTCTTTAAAACATATAAAAAAGCTATATACTGTGTTACCCACACTGTAAATGTTTGATTTCTGTGTTATTTCTAAAGAAATGTTAACTTTATATATAATCATAACCGCCTCCTCAATGGTTCAAGCTGGGAAAAAAAAAAAAAAAGCCCGCTCGCTCCATGTAAAATCTACCCGCCTCTGAAAAAATCAAAATTGGGAAAAAAAAAAATAAAATAAAAATTTCGCTCGCCCGCTTCTATTTTTTTTGAAAATTTTCCGAAGAACTATTAATCAATTTGGAATGGCCTAAAGCAGTTCAAGAGTTACAGAGCGGACACGAAACAAACTGATATGACCTTTGACCCCTAAGTGTGACCTTGATCTTGAAACGAGACATCTAAAACATGCGCTCTGCACGTCGTCTCGGTGTGGTGAACATTTGTGTCAAGTTTCTTTGAAATCCTTCAAGGGGTTCAAGAGTTACAGAGCGGACACGAAATTGCTAACGGACGGACGGACGGACGGACAGACGGACACCGGGGGTATAACATAATACGTCCCTTCGGGCGTATAAAAATCGATGTTTTACAACGCTTATTAAATACTAGTATGCTTAACTATTTCATAAACAAAAGTCTATTTGAATAATATTTTGATATTACAAATTTAAATATGATGTATTTTACTAATTGAAATATAACATGCTTCAAAACATGTCGTTATTCTTAGATAGTTGTAATTATTATATGTTACTAAAAATAACCTAAATTGCATTGGCCGAAACCGCTCATCATCTTTCAAAATATATTTCATGTTTTAATGGTTAGTGGGTTTTCCCCATTTAACATAACTTTCTAAAAATAGAATGGAAATTATTGTTACTTTCAAACATTAAATATGTTGCAACAAATATTTGTTACTTATTCATAAACCTGAACCCATATAATAAAACAGTTATTGAGTCTTGAGCGATTGGATATGATAGCCGAGGTCAATATTGCCCTCTTCCGGTGAATATCACATCATATCCAATCGCTCAAGAGTCAATAATTGTATAATATTATTCAGCTTAAAAGATCATACTGGTATATTGTAAAGAAAACAGACCCTTTAAAGGTAATGTAATTATCACCATGCCAAATATTTGCCACTAGTTAGTCACGGTATACCCTACGTAATTGTAAAGCTCCGGAGTACTCTACAGTCTTTTTTAATATTACACAAAGCATTTATAGACGAACATAAATCGTTTTCCTATGTGACCCTAGAGTTATGACAACTCATTTTCAAGTCATTAGTTCAAGCCTGAACTAAAAGACACGTTTGTTTATTTTTTTCTTCTGTTGTTTTTTTTTTTCATAAAAGATAATATTTAAAAAAACAAATAGCGATTATTTACATACAGTAAAACACTCATTGTTCGAGCTCGCAGAGGGATAAGACAGATGTGGAGTGAAGAGCTATCCAAACATATATGTTGTGCATCGTTTAGGTCGGATGTCTACTTATTGCATTACAAGTGCACTTGTAATTTCATATTTGCACGTGCATGTATAAAATGTTTACCTGTATACGGATGCAGTCATGCTTTTATACGTTCACGTATATTTTGAAATGTACACGCATGCATGGTAGACTTTCGATCCCAATGGAACACAATACATACAAACTATAAAGACAACGGCGGAGACAAATGAAATTGCTCGAGTGAGCACTGAATGCTGGAACAAGCGGGAGTCTACTGTACAATAATCGTTTATCGATTTTCGAAACTAAAGAAAAGAATAAATGGACTATACCTACAATTTTACTGAATAAAAATTACTCATTTTTGGAAAATGAATGTTTCTATACCTATGCTTGTAATACATATATTGTATTTTAGTGGTATAAAATAATTGCCAGTTATGGATGATATACCTTAATGCAATATTCAAAAATAGGAAACAAAGTACGGTTACTTGTGAATTGTTTCATAAAAACGATCCTGTCCCCGGGCATGGGTTTCCGCATCGGGTGATCTTCATTTGCCCTGCAATCCTCTTGTGAGAGTACCATATCCGTTCGATACTGTGTGATGAAAGCAGCAGCAAAAACACCGGGTGGTATAGAGTCAGGTTCCCCAGGTGCCGGAACGATTCCAGGAATAGGACTACCATCATTGGTCGTAGTCACCTGTTATATACATAGCATGACTTCTCTAATTCATTTATAGCCTTGGGTATATTTAGAAGACTAACCAGTACGTGTACTAGTATATTTCTTTCAAGAATTATATAAAATATGACTAAATTTTGTCTACAGAATATTTGTTATTTTTACCCTTTCTAGTGTTTCATACAGCATACAAATAAAAATAGTGCGGCTGCCACGATTTTAAGCGGAAATGGGAATTCGCAATGGATACAGCATCCTCGGTCGTCTTGATTAATTAATTCCATTTGGTAAGTATTGATTGAAAATATCAAATTTATTTCGTCTTGGAATCTAACTTTTAATCAAGAATATCTTATTCGAATTAATACTTGTGAGTAGTGTATAAACAGAAATATTGTACACAACCGTAATGCCGAATCCTTTTTCATCGCATCTTTCAGATTGTCCATGGTTTTATTAATCATGATGGTTGGCAGTTCATCTTCACCATCTCGAGCTATTTTCAGCATGACACCTTTGTTTAAAAGAAGGAAAGTTACTTGAAATATCGTATCTATTGAAGAACCCAAGCTGAAAACACTTGGTTTTTCTGGGAAGTATCGGACCAACTACTTAAAAATGTTCGACTCACCAAATCTCTAAAAGTTTGTCATGAATTTGAATATATTGTGCAAGGTCCGGATAACGATTATACAGCATTTAAAAAAGCTCGATGTATGGTAATGAACACTTTTTGAGTTCTGAGGTCTTCAGTAATATAAATTGAATAATCAAAGATGAATTTCTCTAAAAAAAAAAAATAATGAATGAAAAGTTTTATTTTGTTTTTAAGCTTAGCTCACCTGAATGCTCAGGTGAGTTTTTCTGATCGCTCGATATCCGGCGTCCGTCGTCCGTCGTCTGTCGTCTGTCTGTCAACATTTAGCTTGTGTATGCGATAGAGGCTGTATTTTTCAATTAATCTTCATGAATATTGGTCAGAATGATAACATTGATGAAATCTAGGCCGAGTTCGAAAATGGGTCATCTCGGGTCAAAAACTAGGTCACTAGGTCAAATCAAAGAAAAACCTTGTGTATGCGATAGAGGCTATATTTTTCAATTAATCTTCATGAATTTTAGTTAAAATGATCGCCTTGATGAAATCTAGGTCGAGTTCGAAAATGGATCATCTTGGGTCAAAAACTAGGTCACTAGGTCAAATCAAAGAAAAACCTTGTGTATGCGATAGAGACTGTATTTTTCAATTGATCTTTATGAATATTGGTCAGAATGATTGCCTTGATAAAATCTAGGACGAGTTCGAAAATGGGTCATCTCGGATCAAAAACTAGGTCACTAGGTCAATTCAAAGAAAAACCTTGTGTATGCGATAGAGGCGGTATTTTCCAATTAATCTTCATGAATATTGGTCAGAATGATAACCTTGATAAAATCTAAGCCGAGTTTGAAAATGGGTCATCTCGAATCAAAAACTAGGTCACTAGGACAAATCAAAGAAAAACCTTGTGTATGCGATAGAGGCTATATTTTTCAATTCTTCTTCATGAATATTGGTCAGAATGATAATCTTAATGAAATCTAGGCCGAGTTCGAAAATGCTTCATCTCGGATCAAAAACTAGGTCACTAGGTCAAATCAAAGAAAAACCTTGTGTATGCGATAATGGCTGTATTTTTCAATTAATCTTCATGAATATTGGTTAGAATAATAACCTTAATGAAATCTAGGTCGAGTTCGAAAATGGGTCATCTCGAGTCAAAAACTAGGTCACTAGGTCAAATCAAAGAAAAACCTTGTGTATGCGATAGGGGCTGTATTTTTTAATTAATCTTTATGAATATTTGTCAAAATGATTGCCTTGATAAAATCTAGGCCGAGTTCGAAAATGGGTCATCTCGGATTAAAAACTAGGTCACTAGGTCAATTCAAAGAAAAACCTTGTGTATGCGATAGAGGGGGTATTTTCCAATTAATCTTCATGAATATTGGTCAGAATGATAACCTTGATGAAATCTAGACCGAGTTTGAAAATGGGTCATCTCGGATCAAAAACTAGGTCACTAGGTCAAATCAAAGAAAAACCTTGTGTATGCAATAGAGGCTATATTTTTCAATTCTTCTTCATGAATATTGGTCAGAATGATAACCTTGATGAAATCTAGGCCGAGTTCGAAAATGCGTCATCTCAGGTCAAAAACTAGGTCACTAGGTCAAATCAAAGAAAAACCTTGTGTATGCGATAGAGGCTGTATTTTTCAATTGATCTTCATGAATGTTGGTCAGAATAATTGCCTTGATGAAATCTAAGCCAAGTTCGAAAATGGGTCATCTTGGGTCAAAATCTAGGTCACTAGGTCAAATCAAAGAAAAACTTTGTGTATGCGATAGAGGGGGTATTTTTCAATTGATCTTCATGAATTTTGGTCAGAATGATAACCTTGATGATATCTAGGCCGAGTTCGAAAATGGGTCATCTCAGGTCAAAAACTAGGTCACTAGGTCAAATCAAGGAAAAACCTTGTGTATGCGATAGAGGCTGTATTTTTCAATTGATCTTCATGAATTTTGGTCAGAATGATTACCTTGATGAAATTTAGACCAAGTTCGAAAATGGGTCATCTGGGGTCAAAAACTAGGTCAAATCAAAGAAAAACCTTGTGTATACAATAGAGGCTGTATTTTTCAACTGATCTTCATGAAATTTAGCCAGAATGATTACCTTGATAAAATCTAGGCCGAGTTCGAAAATGGATCATCTTGGGTCAAAAACTAGGTCACTAGGTCAAATCGAAGAAAAACATTGTGTATGCGATAGAGACTGTTTTTTTTTTCAATTGATTTTTATGAAATCTAGGTCGAATTTGAATATGGGTCATCTGAGGTCAGAAACTAGGTCACTTGGTCAAATCAAAGAAAAAACTTGTGTATGTGATAGAGGCTGTATTTTTCAATTGATCTTCTTGAATTTTGGTCAGAATGATTGCCTTGATAAAATCTAGGTCGAGTTTGAACATCGGTCATCTAGAGTCAAAAACTAGGTCATATCTAAGAAAATGATTGTTTTATCGCAAGAGACCAATTTTTTGGTCCAATCTTAATGAAAATTGGTCAGAATATTTGTTTCCATGAAATCACTAGGGCAAACATGTTTTACACTGTTATGGAGTGTTTCTTAGGTGAGCAACCTAGGGCCATCTTGGCCCTCTTGTTTTTCATTTCGTCAGAACTTTACAATGTTGGTAAAGAAATATGTTTCCTTTACGATAACTGAGACAGCATAAAATTTCTTTGTAAAATTAACCAATGAAAAAATATAAATTGAATTTTAAAGCTTTATTGTGTCTAAACTGGCTGAAATTTACAACAGAAAATTTCCTATCAAAGTCGTTAAAATTGTTCTGACAATCTATTCAAAACTAATAGAAATGTTTAAATAATTAGAAAGTACTTTCACTTATTCGATGATGTATATTATATTAGTGTCATTGTCTTATCAAGGAAAATCATTGTTATAAAAGTCTTGATGAAACAGTAAATTCAGATCAATATTTTATCTAGTATGTCCATAACCAAAGAACTGGTATATGAAAGACATATCAATTTAAAAAAAAAAACTCAGATAAAGAATTCAATTCGTATTCTGTGAAACGTGAAGGAAAAAAACTCACTGTTAAGCAAAACCGTGACGTTAAGAAACAGTTACGTTGGCAGATATTTTCAAGCACATAGACTCTTAAGTATTGATAGAGACTTTTTGCATTTTACTATCAGTTTAAGGGTGATAGCTTACCACTGAAATCACACCAGACTCTACGCTGTACTCGTTTTTCGAATGAGCCTTGCTTACTATCCTCAGTCCATGTCAAGTTAAAGAAAACCCACACATCTGAAAAATAAAAATATTTCTGTTAACATGAATAACAATTTCTTTAAGAGGTTCTAAGTAAGACCAAAGCCTGAATCTTATGCATGATAAGAGGCAAAACCAAACAGCTAATAAAGAACAACTCGCTTTTTACAAGAGTTATAAAATTGTAACATAACTGAAACTAACTATATTGATGCAATGTTAGCTTGCCAATTTCGGGTCGTGTACTATTTTCATATACTCATTTAAATGTATTTTACTTGTTTGTAGCTGTCGAATGCACTTCTATGCATATTTTCATCAAAATCTATGCTAGTTTGACCAAGCAGAGTGAAGCAAAAGTATAAATCTTATAAAAAAGTATAAACTTAAAAGGTCGCCTAACACGACAAAAAATGAAAATTCTGCAGGTTCGGTTAGATTGAGCCTGTTTATGGACGGTAGAGGAAATGTATGCCACAGTCCATCCCCGGATTAAGTAAGTTACAAGTACAAAACAAAGAACAATTTAGACACATCTGTATATGTGTTGAAACTGCAGTGTACATGGAGCCTTCAATGACTTCTGCAGAAACAAACACGCGCGATCGCTATTCTTGCAAAAATCTTGTTAAAAGCTTTTTACAATGGATATTATACTTTCTTGAAGATTTGTTTTATTATAAGTTAAAGACTTACGGCCCTTAACATAGTCAAAAAATAAAAGTTTGTGTCCCGGGTATCTTAAAATGTACATGACCTAGAGATATAAATCATTAGAAGATTGTTATATAATATATAAAGTTGTGCACTGGGTGATCTCTTTCGGATTTCACTCAGCTAGGCCAGATTTGAGCCGTGCCATGAGAAAACCAACATAGTGGGTTTGCGACCAGCATGGATCCAGACCAGCCTGCGCATCCGCGCAGTCTGTTCAGGATCCATGCTGTTCGCTAACAGTATCTCTAATACCAATAGGCTTTAAAAGCGAACAGCATGGATCCTGACCAGACTGCGCGGATGCGCAGGCTGGTCTGGATCCATGCTGGTCGCAAACCCACTATGTTGGTTTTCTCATGGCACGGCTCATTTATGGTCCTTCACACAGTACAAAACGCACATAAAGTACATAACAGTTTGTGCTGCATATATCTTAAAAATATTTCACCTGAAGTCATGAAACCATGTACAGTGACAGTGGTGGGGGACATGTGTCGTAAGGACACACATCGAGTTAACTCTGTTTTGCTTTTCCATTCAATTATGTCATGCATGTCATTTTTCAGTGACAAAGTTTTGAATAGTTGAGCGTTACTGTATTCTTAAGGCTTTTATTTTGTTACTTAATATTGGTAAACATGGCTCATATACCGGCAATGTTCTTTTGCTGAGTAGATAAAATATAAATATTTACTTCATATGAACTTTGTAAACTCATGTGTTTATGTTAATCAGCTCAACAGGCACGTTATCTTTAATGACATAAACAAACAGACAGAAGGTGTTTGATTAAAAGTCGTTATACGGAAACACGTTTCTCGCTTACGGTGTGACAAGTTTATTATCAGCCAAATGCCGCTTTTATGATACCTACCTCTGTTGTCACAGTTACCATCAGGGATATTCAATGAGGCATCAGTTTGTATCAAACTGCCGAGGTCTCCACCCGTCAAATCATCAGGACTATTGACTGAAAATGATAAATTTTAAAACAGGTTTTAATGATTTCGCAGGAACAAACATTTACTTGCAGACACTACCTAAATGTCAATACATTATATCGTTTTCACATTTAATTTGAATTAAATAACATTTAATGTTAAATTACTATATACCTTACTGTTGTAAATAAACGGTATATTAGGCCAAGACAATATGTTTAATGTCTAGACATTTTTTGAATGAATGTAGAATTATGCACTGTACTTGGTGTATTGAATTTAGACCAAACTTTGTTCCTACAGTTATTTACCTATGTTGTTATGGTGGACTGAAAGTTGGAGCCTTAGGTAAATTAATACAGTAATTTGTAATGTTGAATTACATATATATGGCGCCCCCTGATCATTTAGTCGAGTTTAGGGCTGTAATAATTGCATTTATTTAAACAATGCCATGAAAATACCTCAGCGTTTACTGCTGCATTTAGGAATACATTCAGGAAATTACATTTTAATATTTTTCAAAATTACGATACTGCATCACGTTAAAGTTAAATAGGAACACATAACAACGACAGACGCGCGATTATTTATTTATTTCAGTCTCTTCCATTTACAAACTTCAAATATGTACAAATAAATAAACATCACAACATTAAAAACACATGTAAATGGCCATTCAATTTTAGAATTATAAGAGACATACCTGTATAAAACAGTAAAAATAACGATACATACATTAAAAGCAACCAGATTACTAAACAAGTACAGATTTATGTGTATAAGCAAGTGTGTGCATTTGTGTTGTGTGTGCTTGAGTGTGTGTCTGTGTGCAGGTGTCTGTGTTTGTGTTACCAATTGACTTAAAACATACTGGTATGTGTATGTGTGTAACCAAATAACTTAGAAAAGTACAGACATGTGTATATGTATGTATGTGTGTCTGCATTTGTCTGTGTGGTTTGTGTGTGTGTATATGTATGTGTGTGTGTATGTGTGTGTAATTGAAACTGGTGAGGGAAAGTTACCTCACAGTGTACTGATATGTTAAGTGGAAGTCTAATCCATATTTCAATGAACATATGACTAAGTTATTTAATTCAGTCAGTGTGTGTCTGTGTGCAGGCGTCTGTGTGTACAAATGTATGTGTTACCAACTGACTTAAAACATACTGACCAGTGTGTATGTGTGTAACCAGATTACTTAGAAAAGTACAGACATGTGTATATGTATGTGTGTCTGCATTTGTCTGTGTGGTGTGTGTGTGTATGTGTGTGTGATTGAAACTGGTGAGGGAAAGTTACCTCAGAGTGTACTAATATGTTAAGTGGAAGTCAAATCAATATTTCAACGAACATAATTATGACTAAGTTATTTAATTCAGTCAGTCACAATCCATTAACAATTATTAAGCATACTAAGTAAAATGAGGAATATGTATGCACTTGTATGAAGAATTTGTAGACATAACTTAAATTTACAATGACTACAAAATCTACCAGTATAATGGTGGATTTCATAAGAAAACAAACTATTGTTGATCACAGACACCCAGTGTGGTCTATATTAAAGCAATTGTTTTGTCTTGTCAAGTCATAAACCCCCTTGTTATCTATTCATGTTCGAATAACGCAAACATTCTTATTCTGAAAATGACTCCAACTTATTAAGTCTATGTTCTAACAAAATCATGTCATAGAAACACTATATGTAAGAAAAGTTAATAATAGTAATAATTAATAAAAAGATTACTTTTACAGTAGTGAACTTTGTACATATATCACACTACTATGTACATACCCATGGATAAAATTGAGCAACTGCCTATCAGTCCAACCAGACACAACTTTACTTTTTAAAATGTAACTAGAATTCTCGGCTTTAAAATGTTGTCGAGGCTGATTCTGTTAGCAGTTGTCTCTCAATATTATCAAAAGGTAATCACTTATAATAGATAGATATTATTTACACAGATAAAACTGTCTTCTTTGTAATATTAAAAAGCAGGTTTTGGCTAATACTCTAGTTAAAACATCTGATGTAAAAAGAATTTTCATTTTATCAGCATTACTCTTGTCCATAAAATTTGGTACAGAAACTATGGCCTTACTGAAAAGTGTATCTCTGATATCATTGTACATACTACACTCAAGCAAAGCATGGCTCTCATTTTCAATTACACTAACGTTATTGACATTACAAAACGGACATGGCCTTCTTTCTATAGTTAAACCTTCATATCTCCCTGTCTCAATTCGGAGCGGAGCAACTCCACATCTAAATTTACACAGTGCTGATCTATGTGAATTTGGTAGTATCAAAGTGCAATACCTCTAAACACAAAACTCTTTTTTAAAGGTACAGTATGTTCGAAGTTTGTTACCACCTCTACCGGAGTTTCCTTGGACAGTATTAATACTATTATTGCACTCTGTTATATGACCTTTAAACATAGCTTCACCAATATGCTTAATAATATTATATTTGGATACTGGTGTACCGCTCTAACCCATAATGATTTAAATGTTTTCTAACAAAGTAAAACCAGTTCTTACAGTTCATAGCTTTAATGTTGGCCCAAAGCGCTATACGTTTATTTAATCGTGAAGAGTTAGTGGTGGAAAGCCGGGCCCAGTAGTTAGTCACCGTCTTCCACTGACGTATAGTTGACGACATTACCGTCAACCATGGACATGTAGCGTAATGTTCACACTTTAAATGTATTAACAATACACTTTCGATGGTCAAAGAACCCACCGCAAAGATACATGTTATGTTGAAGAGTCGTTTGTTAGACTAAGTAAAATAATACGTATGTGTAAAATGATTGTAATAGGTTGTCAGTAACACTGATTTCTTTAATTTTTCAAAGAGTACGAATAATAGGTTCAGTCCTCGTAAATGTAGATGATAATCACAATTCCGATTTCCTATTTATCATTTCTTATTATACGCTATGAAACATATACAACTATGAAATGAGAAGTGAGAAATGTAAATTTCACAGTTCACACTTCTAGTTTTCGATACAAAAATTGAGAAGTGTGAAGTGAGAAACGGTAATTTTACATTTCACATTTCTTATTTCCTATTTCTCGATCATTATACGCTATAAAGCATATAGAACCTATAAAGAGAGGAATGTGATTTTTTTTTACTTCATGAGGGTTAGGGTTTTTCAATAAATGTAATAGCCAGTAACATCCTCACATGCAACTGTTATTATCTAAACATAATGACATCACACAGTACAAAACTAGAGGTGATTTAATAACCATAGCAACGCACTACCGGCCCAGTCGATGTTCCGTAAAGTGTAAAGACAATCGGTCATTCGAGGTTAGAATAAACAGCTCTTTGTCTAGGACAGTTATACGTGGTCTTACATAAAAATGACGTCACAAACATCTAGAAATCTGAGCAAAGCATTAAACAGTACAAGAACTTTGGAAAACACCGACAGAAACCTTTGAATTACTGTAGGAAACAACATGAAGTTTAGTTCACCTAATCTTAAAAGATAGCTCAGTCATCCACTAGCATTTGTATAACTTAATAAGGCATAAAACATGTGTTATATCAATGGCACAATCAAAATGACCTATTGTAACAACAAACATCGGATTATAATGTCATTACTTTTGTAACAACTTTTCAACCGCGTAAAAATATGAGATAAGTCACCAGCAATTAATACACGCTTGCAAAGCAATGCTAAAGAACAGCGATAGAATGAAAAGTATTTTACAACAAATGAGCATAATGAATAGTAAAAGGCAACCTAAAAACTTAAAAATCGAAATTTGAAAAAAAAGAAGAAAATATCACAGCTGTAACCAGCTGCAACAGAAACAGATGCAGAGCGTGTCCAAACTTGTTAGGAGACTCAGTTCAATTTCCAAACGGGAAGACGTTTACTGCTAAACAGAGCATGAACTGAATTTCAAAAAAAAGTAAATTATTTATTCTATCATCTGCGCGAATTGTCAACATTTTCACATCGGCTACACAACAATGGGACAAAAAATTATACCGTTTCATTCACATGTGTAATCTAACATAAAGAATATCAATCTTTACATGGAAAAGAGTTATAAAATATAAAGCAACGTTACTGATGCACCTGAAGTATATTAGCATCCTTGGCCACAACTGTTGTCGTATAATGATAAATTAATGTTTCCTAGTTCAAAACACGACCATATCGATTAGTTTATTGTCCAACTTTAGTTCGATTAAAATATCTTTAAAGAAATAAATTAACACTCGGCAAAAGTTGCCTGCATCATATCTTCCGAAGTATATGGTTTTCGTTGATGTAAAGAAATCCGGAAACACTAAGATACCTTAAATTATTTACTTGGTGTTTTATTTCTATCAATAGATATACTCACTTTGGGTTGTGATGGGGTCTGTGGTTGTGCCAAATTCATCTTCTGTTGAGACATCTAGCGACAATGGGAAGATGTCGGGTGTTATCAGAGATTCCTCTACATGGAGACTGAAATCATTGCCACAAACTTTCTGCAAGCAGAATACTATAGAAACATACATATGTTCAAATAGATAATTTGCGTACAAAATCTCATTATATTGTTAAAATCTTTTTGGTTGCACTGAGTACCTATAGTTAACCGATAGGGTCGGTTTTCTAGAGAAAATAAATTGACTGCAAGTAGTAAACTATATACAGTATCAATCAATCCATAAGATATAATCTATAAGTAACAAAATATCTATAAAAAATAATATAAAAGTGACATATAAACATCCTCTATATCATTTTACTACCTTGGGTTCTGTTTTACAGTCTTCACTAAATCCAAATATAATATATATTATTCATTAAATGGACAAGATACAAATGATCTTACGTTGATAGTCTGTGTTTCTGGTTGACCTCTAATGACGTTTCCAAGTCCGCATTGCAAAAATACTGGCTCTGAAAAAGGAGAGAAAACACGACTAAACTGTATTAATTCAAGCGCAAAGTGGTATTACTGATCATAATAAGATGAATGTAAAAAGATGTCTGAGTCTTTCTGTCCCATACCGGTATTAGAGAGACAAATCAGAATCTATTAGGAAACAATATGGAACAAAACTAGACAGGCACGATCACCTTGAATATTTGCAGTTCTAAATTGCAGTCAAACTTGAGAGAAAAGTTAATGCAGAGAATACTTTCTTCCAAATGTGTGTATATCTACCAATCTGTTCATGAGAAAAAGTTACCAGTATTTCAAGTATCCAAACTACCACCTGCCTTCGGTGTTAATTTTACTTTCCATATCAAAAAGACCTAACAAGGCAGTAGTAAATAGTTTAATAACTTTATTCAACGTAGGGGCTATTTTATCTTTAATATAATATCGTGGATAAGATTTTCAATTACGCAGACCCTGCCGACAGAGCAAATACGGATCGGTATTTTTCAACCATCAACCGCTCAGTCTGAAACAGTTGTGTAAAGAATAATTTGCCAAACATGAACACATAAAAGACCTGAGATTTCCATATCTTTCGAAGTTGTTGAAAATATTACAATTAGAGATATCAAAAATACATTACGATCTACACCATATGAGATTTTCTATCCTTAATGAAATCATTAAACTATCCCTAGAAACAGGAAATATTCCCTCAGATTGTGCAGTGCACTCGTCCATCTCATATTCAAAGTCCATTGCTAATCTACAGGCAAATCTCTGTCATATGCATTGTTTCCGAACCCATGGAGCATATATTGACACATCAGGTAATATGAACCTGCTTAATAGCTAGTATCAACTAGGTTTTCGATCTAAACATAGCTGTGGAAGTCAGCGTAACACAAGAGGTCTTTGAAAGTGGTAAACAAACAAGAAAATGTTATTATTATGGGTTTTAGTATAGCATTTTACAAGGCCGATCACAATAGATCAATTTATACTGGGGATCCACCCTCTTGCACGGTGGATTAAATTATTCTTAAAGACACTTTCGAAATTCTTCGGTTTCGGCTTTTATCTGTATAAGAAGTAAGGATTGAGAAATATATTCAACACAGGCAAAGATTGGAATATTAGACTGTCTAAACTTAAAATAGTGATCGTGTTTAATGTAAGTTTTATTCAATTTAACAATTCAATAATTTTACAGTGTAATGCTACGGAAAATTGCTTGTTACATTGCCGTTTTATTTGTGCGAAAAAAAATCAGAAAATAATGTTTAGACATTAGAGGAGTAATGTATAAAAGCGTTCATTAGTTTACTTATATATCTACAAAATTTACTTCGTTTACCTCAAAATAACTTCTTGGTATTACTATTTTTATTTAAATTCAAAATTGTAATCTTTTTAAATCTTTCGAGAATTAAAATTTACGGTTATCAGAACTGTCAAAGGTTGTAAAATCCATTTTGTTACTGAAATAAAATGAACTGGAATTAAAAACCACTTACTAAAGTGGAATTCAGTGACCTTTAGCGTATATTCAGTCAGATACAATTTTACAATGTTTAAAATAATTAAATACAGAAGCAAAGGTAGGGCCTTATACAGTGTCCTCATATCAGCTGATGTGATAACTGTATTATATGTAATTACAAGTCGAAATATTTCCTGCAGCCAGAAGTTATACAGACCAGAAATTGTTGTGGGGGAGGGTCCAGTTGTTGCTAGGTATTGCGTATTAAAATATTTGCGATTGTTTTCCGGATTATTTTTCGGAGAATCACGAAAACTGACGAAAATCAAATTAAATTCAATATAAAAACAATAGTTTATTGCTGTTCATAAACAATATCTAAATCAGTATCCAAACCTGAATTTTGTTTACTATTATCAAAAAAATTGTTGCCTGAAAATTGTCTATGCCAGTTATATTGCAAAAAACGGCGTTCCATAAATGCCATATCGGTAAAAAAAAAAAACACGTGAAAACACCCATGTGCTACACTACTTGTTGTTTTCCAATATACCTTCGGCCTCAGGTAATAAAATTCAAAACCATCCAGGAATTTTACTTGACTAAATGAAAATATTGCTACCATCTCTTAATTTCTACGAGAATCCTTTGCCCTTAGTTTTTCTGTGTGTATCTAGTCCATTTTCAAATCAAACGTGAAAATAAAGTAAGAAGTATTGAAAAGTTAACCCTTAAAGTCTTTAAATTCAAATGACGTAACAACAAATGTATAACACTGTATGTTTCAAATTTGTAGATGTTTTGTTTATATGTCTGTAAAATAAATTAACAGAAACAGTTAATATTGCGTATAACTTTTTTGCCAATTAATTGGTATCGATTAGCAATTACAACTGCAGGTCATGCTCTTCTAATTAATCAATGTTGTACACGAACCATCGTGAATTCTATAACCGCGATTAGGATACTGGTTAATAAAATCAAGTAGAGAATTGTTTTTGCACGTTTAGCGTTCGAAGATCATCAAGCATTTTAAATTGAAGTTTATCAGTCAATTCCGCGAAACAATTAGGTTATATAAACTAGTTTAAAATTGGATATTTCATTACCCCCAGAGTGCAAATGGACAGTATGAGGATGTTACATTCAAGCCTGTGTTTACTTAAGATTAAAGAACATTAACTTGACCGATCACATGCGTTTTAGAATTGTTTGTGTGGAACGAAACAAATTCTATACTCGGTTTTATGCTTCTAACAAGACAAAAGTTGAAATACTTACGCGACTTTCGTGGAGAATGTATAAAGCTTGGAGTCGGAGACCAAGTTATCAATAAATCAATAAAATATATACCAATGAATTTTGACCTCGAAGTATCAAACATAAACCAAAATATACATAATACCCAATTTTTTTCTCCTTTACAAATCTCAGTTCAAAAGTAGAACTTTGTAACGACGTCAACACTGTTATTTGACAGCTACTAATGCCTTTTCAATCTTAATATAAAGTCAAACTTAAAATTTTACAAGAAAAAAGAGAACAACATCTTTTTTAGCAAATTACATTTGATAGTATTTTTGAAAAGCGTCCGTCAATAAATAGGTCTGAATTACTTAGTTTGGTGTTACGTAGTTCAATCACTCTCATTGAGAGACATTGACGTTTTTTAGCCATTTTTAACTCAAAATTCCATTTTCTTCTGTAAAACATCAGCATTGTCCTTCTTTTTTTACGAAATTAATCATACTTCAGCCCCAAACGTTTGCAAAGCACACATTCGATTTTGCAAAGAAACAAATTATGTACATTTAACCCTTTAACGGTAAATGTCCATATGTATATTTAAACTAATCTTTTATAGAAATTGCGTAAAGTGTTTTTATATATTTTTTATTCAATTTTCTTAAAGATGAAAAAATAATGAAAGGTATTTCTTTCATGTCTAAAGGAGTAAAACAACTTGACGTGAAAACCGTGTGGTCCAGGCGCGTACTAGTGGACAAGTTATAGGCTATCAAGTAGGTTTTTTTTTTACTTGAGATGATGATAGATGGACACGTTTGAGCCAGTTTGAATTCAAATTTCATTGCCGATTTTTTATACATTTTGGTAGAACACATGCGTTGCTGAAGTAAAACGCAACTTCAGTAGTAATAGTTGAAGAAGGTTATATCATTTCAGTTTTGATATAGTTCTGTAGTTACTTATATGAAAAAAAATCTTTGATTTTAATGAATGTAACAGATTGCCATACAGAAATTTGAAACTTATTGCTTTTGACTTCTGATATAATATTGAAAAAGTGGGTAAACGTAAGTAAATTTTTCACATTTCACATTATGAATACATAGAGTTTATTAGGAACTACCTTTATTGTCACCTACAATAAACTTGTTTTGCAATGGTTTTAGTATCTACGCTAAATTATTTTCTTACATTAAGCGCCTCTTTTCAAATCGAAATCGTACTGCTTACCCGACGACAGAAATAAGTAACACATATTGTAGAAATTTGTATTTTCAATGCTACATAAAAGTGCACTCTATCATTTCAGTGTCATTGAACATTATTCGACAGACACATTTCATAACACCAGTAAACGATTTGCAATTGCTTTTCAAGGTAACGAAATTTGGTTAGTGTCCAATCTTGCTATTCATCCGGACAGGGATATCACATTAATTTACCAAATGCACGTTCACAAAAATAACGATTCTGTTGCAGCTTGTATAATAAACCTATGTTTAGTATAACACATCGAGACTAGTATAGCATTAGCATTGTCAAGTTAATGGGCATAAACATAGATTATAAAATAAGTATATTGAGTGCGTTTGTTACATAATTTACTTGAATTGTAAGAAAATTAAGAAAAACAAACTACAGAAACTACAACGAATACAATATCAGTCTTAACAAACTCTGTTTTTTCTTAATTAAACGTTTCTAACGTACGTACCAATCGGAGTTGAAAATCCAAAAGCAGGTGTAATTACCGACAAAAACAGTGCAAGCCATGCCGGAATAAAGCCACGCTGGCTCCACATTTTTTTTTGCTGCTGTAACGCGCGGTTCACAGTCAGGCTTTGACCAGATGCAAAGGATGAATATCGAATTCCTATACCCGGGATATTGCGTAAAGCTCAGAGAAATTTGATTGGTTACAGAATGTGTTTTGTAGCCCAGGATAATCGTAAACAGAAAATTATCGTGACAATGCTGTTTTGCTTATTCAAACGGCCGAAATAAATCACAGTGTTAAGTTCTAGAACATTTGTTTTGAAACACGGTACTAAATGTTCTTTTGTATAAATTTACGACATAGTTTATAACACCGCCGTCTCTTTAATTTTTCATGGAACTTTTGTATTGTCGCCTAGCACTAGCTGACACGATAGTTTTGCGCGGAAACGGTAAAATCTAAAAAACTTGCTTTATTGAACGACTAAAACCTCCGCGTGATAGAATAAATTGAAAATTTCTATTATACTGTTTCATGAAATATGTATAAGAAAGCAATCATATATTATATTGTTTAAATCTAACGAATGCATTTGTTATAACGAACTAACGTCAACCAACGATGCAATTATATTCCCATATGTAATTTTCTAATTGATTTTGCGTTCTACTTTAGAATAGAAAATTAAGCTATGTTCGTTTAAAATAAATATACTTTTAAACTTACTTTGGACTGCATTTAGTACATTAGTAAAACCTACTTTTCAGATCTCACAATATTGTAATCATGTCGGTTCCAGATGAAATTGAGAAAGGAATTCTGTAAGTCTTGTCCATAAGCTTTCTCAATAGTTCTAATAATTAAAAAAAATGTTATGTATACGTTTATCAACTTTCATGTTTTTCTATTTTATATATATACATGCACATTTCCGAGTTAGTGTTGCATTTTCTCCTTCTTTTGAAATGCAATCAATATAATATATATATATATAATACTGTAACAGTTCCTCTTAAGCCGGTGTTAGGGAGCGTGATGTTTGTTTAATTACCTTTCACGAACAGAGCCAATCAAAGCAAGTTTGCTTTTATTTTGCTTTATGGCATTCTATGCATCAGAAGGAGATTCGTATAGATGTTTTTTTTATATAAAGTGCCTTTTATTTGCTATCCTTCACCTACCTGGCAGGAGTTTATTTACATTGTCCAGTAACTATGAACTCATGACACAGTAAACTGATGAATACGTTAATGCCTTTCCCAGGCCACAGTCCGTCAAAGGCCACTGTCCTTTGCCAGGCGTAGCCCCAATGTGTTCCTTTATTTGTTTTTCATTCGTTAATTAGTATTCGTTTATCTTTATATATCTTCCTCTGCATATCGGTTGTCTACATAGCTAACATACACTACTGTAGGGCAGGCTTCGTTTTAAGAAAGTAGCTAATCATTTTGATTTTTTTTTTAATTCTGTGTTATAACAGTTGAAAGTTGTCTAATTACAAATTGATCATTTTTCAAAACACTGATGAGACTAGTGCTTAGTGTTTATCTACGAGAACGCCTGAAAAGAGAAAAAAAAGGCTTTTGACAGCAAACATTACTTTATTTGTTTTTAAGAGAATATATTTGATCTGTTGATAAATAGTTACAGTAGAACATACCATAACCGACATCGACTGGTATCAAGTAAAGATGTCGTTCTGGAGAGGTTGACGGATAAAGCAAGCTAGACTGAATAACTTTTAAGAAAACCTTTTGTAAAAAATATTTTCTTTCTGATATGGTATCATTTTTGATCCTGTTTGACTGCACAACTATTTACAGCGATATTAGAACTTTGAAACACAATTGCTAGACAACCTCCGAAGTGGTTATTTAATAATTGATATGGCTTTGACTTTTCTCCTTCTATATTCGAAACACTGTCCTGTGCACTGTTTCTGATTTTATACTATTACCCTATATGGTTGAATATATTATTTCAAGTGCCATAGGATTAAGTAAGAATTGAATATAATGTAGCAGGCACAGTAAATTTTGTTCAGAGCTTTTATAACTATATATTTATTCATCTTTATTCAGCTTTATCGATTTGATTCTGGATAAAACAAAACAAATAGTTGAAGACAAAAACTGAAAAAGGTTATGTTTTAACGAGGTTTCACAAACATCACGGTCATCGATTTTCATCTGTTTTTTTTTTGCTTTTGTCTTTGACCTACATTTTTCTGAAAGTCAATAAAACTAGATAAAGTAATTTTCTATGAAAATATTCTTAATTGAAATCGTGACATGCCAGTTTTCTGGAACAATTAGCCGCACCTGCCGCAGTATTTGAATATGTAAAACTATTCAATATTGTATTAATGTAGCTTTCAATTACGGTTGACAAATGTTTTATGGAAAATGGTTTAGCTACGGGTAATATCGATCCGTTAAAACCCATGGGACCCATAAATTAAAAGTACAATCTAATGCGTTTACAAAACATTTTTACTTCATTGCCATGGATAAAGTTTTTCGACTTCGATAAGATCTAATGTTTATTTAATTAAAGGATACTTAATTTTTAGAAGTTGCTTATTTGAATAGTATATTATACATTCATATTCACTTTTCCGTTTTTCAATATAAAACAGATCTGCTAATATTGACTGAGTCAACATTTATGGTCTTTTAGGTTCAGATCACACAATATGTTTGCATAAATGTCGAATTATATAAAGACAGACAGAATATTTTATTGACGTAAACAATACAGTTTTTTGTCATGCAATATGCACATATACATATTCATATAAAGTTTTGTTTGTGATATAAATAATGTTAAGATTAAGCATGTTCGACTGAAATAATTTTGCATGAAAAACAGATTGTTATGGACGATGAGTGTTATACATTTAAGCAATTATACACGGAAATATAATTTTAACACTTACTGCGAAAAGCAACCAACTATTTATAAATAAAAATGTTCTTAGCATGAATACATGATAAATGAATTTGGATATTTTTCCTATAATAATTTGATCATCACAAATCAGATGTTCAGTTTCAGTATTATTGGCATACGGTAATAATATGATTTTAAATATGTTTTCTGGTATCCTCGTACATTTGACACATTATAACATATATGAGCCGTGCCATGAGAAAACCAACATAGTGGGTTTGCGACCAGCATGGATCCAGACCAGCCTGCGCATCCGCGCAGTCTGGTCAGGATCCATGCTGTTCGCTTTCAAAGCCTGTTGTAATTAGAGAAACCGTTAGTGAACAGCATGGATCCTGACCAGACTGCGCGGATGCGCAGGCTAGTATGGATCCATGCTGTTCGCAAAGCCACTATGTTGGTTTTCACATGGCACGGCTCATATATAAACCTAAAATCAATGAACAGAACAGAACATAACAGAGTATTTATTTTGACTTAAGCATATACAGCCAATCCTCCATACATGAAAATATTAAAATGACATGCACATGAAAATGGCAAAATATTTAAGTTTACATCATACACATTAAACATCAACATAATGGACATATAGTCATTTATTAGGTGTCATGATAAAAAAATGTAATGACCTTTAACTAGCTGATACTGTACATACTAAGATAAAATTGCTTAAACAAATTACAGGTCAAAGAATTTAGAATCCATTTAGGAATCCATTCGTTTAGTGTTAAAAAATTAATTTCCCTAGGTTAAGGGTTGAAGTTTTAGATGTGTGGCTATTTGAACTATTTTGATGGAACTCCAAATACTATAGCGATATCTATTCGAAACAGTTTCAAGGCAGACACATTTTTGTCCACAATTTGACCTACAATTAGAAAGTTGCTTTAGTTCATTTGTTGACAATTCGAATCTTAGTATTGCTTTAAATCGACACTCAGCCTAAGTAATAAATTCTGCACGCCTAACGATTTTCACAAATATTGTCAGTTTTTGTTAAACCGCTTATGAACTTAAATTCTACCTTAGTACAAAGCCTCATCAGAAATAACACAGTTTTCCTAAATCGGTTCGAAACATTCTTAATAGACTGCCTCAAGAAAATGGCTTTAATGTAGTGATTTGTAAAGTGTTGAGCTACCTAATTTTATGACGAAAATTTTTCAGTTAGCTGAAAAGAGTAAAGCTGAGTTTGTTTACCACTTTCTTTATGCTACTGTATGCAAAAGTCAAACCATTATGCTTCCTAATTCTTCGCCAATTTTCGCGCTCACAATTTATTTCAAATTAACGTATATGTGTGTGGAAGATATTGTATTAAAGAAAACATATTCTCATACATGAATCTCAGAGATTAAATTTCGAAGTTTTCAATTATAAGTTAAAGACCTCTCGTAGATCATTTCCTTGTTATTGACATGCTCATAATTTACGAGTTTACAGCTATTGGTTACTTTTAAACTAGTTTTCAAGGGTAACTACATAAAAATAGCCTACTGCTAGATTCTCCATTTCCTACTATTTTACATTTCTACTTTCAGTTTAAAAATCAAATTTCATCAAAATCTTAAATGAGACCGGTCACATTTAGTAATATTCTATGACATTTATTACTTATAAACATATTGTTAAAGTATATTAAGAGACCAAAATACCCATTAAACAGAGTAAATAAAATCTGAAAAGTAGATCCATCGGAAGCACCGAGAACAAGGCAAACAATGAAAATTGCAGACTCGGTTTGATTGAGTCTGTTCATGAGCAGTAATGGAAAATGCAACACTGCCCACGCCCCCTAGCACCGGCTTAAGCAGTATGCAATCTTCAAATCTAAATGAGTTGAAATCAATGATCCCGAAGGACCAGAAAATATAACAACACTGAGATGAAGTCGGGGCGAATTTTTACGGCCGCCACGCAGCACTTAACATCCACTGTTGTGAAGTAAATAAAATCTGAAAAGTAGATCCCTCGGAAGCACCGAAAACAAGACAAACAGTGAAAATTGCAGAATCGGGTTGATTGAGTCTGTTTATGAGAAGTAATGGAAAATACAACATTGCCCACGCCCCCTAGCACCTGCTTAAGTAGTATTCAATCTTCAAATCTAAATGAGTTGAAATCAATGATCCCGAAGGACCAGAAAATATTACAACACTGAGATGAAGCCGGGGCGACTTTTTACATCCACCACACAGCATTTAACACCAGCTGTTGTGAAGTAAATAAAATCTAAAAAGTAGATCCCTCGGAAGCACCGAGAACATGGCAAACAGTGAAAAATGCAGACTTGGTTTGATTGAGTCTGTTTATGAGCACCGGCTTAAGCAGTATTCAATCTTCAAATCTAAATGAATTGAAATCAGTGATTTCTGAAGGACCAGAAAATATAACAATACTGAGAAGATACATATACAAATTTATGTTTTATTGATAGTTTGTAATACACTGGCATCACCTCGTTCTCTCTAACATGAAATTACTTTAAAAGCTGAGCATTTCTTTTCATTTCTAATTTTTTCACCTTTCCCAGAAATTTTCGCTATGGACATTTTTTAAGGTTCACATATATCTACTTTAAAATTATTTACTTCATCGTTTTTATTGATCATTTGGGCATGTCATCATGCCCGTCTAAGGTAAAAACAAGGCAAATAAATGACCAATTTGAAATTGGTATTCAAATATAAGATATAAGAACTGAAGCAAACTATGAGTCTAATTTCATGACAAATTATTTTTGTTGAGATTTCTTTTCTGTGTTAGTTCTGTACTTATAATATTACATATTTGATACATATAATTACATAAATTCCCAAATTAACAAGTGATATTTCTTTTATTATTTTTTTCCCAAATTTAACAGGTGAGCTTTATATGACGCCCTTTTCATGATAAACACGTTCAAAGGCGCTTTACATATAGCAAACGCAGTCACACAGGGCGCGAAATTCATCCTCTACTAGTACAGACACAGAACGATCTGACTAGAGGAACATAGTGAGATAAAGCCATCCGTTTGAGATATAGACTGCGAATAGACAGTCTGGTTCTTAAACGTTCCCGGTGCATAGCACCGATACACACGAAGCCGTCTTTCCTGGGAAGACCCAGTAGAGGCCTCTAAGTTAGGTGGGAGACACTCAAGAGCATCTCAGAAATTCCAAGCGCCTGGACCAGGATTTACGCACCTAAAGACTGTAAATAAAACAAACAAGCGTTTTAAATAACTCTGTAGGAAATGGACGAGTAAACTTTTCCTCAGCGTCCCATTATACTCCGTTCTTAATCCTGTTTTAAACAATATGTAGATACATTTTAATGGGTACTCATGTGAAAAACTATATTGGACGAAACCTTCTGCTAGAAAATTCAATGTAATCAATATCAACAGATTACTAGATAGGAAAAAAGCATCAAAACTAAAGAAAACGATATTGGATTTCCTTGTCCGAGTTTCACATCAATATTATATTGTCCATTGGATTTCCTTGTCCAAGTCTCACATCAATATTATACTGTCTATTGGATTTCCTTGTCCGAGTCTCACATCAATATTATATTGTCCATTGGATTTCCTTGTCCGAGTCTCACATCAATATTATATTGTCCATTGGATTTCCTTGTCCGAGTCTCACATCAATATTACATTGTTCATTGGATTTCCTTGTCCGAGTCTCACATCAGTATTATATTGTCCATGCTTAATCATATTATTCCAACCCGCCCACTAAGCTCAGTAGGGAGAGCGTTGGTCTACGGATCGTGGGGTCGCGAGTTCGATCCCCGGGCGGGGCGTATGTTCTCCGTGACGATTTGATAAAAGACATTGTGTCTTAAATCATTCTTCCTCCACCTCTGATAATTCATGTGGGGAAGTTGACAGTTACTTGCGGAGAACAGGTTTGTACTGGTACAGAAACGAGGAACACTGGTTAGGTTAACTGCTCGCCGTTACATGACTAAAATACCGTTGAAAAACGGCGTTAAACCCAAAACAAACAAACAAACAAACATAATCATATTATTCCATTGATTATACATCTGATATCAATTGGAACAGCTTGATATAAAGCCAATACAATAGATGGCCTAAAACGGACCCTCAATGAACTCTATTCCTTTATGACTTTCCTAGTTATCTTTATCATTTTCATATTGTACGTAATAACATGGCTTACTGATTCGGGTTCACAATCTGCATAATTTGTTACTTTGACTTTTTGTCCTAGCGTTTGAGTTTGTTATCCTTGACAAATAAATGTTTGTGTTGGAAGGTTCTGATGTTTCAATACTGTAAAGTATTAGTGAATTGCGCTTTGTTTTTCATTTGCTTTTGAATATTTTTTGTTTGTATTTGTACGTTTTATAGTATTCATCTTTTCATAAGAATTTCATAATGATATTTGTTTTAATGTCTTATTGGATCAGCAATTTATTGTTGATATTTGTTACTACTGTTGGTAGTGGTGGTCTTGTTGTTACATCATCTCCAGTGAATTATAGACATACAACAGTGAAATATGTATGATAGATTGATAAAATTTGGTTAAAACAATTGATAAACATAAAATAATCAAAGCCCTAAAGGGCTAAATGCAGTGGCAAATTTTAACTATAAATAATGCTAAGCATTTTACTTCAGATATCCATCCTATTAGCTCATAGGGAATACATTTATATTAGACAACGTTTGAAAATGAATGCTTTATAAAATGAATCTAACTGTGAGTTTAGTGATTCCCTTAAACGGATATTTTCTCATTACAATTTAACACAACCAGTATAGCTCCCTATTAGTCCCCATGGTACATTGAAAATCTTACAACAAAGGGAAACGTTTACTAGCTAGAATAGTTCTGGAGCGATGATTTCTATATCACTCGGGTAACAGCCGGTCATTCATTTTAGAACATGTTCAATACACAATGACAATCTAGCGATTCTTCAAGATATAAGTCAAGCAATCCGTTCCTCACTATAAACGATGTTGAATTGTCATACTACGTTAGCTTTGGAGTTTTGCCATAGTGATAAAAATGTCTGCGTACCAACCTCTTTATTAAAAACTGTTAACACTTAAGTTATGTAAAATCCCTGACTACATTTTGTATGTTTTGTATATCCTTTAATGTGGGATAAAAGCCTTCGCGTATTTAAATTGTTTAGTTTATACAAATTACTAGTAATTAGTAGGATCAACGTATTTGTAACTTTATATAGTTTTTTGGCCAACAAAATATAATTAACTTCATATCTATTAAACCGATTATTTCTACATTTTGGATGTAATTTGGAAATACTTATGCAATTGCTCGAAGACGTTTCAAACTTCATGTCATAACGAAGTGGCTTTGGCTGCCCTTTTAGTGGCTTATCTTAAAAAAGAACATTTGTTTGATTATTTCTACCGTTAAGATCAAAATATCTTTCACTAGTTAACACAAGGTCTTACATTTCTCACCCCTGTGAAAATATTGTATCCGTTCTGTGAAAGATATTTTAAACCATTAGATATCTGGTGTGAATTTTCCAGATTTCTGTTATATTATCATACCGATCTAAAAATTAGCTACTATATTTACAATCAAACCTGTCTGTAAAGAACACCATTGAGAGAGCCAAAATGTGGGAGGTGGTCTTACTTTCACTGGTTAAAATACACTGTAAATGTTAAAATGGGAAACAAAACATGTGGTCTTTAGAGCCAGGTGGTCTCTGTTCAGAGGTGGTCTTTAACACAGGTTTGACTGTACTTATATGTAACTAATAGTATAGTGCAGAGAAATATTTGACTTTTGTCACTTTTATCTAAATGTATTAGCCTTGATATATTGTTTTATATGCTATGTAGCTGTACATGTTAATATTTCATAATGCAATTTTAACATCATAGTTTTTTATTGTGAAGAGACTGCAGCTTAATGCATCATCTTAATACTAGACGTGTTTGCTTTTCTTTTTGCGTGATACTCGGGATTAATGTAAATGCGTTGTTGTAAAAATTATGACATTGTTAGGAGAAAACATATATTTGTGCGCAGTATGATAAATCTATTCTAAATGATTTTTCGTGATATTTTGTTAACATTTCATTACATTTAGATAAGGATTTCTCATCGTACTAAAATATATGTTCTTTTTCAGATGTAATTAGTCCTTGGTAAATTCATACAGTAGTTTACATGTGCTGTGGCAAAGAGATGGATGTGCAAAGTGCTTTGTGTTACTTTATTTTCTTATTGTTCATGCCAACATGTTTAGGACAGTTATTACATGCGGATATTCTGACACAATTCTTCAATGCAGATTCTAAAATCAGACCTGCACAAAATACAAGACAGAAGATGCGTATTAAAAATGGAAACCAACTGAAACAGACAGATATAATGAAAGACTATTTAGACATTTTATTACATAACGGTCATCGCAAAAACAAAAGTTTTCAAAGACCACCAATGAGACAAAAAGTTTCGCAAGATACTGGAAAATCATATCTGACGCAAGATACTCGAAATTCTTATCTGAAAGGACATAGACAATTTGCAAAGATAAGGGAAATAATGTCAGATGGTAAATTACGCGGAAGTACTTTGACTCTGTTCAAAAAGCCACATGAAAGACAATTACACAAAATATCTACACAAAATGTCAATATGATGTCAAATTTTCCTGGTGTCAAAGAACACAAATCAACGTTGAGTAGAACAAACGAAATATTGCAAGCAATATGGAAACACAGAGGCTGGAAAACAGAGTCTACAGTTAAGACAACAATACGACCACCAACAGTGAGCATGACGTCGAGACTACCGTTACAAACAACTTCTGGAAAGCTAATAAAGCAAAAGTCTGTGGATGTACCACCATTGCCACAAGCAAGCACAAATACCTCACCAATAAATGAAGTGACTAAACGCATACCCTTACACTTTACAACAAAGGGAATATTAATGACTGCTCTTTCCACCGATCCGTCAACGTTTACTGCATCATCAAATGATACATCAGTATCTGAACAAACAACAATTTTATTGCCTTTACCAACAACCACTGCGACATGGAGACCAGAGCAAGCAACAGTTACATTGCCTTTACCAACGACCAGTGTGACATTGAGGCCAGAGCAGACAACATTAACATTGCCTTTAGCAACGACCACTGTGACTTTAAAGACAGAGCAAGCAACAGTTTCATTGCCTTTACCAACGACCACTGTGACTTTGAGGCCAGAGCAAACAACATTTACATTGCCTTTAACAACGACCACTGTGACATTGAAGCCAGAGCAAACAACAGATCCTTTGCCTTTACCAATAACTACTGTGACTTTGACGCCAGAACAAACGATCACACAAGGAATGAAAACGCAAACACCACTGACACCTTCGTCAACAGCTAAAGTGAAGTCTTTACAACCGACACAAACAGTTGAACCAGTAGAATTGAAACCAGTAGATGTAATCATGGAAGTCACGAAAGCATCGATCACGAAACTGAAAACATCAGACAGTGTCAGTGGCAAGACAACGACTGGCCTGCCTTATTCGCTCAGTTCATTTTCTGATCGAATCACTGCAGCAGGAAGTTTTACTCAAAGTATGGAAAGGATATCAAGCACAACATTAAAACAAACACCTACAACAAAATCTCCGGGACATAATACAACCATCGTGACAACACCGTTGATACCAATGACAATGTCATCTATTCATCAAAGTGTCAAAACTGAAAACTATGTTAGGAATGCAACGGAAAAACACACTATAACACAAGATTTTCGTCCGCGAAATGACACCGTGAGTCCGGATGTTTTAAGCGAGACAAAAATATTAGTGTCAGATAATACCAACCCGTTTTTCGAAAAGCTAAAAAATCCAAATTTTTGGAATTTCTTGAATATTAAGCAAAATAAAGATAAAGATACAACGACCAAAGCAAATACCGTTTGCAGTAAAGAGTGTACAATTGTTCAGAATGTTTGCAAAAACGGAGCAACGTGTGTTAATTCATGCACAGGATTTACGTGTATTTGTGCACAAGGTTTCACTGGATATTTTTGTGAAAAAGTTGCAAAATCAGAAGTTACAACTGAGCCAGTAACTACTATCAGTCCATTAACCAAACCATGAACAATTTGATTTACATTAAACATATTATTATTTACGTACATTATACATTAAAAGCAACATGCATTTTCGTAAATTGCGTCTTGATGTTACAAAATCCAGATATATATACTATGCATTCATTCTCCGAAGCATTAGTGGGATTTTGTTTGAATTTCAATCTATATTTGTTTAATAACCCTAATTCTATGACCATTTGTAAACTTCTGGCAAAATTACAATTTATTTCGAAAATTTGTTTTTAACGTTTGTCCCAAACTGACAAAAATGTACTAGCATCTTCAACTAATTTTGTTATGATAATTTTATAACCATGATTATAATATAATTTATAAATGTATAATTTTGTAATATTTCAGTTAATTACTACAGTTATGCTAGATATTTATGAAATCTGATTTAATGATGCGGTTTATGTACTTGAAAATACATAAATATTCATTTTTGTATTAGTTATTCACATAAAATGCATTTATAATTTTTAGAAAAATAATAGTGTGACAATGCGTATATATCAATAATTTGCTCAGAGGTGCACTTGAAATCTAGCTTAATTATGTAATGGTCTTGTATATTTTTTAAGGCTACGTTAAATGCATTTCTGTTTCTAGTAAAATGGCAGGTTAACTGTCAAGTTCATCCATTGAGAGCGACTATTAATATTTTTATAAAGAATGCTCTTAGTTCTTTTGTTTGTTCTTTTACACAAACCGGCCAAGGTGATTACAGAGTTTACCTTTATACCAGTGCAAATTTGAAAAAGAAAAGAAAAAATACAACTCTCAGGAAGTGATAAAAACTAATACATCTTGACATATACAGTCATGTATACTTGCTTTATACAAGACGCGAAGTGAATGTGAAATGATATTAATTTCAGTAGTATTCATAAATTTGTTACATCATCCGTGATAAAATAGCCTAATTACTTTACCTTTCCGCAAATAAAAGGAGATTGAAATACATCGCACGTGTTTTTGCCATATAGCCGTTTCAATTCATTAACTGAAATTGCTAAATGAAATAACTGATTTAAATACTATCAACAGTAGTAAAAAGCGCTCATCTAGTAAGAGTAAAGCAATCAATCGGATATAGATATCAATGATCATTTGAGCGATTTGTAACTAAATTCAATAAACAACATATAATTTCTGTAACATCTTTAGACATCTAAGGACGTTTTCAGAAATGTATTTGTATTTTTTAGTTCGACTATTCAAAGAACAGGTAAAGCTTTTGGACTCGCCCGTGCGCCGGCGCCCGCGTCGCCGTCGGCGACCGCGTCCAGATTTGGTTACGTTTTTGTATGTAAGCTGGTATCTCAGTAACCACTTGTGGGAATGGATTGAAACTTCACACACTTATTATGTCTCCCACCGCACAGTGGTGTGGGAGACATATTGATTTACTCCTCTGTGTGTGTATCTGTCTGTCACAAATCTTGTCCGCACTCTAAGTCGAACAATTCTCACCCGAACTTCATCAAACTTAAATTAAATGTGTTAGACCATAAGACCTCGGCCAAGTTCGATAACTAGCCAAATCGGCCCAGGCATTTCGGAATTTATGGCCCTTGAATTACCGTAAACCGCTCAGGTCTTGGAACCCAAAAGGACATATGCGCTACTAATCATTAGTAGTATTTGAGTCCTTTTGGGGTCCTTTATGTGCGCTTTAAGTCCAGTCTTCACCAAACTTAAACAAAATGTGTTTGTCTGTATGTCCTTGGCCAAGTTCGATAACTAGCCAAGTCGGACCAGGTTTTTCAGAATTATGACCCTGAATTACCAAAAATCGGCCGAGTCGAACATTTCTCATCCGATCTTCACCAAACTTGAACAAAATGTGTTTGACCATAAGTCCTCGGCCAAGTTGGATAACTAGCCAAATCGACCCAGGTACTTCCAAATTATAGCTCTTGAATTACCGAAAAGCGGCCTTTTTACTCTTGGCCGCGCTCTAAGTCGAACATTTCTCATCCGAACTTCACCAAACTTGAACAAAATGTTTTTGTCCATAAGTCCTCGGCTAAGATCGATAACTAGACAAATCGGCCCAGGAACTTCCAAATTATGGCTCTTGAATTACCGAAAATCGGCCTTTTTACTCTTGTCCGCGCTCTAAGTCGAACATTTCTCATCCGAACTTCACCAAACTTGAACAAAATGTGTTTGTCCATAAGTCCTCGGCTAAGTCCGATAACTAGCCAAATCGGCCCAGGAACTTCCAAATTATGGCTCTTGAATTACCGAAAATCGGCCTTTTTACTCTTGTCCGCACTCTAAGTCAAATATTCTCCTCCATCTTCTCCAAACTTGACCAGAATGTTTTGACCATAACTCCTCAGCTATGTTCATTTACTTGCCAAATCGCCCGAGGCACTTCAGAATTATGGCTCTTGAATTACCGAAAATCGTCCTTTTTACTTTTGTCCGCGCTCTAAGTCGAACACTTCTCATCCGATCTTCACCAAACTTGAACAAAATGTGTTTGTCTAAGTCCGAGGCCAAGTTCGATAACTACCCAAACTGGCCCAGGTACTTCCAAATTACGGCCCTTGAATTACCGAAAATCGGCCTTTTTACTCTTGTCCGCGCTCTAAGTCGAACATTTCTCATCCGATCTTCACAATGTTTTTGACCATAACTCCTCAGCCAAGTTCATTAACTTGCCAAATCGACCGAGGCACTTCAGAATTATGGCCCTTAAATTACCCAAAATCAGCCTAAGGTATATTTGTAGTGAGTAAACAGCATATAAAGACTGACTTACTATTTAGATCATGAGGCAGTTGTGGGAGACATGCGCTTTTCTCAAAAGCAGCTCTAGTTTACTGTGATAAACTGACTTACACTGCACAAGTTCTATAACTCTGTTTTACTTTTTTACAAAATAATGCTCTTTTTTCGACTTAGAAATTTTCGGTTAAGGTTTTGTATGTAAGCTGGTATCTCAGTACCCACTAATGGGAATGGATTGAAACTTCACACATTTGCTCACTGTCATGATCTGCCATGCACTGTGCAGAGGTCCATATCTCTACTTTGTATTTTATCAAAATTATGGCCCTTTTTCGACTCAAGTTTTTTGTATGTAAGCTGGTATCTCAGTATCCACTAATGGGAATGGATTGAAACTTCACACACTTGTTCACTATCATGATATGACCTGTAGTGCATAGGTTCAATAGCTCTACTTTGCATTTGTACAAAATTATGCCCCTTTTTGAACTTAGCAATTTTTGGTTAAGTTTTTGTATGTAAGCTGGTATATCTGTATCCACTAATGGGAATGGATTGAATCTTCATACATTTGTCTACTGTCACGAGCTGATAAGCACAGTGCAGGTTCCATAACCTTGTTTTGCATTTTTACAAAATTATGCCCCTGTTTCGACTTCTGTATTATTTCAATTGACAAGGCTGTTGAATAGTCGACTATTGCTGTCCTCCGACAGCTCTTGTTTGTTTGTAGATTTAGGTCTTTTACTTTATTCAATTTACGTTATGAGATAAAGCCACAGAAAATTGTACTAACAACTCTTTTGTTTTTGGCTACAGTTTTAATATACCGTATTTCATGGCAAACTTATTAGTACAAGTGTGTATAAAAGGGTTCCTGTAAGCGAGAAGGATAAGCTGTTGACTTGGAATTCCTTGCTCCTTAAATGTATGACTTTGGGGGCCTCGTCAGATCTTCAAGTTGGGAGGCAATAAACTGGCTTGTGGAAGGTCGTTAGTTCTAATTAAATTCCCAGCTGTGTCTCATATCCTGAGGTTCGTAAATAGAATAACATTAAAAAAAATGTGCGCGATGTTATCAATACTGTTACCCATGATGTGATAATACATATTCTAAACGTTGACCTTTGGGGGCCTCGTCAGATCTTCCAGTTGGGAGGCAATAAACTAGCTTGTGGAAGGTCGTTAGTTCTAATTAAATTCCCAGCTGTGTCTCATATCCTGAGGTTCGTAAATAGAATAACATTTAAAAAAAATGTGCGCGATGTTATCAATAGGGTTACCCATGATGTGATAATACATATTCTAAACGTTGACCTTTGATAGACCCAGTCAAACCGAGATATTACTTTACTTTATTGCGTTCTGGTCAAGGGTACACTGAAAGAAACAGTTTCGAAAAATGCATTGAATGAGAAACTAGGACAAATTTTCTGTCAAGTTCAGCGGTATTTTGATATAGTTATAATATCCATTTGAAGCAAAGAATACCACAAAACAAAAGAATAGCAGATTCAGCATAATTTATTACGTTCATAAGAGATACTGAAAACTGAAAAAAAATGTTGAAAAAGACGTTAAACCCGAACACACACACACACACACACACACTGAAAAGTGCATTGGCTCTGACGCATCAGGCCTAAGTGAACCTGTAACGAACTGGTAGAGTATAACTGAAGTTGTGAATAAACAATGAATATTCTCCATCATCTCCAATGGCCATTCTCGAGACAAATACTATACATTCTTAAATATTGTGCGCCTTTCCTTACTTATAGTGAACCTTAAACTGTATCATAATTTAAACATTCTCTATATAACAAACGTATTTTAGCTTTTCAACTGTTTTGTTCCCTTTGTTATGATCAAAAACTGGCAAAGAATGATTCTGGATATGTTCGGATTTGCTAAAATGAGTGTTATTTTCCATATTTACAGTTTTATTTTGTCTTTGTTTACGCTGTTTCAATTAATCCAATATTGCATACTGCTTAAATGATAGTTCTGTGAAGGACGAAATTGTCAACTAACGTAGCAAGTGTGCTTTTGTCCAGTCACAATGCCCGATTTTTAAGGGTAACGTCAAATAAGATACTCGTCCCTTATATGACAACGTGATGTATGTTAACAACCATAAACCAGCTGAGCGTTGGGACGTCAAAACGCACATTTCCATGAGTAACCTCTGATGACATACACGTATCTTTATAACGGCGTAATGTATGCAAAACATTGTAACCAGTCAAACATGGTCACCTCTGGAATGTTCACCTTTACGTGAAATGATAGGCCATGGGAAGTCGTTAAAATATTGTATTGTAATATGTCCAGGCATCCATGCACGTATATTAAAAGCTAAAACTACTGGCTGTAAATAAAAGAAGGAATACAACGTAAATAAGTACAAATTTATAAATTGTTCGTCCACAGCCTAATTGTTCAGTACAGAATATCCTCAAAGCGATGGAAATACCGTATAATTACATTTAAAAATATAAATAATTTCTTCATAACTGTCCAATACATAACAAATATATTATGGTAGTATAGTCATGTTCTGCTGTTATGAAATGTATGTTATAAAGCAGACATATATTTATATATTGTGGTACAATTTACAACTTCTGCTACATGGAGGTGCAAATAAGGTCTCCGTTAAAGTCAATACAAGATTTTTTTGATAGATATATTTTGTTTTTTTCTCCTTTTTTATCTGTCTTTCTAATCTTCCAATTATTTGAACTATTACAATAAATATTTATGTAAACCATCCCTTAAACTTGGCTTTACTTTGAATAGTCGTGGCCATCATTCATTTTTAATATGTATTTCCGGTTCTAGAATATACATAAGTTTTAAACATGAATTATCATTTCCGTTTTCATTGATTATAACGCGGAGTCTGCCTGTAGTCCATATCTCAACACGGAAATACGCAACATTTAGAATAAAAAATATCTCTGATATGATTGTTAAAAGTTTAATATTTCCTAAAATGATGTTTATAGACAAAATAGTTTTAAATCGAAATGATTAAGCTCATTCATAAAGAAGTAATTCGGCTGTTTTTATAGATAGCTTGACCATATTTGAAAATACAGTGTAAAATGTAAGTTTTATGACACTTAGATTGAGAAGATGTCACTCTTTGCGTATTATTCAGTCCCAAATAACATTTTGTCTCATATTAATGCAGTAGGGTAACCTTGTTTAGCTGTACGATCTCATTGTTTTGTAACCAACATATGAGACGCGCCATAAGAAAACCAACATAGTGCGTTTGCGACCAGCATGGATCCAGACCAGCCTGCACATCCGCGCAATCTGGTCAGGATCCATGCTGTTCGCTTTCAAAGCCTATTGCAATTAGAAAAACTGTCAGCGAACAGCATGGATCCTGACCAGACTGCGCGGATGCACAGGCTGGTCTGGATCCATGCTGGTCGCAAACGCACTATGTTGGTTTTCTCATATGGCGCGGCTCATATCAAGTTTTAAGAAAAGAATATTATATTTTGCTAAAATGATAAATACGTGTATCAAATTAAACCGTCAGGACAATGACGTCATAAACCCAATGATAATGGCTATTATGGTTGACTGATATGACTACTCTGTGTCAAAAAATACCTTCTGATATTGTTCTATAAGATATATAAAATCTGAATATATTTTAGAATTTACAAGCCGGATAAAAATGAGTGCATTTCGATGAAAGCCAAGAGAATCGTAAAAATATTGTCTGCATTATCTTGGAAGCATACTTAACCTTTTTCATATTTGACCAGGCTTTAATGAAAGTTCGAAAAGGCTACTCATCTTTCCCTTATGAATGATTTCTTCTCGTTTTATAACAGTTTGCTAAATTAAAAAATAATGAAATTGATTAACTTATATCGCATAACATGATAACCCTTACCCTGGTAAATTTATATAATGAACTTGTCCATCTTTCAATTTGGACAATGCCATTAAATGTTAAAAGGGGTGCTTACCAAAAAGATACTGACTGAATGGCGAACAGTGCATATCTTGATCAGACTGCACGGATGTGTAGGTTGATCATGATCTACACTAGTCTCAAAGGCAGAATCAACTGTGTCCAGCATGATAAGTGTTTTAAAATAAAAGCCAACCTCTTCATTTCTATGTTCAACAGATTATTTGAAAATTATCCTGCTTTCTTTAAATACCGTACGTGTGCTTTCGGAACCTGGACGCAATTAAATGTATTTAAATTGCAGTTGTTTCCCGCTTCGCTTTGCAGATATCGTACACGTGTTTTAATCTGGATGCAACTGACTACTTTTTAATCGTGTTCCCGTCTTAGAGATATTGTACATGTTTTTTAAGCGCAGTGACATTTAGAAAAATAACACAATAAATTTAATTCCATAATGCTTTTATATCTCCCATTCTGGTGGGAGACATATTGTTTTTGTCTTGTCAATCCGTCCGTCCGTCCGTCACACTTCATTTCCGATTCATAACTGGAGAACCATTTGATCTAGAACCTTCAAACTTCATAGGGTGATAGGGCTTACGGAGTAATGACCCCTAATGTTTTTGGAGTCACTTGACAAAAGGTCAAGGTACAGGGGCCTGAACATGAAAAACCATTTCCGATCAATAATATTGAAACTTAATGGGATGACTGGACATGCCGAGTAGATGATCCCTATTGCATTCCAGTCACTTAGCCAACCATCAGTGTCTCTTTGACTTTCGCTCATGGCCCTTATTTACTTCTTGCCTGTTACAACTATGCATTAGAGACATATGCTTTTCTAGTTTTATGTTAAAATACAAAAAACAATCTGTCTAAATAGAAAGTACGTATAGTTATATTACTTTAATTGTTGAACCTGAACTTATTAGGTCAGAGTCATAAATGGGAAATAAAATATAAAGTTCAATAATACTTTCGTCTATATTAATAATAAATTCAAACCTATTACAAATATTTAAAACATTTACTGACAACAAAAATTAGAAGAAGAAATAAATGAATTTCATGTTCATTAAAATGTGGTAGCCACATCATATAAATGTTTAAAGGTATTAATTATGAACCTTTAATCAGTAGTAATAAAACATAAGGAAACTTAACTTAGAATGCAACCAAGCAAAATATGACAGTCCATGTGTTTGCTATTTGCTAGTTTGCATTTCCGCATAAATTACTCACAGAAATTTAATAAGAAAGCTCATTAATTGTTTTTCTACTTCCATACTTGGCAATTTATATCCAAAATACTAGCGTATCGTCAAGCACGTTAACATGGTCAAACATGTAAAAGAAATGAAATATATTTCCTATTTGAAATGATTCATGTTTCATTTTTCAAACTGAATAGTAAATGTATAGACTATAAATAACGAAATAGTTATCAATTATATTTCATCTTTGTCTAGGGCGTTGGTTATGATTCAAATATCAAATCTAACGATGAAATTTTATTATTCATTTGCCTTTTTACGGAACAATGCTGTTTGTTCCATTTCAAATTAAAATTCAGTCCTATGCATGTTCCTTTACTTTAAAGTTCCTTTCTATCAGAATGCCACAAAATGTATTTGTTATAACATAACTACAGCTTCAGCAGATACAATTTTTTTATATTTCATATGAAATCGCTTCTGCTTACTTACCAATTAAAGTTCATTCCAGAACGTGTTCCCATGCTTTTAAATATTAAAAAAGTACCAGTGGCGCAAAAGGTATTACTTATTATATAACTACTGTTTTAGTACACTCTATATGTCTTTGTACGAGTGTATGAAATTCCTCTTGGTTGTGAGGCTCAGAGACAAGTCTTAGAATACAAACACAATTAATCTAAAATCTGTGCTGGAAAACAACTGTTTATAGACTAATCTATACGCCTTGTTCCTGGTTCAAAGATTACAAAACTTGAGTCAGGAGACCAGGGTCGATATGAAGTCTTGCCATTAGCCAATTTCAAGAAATGTGCCGTGCCATGGGAAAACCAACATAGTGGCTTTGCGACCAGCATGGATCCAGACCAGCCTGCGCATCCGCGCAGTTTGGTCAGGCTCCATTCTGATCGCTTTTAAAGCCTATTGAAATTGGAGAAACTGTTAGCGAACAGCATGGATCCTGACCAGACGGCGCGGATGCGCAGGCTGGTCTGGATCCATGCTGGTCGCAAAGCCACTATGTTGGTTTTCCCATGGCACGGCTCAAATGTTCCCAGAAAAAAAGTAAGTCATATGCTGAAGTTCTGAGACTTGTTCATAAACTTTGACTTATAAACTTGAACCTTAAACTCTAGTGACAAAGTTCAGTAGATAATAAAGTAAGACATGAAGTTATAATATAATTATGAATGAATTATTAAACTAAAAATGATGTCATGGTTATATTATTCCTGTGTAAACGCCTGTGCGTAGGTGAAAAGACGTGCCCGAATTATAAAAGTGACAACTTGTTCCGTCTGGAGTCTACATACCGATAATATACAACTTCATTGATAAAGTGTAGCTGATTGATAGATTAATGAGAATGTACTCATAATAACGTCCTGCATTACCACCAAGGTGTGTATAAATACTACACCAGTTAGGTTTACGTTACATTACGTTTTTATATTTACAACCGCGCGTACCGTTGCACTACCATATTGTTCTTACGCAAATTGTGGAAGTGTCATTCATTAATCAATATTTGAACGCATTAAGCAAAGTGAAAGAAACCACACAGGGCAAGAATTCAGTTGGTAAAAAAAAGTTTCGTTACATATGACGAGGTAGGACTGACTCCGCAAATGTTATGCGACAAATGAATGGAAAAGTAAAAAATAATGTCAATATACATATCAGTACAATACAAAATGAAATCCTTCTCCATGCGTATCCTTCTTTGTGTAGGACTTTTACCTGATATTGTTACAACATCTTCGTCTGTTGCTCCTTATGGCAACCTACGTAATCTTCTTTTACAAAGAATAAAACGAGAAAGCCCTACAAGATCCCATTGTAGGGATCAGTGTAGAATAGGACAGTCGTTTTGCAGAAACGGAGCAGTATGTGTTTCTAAAAACTGTGGCTTCAAATGTGAATGTCCGAAGGGATATACTGGATTTTTCTGTGGACGTAAATTGCCCAAAGACGCAACAACAATTTCAGTGGATGTAACTTCGCAACTAAAGAAGGCGCCCACTTCTATACAAAAGTTAGAAAAAGTTAAGCGTGAGCAAACATCAGTATCAGGGGTTACAGCGAAAACATTGTTGGATAAATCATTATCATCACCATCATCATCATCATCATCATCATCAACAACAACAACAACAACAAAAACAACATTAACGCCGTCGCCTCAACCACCATCATCATCGACATCAGTATCACTAGCAGCTAAAAAAGCGGCCGCGCAAACTGGCGTACATGTTAACAGTCCAGCTAAGACATCAACAAGATTCTAATAATTATGCTATACTCAGATGCAGAGAATATAAAAATGCCAATAAACATGTTCTGGACTACAAATGTTTTAAAACGTATCATAAAAATGATAATTTAGACTGCCGACCAAAAAGGAACGCCAGAGGATGAACTGGTTGAATTAGTATATAGTTTCTAGTAATATATTGCATCATGCTCCGCTGTGGTGAGATCTTGTCAAGGTTTGTAATGAACTATATTTTCGATAAAAGACGTGTTTGACTATGTGGTTAGGGTAGATTTCCCGGAAGCAGAGTACACTCCAAAGACAGCAAGAGAGTCGTGCATCGCAAAGTAGGTCCGTAACAAAAAGAAAAAAAAAAACTGTAGTGGAAAGATATAGCAGATGTGTTGATTTGAAAAAAAAAATGGTTAGCAAAAGATGTGATCTACTGCGCATAACGGACAAAATCAAGACTTTCTTTGATGAAGAAATATCATTACGGAGTATTTATTTATCATCATACTAATATATACTTGTTTTGTTTTAAAACAAACAGAGAAATAGTATGGAAATATCAGTGTCCTGAAACCAGACTAATTATAAAGTTGTTGTTTTTCTAGATCTACATCTGTTGCAATTTTTACATTTTTAAATAAATTGGATGTAATTCATTATCTTATGAAAATTCAGACATGCAAAGCATCACTTTTGTTAAAAAAAGTTTGTATTTTAAACAACAGATGCACAATGGAGTTAAGTGACGTCATTTGTGTAAGTAATGCTGTAAAACGTGCCTAATATAGTTAATGACAAAGCATGTTAGTTTAGACAGAATGTAGCTGGCAATCCTGTCCATGCAAAATAAACATAACTGAAGTTCAAGTTTTGCAGCTTATTATGAATTGTCAAATATTTTGTTGATCTTTATTTTTATCGCATGTCAGTAATTTCAATTTATTATTCTATTCATGTCACTGATTTTAATTTATTATTCTATTTTTGTCTCTACAAAGTCTTTTTTTATTCGCAGTTTGAGTTTGAAGTTTATTCTTTGTGCTATGTTTTTATTTTGTTTGTGTATGTTTTTTTCTTTTGTACATGAGTCTAGAGAAATCCAGATTTGATCTTTTAAAATAAATCAGTCTTACTAAAACTTCTTGTTATATCTTCTTGGAATGAAACTTGCTGTTAATGTATTGGCCCGTCCAACTCACCTTCACTGTTCACTTTTCTGCGGTCATCCTTACTTAGTTATATCTACTGTTTGTGAGGCACGATTTCACTATGGGACGATGGGAATAAACATCAACTGAAGTTATATTTAATGAAAGATGTAATAATATGCCAGGCATTGAAACCCTCAAAACTCGTTGGACCTTAACCCGACATATTACCATTAAAATATTAGGGTTGTGCGAGTATAACGTGCTATAAACTACTTATACTACTTATACGAAACAGTATGTAAAACTAACATTCAGTTTCAATATAAGCGATGCCTAATAAGGAATTATAACTCAGCATTGACATTTAATTTATACCTTTATGTGTCTTACAAAGATCATTATCTTCCAGTCAAAAGTTTTACTGTTATTGTACATAACGCACAAATCAAAATGAAGAAATATCATTTCAATGTATTTAACTATCAACATAATACTACAAATTTATTTTGCTTTAAAACAATGGATGGGAAATCCCAATTCACGGAAATGGTACCAGGATACATGCTCAAAGAAGCATTTTTTTATGTTTTAGACTGACAATATCTGCATTTTGTAGCAATAAATGTTCGTGAAATGTGACGTCAGTTCGATTACGGTGGTGTGAGCGGTATGAGAAACATATTAAGAAGTGAATTTATGACAGCTCGTGCTAATTAAGACAGACAATATAATATAACATCAGCATAACTTACATTTGTGATTGGTCTGTGTGTTTTATTGCTAAAAAATATTGGGGTAATTTAAGTGTGAAAAAAAGTTTAGATGTTATGATTCATTGTTTTCTGTCATCTGATATTAAAGAAATATGCTTTTCAATGGAATGTACGAACACTTAAGGGAAAATAAAAGACAGGGATTAATGTACAGCTCTGGTTTTAAGGGATGTTAGAATCAGTAGCACTTTTTTATTGCAGGAGGGCTGTTTAGCACAATATGGTGCAATTCGCGCCAGTTTGCGGTGAACTATTAGTTGAAAGATTACGAAACAGGATGATACGTACTTGTCACTTGTACTTGTCACTTGTCATATTTTGCTCTTTTAAAATATACTAGTATAGAAACTAAAGACAAAATCTACGTTATACCGCAACAGCTCTTTTATATATGAAAACGTACATTATTAGAACAATTAAGGGTTCCACTATTTTTTATCCGATAATTGAAGTGGCTCCCAGAATAGCAACTGATATGATATTTACCAGTTTTTTTGTATTGTTTATTCGACATTCTGACAGGCAGCTCTATATAAACGGCCTAGTAATGAAGATGGGTACACGTTGAGTGGATAGGTCACGGGGCGGGAATTATCTTGTTGTTTCCATGTATTTGATAATATGATAGTATGTCTGGTACACTTTAATATATATGAATGGTTTGGCTTGCCATAAATTCGATCAATTCGTTTAAAATGACGATTGGTCATGGGGATCGGTGGACGAGCGGTTAAAGTGGTGGCTGTACAACATAGGGGTCGTGGATCGTGGGTTCGAGCTCATGGGGTGTGGGGTAGTGGGGGGGGGGGGGGGGGGTTCGAGTCCAACTGGGGTCACAACCACGTTCTCATATGTCGCCGTTACTGGTTTTTACAGGAGGCGGAATCGAGTGTACTTCAAATATTATTGAAGCTTTCATCCCAACCGAGCTGAAATAAATAGAGGATAATTGTTGGTTTCGGTGTAATATCACGTTATAATTTCACCGAGTGGGCACCAAAAGTGATATTTTCACGAGTGGCGCAGCCACGAGTGAAAATAACAACTTTTGGTGTTCACGAGTGAAATTACCGTGATATAACATCGATACCAACAATTTTTCTGTTTATTTTATGTCTAAAACTCTACTTTTGTTGTGTTTATTTCAATAAAATGTCGAAATTTGCGGGAAATTTTATCAGGAAGCATCGCAAAGATGACGTCATTTTAACGACGTCATCGTCATATTGTTTCCGGCTTTCAGTACGCTCGGTAAACTTTTTGACGTTAATCCGGGTATCAGATTTGATAATTTTCACTGAGTGGCCAGTGAGTTTATCAGGATATAATTCACCGTTATATTTCGATAAACCACCGAAAAACATAAAATAAATCATTATAAACAAGACTACCATGACGATGAATTAATGAATTGTGGTATCAGTCTAGTATTTTGTCCGCCATTCACATGCGTTTTAACTAGCTTTTGGTGTATTTATTTAAGTCATACATAGAAAAAGTAAGAGGAAGTGCAACGAACATTTTAATAAAGACTTATGTAGACTTCATGGCTACTTTGTAGTAACTCGTTTCAAATTTTCCAAAAGTATGATAATGCTGTTTAGCAAGGAGAATAAGAATAACTCGTACTGTACACGGTGATAAGTATACGTGTGTTGTCTCCAATAATATATGAGCCGTGCCATGAGAAAACCAACATAGTGGGTTTGCGACCAGCATGGATCCAGACCAGCCTGCGCATCCGCGCAGTCTGGTCAGGATCCATGCTGTTCGCTAACGGTTTCTCTAATTGCAGTAGGCTTTAAAAGCGAACAGCATGGATCCTGACCAGACTGCGCGGATGCGCAGGCTGGTCTGGATCCATGATGGTCGCAAACCCACTATGTTGGTTTTCTCATGGCACGGCTCATACGTTTACACAAAAACTTCATGTATGAGCATTAACATTAAAAGATCAAGTAAAAGAAAATAAATTGTTTTCAAATGACAATTAGCTTTATGTAGAAGAATTATAGTCTTAAGTGGGCATCTAAATATTTGCTATATGTATCTCTAACAAGGAAAGAGAAATCGGCCCTACTATATATCACTAGAGCAATAATAATGTTTACATAACATTTACATCTGGAATAAAATCTTTCTGTACCATTACTAAAGCTTAGAGGAAACAGTACTGAGGAATCGAGCCATACAACAAATACATCATGTACTGCGCATAGCATACCAATGTTTCTTTCGTTATAATATTACTATCCCAATTCTCAAACAAATTCATGTATCCTTCAACTTTAACAAAATGCTGGCCATAAAAAATGCAAATTTTCAGCAAATTTCATCCGTTTAGTTTTACAACGTTTAGAATCAATTATGTAAAACTACGCCGAAATAGGTCTTTCAACTCTGATCAAAGTTTGCTTCTTTGGCTGTTAGTTGTCCGTAACATGTTCAATACTGAGGTGATCATATGTTAATGGTAGTCAGTTAAATTTTCGTAAAGTGGTCGTATTGTCTGGAAGTTTGTGGGACAGACAACGTTGTCACAAAAGGCATCGAAACTACACAGTTGCTTTTGTGCCATATTGTCCGTTCTTTACCATACATATTTTACTTATATCTATCTGTTGTACTTTTGATAGTTTGACAAAGCCATACTGTCAAATTTATTTTATAAAATACGATTCAAGTCGGAAAAGCATGCTATTCCTTGATAAAATGTGTTATTTTTATTGTATGTTATGACATGGCTGTCCTAAAGGTTACTATAAATGGACAGTCTAGGCTTCATTAATCTTGATAAGGATTTAATTTTGACATTGGTAGAACAAAATTCATGTCGGTAGACCGCATGTGCCACTGCACGCTGACGACAGATTTTTGTATTACATATTATTTGAGTCATAGTTACTTTAGTTAAGAAGTTGTGATACCGTTGAAAGTTTTAGCAATTATTTTTGTCGAGCCTTATAATAAATGACTTTAACATATTAACCCTTAGCCTGCTGCAGGCGAATTTAACAGCCTTTGCAAACAGCTTGGAACCAGATTAAATCGGCGTCTGATCAGGTTCCAAGCTGTTTGCTACTCTGACAATATTTCTTCCAATTTTGGAGCAAATTGAATGAACTTTACAATTTTAGCAGACGACAATTTATCTAGCATGCTAAAGGTTAAGCAGTTCCTCCTCATCATAAGTACAGTATTCGTTTAAAAATCACTGAATACAGCGAGAGAGAAATAAATACATTTATTAATCGAACTTAATATTGTAATATGAAGAGACGAATCTAAACATGAAAAACATGATTTAAAAATGATTATTCTACTACTGTTTGATTAACCATATCCGTTATATATATGACAGTACCATTTTCGTGTATCTGTCTGTTTAAAGAACTCCAAAAGTTGTAAAAGAAACTAAGTATTTTTTATTAGTTTTGAGTTTATTGTTAAAAATGCAAATAGCATGTCGTTTCATTGTAATTTTCAGTTATATTGGCACAATTCTTAAAATTGAAATTTTGATTTTATTTGTTGATGGACTTTTATAAGTTTTCAGGATATCTTAGTTAGCATAAAATAATATTTAAATGTTGTTGTTTTTTTTCTACAGAACAGTGATTTTTAAAAATTGTTGATGGGCCAGAATTTTACAGAGGGAAAAATGTACTTTTGTCATTATAAATGACATTTTAAAGATATCTCAAGTATGACCAAGCACACCGGATAACTTATAAAATGGTATATGAATATACCTGAATTTTGTATATTAAAGCCGCAATTAGCTACACAGTAGGAATATATAATGAGACAAACAAGATGAAGAGAACATACCTTTACCAACGATTCAGCTTTATATCATGTCAAGTTTAAATTATCATTTCTCATTACATAATAGAATCTGAAGCTAATGATATAGACAGTCAGTGTGTCAGTATATGAGTGTGTTTTGGCTGCGAATAGGTCGTCAACGTTTTTTGAACTGACGTAAGTAACAGTTCATAATCGAACAACTTCCACTCACCGATATTTTTACCGAATCCTATTATCTTTTTTACCGTCATCTGTACACAATTTCTTTGATCTTGAAATTCCTCTCTTGTGTGCACACAATAAATAATAAAAGCATGGTGGAATAATGAATTGTCAGACCTTTGGTGTAAATTGTGTGTTGCCGAACGTAAATGGTTGCTTTGTACTTCCAGAATGCTAAAACAATTTAAAAGCTGACTATGTCAAATGCTGGAAAACTTTTGACCGTTAGGTTCAGAAGGCTAAACGCAGACATTGGTGCAATTTGCAATGTGATTTATTACAAGAATGTGATGTTGACCAATATAAATTCTGGAAATCCATAGGTAAAATTGGTGTAAGCTATAAAAATAGCTTGGTAAGTTTAGGCATTCGTCACATAAGTACACAATACCCGCACCTCCCTATTTACCACTGTCCGTCGGCGCCGGCTCGTCCTCGTTGAGAGTAGACGTTTCAAGCTGGTTAAGAGGAGGATGTACATTCAACAGGTACCCTGCTTGCGAAGGTGGGATGTCCTCGCAAAGTGCTTCAGCATTTTGCCGTAAATTGGCTGAGTTTGGTGACGGCAGACCTGTCTTCGGATTCGAAGCCGTCTCCTTACTAGGCTCCGCTTCGCTGTCGCTTAAATCCTCCTCAAGGATGTCAGGTTCGTGAGAAAATGAGCTCGTAAGCGATGCCTCCTCTACAGATCGCTTAAATTTCTCATGGATGCGTGCCTTGACATCGGAATTGCGAGAACCACGCAATACTTCGAACCAATTAGGAAAGAGGTCCCTCACCTTTTTACCGTTTACTACCAATGCCGCTGGGAATTTTAGCTTAACGTTTCTTTTGCCGTACTTGTCCCTGGCACTTTTAAAGTCCGACCAAAGTTCCTGCCTGGCCTCCCAAATTTCTCTGGGATAATCCCGTGAGATACCAAACGTCGTGTTCTTCAAGAGGAATGCTTTTTCAATGATAGCATCGGTAACAAATGGGTCGCTGAACGATACTAAATTTGCCCGGTGGTAGGGCTTGACCCCTGCACGGAAACGACCTGTCTGTTTTTTACCTACACGATAGGCCTTGGTAATATGTATATCACTGGTATCCAACTTGAGGCGATTTTTCAGTAAATTACTCACAATCGACATGCAATCGTCTCCAATCATTTCGGGATGACCAGTGAACAGCAAATTGTTTTTCAGCATACGGGCCTCATTGTCAATACTCTTGTATTCAAGCAGACGTATCCTAGCCTCGTTTACACCCTGAACAGCTGACGAATAAAACAGATTTCTATTTATCAAATCAAATTTTTGAGTAATTGGTCCAAGATGCACAATCATATCAAATATACTAGTCATTTTCTCATCCATCGACATATTTATCAATCGAATAAATGACGTCATTAACACACGAAAATGGCTGCCTCCATGATCAGCCATTTTCTTAAATTTTAAACTGCCATATCTTTTTCAATAGTGGTCCGATTTTAAAGATTCTTTCAGCGTTATGAAATGCATGATGATGGCTTTCATATCAAATTAACTTATTGTCAGGCGTTCCTTGCCCTGTAATGCTATAAAATCATTGTACTCTACAGTTTCCATCATGTATGAGGATAAAAAGTCACAAAACAGATTGGTTTGATGTTCATTGTGGACTTAGACAAGGGTGTATTTTGTCACCTCTGTTATTTAATTTGTACATCAATCATTTAGCTGTATTTTTGAAGTCTCTGAACATTGGCATTGATATTGGTGATGAAAATATATGTATCTTACTTTATGCTGATGATATTGTTTTGTTAGCTGAAAATGAGCGTAGTTTACAAACATTGTTAAATGCTTTGAATGACTTGTGTGGTCGTAATGATATGGCTATAAATCCTAATAAATGTAATATTGTCAATTTTCGTACAGAGTCTACGACTCATTCATCTCACGAGTTCACATTTGGTGATCATATTACCAGTTATTATACAGATCTTGGTTTGTTAATTAATGAACACCTTGATTTTAATGTGACTGCTAAGATGGCGGCTCAGAGTGCTAGTCGTGCCCTAGGATTGCTCATTGCAAGGGGGCTTACCATAATTATAATGTTTTTACTAAGCTTTATGATTCTGTTGTTTGGCCCGTTATTGCGTACGGTGAGGCTATTTGTGGGCAAAAATCATACACTTGTATTTCTGCTGTACAACATCGAGCAATGATGTTCTATTTTGGTGTGGGGAAATACACACCAACAGTTGCAGTTTCTAGTGAAATTGGTTGGGTACTAATGCATATAAGGCAATGAAAGTCGGTAATTAACTTTTGGTCACGCATTTTGTGTACTAACACAACAAGAACAAACCAACGGATAGCAATCTCTGGGTCTCCTTCAAGGCAGGTCATTGCAAAAACTGGTATTATTGAGTATGTAAACAGCTTAATGATTTAGAGTTGAATCATTCTTGTAATATTACCACACCAATCTCTAAAGCTAATATTGTTATGTTGGTTTAGGAGCTCCTGTTGGCCAATTTCAAAAATAATTGGGTTTTAAAAGTGAATGCACATACAGGCCCATCAGGTAGAGGCCGTAATAAACTAAGAACTTATTGCATGTTTAAAGGTGAATACTGCCGATATGAAGGTTTACAATTAGATAGGCGTCTCTGTTCATTTTGTGATGTAATAGAAGATGAAGCTCATGTGTTGTTAGAATGTCAGTTGTACAATGACCTTAGAAATACCCTTTATGATCAGGCTGAAAGTGATGTTAATAATTTTGCTGCATTGACAAATGCAGATAAACTTAGGGTTTTGTTTGGTAATATTTTCCTAATAGGAATATGTGCCAAAACCTGTTTTCTTAGTTTACAAAGAAGAAATTTTACCTCAGTAAATAATGTAACAATTGATTAATAAATACGTGTATCTTTTTATTACTGCTGAGAAATGGCTGCTGATTAAACCAGTCTGAATCTGGTCGAGACTAGCAAGGCTCCCGTAAACCCATTTCTTAGTTTGCTCAGTAGTGCTATTTTTCATGCTCAGTATTTTAGTAGCTTTGGTTCTTTTAGTTTGTTTTTAGCATCATAAATGAGCAGTTATTCTTCAGGTTTACCTGTGAATATGTACAGTGTTATTTATTTGTAAAAATGTCTCTTACAATTCAATTTATTGAATGACTAACACTGTGTTATGATGTATTTTGTATACATGTATAAATTATATTGTAATGTGTATAGATGAGACTTAAGTAAATGTAAAACCTCATCTAAATGAGGATCTGTTGAAAGGGCACAGAAACGACAATTGTTTCCAGTGTTTTATGCACAAATTTCGGGAAAAAAGTGTGGTAAAACCTAGATATTGGTTTCCTGTGACGATACTCGGTAACATCTCTTTGTGTGACCAACATCTCCAGGCCATGCACAATGAAATATCCGTTTTTTTCCTCCCCAACATTGCCGAAAGTCTCACTTTATAATGGCATACATTAATTAGGCATAATTAAAACATTTCTGTTTCAAAGAGTCAGCAAAACGTATAATTTCTGATTTTCTGAAATTTACAGGTTTTACTGCATTTAAAAGGTTGGATAAGATATAGAGAATGTGTTTTGTACGTTTATCATAAATATCTAATATTACATGCTAATGAATATTTCCATGGTGTAGGGTAGAAATATGATATCAGTATATTTGCCTTTAAATAAATCTCCTCCAACGGTATATGTCACATTTAAGACACATATTGTAGTTATTTGCATGTACTGTATAGTATTTTATTTTACTATTCTAAATATCATTCTGTCATTACACTTATTCCTTGTAACTGTATAAAGCTAGAATAGCACTGCCCCGGATGGGCTTGCGGAGTTCCTAATAGCAGCCGTATTTTTAAAGGCATCCGTAGAACTGCTAACTCAGTCATCCGGTGTATCCGTTCAGAAATCAGGGGCATCTGGGGACAAGGGAGCGAAGTTTTGAACATGCTCAAAATTTTGCCACGGATAATGTATCCGTAAGGAATCCGTAATAAATCCGTAACAGTTCTGAAAAGATACTAAAAGATCGTAACAGTCCGGAAGACAATCACTGTTGTGAAACAACACGAGCTATTGCGGTTATATTCCAGTTCTATTTCATGTTAATTAAGGTTTTGTTGCGATTGCATTAGAGTTTTAAAACGTAACAAATTCGCAGAACCCATTTGTTTCGTATACATCCGGGGCTATCCGGGGATGGGAATCCGGAACTCATCCGCAAGCCCATCCGGGGCAATGTGATTCTAGCTTAATACAGTGTTAGTGATAATAATATCAATGTCTATTTGTTGTTATTTTCAAAATCTAATATTAGAAATATCAAACTAAACAAATACGTATCATTGTTATTTTTTTTATATTAACAAGTTTGCGTAGGTAGAAAAGCCGCGCCTAGAATACCATTAGCAAATTTTTGCCTATTATCTTTACCATATTTAGAATTTAAAACTGCATTGATAAACTAGCAAACATTGCTGATTGACAGGCTAATGTGGTTTAAAATAATAACTATTTACATAAGTGCCGCCCGCGTTAATAAGTTACCTATATAAATACTACGCTTGTTATTTTAACGTAAAACACGTTTTTGCTCTATCTAGAACAACACATCGCATTTGTACAGCTATACTAGTAGTTTGACGCAATTTGCGGAACCGATATTCGTTAATACAATTTAAACTGGAGTCATCGAGGTGTTAGCAACCACATAAAGGACACTATTTAGTTGGTTATTAACTATTTTGACATTGTTTGAGGTTAGAGTGACTGTTGAATTCGTTTACTCGACAACGGAAAAAAGGCAAACCAGTACCACTACAATTTCATAGCGCTAAATTGATATTTATTTCAAACAAAATGTATATCTCAATAGTGTCTGTTGTACTTAGTACAGGATTGTTTTTCGCAATTGTTTCCGGAACAACGGCTGTTAACAGTTACAGTGATTTACGTAAACTTGTATTAGAAAAGGTGCCATGGGGGACAGCTAAAGAAACATCTACAAGATCACCCTGTACTGTCCAGTGTTCAGCTGGACAAACTTTTTGCAAAAACGGTGGAGTGTGCGAAGTAACAAAAGATTGTAACTTTAAATGCATATGCGCTAAAGGTTATACTGGATGGTTTTGTGGAGTAAAAGTGCCTTCCATAGTTACAACATTGTCTTTGGATTTAACAACGGAACCGAAGAAAGCGCTCGTGCCTGGTGGAAAAGTACCAGAACAAACAAAGAAAATAATCACCTATGAGCAAGGAACACCATCAACTACAACTACACATTCTTCTATCGGCACATTGGCATCAATAACATCAACAGCATTACCATCGCCATCATCTTCATCACGATCGCCATCGTCATCGCCATCTTTATCATCATCAAAAACAATGGCGACTGTCTCTCAAACTGATGCACATTTTGTCAGTCCTACTTCAAAACCAATTTGAGTCTGAAATATTACTTTAGCCGCTATAAACGTGGTTAGGAATTCAATGAATGTGCGCGTGAAATCCACTGTCGGGAAGGTGCAGCTACTAAGGCATATCTGTCAAGACGGTTTAAACTTGGGAGGGAGTTATTGGAAGTGGTGCTGATCGATGTCTGGAGATTTAAAAAGCTAGTGCTACCCCTATTTCCATGTGGAAAACTGTATGGGTTGCTGCATTCTGTGAATGTGGTTTTTCATCATTACTATAATCAGTGTAACATCCGTTGTGTATAAGGAGTGATATTCTGGCAAACAATTGTGTCAATGCCAAAGCAATTGTCGTATATTGGGCTTGGCATTAGGAGCTATCTGAATAAGAGAATGTTGTGATTTTCTAGAAGAGGCATATTATTTGCATAATACAAAGAATTCCAGACGAATTTAAATCAAAACTGTCATATTCTTATATCCATTTTTTTCTAAATTCTTTATGTTGTTTTAAACAATATGTTGTTTAATGTTCAAATAAATAAACGTGATACCGAAGTATATTTTGCTTTCAACATAACAAAAAAATGTATTTGTAGTAAAATCGTGTTTACGATTGTTAGAGAGATTAAAATGGTGTTGCTTTTAATAATATGAAAGAAGGCAAAGCCTCAAAGCGAGCTCAAAGAAATCGGATTTATCTAAAATTATGCATCATTTTATATTTGTCACAAAGAAACTATTCACTAGTCACAAGAATTCAGGAGAACCTATTCACTGAAAAAGTCTACATTTAGTGTCACCATACCTATAACAGTAAATATCATACGTTGCAAAATTTATGGGAAGCCGGTGTCACGATGACGTCATTACCGCGTTCCCGTTTCTTTTTGCTTATTATGACATTTTTTTCCATTTTCTGGCCGATGCTTGATCTTTTAAATGAAAACAATATTTTTTTCAAACAACTGGAAATCATTCTTTCATTACTGTTAAGTGATGAATAATTTTTAGCAGTTGAATGAAGTTCTGTATTCACTCCGGAAAGAAGTACTTCCTGTGAGCACCAGTCCGCTAGGGTGCGCTTTTTTAAAACTTCCGACGAAACTTTTCAAATCCATCACCAAGTGTGAAAGTATACTTGCGTTACCGTAAAGCTCGATTCTCGAGCTCGCTATTACATTTCGTAATTTTAACGTTTTAAATAAATAGGAAATAAATCATCATGACCTGAATAAAGCATGTAATGCATTTGTTTGTCTAGATTTAAATATTTAACTGTTTCTTTTTTCATTTTGAATCGCATGTTTAATCATTACAGTAAATAAACAGTGACGTCATTTTTTGTCAAAAGCGTACAAATTCATGTAAGGACAAATGTCATATATAGTATAAAATGACAATGCGTGTTATGACAAAAAATGAAGCTGAATAAAAATATTGCAGACAGTTTATTGCCACTTAATCATATTACTCATTATTTTATCTGCTGTAATGTTTATCCAACTGTATGCATTTGTAATAAGAATATCAGAAATCCAGGTTATATTTATTTTGAAATAAAATGTTTTGAGCGTTTCTTCACGTTTTGTCTTTAATTGTAGTAATTGTAGCAGGAACAAAAGTGTCCTGACTTGAAATCAGTTCTGTGAAAGAAATAAACAACTAGTCTCCCGAAACCTATTTTTACATTTTTATTGTGGCAGACGTCTTGATTTCAGATTGCAGCCATAAAGTATTTTTCGCATTTCATTTCATTTAAAAACCTTTAGAATTTACCAGTTTACACAACATTTTGTATATTGCATAAATGCTAGTGTATGCTTTACAACTTCAAATGGAAAGTACGATCCCCTCTCGTGTATTTCAGACAAAGAGAATAATTTCTCTTGTAATTTCAGACATTAGGTATCATTTGCTTCTTCTTTTCAACATTGGCTTGACACCATCAAAATTCATTCTTTTTTAAACGTATTTAATAAACAACGAGTTACATTGTTATAATTGCATATTTCCATGACATAGACAAGGTCTTACTTTTCTCACATTCGACTTATTGAACTAAGTAGGCGGGGTAATAGATACATGATACTTGATAGTATACAAAAGTTGTTATCGAGTTCTCTCTCGCCTAGTGGTTTGGGTAACTGACTTTCAGTCAGTTACCCATCACCGCCTGTCCCTGAGATAATGCTTTGAGGCGCATTTGGGGGCTCCCTCTACCACATAAAGCTGAAAAGTCGCCATATGGCATAAAGTTTTGTTTCAGCGTGGCAGAATAATTTTTTTATCATGTTATTGTGTATTGTGGGTCATTTTGTTTTCATCTAATGGTAGCAATCTCAGAACAATTCTTAGCTTCAGATTAGGTTATCTAACTTCGAATCACCAAAGTAGCTTTGAAACCCTTAAAGGGACATGTAATTATTGCATGTGGAGAAGCGACCCAACTGGCTTACAGATGGTTGTTAGTTTTACCCAGATACTTGCCTGTACTTGAAGTAATAGCTGGTGGGGTACCTGGGATCATTATCTAAACTTTATCCTGTGAGTTAAAATCAATCGAAACAATACAGAAACAGCATAATTAAGTCGGATAACAAGAAGGAATAGAGTAGATGAGCCGTGCCATGGGAAAACCAACATAGTGGGTATGCGACCAGCATGGATCCAGACCAGCCTGCGCATCCGCGCAGTCTGGTCAGGATCCATGCTGTTCGCTAATAGTTTCTCCAATTCCAATAGGCTTTAAAAGCGAACAGCATGGAGCCTGACCAGACTGCGCGGATGCGCAGGCTGGTCTGGATCCATGCTGGTCGCATACCCACTATGTTGGTTTTCTCATGGCATGGCTCAGATATACTACACACTCTAAAAGGGAGGTAAACAGGATATGTTGTTTAACAGATTGTTAAATTCGTGTTTAGTTTTAAGTCACAACGACTCAGTTTAGAATAAAAAAAAGGCTTATCAAGCTTAAATTTAGGTGTAGGGCCCAGCTGCCTGTCAGGACTGGCACCAGGGTAAAACCATTAACTGTCCACAACCCAGTTTTATTACTAGATGACAAGATCTATTGTTAAAACTAAAGAACCATTAATATATAAAATGAAAATGTTGAACATTTGCATTCTAAGATATGTAATGTAATATACAACGAATTTAATATCATAGACCTTGCACAAAAATAGAGTTCTGAGCTTTTACTTTTACTTCCTTGCTGCTCTTGATTGAATGACTTCCAATTTGTAATACATATAGTTGTACAGTTTTCACCAATTAACCCAGGATTCAGTAGAAAATTTGATTCCTTTCAAACTCTAAAATTGTCACTTTTAATCAAAACAAAATGAATGAACATGAGAAAGAAGAAGTAATAATAAATGCTAAAAATAACACACAAATTCGAAAACTTAACCTTTGAATCTTTGAAGTCCTTTCAAATTAAAAAAGTATTGAACTTTCTCGAGTTTATTTTTGGTTCATTATGACGTTCTCTCGATTTCAGTTGCATAAATGATGTGTTCATTAAGCAGTCAGCAGGATACGAATTTCACCTGATAAGGTTCATGGTATGGCTGCTTAACATATGTTTGGACTATCAGAGGTCAAGAAAGCCATTGCACTCCAATTTTCTTTTTGTTTTCTTTAAATGTATTGTTCGTGGTTGATTCAAAACATCCTTTGATACCATCCATAAGGCGGCCAAGCAAGTATACCAAATAAAGATGAAGATTTGAAAATAATTCTTCTACTAAGGCCTTAAAAATACTACGTGTACAATCTGTTTGTGGTTTCGGAAACAATTAAACATGCCTCGTTGTGCATATGTTAATTTAATAGGCTGTGCTTTTTTTTCAACGAAATGGCATAAGAAGAGACTCATTCAAAATTGACTTTGATAGCTTTACAGGTGAATTTGATACCTTGATTGTTACCTTTCCTGAGCTCCTAATACATGACAAATGCGAACGATACTAATAAATTTCATTCATTATTATATCATGAAAGAACACATGCATAGTTTACAATATCAGAATGTATATCATTAAGTTATTTTCTGAAAATTGGGTAGTTACGATGACGGTTTGTAAAATGTTGTGGGAGGATATCTAAAATTCGTAACTCCAATATCTTTACACAAACTACAAAAAGTTAAGTTCTGTTACTAAAGATCTGCCATTTTCTCCGATATTCCGTTGTCTGGTATGGTTGCTACCCATGTCATATGTTATATTATCAAATCTGCTGTGTAAGCTTTAGAATAATCTCTACTTTTCTAACAGTCTTCTAGTAAAAGCGATGGTTATGATAAGGAAAGAATCAAGAAATGTCTCTAATTTCAGTTTAATATTCCTGTTTGTTTTCATTGTCATTGACATCGCATTGCATCAGGGATTTTTACATTTTTATATGTATAAAAACGAGACCTTTGTAAAATTAAATTCAAATCTTGGCTATTTAGCAATGTTATTTATTGTGTCTTGGTAAGGAAAACTGGCCACTATGAAGGCAAGAATGAATATATAATGGTATACGTATTAAAATATGGTAGCCATATTCAAATTCATGAAGGTCGTCATTCTGATGGCCGAAAAGTATAACTAATGGAAACCTTGATAGGTGACATAAAAGCTGTCATGAAATCATAACATTTCAAAGTATAGCAATAAAACCGACGGGATCATAGTTTACAGTAGACTGCAAAAACATATTATTGGACTTATACCTTTTTCTTGACGAATCAGTTTTATGATATGTTTTCTATTTCTTTTACTAAAATATAAATAATGACTAGTTTTGTACATGTACATGTAAAAGTTTTGTGAGAGGAATATTGTAGTGGCAGCTGTTTATTTAAATTGTTAATATGACAGAGGAAATAACCACACCTCGCCATAGTCACACATATGTTGCCGTTCCATATTTTGTAACAGCTTGCATACTTATGTGGTGGAAATGCCATGAGCATTCATGATTAGCAATGTCTCAATGATGCATTATGATTGCATGTTGTTCGTCAAAGTGTCGTATGTGTGACGTAAAAGACTTGACTGTTTAAACTATATAGTTCTATAAATGCCTTGCTTATACGATTAAGCATGTGATGCTACTCATTCAGTTTTATCAATTGTTGAAACCTTAAAAGTATGTCCTCTAGATGATTTACACGACGCCAAACACATAATGTCGTAAGAGCAATGGTATGCAATTTCGATAATAAACAAATATAAACATTTATTTCAAACATACGACAGACTGTTAAGAACAAGCAAATATGATGTAAAAAGAAAAACAAAATAAACACAAATACAATATCAATTTTTAATGGTGAAGCATTTGTTTTCTTAGAATTTTCTTGTGTTATTCCCACAGTATATTCTCGTGTTCTAACGCTACTGTGTTAGTCCCCATTAAGTTCTATTTTTTAAAGCCATTTTATCAGGGCCCGGATATGTTCTATTTTTCTAACGCTATAGTGTCAGTCCCCAGTATCTTGTGTTGTTCTAACGCTATTGTGTCAGTCCCCAGTATGTTCTGTTCGGGGTGCTCAGTGCTTCCGGGACATCTACTCTATCCTTTGAAGTTTGTCTATTGTTCTAACGCTGCTGTATCAGTCCTCGATGCGGTCTATTATTCTAACGCTATTTTAACAGCCTCCAGTATAATCTATTGTTCTATCGCTACTGTGTCAGTTCCCGGTATGTTCTATTGTTCTATCGCTATTGTGTCAGTCTTTTTTTCTATTGTTCTAACGCTTTTGCGTCAATCCTAAGTATGTTCTATCGTTCTGACGCTACTGTGTCAATCCCAAATATTTTCTAATGTTTTAACGCTACCGTGTTAGTCCCTATGTTCTGTTGTTAATGCTATTGTGTGAGTCCCCAGTATGTTCTGTTGTTCTAATGCTTCTGTGTCAGTCCGTCCCCAGTATGTTCTGTTGTTCTAATGCTACTGTGCGAGTCCCCAATATGTTCTGTTCTAATGCTTCTGTGTCAGTCCCAAGTATGTTCTGTTATTCTAATGCTACTGTGTCAGTCCACAGTACGTTCTGTTGTTAATGCTACTGTGTCAGTCCCCAGTATGTTATGTTGTTCAAATGCTACTGTGTCAGTCCCCAGTATGTTCTGTTGTTAATGCTACTGGGTCAGTCCCCAGTATGTTATGTTGTTCTAATGCTACTGTGTCAGTCTCCAGTATGTTAAGTTGTTCCAATGTTACTGTGTCAGTCCCCAGTACGTTCTGTTGTTCTAATGCTATTGTGTCAGTCCCCAGTATGTTCTGTTGTTCTAATTCTACTGTGTCAGTCCCAGTTCTAATGCTACTGTGTGAGTCCCCAGTATGTTCTGTTGTTCTAATGCTACTGTGTGAGTCCCCAGTATGTTCTATTGTTCTAACGTATTTTGTGTCAGCTCTGGATAAGTTCTACTGTTGTTTGAAAGCTATCGTGTCAGTCCCCAGTATGTTCTATTGTTCTAACGTATTTTGTGTCAGCCCTCAAAATGTTCTATTGTTCTAACGCTATCGTGTCAGTCCCCAGTATGTTCTATTGTTCTAACGTATTTTGTGTCAGCCCTCAATATGTTTTATTGTTCTAACGCTATCGTGTGTGTCCCCAGTATGTTCTATTGTTCTAACGTATTTTATGTCAGCCCACAGTATGTTCTGTTGTACTAATGCTATCGCGTCAGTCCTCAATATGGTCTATTGTTCTAGTCCTCAATATGTTCTATTGTTCTAACCCTTAAGTGCCAGTCCCCAGTATGTTCTAATGTCCTAACGCTATTTCTATGTTGTTGTTGTGTGACTTCAAAGCTTTGTTGAATTTGCAAGAAATAATTCAACACCACGATAATCACCCAAAGTGAATTTTAAATCCGGCCCTAGCATTTCTTCAAACTATCTTGCCTTTCCCATGAAACCCATCCACATGACAGTGCGGAAAATTAATTACATATTGATTAAACATAATCGAAGACATACTTTAAATTTACTGATTTTGCGGTATATAGATACTGAGTACTGAGATACGTCATTGATAGTCTAAATTTACACTAAATTCCAAAAGCACATATTATGCACCTAGGTAATGGACTTCTTGTGTTAGTTTGTTATTTTCTAAAGGAGTGTTTATTTATTAACAATTACATTATTTTACAATTAATTCCTAACATAATCTGTTCAACAGGTAATGTAAAAAAATGAATTTTCAATGGAACAGGTAACACCAACTGAATATTACTAAAAACAAGTCAGAACATTTGTTTTTGCCTATCTTGTGGTTAATGTATCAAGTGATTAATTGTATGTTTCTTTTCAACTGACCTTCCTCACCTGTCGTAACTGTAGTCATATTTTTCATATCCTATAGATCCTTAATCTTGAAAGAGAGAGTGAGAGTTTATACATACTAGTGTATTTCTATCAATTCAATATTTGTCATAATTATTTCTTCTTTTTTGTCAATGAAAATAACTTTTGAGAAATTTAAAATTACCGTTAGTACAATCTTAACTGTTTAGTGTTACTTTGAGCACAGTTAAAAATTCACATTGAATCAACCATTACTATGTTGCCTTCGTTAAAAAAAGTATCTGTATAAATACCACGTCAGTTATATTTGCGTAATTTTGCGTTCAATACGTCTCGGTGCATCGACGAGAATGGCTTATAGTTTAAATACATTATGGGCAGAAATAATGAAAGAGATAAAGAAATTAATGAGAAAAGCCCCATACCACTTAGGTGTTAATACGACTACGAGAAATACAACACTATTTTGTAAAGCTTTTTGTACATTGGGATTTATGTGAATGTATTAAATGTATTTTACTTAATATTTTTGTGAAGATTTACAGGCTTAATGATCACAACGTAGTCTGTGGCTGAAATTGCGCTAGCGTCACATAAGCATCCAGCATGCCATACTGTATGAATGTTTACCTATCAGAAGGATCACTAAAATACATAAGTATCCCCTGACAAACATGTACCATCATCATTATCAAAAACAAACAACAACGTAATTGACGCATGTATAACTGGACTGGCTTATTACTGCTTAAATGTACTTATAATGAAGGCATAAAACATTATACTGACAGCTCAGACTGTAAGTAAAGCGACATATCAATATATTGCATACCAAACTGAAGTTTCCAGTGTTTTCACCGGTGCTGGAAAACACCGTCTCACATCCTAGGTGTACGATGACTCGTACTGTAAATAACATCATAACGAACTACATTTGTGAAGAAGATTCTTGTATAAGGTTTTACTTTTTATGCAAAACATGATTAAAATCAAATGCCCTGGTAGTTGCGCTTTGTTCCTAATAGCTAAACTTTCAATTGAAAATTGTTTACCAAGATATGCATAACGCTATGCTACACTGCCTACAGTAGAACTCTTACGATATCAAAATTTTGTGTGCCAAGAAGTGTCCTAACTCAAAGATAGTGGAATTTAACAAGTTTAGGGTGGTTCTTACATTTTGTTCCATATTCGATTAAGCATTTGAATATGAAACCGCAGGAGAACTGTCGTCTGCGAATACTCGTGAAATATTGCGAAAAAATATATATATCCATAATATTTATTTTTGTTCCTTTAGGTTAAGGTATTATAACATGATTCAATTTCGGTCAGAAAAAAAGTATATATCTCGTATAAGACCGACTTTGTTTGTTTTTGTTGATACAGCTCCTTCTGATACCACTTCCCGTAACAGACTGCCTGGTTAATCTTCTTTCATGTCGGTCGGCTGTTCTTCCCAAATCCAAATTTCGAAAGTAGCTGACAAAAAAAAATCCGAACCAGGAAATGTTATGTTAAAAGCAATATTACGGCATATAGTTTGATAAACTAAAATACCATTCTGAAATTGTGCAACATAACTCGATGCCTACTGTTAATGTCCTTTGCACTGTTCATACCATCCAGCTGACGTCTATATCTAGCCTTATCATTTTTTACTTAATCCAGGTTTTTATCTTATTTTAGAAATTGATATATAAGTTAAGCATAATTTAAGCGTTGGATATTCAAGACATTTTGTGCATCGATCAAAATCAAATATTAAGCTTTGAGAAGTATAAGAGCGATTCCATGTGCATTCAGCTACAGTACTTTGATGTTTAATGGTAGTGTTTTTCTTTATTAACAGTGAATGTATACTGGAAGAAACTACTCACAGCTTTAAAAGATTTAAGAAATTCCAATGAAATACCTCTTACCTATCGACATTTTTTTAAACTTCTATTCCAGTGTTCTGTTCAAAGGTTTAATTTTATTTACTGTTCTGAATCTTGGTTACGGTATGTGAAAATGTTGATGCCATCAATTTGTTGTTGGTACAGTAGTAGACAATGTAATACAAGTGTATTTTTCATTTTTAAACTTCAAATTTAGAAACAAGTTACAAAACTATATCATAATCTGTCTTTAATCATCTTTGCATACGTGAATAACCACGCCCGGGATACCAACGATAGCTTTTTCACTGTCTAGTATTATATTTAGAATTAAAAAGTAAATTGATGAATTGTAGCAAGCATTGCAAATTGACATGCCTAATTGCCGCCCTCATTAACGAGTGTCTGTATAAATACTACAGTAATCAGCGTAACATCACGTCGCTATTCAAAGGTATCAGCGATTGTTTTACGCAAATTATGGAATTGACAACCATTAATTATACTTCTGAACTGAGTTAGCGAGGTGACAGCAACCACATAAAGCACAACACTTAGTTTGCAAATTCATTCTTTGGCATCGTTTGAGGTAGAGTGATCAGCATAATAATTAATCAAAGGAAACCAATGCAGTTTTGATGGCGCTTACTTTATTTTTATTTCATACAAAATGTATTCCTCCGCGATGTCTGTTCTACTTTGTACAGGATTGTTATTCTCATTAGTCTCAGAAACAGTATCTATAAATACTTACAGTGATTTACGAAGACTTGTGTTAGGAAAGGTGACATGGGGAACTGCTAAAGAAACGTCTGCAAGATCACCTTGTACCGTCCAGTGTGTGGCAGGAGTAAATTTTTGCAAGAACGGTGGTGTGTGCGAAGTAACGAAGGATTGTAGTTTCAAATGTAAATGCGCTAAAGGTTTTACTGGATGGTTTTGTGGAGTTAAAGTGTCTTCTGTAACCACAACAATATCTCTGGATTTAACAACGCTTACAGAACAAGTACCAGTACGAACAACCTACAAGCCAGGAAAAGTACATAGAAAAACAATACAACTATTTACGGATGCTGTTGTAACTTCATCAACAGCAACAGCAGAACCGTCGACACCACCACCATCATCATCAACAACAACAACATCCATAACAACAACTCAGACAGACATGCATTTGGTCAGTCCAACTTCGAAAGCAACTTAAATGGTAGAGAGCATTGAAGCGAACGTGAGATGCTACTATTACCACATTTATGTAGAAGCATTTAGAAGGGCGTGTTCAAAAAGACAAATGTATGAAAGGTGTTGCTAATCAGAGTTTGGAGATATTAAAATAGGGACATGCAGAGAGTTTTATCCATCGTGCAAATAGAGAGTGCTTTTTCTTTACACAGATGGTGATGCGAAGTCAAGGTACGGCACCATGTTTGTCATATGGAGAAAAATAAGTAATGTGTAAGAAAAGATACTTTCTAAGCATAATAAAACGAATTCAAATGGACTTCATTGAAAAATATCATTTTCATGCATTTCTTTCACAAGGATATTCCTTTTTATTTGATCAAATGCATAATTTACAGTAAATGTTGAATGTGAAAGAACAATTCAGTTAAAATAGTTAACATCACTTTTAACCTTTAGCCTGGTCTGCCTCTGCGACCAGTGCAGACCAAGATCAGCCTGCACATCCGTGCAGTCTGATCATGGTCTGCACTGTTCGCCATTTAATCAGTAATTTTTCATTGAACACCCTTTTAAAAAATAAGTGGTACTGCCCAAATTGAATTATGGACCAGTTCATTTTAGAAATTTAGCAGGGTGAAGGTTAAAAGAAATTATGCTGCTTTTCTACATTTCATGGCTTTTTACGTTTCATATTAGCCTTGTGTCGTCCATCATGTTATGAAAAACGGGAATTTCAATGCATTAGTTTTACCAAAAAGATGTGCGTTTATTTACATTTGAATCGATTGTTTAATCACTATTAACTTGAGACTGGTATAAAAATTGACGTAATTTTCACAAAAGAAAAAAGAAACGTTATAGTATATAGTCAATGACATGACAAAAAAATGTTTAACTGAACACCCTTTTGAATAATAAGTGGTACTGCCCAAATTGAATGATGGACCAGTCCATTTTAGAAATTTAGCAGGGTGAAGGTAAAAGATGTTTGTTTATTTACATTTGAATCGATTGTTTATTCACTATTAACTTGCGTGGCACTCCCTGTTTGATATTTTTCTTTTTTTTTTTTTACAATTGGTTAAGAAATAGACTATGTCATATTAATCAAAGTAATTTATCTTCTCATAAATCAAAAAGATGTTTGTTTATTTACATTTGAATCAATTGTTTATTCACTATTAACTTGAGACTGGTGTAAAAATTGACGTGATTTTTACAAAAAAAAATTAAAATAAAATAAGAAAAGTTATAGTATATAGTCAATGACATGACAAAAAAATGTTTAACTTACAATTGGTTAAGAAATAGACTATGTCATATTAATCAAAGTAATTTATCTTCTCATAAACCAAAAAGATGTTTGTTTATTTACATTTGAATCGATTGTTTATTCACTATTAACTTGAGACTGGTATAAAAATTGACGTCATTTTTACAAAAAAAAAAAAAAAAGAAAAAAAGTTATAGTATATAGTCAATGACATGACAAAAAATGTTTAACTTACAATTGGTTAAGAAATAGACTATGTCATATTAATCAAAGTAATTTATCTTCTCATAACCCAAAGAGTGGAGAAATTGGATTATAAAATAATTCATTTTAGTCGGGAAAATATGCTTTAACAATCAGATATCACTGAATCAATCATATTTTGTTTTGTGTAATTGTCCTTGCATTCTAGCTACTTTATTACAATCTACGTTCAACTTCTATATTTGTCAGTTCAGTTTACTTTTATTTGTGCTTATCCAGTTTTTGTATTCATTTTGCTGTGTTTTATGAAAGCGCAGATATAACAAAAGAAATCAGAAATCCATATTTAAATTGTTTTGAAATTAAATGTTTGAGAAATAAACATGCTTTCATCTTTATTCACTGTAGAAAATAAATTATGTAAGAAGATTATTTAGAAGGATAAAATGTAACCAAGCAAAATAATGGCAGATGCAGTTTAAGGCCTCTCACCGCCCTAGAAGCGCGTAATGTGGAACTCTGTTATATACATATATTGATTAAAATATATACTAGTAAACGAAAAGATTTTTGCCAAATATAATTTACTTATGATAGTGTTCAAAGCGACCTTCTCTATGAATGTTACGCATCACACAATAACAAAAAGATAAACGGTAAGTGTAGATTTTCCGGAAGCACAGAACACCCCAGACACAGTCATAGAGCCATAGATCATAAAGTAGGCCCGAAACAAAATGAAACTGTAAGGGAAAAATAGATTAGACGGGTTGCTTCAAAAAACAAACAACGAGTGCATCATTTTAATTATATGTAAAATACAGGTGTGTGTGTATATGGGCGGGGGTGGATAAAAGGGTGTTTGAGGTACTGTGGGAAAGGGGAGGGGGGAGCAAGGATGAGTAATCAACGGGAAAGCCAATATCCTAAAACGCAGTCTCCCTACACCGTAAACAACAGCAGCGCAAACACGCACTTACAAGACATACACGCACGTACGCACGCAGGAACACACGCAAACACACACACAACTATCAGACACTGACAAACAGACAAGCAAGAAAAAACAATACAGTGTGGCACCGCCCAAGACACACACACACACACATAAACAGTCCCCAGTGTCTCGTGTTGTTCTAATGCTATAGTGACAGTCCCCAGTATCTCGCTATTGTATCAGTCTCTAGTAAGTTCTGTTTGGGGTGCTCAGTGCTTTCGGGAAATCTGCTCTAACCTTTAAAGTTTGTCTATTGTTTAACGCTGTTGTATCAGTCCTTGATGCGATCTATTATTCTAACGCTATTTTAGCAGTTCTCAGTGTAATCTATTGTTCCATCGCTACTGTGTCAGTCCCCGGTATGTTCTATTGCTCTATCGCTTTTGTGTCAGTCAATTGTTTTCTATTGTTCTAACGCTTTTGTGCCAATCCTAAGTATGTTCTATCGTTCTGACGCTATTATGTCTATCCCAAATATGTCTAGCGTTTTAACGCAACCGTGTTAGTTCCCAGTATGTTCTGTTATTCTAATGCTACTGTGTGAGTCCCAAATATGTTCTTTTGTTAATGCTATTGTGTGAGTCCCCAAGTATGTTCTGTTGTTAAAATGCTTCTGTGTCAGTCCGTCCCCTGTATATCCTGTTGTTCTAATGCTACTGTGTGAGTCCTCATTATGTTCTGTTGTTCTAATGGTACTGTGTAAGTCCCCAGTATGTTCTGTTTTTCTAATGGTACTGTGTCAGCCCCCAGTATGTTTTGTTGTTCCAGTGCTACTGTGTCAGACCCCAGAATGTTATGTTGTTCTATGCTACTGTATAAGTCCCCAGTATATTCTGTTGTTCTAATGCTACTGCGTCAGTCCCAGTTCTAATGCTACTTTGTGAGTTCCCAGTATGTTCTGTTGTTCTATTGCTACTGTGTGCGTCCCCAGTATGTTCTATTTTTCTTACGCTATTGTGCCAGTCCTCAATATGCCCTATCGTTCTAACGCTATTGTGTCAGTCTTTATATGTTCTTTTGTTCTATCGCTATCGTGTCAGTCCCCAATATGCTCTATGGTTCTAACATATTTTGTGTCAGCCCTCAATATGTTCTGTTGTTCTAAAGTTCCCAGTATGTGCTATTGTTCTAACGTTCCCAGTATGTTCTATTGTACTAAGGCAATTGTGTCAGTCTCCAGTATGTTCTATTGTTCTAACGTTATTGTGTCTGTCCTCAATATGGTCTGTTGTTAAAACCCTATAGTGCCAGTCCCCAGTATGTTCTATTGTCCAAAAGCTATTTCTATGGTTGTTGTTGTGCGACTTCAAAGCTTTGTTGAATTTGCAACCACGATAATCATTCAAAGTGAATTTTAAATCCAGCCCTAGCATTTCTTCCAACAATCTTGCTTCATCTAGATTTCATTTCCCATGAAACCCATCCCCTTACCTGTGCGGAAAATGAATTACATATTGATTAAACATAATCGAAGACATATTTAGAATTTACTGTTTTTGAGGTATATAGATACTGAGTACTGAGATACGTCATTGATAGACTAAATATACACTGAATTCCCAAAGCATATATGCTGCGGTGGCCTAATAGATAAGACACCTGCCCCGCAATCGGGAGGTCGAAGGTTCGAGCCCTATCAGAGGCGGAACTTGTTACTGAAGAGAGACCGGTTGGTGAGCCACCAGCTAGTTAAAAAGTAGTTACCGATTGCCTACCTGCCTGGTGCCTGACATTTAAAGAATAGGAATCGGAAAGTAATGCTGTTCAGTGTATATAGGTGTCTCATAAGCCAACTTGGCTGGCCCTTACAGTAGGGTTGACATTATAACAAACAAACACTTTACTTTACTTATTATGCATGTAGCTAATGGACTTCTTGTGTTAGTTTGTTATTTTCTATAATCTGTTTAACAGGTTATGTAAAAAATGAATTTTCAACGGGACAGGTAATACCAATTGAATATTGCTAAAAACAAGTCAGAACATTTGTTTTTACTTCTCTTGTGGTTAATGTATCAAGTGATTAATTGTATGTTTCATTTCACCTTCCTCACCTGCCGTAACTGTAATCATATTTTTTTCATATCCTATTGCTCCTTTAATCTTGATTACAATATATCACAATATATTGAAGAAGAGAGTAAGAGTTTATACATACTAGCGTATTTCTATCAATTCAATATTTATCATAACTATTTCTTCTTTTTTTGTCAATGAAAATAACTTTTGAGAAATTTAAAATTCTCATCAGTAAAGCCTTAACTGTTTAGTGTTACTTTGAGCAAATTCGCATTGAATCAACCATTACTATGTTGCCTTCGTTAAAAAAGTATCTGTATAAATACCACGTCAGTTACGTTTGCGTAACATTGCGTTCAATACGTATCGGTGCGTCGACGTGAATGGCTTATAGTTTAAATACATTATGGACAGAAATAATGAAAGAGATAAAGAAATTAGTTAGAGAAAAAAAAACATACCACTTAGGTGTTAATACGACTACGAGATATACAACACTATTTTGTAAAGCTTTATGCGCATTGGAATTTATGTGAATGTATTAAATGTATTTTACTTAATATTTTTGTGAAGATTTACAAGCTTAATGACCACAACGTAGTCTGTGGAGTTATCGACTGGACTGAAATTGCGCTAGCGTCACACAGGCATCAAGCATTATTTACCTATCAGAAGGATCACTCAAATACATAAGTATCACCCTGACAAACATGTACCACCATCATTATCAAAAACAACAACAACGTAATTGACGCATGTATAACTGGACTGGCTTACTTCGAAATCATGTTGATTTTATTACTGCTTAAGTTTGAATTTGTTCAAACGCTTACCAAAATGTACTTATAAAGAAGGCATAAAAACATAATACTGACAGCTCAGACTGTAAGTAAAGCGACATATCAATATATTGCATACCAAACTAAAGTTTCCAGTGTTTTCACCGGTGCTGAAAAACTCCGTCTCACATCCTAGGTGTACGATGACTCGTACTGTAAATAACATCATAACGAACTACATTTGTGAAGAAGATTCTTGTATAAGGTTTTACTTTTTATGCAAAACATGATTAAAATCAAATGCATTGGTAGTTGCGCTTTGTTCCTAATAGTGAAACTTTCAATTAAGAATTGTTTACCAAGATATGCATAAAGCTACGCTACAGTGGAACTCTTATGATATCAAAGAAGTGTCCTAACTCGAAGTTAGGCCTTAGTGTTTATGGTTTTCAGTGGAATTTAACAGGAAGTTTTTTGGTGGTTCTTACATTTTGATCCATATTCGATTAAGCATTTGAATATGAAACCGCAGGAGAACTGTCGTCTGCGAAAACTCATGAAATATTGCGAAAAAAAAAATATATATATCCACAATATTTATTTTTGTTTCTTTAGGTTAAGGTATAATAACGTGATTCAATTTCGGTCAGAAAAAAAGTATAATAATAATATTATCTCGTATAAGACCGACTTTTTTGTTTTTGTTGATACAGCTCCTTCTGATACCACTTCTCGTAACAGACTGCCTGGTTAATCTTCTTTCATGTCGGTCGGCTGTTCTTAAGGAGATGTTATGTTAAAAGCAATATTACGGCATGTAGTTTGATAAACTAAAATACCATTCTGAAATTGTGCAACATAACTCGATGCCTATTGTTAATGTCCTTTGCACTGTTCATACCATCCAGCTGACGGCTTGGCCCAGAGTAAACACTATATCTAGCCTTATCACTTTTTACTTAATCTAGTTTTTTTTGCCAAGAAACCCCTCTTGAAATCCTTCCGAAAGTATCTTATTTTAGAAATTGATATATAATTTAAGCGTTGGATATTTAAGACATTTTGTGCATCAATCAAAATCAAATATTAAGCTTTTAGAAGTATAAAGATCAATTTATTTTAACGATTCCATGTGCATTCAGCTACAGTCGGTAGTGTTTTTCTTTATTAACAGTGAATGTATACTGGAAAAACTTCTCACAGCTTTAAAAGATTTAAGAAATTTCAATGAAATACGTGTTACCTACCGACATTTAAAAAACAATTCTTCATTGTTTTAACTTCTATTCCAGTGTTCTGTTTAAAGGTTTAATTTTATTTACTGTTCTGAATCTTGGTTACAGTATGTGAAAATGTTGTTGTCGTCAATTTGTTGTTGGTACAGTAGTAGACAATTTAATACAAGTGTATTTTTCATTTTAAAACTTCATATTTAGAAATAAGTTACATAATCTTTCTTTAATCATCTTTGCATACGTGAATAACCACGCCCGGGATAGCAACGACAGCTTTTTTCACTGTCTAGGTATTATAGTTAGAATTAAAAAGTTAATTGATGAATTGTAGCAAGCATTGCAAATTGACATGCCTAATTGCTTTCCTCATTAACGAGTGTCTGTATAAATACTACAGTAATCAGCGTAACACTACGTTGCTATTCAAAAGTATCAGCTATTGTTTTACGCAAATTGTGGAATTGACAACCATTAATTATACTTCTGAACTGAGTTAGCGAGGTGACAGCAACCACATAAAGCACAACACTTAGTTTGCAAAAACATTCTTTGACATCGTTTGAGGTAGAGTGATCAGCATAATAATTAATCAAAGGAAACCAATGCAGTTTTGATGGCGCTTACTTTATTTTTATTTCATACAAAATGTATTCCTCCGCGATGTCTGTTCTACTTTGTACAGGATTGTTATTCTCTATAGTCTCAGAAACAGCATCTATAAATACTTACAGTGATTTACGAAGACTTGTGTTAGGAAAGGTGACATGGGGAACTGCTAAAGAAACGTCTGCAAGATCACCTTGTACCGTCCAGTGTGTGGCAGGAGTAAATTTTTGCAAGAACGGTGGTGTGTGCGAAGTAACGAAGGATTGTAGTTTCAAATGTAAATGCGCTAAAGGTTTTACTGGATGGTTTTGTGGAGTTAAAGTGTCTTCTGTAACCACAACAATATCTCTGGATTTAACAACGCGGCAAAAGAAGGCATTTATGCCAACGGGACAAGTACCAATACGAACAACCTACAAGCCAGGAAAAGTACCTACAAAAACAATACAACTTTTAACGGATGCTGAAGTAACTTCATCAACAGCAACAGCAGAACCATCACCACCATCATCATCATCATCATCATCATCAAGAACAACAACAACAACCACAACAACAACTCAGACAGACAGACATTTTGTCAGTCCAACTTCGAAAGCAACTTAAATGGTTGAGAGCACTGAAGCGAACGTGAGATGCTACTATTACCACATTTATGTGGAAGCATTTAGAAGGGTGTGGAGTGATATGGACTTTTCAAAAAGACAAATTTATGAAAGGTGGTGCTAATCAGAGTTTGGAGATATTAAAACAGGGACATGCAGAGAGTTTTATCCGTCGTGCAAATAAAGAGTGATTTTTCTTTACACAGATGGTGGTGCAAAGTCAATGTACGGCACCATGTTTGTCATATGGAGAAAAATAAGTAATGTGTAAGAAAAGATACTTTCTAAGCATAATAAAACGAATTCAAATGGACTTCATTGAAAAATATCATTTTCATGCATTTCTTTCACAAGTATATTCCTTTTTATTTGATCAAATGCATAATTTACAGTAAATGCTGAATGTGAAAGAACAACTCAGATAAAATAGTTAACATCTCTTTTAAAAGAAATTTTGCTGCTTTTCTACATTTCATGGCTTTTTACGTTTCATATGAGCCTTGTGTCGTCCATCATGTTATGAAAAACGAGAATTTCAATGCATTAGTTTTACCAAAAAGATGTTTGTTTATTTACATTTGAATCGATTGTTTAATCACTATTAACTTGAGATTGGTATAAAAATTGTGGTCATTTTCACAAAAAATAAGAACATTTATAGTATATAGTCAATGACATGACAAAAAATGTTTAACTTACAATTGGTTAAGAAATACACTGTGTCATATTAATCAAAGTAATTTATCTTTTCGTAACCCAAAGGGTGGAGAAATTGGATTATAGAATAATTCATTTTGGTCGGGAAAATATGCTTTAACAATCAGATATCACTGGATCAATCATATTTTGTTTTGTGTAATTGTCCTTGCATTCTAGCTACTTTATCACAATCTACGTTCAACTTCTATATTTGTCAGTTCAGTTTACTTTTATTTGTGCTTATCCAGTTTTTGTATTCATTTTGCTGTGTTTTATGAAAGCGCAGATATAACAGAAAAAATCAGAAATCCATTTTTAATTTATTTTGAAATTAAATCTTTGAGAAATAAACATGTTTTCATCTTTATTCACTGTAGAAAATAAAAGATATAAGAAGATTATTTAGAAGGATAAAATGTAACCAAGCAAAATAATGGCAGATGCAGTTTAAGGCCTCTCACCGCCCTATAGAAACACGTAATGTGGAACTCTATTCTTTACATATATCTATTAAAATATATAAACGGAAAGATTTTTGCCAAATATAATTTACTTATAGACCTTCTTGACGAATGTTTCTTGATGAATGTTACGCATCACACAATGACAAACAGATAAAAGGTAAGTGTAGATTTTCCGGAAGCACAGAACACAGACAAATAGACAAGCAAGAAAATACAGTGGGGCACCGCCCAAAACATACACACACACACACATAGAAAAAACACTCGAAGAGCAAACAAGCAGGAAATACATATATAACAGTGGAGCACCGCTTAGGAATGGCCGGCGGCCAAAAATATAATATGGTGGGCACGATAACGCACATAGTAAAAGGAGATTATCCTTTTATAACACCTCATTCAAACCATTTAAGATAAAATTGCACTTTGTTGAATTTGCCTTAAATGTCATACTAAATGAAGGAAATAAAATTGTAATACAATTAACGGCTTTGAAAACGCACACCTAGCATAAATCAGAATAATTCCAGTTTGAAGCAAATATTTTAGTGGGATTCTATATATGAGACACTTTTGATTGCATATCACTTTATTAAGGAGCAACACATATTGATATGTTTGTATTCGTTAATAGACATCAAGTCACAAAATGACAACAGATCGTTCAGACACTGGCTTTAATATTGATACGCGGGTTATTTCAGTAGAATTCAATAGTGAAAATAACTATTAATGAAAAGTTCTCCTTAAACCTGTTCTGTTATCCATTATGAGAATGAACCTAGAACTGCAGGAATTTTAAAACAATTTACGAGAAGTTTAAAACATGTAAAACGTGACGCACTAACATTTCTAACTGTATTGTAAAATAATCACTCATTTGCCTTAGTTTTAAAAAATGTAGCCATGAAAAATCTATGTGATTTCCCAGTCGGGCAATTGTATAAGAAGAGATTTTCATCATGTTTACATCACATAGGATTCATCGCAGATCGAAAAACATGATATTCTCAATAAATCATATACTAGTACTTGATTAATGAGAAATTTCATAATGAGAAATATGATCATCGACTTATAGCCTTATAGGTTGCTTTGAAAATCATTTTTGTTGCATTTTCCTTATGATCAAATTTCTCTCGACTTACTTATAAATCCCTTGCTTTGAAAAAATGAAGACCAAAACTTCGATTGTTTCTACAATAGCGGTTTGCCTGTACCAAGTATGCAATTTAAGTATGATCTTTAAGTGAACAGATAGAAATGTGCTACAAGACATAAAAAAGTAGTATGATTTTGCAGATTTTCAAGTAAATTGTCGTCAGTTTGTTTTGTAATCTGGTATAACTGAAGTATGGCATTTTTTCCCCTAGTCCAAATAATAAAAGTACTGAAATTGGTAAACTTCTCTTATTACAAAGACCGTTTTGAAAATCAAACCTTCCACTGTTCACTGTCAAACAGACACATTAGAATCCCGGAATGTGTTTGCTTCTAAATGCTTTCATAGTCAAGTCAAGTCAAGTCAAATAGCTTATTTATGTCACTTCATACGTACAGCATGATAAAACATTACAATATTTAAAAAAAATACGTATGCCTTTCTGTACAGAAATATAAGGGACAATTTGATCTATACACATTTACATATTCTAAAACCTAATATTTAGTAAGATGACTAAGTCACCAACATAAAACTATTAAAATTCTTATATGTAGGTATATCTTCAAGAGGTTACTTACATAAAATAAAAAAAAGCATAAAATTAAAAAGCATGAGGAAACTGCGAATCTATCTGTGGCTAGCTGCAGATAATTGCTGTACTGGTACTGATGATAAACCCGAACAGAAAATGAGGTTTTTTACCTGTAACTTTTATATTTTTGCAAATTGAAATCAATGACTGGTATCAAAATAAAGCTTAACATTTGCTGAAAACTTTACATATTTCAAATTTTATATTTAGTAAGCAAACTCACACGAAGTGAGGCCCTGAAAGGGGTTTGTAAAATGCGGACTGTATGAACGTTGACTGATGATAAATTCGACCACTTTGTCATTTACAAAATTTTCTTCGTATTATTATATTGAAACTTTCCCCAAAAAGCTGCAACAGTCATTCCTGATCAAGTAATGAAAAGTGACCCAATGTCAGGCCTTCATGTTTCGACAGTGAGTATGCGCAAAAAACACCCTCTTCCCCAGTAATTTTGGATAAATATTTTTTATACAAATAAATGTAAGTCATTTATTTATACAGAATATTTACCAATTTTGTTTTTGTTTACACCAGTTGGTGTGGTAAGTGGAAACTATTAGATGGTGTGTTCAATTTCATAAATGACCGCTTGCAATCGAATAGTTCCAAGGTGGTCGACTTTATCATCTGTCCGGGTTTATCATCAGTACCAGTAGGGAAATGTTGTACGGAAATTTTGAATCTATCTGTGACCAAATAAAGTTAACAAGAGCTGTCAGAGGACAGCAATGTTCGACTTTTCGACAGCCTTGTCAATTTAATGTATATTAAGTTCAGAAAAGGGGCATAATTTGTAAAATTGCAGAACAGGGTTATGGAACCTGTACAGTGCATATCAGCTCATGACAATGGACAATTGTATGAAGTTTCAATCCATTCCCACAAGTGGGTTGTAAGATACCAGCTTACATAAAAAACAAAATTGCTAAGTCAAAAAAGGAGAGTAATTTTGTAAAAAAAAAAATATGCAAAGTAGAGTTATGGAACATGTGCACCGTATGTCAGACCATGACAGTGAACAATTGTATTAAGTTTCAATCCATTCCCATTAGTGTGTACTGAGAAACAAGCTTACATTCACAAACTTAACTAAAAACCGCAAAATCAAAAAAGGGGCATAATATTGTAAAAAATCAAAGTATAGTTATGGAACATGTGCACTGTATATCATATCATCACAGTCTACAAGTGTGGGAAGTTTCAATCCCATTAGTGGGTACTGAAATACCAGCTTACATATAAAACTTTAACCTAAAAAAATTCTAAGTTAATAAAGTAGGATAATTTTGCAAAAAATCAAAACAGAGTTATGGAACCTGTGCAATGTAAGTCAGTTTATCCCATATGTATAAGCAAATTGGTTAATTCAATAAAACTTTTCATGTTTATAAAAGAAAGACACGCGATTTAGACGTGTGAGCGTGTTTGTATTTGTCTACATTTAGTGTTTGTTTTTTTTTGCATAATTGTTATTTGTAAAATATGTCCTATAATGATAGGTTTATTTGCATCAAACAATAAATACAACAAGAACAATATAATAACTAAAACTAAAACGTATTTTCAATTATATGGCTGTTCAAAATTGAAAAAATGCGTATTATTAAAAGTAATGACAGTTCCAAACGGGTTTGATTTAGTCTGTTGATGAGAGGTAATGACATGAGTAACACCCCTCACGCACCCTTGAACCGGCTAAAGCAGAACTCTGTCATAGGTAGAATGAATGGACTCTATGATCCAAAATGACTTGGTAATATAACGACACTGAGTCCAAGTACGTGGAGGTATTTTACAGCTGCTCACGGCGCTTATTAAAATACTTTCATTCTGATAATAGTCAGCATAATATAAAAGAGTATCTTTTGAAAGCACATTAAGGACTGCTTTGATAAGAAGTGTTCGTTTGTTGACAGTATATACATATGTATATACTCGCTCATACATTACATGAACCCTCTTCACCATGTACAAAATATATTAATTTTCAACAATTCTTACAATTTTTTGTTGAATTTGTTTATCTCAGTTTTTCTAAAGTATAATAATGTTTATATTGTTTTCATCAGATGATTCATTCTATTTGGTTGTCATGTGAGTTACTGCTTCTTTTTCTTCATTTGTAGTTGTATTATATCCTGTATGTCTTTTCAAGACATAAATCCTGGTAAACATATATTAATTTGTTGACTTGAAAATGTTGACCTTTTATACCAATGTATTTTTAAGATCTAAATTTAGAATTATTATTCAAAACTACAGTCCGTGTCTGATAACTTCGGAGTGACGTCACGTTTGTTTATGTTTTCTGGACGTGTAAAACTAACAAAATGGGTAAAGCAGCTTACATAAACAATAATATTGGGTATATTTTATTGCAACACGTCTGTTAGTTCCGGTAGCTCAGTGGTTAGCGTTGATGTTTGAAATGTCGAATTTTGCGGGTCGTAGGTTCGAATTGAGGTAAGTGTTTCTCTCTCTCTCTCTCTCTCTCTCTCTCTTCTTTCAGGGTAACCACCATAATCATTTATTTTTCCTGGAATATATTAATATATTTAGATAGAAGTATTATTAAATCAATTTATGTTTAAAGGTGACCAGCCATCAGCTCTGTGTAAACACATCGTATTAAGAATGCAGAGTCACGAAAACACCCGGAAATTTCGTGCAGGTTAAATTCCTCTCTGGTATATTGCCACTAAAGTCGCGCAATATTTCCGCTGAAGAACTCGTGCATATTTCCCGATACAAAGCTAGTAATAACCTATAAATACTGACGTTTCCGGTACCAGTGTAACTTAACGGGGAATGGAACCGAGTATGTAATAAGTCAAGATATATTGTAAGGAGTAAACTGGACCTTATATTTCACAGATAAGATTTTCCATTGCATGTTAAAGGCTTAAGCCATCGAAATACCAATGTCACCAAAAGCTTATTTTCCGGGAATACTGATCACAGATAAACATCGCAAATCATTTGCTAAGTTTTATCACCGTGATTTTGAGTTAGTTCTTAAATTCAAAAGTAATCTAAAGACTTCTCCGGTAAGTTATATCGAAACCTGATTTTATGGAGATGCAATTTACAAATTTCATGCAATTCTCGGGCATAGCAATTGCCGACTATTATTTATCAAAATGGTCAAACTTTTTATTGGAATAGGATATGACCGTATATTGATCTGAGACACACTGCATGTTTGGTGTTCATCCCCTCTAAAATTGAAGGGCAGCTATGTTGAACCGTAATTTTCACACAAATGAATTCGTCACATGTGTGAAAATTTCGTACGAATTCCTCACACACTGCGTGACAAATACGTACGAATATGTTACAAGTAGGTATTGTGAAATTTTCGAGCCCCATTTTTAACCACCTTTTAGTACCAACGAAATTTTCACAAATATCCCATACATGTATGAGGAATTCGTACGAATTTTTCACACATGTGAAGAATTCGTGAGTGAAAATAACGGGTCAACAGATGGTCTGTGTGAAGTTAGCAGAATAGCAGAATAGCAAAACAACTCCAGCAGAATAGCAGAATATTCTGTTTTGTGTTGGGTTTAACGCCGTTTTTCAACAGTATTTCAGTTATGTAACGGCGGGCAGTTAACCTAACCAGTGTTCCTGGATTCTGTACCGGTACAAACCTGTTCTCCGCAAGTAACTGCCAACTTCCCCACATGAATTATCAGAGGTGGAGGACTAATGATTGCAGACACAATGTCGTTTATCAAATAGTCACGGAGAACATACGCCCCGCCCGAGCAGAACAACTCTAGCTGAATAGCAGAACGACAAATTTCAGGGGCATATTTGAGGGGTAAAGGTCAAAAGTGAACATCTTAGCAAGTTGTTCTGCTATTCTGCTATTCTGCTGGAATTATTCCGCAAAGCACTGAAAGCACTGAAGTTGGCCGATACTGGACGGTGGCTAGATTTTCAAGAGACAAGTTATATTACCACAAAACAATGCAAACTTAAGCTATTGACCAACTGACCAGCAACCATTTTCATATTTTCAGAAGAAAAAAAAAACAATAAAAAAAACTACAAGAAACAATAAAAATCATGAAAAATAGTAAGCCGGTGCCAAGATTTGAACGCCAGACCAACGGTACCATCAATACACTGTACATTTAAGAAAAGTGAGCTTGACCTTAAATGTACATGTACAGTTTTTGAATACGACCAATCGTGATGTTATAGTGAATATTTATGCTTAAGTCATTTTAAAATCCCAAAACAAAGTCACAGGCCGATAACCATACTTACAATGTGAAAATCAACAAAGTGCACTCTGACCTTTTCCGTTGACTACGGACCTGGGTCTTACACGCTACACGTTTTCATTTTAGACCTGCCGCCCACTAGGCCCCGAAGGGTTCCCGAAGGCGGAATTCGCAAAATCGGGATGTTTCGGCATGTATTCGCGATGTTCTGGAACCCTTCTGTGTTCTTCTGGAAACCCTTCTGGCACTTCGGGGCCAAGTCAGTATCGTAAAATCTCCGGGAACCCGTCGCCATTTACTCGACATCTTCGGAAAGCCTTCTGCAAGGCTTCGTAATCTTTTTAGCCGTCCCGAGCGGTATTTCTGGGGTATGGGTTGGTGACTACCTCACAGGTTTTGCTCAAAGGGAGAGCAATTTAAGACAGTGAAGATACAAGGGAATCCGGGCACCAGGCCCTAGCTCTTCTTCGAATAGACTCCCTTGGTTCCTTAACGTGCCGGATGTGTAGCACCGATACACAGGGGCTTTCTTTCCTGGGAAAGACCAGTACTTAGCCCCAATGTGTGAAATCGCCATCCCCGTGCTCTTGACCTTTGTGCTATGGACCTAGGTCTTGCACGCTACACATTGTCATGCTGTGGTCAACACTTGTGCCAAGTTATTTGCAAACCAATCTGTGAATCATGAAGTAATTGACCGGACATGAAATATGACGGACAGAGGTATCATTGTCAAGATATTGAGTGCTGAAGAATATAATATTTTAACCCCTGTGACCTTGGCCTTTGATCCAATGACCCGAAATTCTGCATGGGTCATTTACTCATTATGTTCTGACATCCTGTGAAAAATGAGGCTCTATCAAGCATATGCCCTCTAATCTGTTTAAGTGGAATCTGTGAAAGTTTCGTATGAACAATATTTTGACATATATTTTTCTACCTTTTTTTGACGTGTGAAGTATACGTTTCTGCTTTGAGGGGGGGGGGGGGGGGGGGGGGGTGTATAGGAACAGAACGAATTTTTCAAATGTGTGACATATTCGTACGTATTTGTCACACAATGTGTGACGAATTCGTATGTGTGCAAATTACGGTTCAACGCAGCTATTTATATATTTTCTGTCATGTTAAATTATTGTTATTGTATTATGTGCATAATTGCTCTGCCTTCTCTATTTCCGCGTGGAGTACTGTAAGAATTGTTTGAATGCGGCTTTTGCTGTTTTTTGAATTGTTTCCTTGTTTTTAACAAATTGGATACATAGCACGTTTTGAGTATTTTGTCAGAAGAAAGTGTCTGTCATTGCAGATCAAGTGATGTTAATGTCATAGATGTGCACGTAGAAAGGAAATATAGTACCTTGCGTAATGCGACAAATTCTAGAAGAAAATTCTAAAACATTTTATGTATTCATTATTTTTCAAGCCTATTTGTCTTCATTTATTAAATGCACAATCGATATTTGTAAATGATGACAGTAAAACGAATGGAAAGAAAAAAGCATCCTTTTTCGTGTTAGAAAATTTAAAAGATAAAAATAATGGTGTTAACATGGTTTATACCGTTTTAAATGAGAAAGATGCAATTCATCATGTCATGAAAAACATGCATACAGTGCACTGAATTTTATTTATCTATTTACTTCTTTCCTTACTTTTAATCACATGTTTAATCATAATATTAAGTTTTGTGTGAAACCTTAAATGTTAAATTCATTTTGCTATGACAAATGTCGTTTATAGTTAATGACAATGCATGTCAGTTTTGACAAAAATGCTTCACTTACAAGTGTTTAACAACTAGGCGGTACAAGGTGAAAAAATTGATTTGTCATATGCATTTATGAGGTTTTGAAATTATTCAATATGGTCGTGGGACAATTTCAGAGCTTAACGTCAAAATAATCATGTTTTATCCTTTGTCACATTTCTCGTACGTTACTAACGTTGCTAAGTTTAACCATCAATTTAGAGATAGTACGTAAAATGTTGAATTATGAAAGAAAAAAGTTAAAAAGACCTGACGGTTAGTGTTTAAATATAACATTAAAGTCCGAGTATAATACTTAAGTCTTTATGTGATTATTTTTTAAGCATATTATGTAAGCTTTTCTGAAACATCTTATTTAATTTCCGTGCAGTTCCACTTGCAAATAGTTCTACATATCAAACCATCGATAAAGATGTAATCCCAGTTTCATCTTGATTATTGTGGGAAGAACTCTAACAGTGAACTTGCATCTTATATAGTGGCAGAAAATGTTTAAGTCCAATAACTAAATTCAAATCCACTATTTAAGCTGACATTCAGATAACAGGTGTTTTTTTGTACAATACCACACATCACATGATACATTATATGAAAAGGAAAATTACACATCAAATTTTACCTTGAAAATTGACATTTAAATGAGATGACTTATCGTCAAGTTTTTATTCATACAGTTAGTTCACTGTTCCTTTTGACTGGTGTCATACAAATACATAGTTAAATACAAGATAGGATTATCATTTGAGTCATTGATTTATGTGCTGTAGCTAAATGTGTACAAGCCGCAGTCAAGTATTGCTTTCCATCTATTATGTATACACTTTGAGATATATCTGTCCATAAAAAAGATGCCAGAAATCAAACCATTAATGGTATTTATCTTAAAATAAACTGTTTTGAAAATACTTCCATCTTTTTTCTTTCTTTATTTCAGCAACAAACTGACACAATACTCTTGACGTCCATTCTACAGTGTCCGACTTGGTCTGTGCTATTGTGTGAAGGATGTTGCAATTTTTGGTTACATCGAATAAACAGTCAATTAAACTTAGTCCGCTGTTACAGTCTGTACTTCGATTTCTTCATAATAGACTTAACCGATATTTTGTCGACTGAAAGCAAGTTTAAGAAATTAAATAAAGATTTGTTGTTAATTTCAATAGCAATAGATCATGAATCTTCATTGACGACCTCAACTCATTTCTAACAGGTCACAATAATACAAATACATTATGCTTAGGGAATTTCAATAAAAACAGACTGAATTTATTTTGGGCTTTATACATTAGTATGAAATGTTAGCGAGTACAAGGTTATTTGTTTGCGACACATGTGTTTCTTAAACTGCAATTTGCACAACTTACAAAACAAGAATGAAATAGTTTGCTTTTTTGTGACATTATAATTCACTTAAATGGCGAGTTGGTGAAGGTTGCATGGGACGCTTACAACGTTTTTACTGGTTCGCTGCCCCTTTACATCTTGGAACGAGTATAAAATATAAGGACAAAGATATATATTGTGATTACTAGTATATAAAGTATAGAATATAAAGTAAATCATCTACATAAGCCGGCTATGGGAGTTTGTACCCTCATGAATGCATTTCGTTCTGTTCGCCGTATACAGAGGAGCTAGATTATAGACACCAATGTATTCTCATTTTACTGTATAATGTTTTCAGGTTAGTCCTTCTGCCCTCGTCTTTGTGCCCCCTCTCCCATTTTTTGGGGGGGTGGGGGAGGAGGGGGATTAAAGTCGCCCTTGTCCGTTCGTCCATCTGACTTTGTATCGTTCATATCTCAAAAAGTATTTGACCCATAGTCATCAAACCTCAGGATGTTATTCAGCACGGGAAATTTTAATTCGGATCGCCCACAGCGAGACCAGAGTTATGGTCCTTGACGTAGTAAAAATATTCATAATAGGGCCTAAGATTGTGTCGCAGGTATCTCAAAAAGTATTTATCAGGATTATGAAACATTAAATGAGTATCATTCAGCATAATAAGTTGTGCACCTTAGATTTTGTTAGAGATATCACTCATTCAGATCAGAGTTATGGCCATTGATTTGGTGAAAAATACGCATATACGGGCATAAAAGTTTGTGTCGCACATATCTCTGGTATTTGACCTAGGATCATGAAGCGTCATAGCCGTATCCTTCAGCATGTGAAGTTGTGTACCTGGGATTTTGTTCCAGATTTCTATCAGTCAGATCAGAGTTATGACCATTGATTGTCAAAAATATGAATAAAGGTCATACAAGTTTGTGTCACGTGTATCTCAAAAAGTATTACACTTAAAAATGATAAAACATTGGGGGGGGGGGGGGGGGGGGGGTTATTATATATCATGTGAAGTTGCGCACCTGGTATTCTGTTTGCAATGGGATTTTCCTCAACCAGACCAGAGTTATGGTCCTTGACTTAGTGAAGAAAAATACACATAAAATGCTTAAGGATGTAGGAGCGAGTTTTTTCTAATGTTAAGAATTTTTTCATACTCTGTCAGTTCGAAGAATGTTAGTTTCCAAGATAAACAAGAGAAAAAAACACAGGTCACCGAACTCGTTTTAATTTTATAGGGCATTTTCTTCAACCACTGTTTAAGCATTTCTGAAATTTTGTGAAATTGAAAAAATGGTGGTACTTTATAAAACATATAATATCCCACTTTATATTATAGGGATTGCAGGTCTTACAGGTTAATATGAATACAAGGTGATGTTAGTATTATATAAGCATAAATGTCAATAACAAATCTCTTTCATTTTTACATGTTGACATAATTACCCCACCCACTTTATTTTCAATGGAAAAAACATATTTAGATCTACAAAAAAAGTTCTAACGTTAAGATTTTCAAAATATTTTGCAGTTTTAATGACACACAGAAATGCTTCGAAATGGGAAGAAAAAAAGTAGGGGTCACCGTGCATCTAAGAGATTTATTAAGAAAAAACTGTTAAAAATTGGTGAATTTTGATATTTTTTGGTCTTTTTGTTTTAATTTATATTTTCTAGATAATATAAAGTGCTATCTTGAAAACTTTTATTTCAACTATAGCTTATTATTATATGTATCAGTCAGGAAAATATCAAGACCAAACCTGATCTACTTTAATAGATATTTGAAATTACCTACCCCTACCCCATTGTAAATCTTACGTCAATTTAAGGCAAATTTCAGCCAAAAATAAGGGTGAAAATTTTTTTTCGCAAAAAGTAGAATCTGTTTGCTTGAATGGTACATTATTAACAATATTTTAATTATTTAGCATTAATTTTTGGCAAAACTTTTGTTAGAAAGCAATATTCAAAGAAACATTTTTCAAAATGGCGGATATCCTGAAAAAAAAACGCTTGTACATCCTTAAAAGTTTGTGTTTCATATATCTTAGAAATATTTCATGAAATATCCAACCATTACTAACTAGTAAGTTCTCGTTCAAGACTTATTATGTGATACATCAAAGTGCAGGATCTATTCGTTTTTCCAAAGTACCACAATTCACCATGTTTACACTGATGCATCTGCATTTCCCTACTTAGCCTACTGATATTTATCAGGTTCGATTATAAATCCAATCAAACCGGCTTTAATTAATTCTCTAGGAACTCCATTTATATTTCACCATATGTAGCTGAAACGTGTACTTCTATTGGTCAGGTTGTAATTTGGACAAGGAAGAAGCGATTTATCAAGAATTAAGTGGTATTGATCCAGCAAACATTGCTCTTCTTCATGGCAGGTCCACACTTTAGACATCATTCCTTCACTAATTTTGATCGTAATCTGTATGTGTATGCCTACAGTATTTAATCTAAGTCAGGCATTGTCGAGGTAAGACTATTAACTACTTCATGTGCTCTTGATGTTATTCATCAACTGCCATGTAACTTATTGAGCTTTAAATCCTATATTATAAGACATACATATAGATCTCCCATTTTAATATGTGAATTTATATCTTGATGTTCGAGTGTGAGGTACTTCTATATCTGCGTGGCCTTGACCTTGAACTTCTTTTTTGACATGTCATAATGATATGAACAGACTTGGTAGCGGTATACATGTAGAAGTATGCAAAGAAATTGTTCTATTTCTAGCTCGTGTGGCACATAAGCCCAGGAACGTAACAGTTTTAACAACTTCAGAACAGGACCATCCAAGAAACATTCATTAGCTTCTATAAAATGGTTTAAGAGATGTTGTTTAGAGAAAATGAATGGTGGATGACAGACAGTGACAGATCACAACAGTTCAACCTCAGCTCTTTGTGCTCTGGTTAATGAAAAACTGACAATAGTATTGAGGTAATTTGTTTGTTTGATTGGGTTTAACGCCGTTTCTCAACAGTATTTCAGTCATGTAACGACAGGCAGTTAACCTAACCAGTATTCCTGCCAGTATTCCTGGATTCTGTACCAGTACAAACCTGTTCTCCGCAAGTAACTGCCAACTTCCCCACATGAATCAGAGGTGGAGGAATAATGACTTCAGACACAATGTCGTTTATCAAATAGTCACGGAGAACATACGCCCCGCCCGAGGATCATACTCACGACCCCGCGATCTGTAGACCAACGCTCTACCTACTGAGCTAAGCGGGTGGGCAGTATTGAGGTAAGCTTCTTTGGAATAATAGGACAAGAAATATGATAAGTTTTCAAGATTGTATTTCTGTAATATACTCCAGTCACATGTTGACATAATAAAATAGTTAAACAATACAATACAGCAGCAATACAGCATTCAATAGCTACCATTTTACCAAACATCCTAATAAAGCATTCAAAACGTATTTCTTTAACAAGCAGCCCTAAATATAACATTTAATGGTATTGTTTTACCAAAAACTCCTAATATGGCATTCAATAGGTGTCATTTTACCAAGCAGCCTCAATATGGCATTCAACAGATATCATTTTATTGAAAATCCTCAATCATACAGCATTCAATAGGTACCATTTTACCAAGCAGCCTTAATACGGCATTCAATAGGTGTCATTTTAACGATACCCTTCATACGGAATTCAACAAGCATCATTTTAGCAAGCAGCCTTCATATGGTATTCAATAGGTATGGTTTTACTGAAAACCCTTAATAGGCATTTAATATGTGTCATTTAACCAAAAACCCCTCAGAAGGCATTCAAGAGGTATCATCTTACCAGGCAGACTTAATACAGCATTCAATAAGTGTCATTTTACCAAGCATCCCAAACAGAGGTTTTACATTCTATTTCATCATGTAAACAAAATTTAAGTTACCATGTTAAAAACATTGCTTAACACTGCAAAACAAAAACTATGTAAAAATGCTAACATAATAATATGTTTCCTCCATCTTTAAACATATTATGTTCTTCCTAAACGGAAAAAAAATGTGTTTTGAAATAGCAGAATCTAGATATACTAGAACTGGAAAAAGTGACCAAATCGAAAGATGATATATATTACCCAGCACTCTCACAGGTATCGTCTTGTTAAACACAAGCTTACACTCAATAGATCCTTCTGATTACCAACAGTAAGGATTTTATATCTTTATATGCAGAATTTATATTAATAATTATTATACCTCATTGCAAATCTCCCATGTAACGAATGCAAGATATTTTTAGTACTTCTAACAAACTGTTGTTTATTTTTCTATCTCTAAATTTTTAGCAATAAACACAGATAATGTGTCCACCTGACAGTTTTATACTCTCAAAATGCTAGGAGCTTTCAACAGCTGGCAAACTATTTTAATATAGAGCAGCTCTGTAAAAATATACAGGATTTTTTCCCCACATTTCTAAATTTATGAAATTTATGCTTTAAAATGTCTTCTATTTTCTCAGTATAATTAAAGAAATATCACAATGCTTTTCACTGGACAGTAACATTGTCAACATCTGGAGAAATACTGGTTCCCTCGGCTTAGCCTCGATGGACATTATACTCTCCATTTTGACAATATTTACTGTCTAACTGAAAGTAATGCAATATTTATATACTGTCAGTCAAAATAAAACAATGATCACAATACAAAATTTGTAAATAAATTTATATTTATTTGTATTTTTAGCCTGAATCTAGAGTCCAGCCCAGCTTAATATTAATGCCTAGTCAATTTTTAATACCTAGTATATAAAATTGCATTACAAAATGTGAGTTTTCGTTGATTTCAACAAGTCAAACCACAAAATTAAATCCAAAAGATTATGTTAAATTCCCATTCATTCTTTTCCTAAACAAGAGCTGTCGGAGGACAGCAACGCTCGACTATTCAACAGCCTTGTCAACTGAATGAATACAAAAGTTGAAAAAGTGGCATAATTTTGTAAAATGCAAAGTAGAGGTATTGAACCTCTGTACTGTATGTTATATCATGACAGTGAACAAGTGTGTGAAGTTTCAATCCTTTCCAATTTGTGGATACTGAGATACCAGCTTACATACAAAAACTTTACCAAAAACTGCTAAGTCGAAAAAGGGGCATAATTTTGTAAAAATGCAAAGTAGAGTTATGGGACCTTCACAGTGCATGTTAGATCATGACAGTGAACAAGTGTGTGAAGTTTCAATCCATTCCAATTAGTGGATACTGAGGTATCAGATTACATACAAAAATTTAACCAAAATCGCTAAGTCGAAAAAGGGGCATAATTTTGAGAAACAAGAGCTGTCCGTAAGACAGCCAAGCTCGACTATTCGAAATATTGTCCCAGAAGCAGGAAAATATTACCCAAAAAGGTTAAATATCAAAAGAGTTTTAAGTTCAAAAGGGGGAATAATTTGACCAAAATGCATATCAGTTATGGGACTTGCTGCTATCAACTAGATTTATAACCCCGAAGACACATGTGAAGTTTCAAATCAATATCTGCATTAGTTTTGGAGATAGTAACTTGCATGTAAAACTTTAACCAAAATTTTCTAAGTCTAAAAGGGGGCATAATTTGCTCAAAATACATGTCAGAGTTATGGGTCTTGACCCAATGAGGTTGGTAATTGATCTAGAAAAAGAAAAAATAAGTTTCAAATCTATATGCCTTTTAGAAATAGCTGTATGTACTTGCACGCAAAACTTTAACCAGAATTTTCTAAGTCCAAAAGGGGACATAATTTGGCCAAAATGAAGGTCAGAGTTATGGGACTTGCTGCTATCAACTAGTTTTATAACCCCGAAGACACATGTGAAGTTTCAAATCAATATCTGCATTAGTTTTGGAGATAATAACTTGCATGTAAAACTTTAACCAAAATTTTCTAAGTCTAAAAGGGGGCATAATTTGCTGAAAAAATATGTCAGAGTTATGGGACTTGACCCAATGAGGTCGGTAATTGATCTAGAAAAAGAAAAAATAAGTTTCAAATCTATATGCCTTTTAGAAATAGCTGTATGTACTTGCACGCAAAACTTTAACCAGAATTTTCTAAGTCCAAAAGGGGCATAATTTGGCCAAAATGAAGATCAGAGTTATGGGACTTGCTGCTATCAACTAGTTTATAACCCCGAAGACACATGTGAAGTTTCAAATCAATATCTGCATTAGTTTTGGAGATATAACTTGCATGTAAAACTTTAACCAAAATTTTCTAAGTCTAAAAGGGGGCATAATTTGCTAAAAAATGTCAGAGTTATGGGCTTGACCCAATGAGGTGGTAATTGATCTAGAAAAAGAAAAAATAAGTTTCAAATCTATATGCCTTTTAGAAATAGCTGTATGTACTTGCACGCAAAACTTTAACCAGAATTTTCTAAGTCCAAAAGGGGGCATAATTTGGCCAAAATGAAGTCAGAGTTATGGGACTTGCTGCTATCAACTAGTTTATAACCCGAAGACACATGTGAAGTTTCAAATCAATATCTGCATTAGTTTTGGAGATAGTAACTTGCATGTAAAACTTTAACCAAAATTTTCTAAGTCAAAAGGGGGCATAATTTGCTCAAAATACATGTCAGAGTTATGGGTCTTGACCCAATGAGGTTGGTAATTGACTAGAAAAAGAAAAAATAAGTTTCAAACTATATGCCTTTAAAATGCTGTATGTACTTGCACGCAAAACTTTAACCAGATTTTCTGCCAAAAGGGCAATGGCCAATGAAGTAGAGTATGGACTTTGCTGCATAATAGATAACCGAGCACATAAGTTCTCAAAGTGATTATTGGGGACTTGATACCTAGAAAGGTAGCATATGTCAGAGTTATGACTGACCAAGTTAGAAAAAGAAAAATAAGTTTCAAAGCTATATGCCTTTAATTGATGGCTGTATGTACTTGCATGCAAAAAACTTAACCAAGGTGTGACGCCGACGCGACGCGACGCCAGGGTGAGTAGAATAGCTAGACTATTCTTCGAATAGTCGAGCTAAAAAGAGTAGAGTTATGGACTTGCTAAGTGCATGTCAGTCATGACAGTGAACAGTATGTGAAGTTCCATACATTCCATAGTAAGTACTGAGATACCAGCTTACATACAAATCTTAACCAAAATTTCTAAGTCGAAAAGGGGCATAATTTTGTAAAAAAGCAAAATAGGGTTATGGAACCTGTGCAATGTAGGTCAGTTTATCACAGTGAACAAGTGTGTGAAGTTTCAATCCATTCCCACAAGTGGTTACTGAGATACCAGCTTACATACAAAACCTTAACCAAAAATTTCTAAGTCGAAAAAGGGGCATAATTTTGTAAAAAAGCAAAAAAGAGTTATGGAACCTGTGCAATATATGTCAGTTTATCACAGTGAATAAGTGTGTGAAGTTTCAATCCATTCCCACAAGCGGTTACTGAGATACCAGCTTACATACAAAACCTTAACCAAATCGGGACGCAGAAGCGGACGCATGGGCGAGTCCAATAGCTCTACTATTCTATGAATAGTCGAGCTAAAAATTTAAACTCCCGAATTTCATATCCTAATAAAGTAGCCGTTTCTAATCTTAACCATGAAATTCCATGCCCTAGAAATTGAATGATTCTACAGTTTGATGAAACCTCGCACTAACAAGCATGAAGAAACAATCTCTCAAATGTAAAAAAAAATGAAGAAAATATATATTCTATACACATACTTGCCATTTTTACAGTAAAAATCTAAATTTCACAAAAGGACATGAACAAAATATACAAAGAAATAAAAATTAATATGAATAGTAAATAAAATCATGCAAATTAAAGCAATACATAACAATTAAAATACAGTGGTTAGATTTCAACTCAGATCAAAACCTAGACAAAAGCTTAGTAAAATTTACTTTTTCACCTTTTCTTTCTAAACATATATGCTAAAAATAAATTTATCTATGTAAGTTAATAAAACTTACATAAATAATTTATTCATTTTTATTACAATGCATACTTAAGGAAAAAAAAAACATAATTTTGATTTTTTCCCAGAAAAAAAAAATGGACAAACAATAGCCTTGAAAGTTGTCAACAATTTATATTTTGTCAATGAAAAATATGTTGTTGTAACTTCTAACACAATCTGTTACATTTCTTATATAAACATACAGGCATACAGACACTAAATAGAAAAATGGCGCGAAAAAAAATGGTAGTCGCATAATGGCGGATACAAATAGTCCTCAGTTTTTTTGCTGTGTAGAGCTATTTTCCTTATTTTCTTTGCAATTTTTTTGGTAAAATCACATGACAGATCTATGCTTGACATGTAGATAGCATTTTGATCATAAAATAACAACATGACAAAATTTTTCACGGAAACTTAGATCATACACCACCAGTATAATTTGGGGTCTCGTTTTTTAGCTGATTTTGCAGTTTGTGTGTTTGAATGGAATTATTTTTCTTGCATCAAACATGACCCGCAATTTGCTTTTGATTTTTATTTAGCACCGACATTCTTCAAGAAAATGTAGTTTACAGACATTTAAAATGGGTCCTGATGTGTGCTGCGGCCATTGGAAATAGGTCAATTTTATATAGAATAAAGAACAACAGTGTGTTATAACCTACAGGGAAAAACCCTCTACTTACTCTTCTGAAACAATAAACTTAGCTGTTACATTTTAATGCCTAAGAATGTAACCTAGAGATTCTACTTCTACTCCTTCATAAGTCATTAACTATATGAAATAAAAAATCATCTTTAATTGGTGTTGATCAAGTTTCTGTTATTATAAATCAATTGAAAGAAAAAGAATGATCAAAATTATTTGACTGGATTCCCAGAGTAGAAGAATTAAACGAAACAACTTTGCTCCTCTCAACCATGCAAGGTTCCAGCTTACTTTCATGTGATAAGAACAAAGTACAATCTCATGGCAGTCCAGTAAACCTAGCAGAGTATGACAGTTTTAGAAAACTATTCTTCATAAAGTACTTGTTTGGTACAATATTTTGTTACACTTTATTAAAACTGACTTATTCAGGAATGTCATATTTTACTCATGTAACTGCTACAATTTAATTTCAAATGTGCTGCAAAGTTAGAGAATGTTATAACTCAAGGTGACATCCTCTCAATTACAACAATGTTTACTGTGAAATCACAAAAAGTTACAGTCCTTTAACCTTTACCCTGCTAAATTTCTAAAATAGACTTGTCCATTATTCAATATGGGCAGTACCACTTGTTTATCAAGAGGTGTTCACTGAAAATTAACTGCCTGAATAGCAAACAGTGCTGACCATGTTCAGCATGCCTGGATGTAGAATCACTTGCCTGCAGCTAAAGGTTAAAATACCTCTTGAAAAACTTATTCCTCATCAAAAGATTGTATTCACTCCATTTTAAAAACTCTGTTCCTCCAGACTTCCAATTAGTAGCTGAGCAACCTATCTCATAGATACTTTGGGACAAAACTATTTAGTCGCTCTGTACAAATGTAGCATCTATAGAACACTTAACGAAAACAGTAGTTCTTTGGTGTTTTTTTTCGGACACACTTGTAGGTTGCACCTGAAATTAACTCATCCGACTGCATCATGAATTTATTTACAGGGTCTGAATCTATGAGAAATAGGCATGATGCATGCACATAAATAACCTGAATAACTCTCAAATACTAACAAGTAAAATCTTTTCCTAAAACTTGCCGATAATTCCATGTACATGTACCGGGTACTTTTCTCTTTTACTAAATATTCAGCAAAACTGTAAAGTCTGTGTTGCCATAGTTACCATTCATAATCATGACTGATATGGCCTAGAAAAAAATCACAACCTGTTGTAACAATATTTATCTCATCACTTTCACCCAACAATATTCTTCAAATCAAAAGAGTATACATGTATATTAAAAAAGCATAGCATTCATTTTTACAACAGACCATATGATTTATACATCTTTAAGAACCTCACAAAACAGGTGTAAGGTACAGTGAAACATTAATAGTTAAGGGGGATTAATTTTTGTGGATTTCATGGTTGACTGAATCCAAAAAATTAAATCCAAACAAATCAGTAAAATTCCCATTCATTTTATATTCAAAATTTGAGCAGTGAATTTATTATAAATTCACTGCTCAAATTTTGAATATAAAATGAATGGGAATTTTTATATCCCCAGAAAATAGCCAGTTTGGTCCAAACCATGAAATGTCATGCCTATATATTGAATGAATTCGCAGTACCAAAAATTTTGGGCTGAACAAACAATATCTTAAATTTTAAAATGGTTATTAAAAGACATCTACACTAAACGTTTCATTTACCTATTCCGTACGGAAATTTTGTGAATCTTCCTTTTAAATACATGATGAAAATGTTGGTATCAGAAGTAAACAAGTGTAAGTAAGTTTTCAGAATATCCAATGTGATGTTTCCTTTCAAAGATCTGTTTACATGGAGATATTTCTACAGTATTTTTCAACATTTTTTTTCACACAACTTCTGTAATGTTGTTTTTCAGTTCGTAAGTTTGTCACCCTATTATTTTTATGTTGGATTCTTATAAAATATTTGGGATACACCGGGAAGCATAAAAGATCATAATTGGCCAAAAACAACAATACAGTACCTCAGTTATATTATTCGTTTCATAAACAAATGGTAACAGTTACTAAGTTTCTCAATGTTAAGGTTTGTACAATCAATGATTAAGAATTGCAGGAAATACAAGTAAAAGTATGCAATTTTTGTAGTCAACAAAAATACTGTTATTACATACAAAAGAATAACTGAGGCTGTATTTCTTACTTTGAACACAAATGAAAGATACTAATTTCATACAGTTCTTGAATGTAACTACATAATTTATATACTTATATCGTTAGGTAATACATAAACAAAACGATCTGATAAAATGCACGCTTTATACATTTTTCAAGCAAACAGGTGAGACAGTCAAATATACAACAATAGCTGTCTTTATACCAGTTAATAACTGAAAACTTATACAGTCTAAATGGTTTGCAAAATAATGGCATTTGAAACACACTTGATACAAAGTTTTTTCATATATAAAAAAACTCACTTTTGAATTGTGAAAAAAATGTATGTTACTGTCTACATAATAGTTTTCATTGAAAGCCATACTGAATTCTATTAACTGTGTTAGGTAAAGAATAAACAAATCCGAGATGTAATTTACAGGACTCTTAGGCAAAACTTGCAAAATGATATCTTCTGTTATTTCTGGTTAGTACAGTGTGACATCTGGTTGGTAGTATTATCTGTGGTATTTGATGAATATGAATTATGAATCATCTTTGACACTTGGTTAGTTCAATGCTGTAAAATCATCTGACCAAGCTTTTGATGCTTGGTTGGTACAAATGTGGTTCAATCGCCTGTAATATTTGATAAACTTGAACATTCTACGACACTTTGTCAGTACAAGCGTACTTTGGTATTCTGTGATACTTGAACCACCTGTTACACTTGATCCATTCGAAACTTCTCAAATCATCTGTGGTATTTGATGCATATGAATCATCTTTGACACTTAATTAGCACTGGTTTAAAAGTATTTCATATCATCTGTTTTGACCACTGTTTAGTACAAATGTACTTAAAACATCTGTCACAAAACTTTTTTTTTAAATGGGATACCTTTTCACAAATAAAAACTACAAACTGGTTCACATAACATAAATTAAAACATCACTTGGTTGTTCTTCCAACTTGTCTCAGATCAGTTGTACCTTTGCTAGTTAAGTACATCTGCACTAAAAACTAACATAATACCAATAGTTTTTTCCAGACCTGTTGCAACTCTTGCATTGTAGCAAACACACATTGAAAACTAATATATTGACATCAGTTTATTCAATCTTGTCCTGTGTTTTTGTACCATTTCTGGGTACATTCACTGATGTAAAAAGCACACATCCACTTGATAAGTCTGTGAGCTATGCTAGTTGACACAGAATGTCTAGGTCGCTGATCTGTGATTTCAAAATTTTCAGAATGTATGTTATAAGTTAACATGAAGTTGGTGATGATGATGACTGTTGCTGTTCACTTCGAAGTCTGTTCTAGTCCAAGTAGCTCTATGTCAAATATTAATGTTGCATCAGGTGGTATAGTATAAATTGTTAAAGAAAATACATGTGAACAACATTTCTCTGAAATGACCCTAGTGATCTAAAAATTAAAATCTTTGTGGAAGATACTCAATCCTGTACTAAAGCTAAACACTAGATACATCCCACCTTTAGATAAGTTCAACACTAGATAAGTCCCACCTCTCCATACAGCTCACCTCTAGATGAATATCACCTATTACTCTAGTTAAAAACCCACCTCATGATCTATAAATAAAAAATATTGTTGCAAATATAGTCAATCCAGTACTAAAGCCAATCTCTAGATACATCCAATCTCTACATAAATACCACCTTGAGACAAAACCCATCTCCAGGCAAATAACACCTTGAGATAAAACCCACCTCTAGTTAAATAACACCTTGAGAAGAACCCACCTCTAGATAAATCTCTAGTTAAATACCACCTTGAGACAAAGCCCACCTCTAGTTAAATAACACCTTGAAACAAAGCCCACCTCTAGTTAAATACTACCTTGAGACAAATCCCACCTCTACTTAAAGAGCACCATGAGACAAAGCCCACCTCCAGATAAAAAACACCTTGAAACAAAGTCCACCTCAAAATAAATACCACCTTGAGATAAAACCCCTCTAGATAAACACTACCTTGAGACAAAGCCCACCTCTAGTTAAAATACCACCTTGAGACAAAACCCCTCTAGATAAACACCACCTTGAGACAAAACCCATCTCTACTTAAAGACCACCTTGAGATAAAACCCACCTCTAGTTAAATACCACCTTGAGACAAAAACCCTCTAGACAAATACCACCTTGAGACAAAGCCCACCTCTACTTAAATACCACTAGGAGATAAAACCCACCTCTAGATAAATACTGCCTTGAGACAAAACAAACCTCTAGATAAATACCACCTCGAGACAAAACCCACCTCTAGTTAATATTTTTTAATTGGGTATTACGGTGCACAAACACAGTATAGGTAAATACCATCCTGAGACAAAAAACACCTCTAGATAAATACCATCTTGAGATAAAACCGACCTCTAGTTAAATACCATCTTGAGACAAAAAACACCTCTAGATAAATACCATCTTGAGAAAAAATCGACATCTAGTTAAATACCATCTTGAGACAAAACCCACCTCTAGTTAAATACCATTTTGAGTTCAAAAAACACCTCTAGACAAATACCAACTCTAAAAACCAACTCTGAATAATGAAAATATCTAGATTAAAAATTTGTTTTTGTTGTTAGTAATAAAAACTACAGAAAACATTGTTTCCCTATTTTGACAGCATAGGCAATCATCCTACAACCTTAGATGACTATATGCCAAAGCGTTCACAAGTTATTGAGCAAAGACTGTTTTCAGTCTTAAGGTAGTTGTGACACTGACATTTGACCTACTTCCAATAAAAACTATAGGGGTCCATTTACTGGCCACATGCAATATTCCTATGAAGTTTGATGAATGTACTGGTTGGGAACCAGTATCCCGACAGGACCAGTTTCCGGATACATGTAATAACCTCTTTATTTGGGCGTTATTCATGCAATTGTTTCATTTGGGCCATTTGGATGTATGTTCTTCATGTGTACGACAAACCACTGTTCACAAGGCTGTATAATGTTAGGTTTAATGATGATACTGCATCTGTGTTTACAAAATAACTTTCTATCTTAACGGTGCATGAAGATAGCATTGCACATCCGCAGTAGTTTTAACTTGTCGAGGTATCAAGTGATAAAGATGATAAACTGTATATTGATTTTCTGCTGATAACATGATTGTGTTACTTTTAAATTCACCGTAATAATTACATAAAATGCAAGGCTGTCGATTTTTGCACTAATTTTGTTCTATGTCTAAGTACCAAGAATTTGTGTTAGACAAAATTCGAGTTAGCCTCTTTGCTTTTGTAGTACTAGCTGTTAGACTATGATATATCTTTTTACATTTTTGTGATTGAATGTAGTGAACTGAGCCAGTCTATATCCTATGTCCAATATCATTGTCTGTGAAAATCTCTAAAATAGACTGGCATTGTCTCTATGAAATGGGATTAGACAAAAAAGGGGCAAAATGTAGAAATATATTTATTGTCAGTCTGGTGGCTAGTCTACTTTTGTAGCTACTATTGAAAGTCAAGTTAACTTTCATGTGCATTGTTGGAGAGATCAATGATAAAGAAATCTGAAAAAAAGTTTAATTACATATTTCGATATCAAAATAAATGGGGAAAATAACTTCTTTTTGTGACCCCATTTGAGGCCCCATGGAACTCGTATTTTATGTTACAACATGATGCTGATTACAAAATCAGACTTTGAAGGTGTTACTTTTACATGGGGATTGGTTGGATTTCCTCAATTTTAGTGTACATTTTATCATGCTTGCGGATTTGCCTAAGGATCTTGGGAGTTAACCATGGGAGGTCGCAGCGTGTCTTAGTAGTTTTAGTTGGAATGTGTAGAGAACTAAGTCGATTTAGTTCATCTTGAACAGATTCCAATCTGAGGTGGGGTCAGAGTGGTCAGAATCAGCGAATTTCTTTCCAAACTCTGATAGGTCCCTTTTGAAATCATCCCAATTTGCTTTGTTAAAGCATTTTATTGACCTTTTGGGCTGGAGGGGACGGCCTATCTTTATGTTGATTTCATGGAAAACAATGTCGTGGTCAGATTTACCTAGACAAGGGATTGTTTTAGTACATTGAGTACTTCTTTACGTATAAAGAAGTTATATATAACTTCTTTAATATTTAATCGCCATGATTAAGAGGTTAGTGTATGCTCACTTCTAGGTGTGTCCTTAATTTCTATAGCATAAATTCTTCTTAAAAAGGTAAAAAGGGGTTAAATATGTATGACCTTATTCTAAGATAATCCTCAATTCTTTAGCATATATTTTTAATACTGAGGCTTAATGTATAAAGCTTATGTCCTTAGTCTGAGGTGCATCCTAAAGCTTTTTTGTCCATGTTAGCCAAAGAATAACACAATAATTTCATTGATAAATTCTGTGTATTGGACACATACAACTCTAGACTAGAGGACAGGCTTAGTTTAAATTACCAGGCTGCTGGAATGCAGGCTTTTGTGTCAAGTTAACGATGGCTGGACACTTCCTTAAAAAACTTTCCTTGGGATAGCTATTGACCTGATGGCTGTTTAACTAACAGTGGCAGTAACAAGTGATATATAGATTCACTGCATTAGTCAATCATTGACTCAATATAAATGGTCAACACACAAGTGTCATGAGCTACCTGCAAGGCCAAATTTTATTATTATGAAAGATTACTGATTGATATGTGCATGCATATGTGTTGACATTTATTATTACAAAATAATTACCATCTCCTTCCTTGATTTCCTCATACGTGCAACCCATTTCAACCGAAAATTACAAAATTATTGTCCTGGTTTGCCTTATTTTGATTGATTGGTTCCCAATAAAAACGCTGATGATTTTACACGGAATCGGAAACCAAAACAACTTAGTACGCATGCGTATTTTAAAAATTTGCGCGAAGTTCAAGGACGCCAAAATTTCGCTAAGTAAGGATTTATTTATTTAGCTGCTTCTTAAACATTGAAAATAAACGCATCTTCCATTTTCATGACAAGAAGATAAATGAAATAATTGTATTCTGTAAGTGATGCATTTTCTTTTTTATCAGAGAAGGTAAAGAGACGATAGGCCTTATTGTAATTTGTTTTCGCGACCAAAATATTTCGTGTAGCCCCCAGTCAGTTTTTGGTGCAGTTATTCCAACATGCAAGATTGCTCTTACACTAAGTATAAGGGAAATAGCTTCAAACATTAGAGAGAGATGTTATGAGCTCATTGCACACTGGATTCCTGGACATATGGGTATCAAGGGGAATGAATTGGCTGACAAAATGGCAAAAGAAGCTGCTATTCATAACTTTATCATGACATCACAGTACATTAGGGGTTCTAATTGACCAATCAGAGAGCTGCATTTTCAAGTACCTGCCAGTTTCCACTTGGGTATAACAAAGTATATTTACAATGAACATATAGTGACTTTAAAAATAAATAACACACTATTTTAGAAATCAAATTAAGATTTCACTCTGCACATGCCCCAGATGATGCTGCAAACAACAAAACTTCGAAGTTTCATTGAAATATTATATTGATTTAATATCTTTATTTTAGTTGAAAGTTTGAGATTTTACACAGGGAGTCTATGATAAAGTCCGAGTAAAATGTAATCATTACCCAAGTGAAATAAGTATCATTCCGCAATGTCTTGGACGTGTTAAAATTATGAATAGATACACAGGTGTTGGAGGAAGAAATTGGTGGGCTTATTGACAAGAATGAGGCAATTAACAACATGAAGGAAAGAGCTAAAGATAAATGGCAGAGACAGCATGATATGGATTTAGATACCATCAGAACAAGTGATCTCTTTGAAAGAGTAGGAATGAGGAATTGTACATCATATGTGGACAGACAGACATTCACTGCTTTTAATAGGTTGATCAGTGGTCACTGCAGGCTGAATGCTCACTTGGCTAAATTTGATGAGAAGATATCAGAAGAGTGTGATAATTGTAAATGTAGGGAAGACATTGATCACTACCTGTTCCACTGTAAGCGTTATGACTCGCAAAGAAAGATTATGGAGAAAGTTATTGAAGACTCTCTCAGATCTGAAAGCAACATAGGCGTCATAGATCAAAGTTTATTGCTAGGGGACCGAGAAGTGAGCAAAAGTGTGCAATCAGTAATAACTACAGCAGTTTTAGACTACATAAGAGACACGGGGAGATTTCAGTAGTATGTTATACACGATCCACACCACACAATTGTCTTTAATGAAATATGAGTACAAGTGTTTTAAGTACAGAAGAGTACCGTACAATGACGGAAATTAGTCAATACAGCACAGGAAGTTAATAGGCAGCAGTATAATGCCAATGACGAAACAACAATAACAATTTTACTTGTAATAATTTAGGTACACCAAAGAGAGGCTTAGTTCTGAAAATAGGAGAATATAAGAAACACGCTACGCCGTTAGTATAGCTGATATATATCCTGGCATCTGCCAGTGAAAATTGTCTGTTTACCATACTAATTCTAAGTGATTAGTTCTGGCTACCAGAACTTATCTGATGCTATTTCTATTTTCTGATGGTCGTGTACATTGTTTTGGTGTAAACCCATTTACTTACCACACCAGTAACATCTGCACACTGACCCTTGTGGGAAACTGATGATTTTATGCTTTATAATAGTTCATCACCATTCATAGGGCATGGTCATTTTTATGCCCCCGAAGGGAGGCATATAGTTTTTGACCCGTCTGGCGGTCTGTCCGCAATTTTCGTGTCTGGTCCATATCTTTGTCATCGATGGATGGATTTTCAAATAACTTGGCATGAATGTATACCACAGTAAGACGACATGTTGCGTGCAAGACCCAGGTCCGTAGCTCAAAGGTCAAGGTCACACTTAGACGTTAAAGGATAGTGCATTGATGGGTGTGTCCGGTCCATATCTTTGTCATCGATGGATGGATTTTCAAATAACTTGGTATGAATGTGTACCACAGTAAGACGACATGTCACGCGCAAGACCCAGGTCCGTAGCTCAAAGGTCAAGGTCACACTTAGACATTAAAGGATAGTGCATTGATGGGCGTGTCCGGTCCATATCTTTGTCATCGATGGATGGATTTTCAAATAACTTGGCATGAATGTGTACCACAGTAAGACGACATGTCACGCGCAAGACCCAGGTCCGTAGCTCAAAGGTCAAGGTCACACTTAGACGTTAAAGGATAATGCATTGATGGGCGTGTCCGGTCCATATCTTTGTCATCGATGGATGGATTTTCAAATAACTTGGCATGAATGTGTACCACAGTAAGACGACGTGTCGCGCGCAAGACCCAGGTCCGTAGGTCAAAGGTCCTAAACTCTAACATCGGCCATAACTATTCATTCAAAGTGCCATCGGGGGCATGTGTCATCCTATGGAGACAGCTCTTGTTGAATTCATAATTTTAACATGTCCGAAACATTGCGGAATGATACTAATTTCACTTGGGTAATGATTACATTTTACGCGGACTTTATCATAGACTCCCAGTATAAAATTTCAAACTTTAAACTAAAGTCAAAGTATTAAATCCATATAATATTTCAATGAAACTTCAAAAATTTTTAGTTTGTAGTATTACCAGTGGCATGTGCAGTCAAAATTATTATTTGATTTCTGAAGTAATGTGATACTTATTTCTAAAGTCACTGTATGTTCATTGTAAAAATACTTTGTTTTACCCAAGCGGAAACTGTCAGGTACTTGAAAATGCAGCTCTCTGATTGGTCAGTTAAAACTCCTGATGTCATATGATAAAGTTATGAATACCAAGATCATCTTTTTAGTTTACCCCGTGGAGAGCTCTTTTGATCACTCACTGTCAGTCATTTGTGCGTCCGTTCACACTTGTTTCTAACGACCTCTCCTCTGAAACCGTGAGGTTGAAGTTGATGAAACTTGGCCTGGATTTTCCTTGGATCATTTTCTTCCAAAAATTGTTCAAATGGATCTGCTGGGTTACAGATAGGGGCCGCCAGAGCTAAATATAGAAAACAACATTTTCTCGTAAACTGCTAGTCCTGTTTTAAATTAATTTGAGACAAATGGTCAATCTGCGACCATCTGCCTGCAGGATTGTTTAAAATATTCCAATAAACATGACGGTCATGGGGCGTGGTTATTTTAACCTATATAGTGAAAATGTCTAAAACCTCCTTGTCAGAAACTGCTGTCTGATTTTAAAATATTTACTTGAATGTTTTTGGGTGACTTTTTGCAAATATTATACAGTTACTCATTTTCGTCAAAAACATTGCCGCTAGGGGATGTGGTCACTTTTCCCAGTATGCTTGAATTGGAAACTTAAAAAATTGTCTTGTTTGATATTGTCTCCTAGGATCCTGTGTCATCATTCCCCCAGCCTCTTGTCCTCTCCACCACCACCATCCAAACTTTTATTGAATTGTAAATATTCATTTTTAACAAAGTTCATAAAAACATAACTTAAGTAGAAAGTTTAAATGCACAAAAATGTCAATAAATAACAATTCAGTACCACCTATTAGCTTTGTTTTGTATTGCCAAAGAAAGCAATAATTACCTTTAAGCTATACAGGCACTTAGAGGTCAGGCCTTCCCCATTCCCCACTCCACTTTTCACCCCTGCCCAATGTCAGCCAAAGTTTTAGCCTTTAAAAATAAACTTAGCATTGGTTTCGATTATTGAATATGTTTTGTTACAAATTCAACATCAATGCAATCAAGAAGTAAAGACATCTTATTAGCTGACCTGAGCCAAAGGCTCATGGTGAGCTTTTGTGACCGCTCGATGTCCGTCGTCAGTTGTTGTCATCTGTCCGTCAACAATTTCTTAAAAAATCTTCTTCTTGAAAACCACTGGGCAGAATTACACCAAACTTCACAGGAATGATCCTTGGGTTGCCCCCTTCCAAAATTATTCAAAGAATTGAATTCCATTCAGAACTCTGGTTGCCCTGGCAACCAAAAGGAAAAACTTTAAAAATGTTCTTTTCCAAAACCACAAGGTGTAGAGCCTTGATATTTGGCATGTGACATCATCTAATGTTCCTCTATGAAGATTGTTCAAGTTATGCCCCTAGGATGAAAAGAGGCCCCATCCCGGGGGTCACAAGTTTTACATACATGTAGATTATCTAGGAAAAAACCTTAAAAACCTTCTTATCTAAAACCACAAGACCTAGGCCTTTGATATTTGGTATGTAGCATTGCCTTGTGGTCCTCTACATAAATTGTTCAAATTATGCCCTTGGGGTGAAAAGAGACCTTGCCCTGGGGTCCCAAATTTAACATAGACTTATATAGGGGGAAAAATCTTCTTGTCTGAAAGTTCAAGGCCTAGGCCTTTGATATTTGGTATGTAGCATTGCCTAGTAGATCTCTAACAAGATTGTTCAAATAATGCCCCTGGGGTGAAGAGGCCCCGTCCTGGGGTCACTTGTTATGTAAGTTATATAGAAATAAGACTTCAAAAATTATCAGATAATATTTCCTAGACTGTTTAATTATAATTACATGATGACCCCAAGCGATTAGGGGTCACTTGACTGTGACCTTGACCTACTGACCTACTTTCTTGTTTTTAGCTAAGGTGAGCTTTTGTGATTGCTCGATGTCTGGCGTCAGTCGTCTGTCTGTCGTCTGTCAACATTTAGTTTGTGTATGCGATAGAGGCTGTATTTTTCAACTTATCTTCATGAAATTTTGTCAGAATGATTATCTTGATGAAATCTAGGCTGAGTTCAAAAATGGGTCATCTGGGGACAAAAACTAGGTCACTAGGTCAAATCAAAGAAAAACTTTGTGTATGCAATAGAGGCTGTATTTTTTAATTGATCTTCATGACTTTTGGTCAGAATGATTGCCTTGATGAAATCTAGGCCAAGTTCGAAAATGGGTCATCTGGGGTCAGAAACTAGGTCAAATCAAATAAAAAACCTTGTGTATGCGATAGAGGCTGTATTTTTCACAGGGTTTCAGAAATCTGCAAATTTACTGGTAGCCCATTGGGCTACCAATATTTTTGTCTGGTAGCCCGAACATTTTAGTTTATTCGGCATTGACCATTTTGGATTATTTGCTAAGTGCTTGTATACTACAGTCTACAGTTGAGATGGAATGCTTAAATCATTATAGGGTTTCTTAATTCCAGCTATATGTTGTAGATTTTGTTCTCTAAAATAGCAATTACAAGTGTCATCTGAAACTAAATTTTTACTCATTTTTTTCATTTTAGAAGATAAAATTATTTAAATTGGGAATTCTTCTCCCTCTCATTATTGTAATATGACAATCATAAACAGAAAGTCAGTCAATTTTTATAAACTTGCAAATTCCTTATTATTTTCAATTTATGTTATAAAATCATTTTAAGTCGGCAAATAATTCTATCTGATTCTTAACATCTTTTAAAAGACAGTTTGATAAAAGGACTAAAGCCGAGTAAATTACGTTTCTCTCTTTTCTTGGCACTGTGTAATTACGTATCCGAATTTATGTTTGTCCGAAATCAGGTATAGTTTCTGACATGAAAGCGTTAATTTTTGCTAAATTATTGTCGATTTTTGCATTCTATACAAGTATTTACATTAAAAAGCATAAAGTCGATGTAAGCACTTAATCAAATGTCACTTATTCCTACTCGATAAATACTGAGGTCAGCAAAAACGAAAGTACACTTTTGCAGGTGGCAGTAAGATGACGTAATTTTAAGACTTGTTTGCATATTGTTTTGAACACTACGGATCAGCAACTTGGAAGCTTTTGGATCAGTCTAAAATCTCGTGTGCACAGGTAAACATTTGCCTTCGGGTACGATTAAAAACAGTTAATTGTTTGCCGACTGTGACAATAGGTCGTAAGATTATTAATGCCTCCGGCATTATGTGAAACTGTCAAAGTTATGCATGAAGACTAGGTTATTGATTACTGGGCTACTCGATATAGAGTTTTAAAGAAGCCCGTCGGGCACGCTCTGAAAATATTTAGTAGCCCGATAGAATTTTCTGGTAGCGCCCAGGCTACTGATCTTCATGAAATTTGGTCAGAATGATAACCGTGATATAATCTAGGCCAGGTTCGAAAATGGGTCATCTAGGATCAAAAACTAGATCACTAGGCCAAATCGAAGAAAAACCTTGTGTATGCGGTAGAGGCTGTATTTTTCAACTTATCTTCATGAAATTTGGTCAGAATGATTGCCTTGATGAAATCTAGGTCGAGTTTGAATATGGGTCATCTGAAGTCAAAAACTAGGTCAAATTATAGAAAAATCTTGTGTATATGATAGAGACTGTATTATTAAATTGATTTTCATGAAATTTGGTCAGAATGATTGCCGTGAGAAAATCTAGGTCGATTTTGAATATGGGTCATGTGGGGTCAAAAAGTAGGTCACCAGGTCAAATCGAAGAAAAATGTGTATGCTATAGAGGCTGTATTTTTTAACTGATCTTCATGAAATTTGGTCAGAATGATTGCCTTGGTGGAATCTAGGTCAAGTTTGAATATGGGTCATCTTGGTTCAAAAACTGTGTCACTAGGTCAAATCAACGAAAAACTTGTGTATGCGATAGAAGCTGTATTTTTCAATTGATCTTCATGAAATTTGGTCTGAATGATAACCTTGATAAAATCTAGGTCACTAGGTCAAATCAAAGAAAAACCTTGTGTATGCGATAGAGGCTGTATTTTTCAATTGATCTTCATAAAATTTTGTCAGAATGATTTCCTTGATGAAGTCTATGTCAAGTTTGAATATGGGTCATCTGAGTCAAAAACTAGATCAAATCAAAGAAAAACCTTGTGTATGCGATAGAGACTGTATTTTTCAATTGCCATAATTTGGTCTTCATGAAATTTGGTCAGAATGATTGCTTTGATGAAATCTAGGTCGCCTCTGAATATGGGTCATCTGGGGTCAAAAAGTAGGTCACTAGGTCAAATGAAAGCAAAACCTTGTGCATGTGATAGAGACTGTATTTTTCAATTGGTCTTCATGAAGTTTGAATATGGTGATCTGGGGAAAAAACTATGTCAGTAGGTCATATCTAAGAAAATACTTTTTGGTCCAATCTTAATGAAAATTGGCCAGAATATTTGTTTCCATGATGTCACTAAGTCAAACATGTTTACACTGTTATGGTTTTTCTCAGGTGAGCGACCTAGGGGTGTAAGATGGATTTTTCCAGCACTGGTAAAAATACCGGAAATCCCCGTCTGGTATGCAAGAAAAAGTATATATATACCATCCAACAGTCTGAACTTTATAATATTATGAATGATAAAGTCAATTGATGATGATACTGACAAAAATGTAAAGATACACATATTATTATATATGTATGAATTTCAGAATTGTTCTGCGTAATATATTATATTGTACAATGAAAAAGGTGTTACAACACTAGAGATTACAGTTGATACTTTTATTGTAGGTTGCAGAATGGATGAGAGTGGTATTGAAGCAACACAAGCCCTGGACTTTGGAGACTATGAGGATGACATTACTGATGATGAGCCTGATGAAAGCACCCCTGTAAGTGCCATTGTTATCCTGGAAGTTAATTATATCAGATTAATTTTGATTCCCTTATTTTATAATAAGGAGTGATAAAGAAAAGTTTTATTGTTATAATGTGCCTGTTTGTTATTAGCTATACGAAGTATAAGGAGAGCTATCCTCAGGCCTTTTTTTATGCTGATTTTAGGGCCGAATTTCGGCCCCATTCCCCAATCTAAAAAGTATACTTTTTTCCCCACTTTGGCCAAAAATTCCCCATGCAAAAAAAAAATGAAATTAGTTTTGATTTTCAGTCCTGATTTTAACAACTTTTCAGCAAATATATTCCTCCAAACAATGATTTCGCGACGATAATTTCCCCTCCAAAAGGGACCTGGTACCCTTCCCCAAATTTACAAAAAAAGGGCTGATCCTACTCGACCCGGTGTCGGCGTCGGCGTCTTTCTGCGTCCCCACCTTGTTTAAAGTTTTTTTTACATTTTCTCTTTTTTCAACTTATCTCTGTAATTACGAGATGGATTTGATTCAAACTTGAAACACTTATTCCTAATCATCATCATCCACATCATCTGACATAAGGGCTGTAACTCTGGCACCAATATTTCATGAATTATCCCCCCTTTTCACTTAGATTTTGAGGTTAAAAGTTTTGATGCACTTTCACTCTATCTCTGTTATTACTGAATGGATTTGATTCAAACTTAAAATAGTTGTTCAACATCATCACCCACATCATATGACACAAGGTGCATAACTCTGTGACCAATTTTTCATGAATTATTTCCCCTTTTTACTTAGATTTTGATGCACTTTCACTCTGTCTCTGTTATTACCGAATGGATTTGATTCAAACTTAAAATAGTTGTTCAACATCATCACCCACACCATATGATGCAAGGTGCATAACTCTGTGACCAATTTTTCATTAATTATTCCCCCTTTTTACTTAGAATTTTAGGTAAGTTTTGATGCACTTTCACTCTGTCTCTGTTATTACTGAATGGATTTGGTTCAGACTTAAAATAGTTGTTCAACATCATCACCCACACCATATGACACAAGGTGCATAACTCTGGCACCAATATTTAATGAATTATGCCCCGTTTTGCTTAGGATATACTTATATAGTGTTTTGATACATTTTATCTTTACCTCTCTTATTACTTTATTTATTTATTTATTTATTTATTTATTTATTTTGACATAGACTCAGGCTATTGTGCAATATCTTCATCCACAATTGGAGTCATTAAACACTCCAGTGACAGCTCTGGTTTCCTCAGATGTGCCCAATTTCACTATCCAGCATCGAAACAGTCGAGCGCGCTGTCTCCTGTGACAGCTGTTGTTTTTGATGAACTGCTAACCTTTCAATATTGTGTGACATACTGTACAAAAAAAATTGAAACATCTTAAATTTATTTCTCAGTTTTTGTTGTTTTTAACTTGACTATATGAAGCATATAGAGAGATATCCTACTCGCCTGTGACCGAGTCTACATCCGCATACAAAATCAGCTTTGATACACTCATTTTATCTCTATTATTACATGATGGATTTGATGCAGGGCTTTTCATCAGGAAATTAGGAAGAGGACCTAGCCTTTCAAATTGGGAAATTCATTTAAGCGGTAATTGCTTATTTTGGGAAAAAAGCATTTGATTGAAACAGGGTCTTTTTTTCCTTCAGCAAAAGAGGTATGTAACAGAGGACACAATTTGGCGGTTTCCTACTCATAAATGAGCTCATATTACTTCCTATTTGTGATATATAATTGCCATAAAAACACAAAGTAATTTTTTTTTTACATTTTGGGAAGTACCTCTGCCACAGTTGGGAAAAAATGACCTTATTTTCAATTAGGAAGTGGCTGAATATCGGCCTCTGTTATATAAGGATGAAAAGCCCTGTGATGCAAACTTAGATAGTTTGTTTCCTTATCACTGCTATGTCTTGACACAAGCCCAGTAACCCTTGCACCAATATTTCATGAATTAATGCCCACTTATCTTCGAAATTCAGGTTTAATTTTTAATGCAACTTCATTCAAAATAATATTCTTTCCTCAGATACATATACTGGTATATGCCAATTTTACTATCAAACTTTGGAATAGTTGAGCATGTGTCTCCTTTGAAAACTCTTGTTTTTTTAACATATCTCCGGTATATAAGCCTTGTAGTTTAGAGATCATAATTATGTGGTCACTTGTTTATTCTCTTTGAAACTTATATAACCATGAAAGTTACATTTAAGTAAAAAACTAAAATATTTCAGGTTGCATATTTGAATGTTGCATGTCAGAAAGGCTTCCCTGGAAAAGTCTTCCCAGTATATGAAGGTAGGTTGTACAAAAAAAATCTTTAAAAAGAAAACAAACAAGTAAAGTATGCTTAAGATGATGTATGAGATGAAGTGTGTATGTCTTTATTTTAGAAAAAATGCTACTGTATTTAACATTAGGCATGCAGGTGTCATTGTTACCACTATATGGGTTGTAAGTCAACTAAAGTGTTGAAATATGTATTGAAGTATGAACTGAAATATCATACTACCCAGTATTGCCCACTATTGCCCAGTAAAACCCAGTTTCCCAGTATTACCCACTGGGCTGGGCAGTATGCTTAAAACCCCAGGTTTTTGCCAACCCTGATGCTACAGCATATCTGTGAAATTAAGCAGGAAATATTTTGCTGTTTCAATATATACCAACAGAAATGCAGAGTTTTGAATGATTGCTAGGTTTGTTTGTTGGATTTTAAGAAACAGCTACACAGTCAGGTAGGTCGTACAATGAATTTGCAGCTTTAACGATCAAGAAAAACCTCACAGTGGCAAGGGGTATACCGTAAGACCGTTAAGTGATTTATAAATCATAGCCAGCCTAGCCAAGCACCCTTAACCACTTATAAGGCATACATTATGTATGGTAGAGACAGCTTACTACTATTGCGCATTAATTTACCGGTTTACAATTTGATATTTCGTAGGAGACAATGTGATTGGTCGAGGTGAAGAATGTAAAATTTCTGTACCTATGAAGGTGAGTGATCTAAAATTTAATTTTGAAGGTGAGTGATTTAAAATTTAATTTTCTTGTCTTTATGTGTAATTTAGAAATGTGTCTCCAGAAATTTAACAGTGTTACATTTGTAGTTTTGATACTCTTTGGTCAAATATGAATACATTCAATAAAAACTGATTGGAGTTACTGACTCCAGTTTAAAAGATACCGAGGAAATGGTAAAACAGTTATCATATCTTTTATTGAAAGCATCTTGCTCGCAATTTTAAAAAATGGAAGTCCTCCCACAACTAATTAAAATGTGTATTTTGTAAAACAGCCCTTTCTATAACTGACATGTAAAATTTTGAAATTATCTAGGTAAAGTATGAAAACAGTGATTTAAAAAAAGTAAAACATACAAGTCAGTTTTGTAATGATGAATAAAACAACATTTTTGATGGGTTTTTACAAGTTTTCATTTCCTTGTTACTTCTAGATGTCAAATATACTGTGAAATCATCTAATTTTGTTGCCATGACAACTGTTTCATGGGGATATAAATAGAAGTTTGTTTGTTGAGATTTAATTTTGTGGATTGCCTCAACCACAAAATCCAGGAAAATTAGTTCCTTCGCAACCCAGTATTGATGATTTTACAGTAAATGCATTTTATTTCAAACTGGGAGTAAATGAAGATAATCTTTTTTACACCACTTCTGTGAATGAATAGCTTAAGAGTTGAATACCTTTCTTCATGATAGTTGTGATGTTTTTGTGGTGCTATACAAATAACATAGCTACATGTGCAGCTACATGTTGCATTTGATAGGTGATACTTTATATTAATTATAAATAGTACTGAATAACAGAAAAAAGTCAGTAACTTTCAAATGAGATTTTGATCTGGTATTCTTCACAGTTTTATCACTGATCCAGTTAAACTATTTTTTTTTAATGATTACTTTATTGAATAACTGCAATTTCCTTCAATGTTCAGGCTTTGTCGCGGGAACATGCATGTATTGAGGTGAAAGGAGATTCTCATTTCATCTATGATAAAGGTAGCAGAAATCGGACTAGAAGAAATAAGGTTTGTTATTTTACATGAGTAGTAATATTGATATTGAAAATGTTGTTTCTATGTTAGAAAAATAAAACAAGGCCTGGCTGTCATTGATTTATCACAATTGAGAGTTCGGATATGAGATTTGATTTTCTTGTTTGTTTATAAAACTGGCAAACATACTGAGCTGTGCTTGAACATTTGGTCCAGTCAGTATACACAAAATATCATGGGAGCAAGTTTTGAACATTTCGGTTAGCATATTCTGTAAAGAGAGGACTGGTATCTTCGGATGAAAGTTCAGTGAATGTGACAAATAATACAGGTTTTTGTGGCATTTGTGGGTAAAATGTTATTGAAAAAAATTGTGAAATGCAACAATTTTATTGCAGTCACCACTTTTAGAAATTACCAGTTAGGAAGAAATCACACTGATATTTCCCAAAACTGAATGCTAGGGCATCTTCCTCTCAAGTAAAAAGGCCCTTAACCACCCCTATAGTCTAGTAGTAGAGTGCCCGCTTTGAGTATGAGAGATTGTTGGTTCAATCCAGGTCTGTGTAGTACCAGAAATGTAAAAAGGGATTAGTTCCCTTGCTTGGTGCTCAGCATTAAAAGGGAAACTGGCCTGTCTTCTCTCAAAACTTTGTTGCCATGGATACTAGTAAAAATGATGTGTTGAAAATGATTGATATACAGGTAAGTTGTAGCACTTGTGTCACAGCCAACATTAAATAAATAAGGATGAAGTATAAACTAAATACTATTTGTCTGTCTGATGGCATTATTGGACAGCAGTTAACTGCCTTTCTGTTTTAACTTAGAGTGAAAAAGTGATCTTGCAGATGGCTTTGCAATGCTTGCTTTTTCAATTTTCAGCATTTTTTGGCAGCTTCTGTTAGGTATGAGTTAAAAAACAAGGACAAGCTAATATTTGGAGATGTGGAATCTGAATACCAAATTGGCTCTCAGGTAACTATTAGATAAGTTTTATATTGGGCAGTTAATGGTAAATTGATTGTTATTTTATAAATTTTATATCGGGCAATTAATGGTAAATTGATCAAGTGTTGCTTAAAAACAATGTACAGCAGCTTCATATAAATGATTAAAGGATTTTACTTTGATTTCAGTTTTCAAAAGGTCTGTTTTGAGACAGTCAGTCAGCTGTAGCTGCTGAAGTTACTTGTAATTCTTTTTGAAATGCACAATTTACTGATGTCCATCCCTTAAGTATTTAACATCATTTTGAAGTTAATGGATGGACAGATATCAGATTATTTGATATTTTAATATCAGGCAGCTGATGATGGTGATGAGACTGGTTCAGAATCCATGTTTCAAACTGCTCCAGATGATGAGGAGCTTGATAATTCAGTAGAAACAAATGAAAGGACCGAGGACAAGCCTCCAGATGAGGAGGACTATGCTAGTGATGCAAGCAGTGATATTTTAGAACCAACCCAGGTAAATAAAATAAATATTATATAATAGGCAGATTATAGTTCTTTTGGGGGCCTCTGTGGCTGTGTGGTTAAGGTCACTTGACTTCAAGTCACTTGTCCCTCCTCAAAGTTGCCATATGACCTATAATTGTGTTTGGGTGACATTAAACCCAACAAAATGAATCAATATAATTCTTTTGTATGCAAGATATTTGCAGTTACATTGTAATGATACTGTGTTTTCTAAATTATCAAGAATAACTCTCTGCGATTTAGGTACTTGTCAGTTGCTACAAGCTTTTCTTCAGATTTTATGTCTTTGGAAATTAAACTATTTCGAACTAATTTAGCAGAAATGTTTCATGTTTTGTTCTGTGAAACTGTGGTGAGTGGTATAGAGTCAGCATACATGTAGCCCTCTTGTTTTATTTCAGCCTTTTGCAGGGAACACTCAGTCCATGTTGGGGAATAGAGTGCATAATGGCAACTCCACATTGGGTACGTCTGTAGATACTTTCCATGTTACAGAGTCATATATAGGCTTAAGACTCAAAACAAAACTACATCTATTGAAGTCATAGTTTCTTCTGGAAATTTGAGTGGAGTCATAAATGCTAAGAAAGTTGACACCTTTTAAAGGTGTTCCTTGCAATGATGTCTTGCAGTCACGAGTGATGTTTTGTTATATACATTTGTATATTGATAATATCGATGATTATTAGTTAATGAACTACATAATGTGATAGCATTTTGGAAGACTGGGCAGAAGTTAGTTAGGTTTTATTTAAAACAGATTTGTTAAAGTTATAATTACAAAACTGATAAAGAGTAGTGTGTCATACTATTGGAAATAAAGATTTTAAAGATGGATATGCTGACCATTTACAGTTTCAGAGCATCATAAGACTCATGTTTGAAAGATAAGGAGGAAATATTTTTTTGCTCTATCCAAGTTGCTTAGTGGGATATTCTTCAGAAAGTCATTGGTCAAATATGTTAGTTCTGTATATTGTTGACATGTTTGGTACAGTATTGTAATGCGTACTTTGTATTTACTGAACTGGTCATGGTACAGTGTTGTTTTGATGTACATTTCAGCTCAGAATATAACAGTGAAAGATACACCTGCAGCACATAAAACTAAACGTAAGTACAACTGGCTGAATAGACAAGTGGCAAGAATCAAGGCTGAAATGAAAAGAAAAAGAATATTACAAACTTACTCAGCAGAGGAAAAAAAATTAGCATAATTCAGCTTAACAAAAAAAAAAAAGAAATGTTGAATGTTGAATGTTGTATTGTCTTTGATCTAATATTCAGATATTTTTGTGAAATTAAAATTTGATTTGTAACAATCAAAAACTTAGTATTAAGATAAGCCAAAGCAATATTCCTTTAATATAATATAGCATATTTAGATGATAGCAAAAAAATGCTGTTGCTCGTGCTGTCGTGCATTCCCACTATCTGCTGGGTATATCAAAATTATCATTTGTACTTGTTTAAAAAACTTTACAGGTGTAATTAATTCCACAATTATCATGTGGATAGTATCAGTTTAAATATGTAGATATTGTTTAATATATGTAACATTGTTTTGAAGGCTTTACTGAGGATATAGTGTTACCTGAATCTGACTCCGATACTGATGGTGAAAGATCTACAAAACCACCTGCTACACTTGCTATTGTTGCTGGTTAGTAGATAAGATAGAATATCAGGGCCTGAGTTCGGAGACCAGTTAAAAATGAAATATTTGACTGGTTGTTTCTGAGAACAAATTTGAAATTACCAAATAGTAAGTTTGAAGCCTGATACTGGTCTCCCAGAACAGTTTTATAACATTGTGAGTTGGGTGTATATTCTACTTAATTATACAAAATGCGGTATAGCTGTCTATTTTACAGTGATAACTTAGTCCAGTTTTACTTGATAGCTGCTTCACATGAGAGAAGTCCACATTGCAGTTATTTAACCACGGTTAGTGATACTGTAGTGTGAAAAGGCAATATAATTAAAGGAAATGTAATTCTGCATATAAATGCTTCTAATGTGGATGAAAGAGTACAAATTTCCCATTCCATGTGGTATTAAAAAGATCAACACCAACACGATTAAAATGGAAGTTATTTGAAACTAATACAAACAAAACCCATAAATTCTAATCTTTGAGTTACATTTTCATTTGCTAATGTCTTCACCATTCAGTATAACATTTCTAGCATACAACTGCTGTTATTATCATTTTCAAGGTGTGTTTTCTCAGAAAAGTTAACATGTGTTCCTCAGATCAAAAGTATTTAAAACACCTTTTATACAATCATGTATATACATTCTCCGTGGCAAAAAAAAATGTATTACAGCCATGTGATGCATAATCAAAATAACGTTTAGGGAAATGAACACTTATCACTGATAGAAATAATATTCATTGAAGTTATCTTTTTACACATTTTATGCTAAGCTAGCATGAAAGCATGTCTGTTTTTGTGTTAGAGCATCTGCAGAATTTCAAAGGGAATGTGTTGATGCCTTAACTCTACCTGGTTTGGCCCTTATACCTATGTTATAACAAAAAAAAAAGATGTTGGTTAAATTATAAAGAAAGGAAAGGTTTATTTGTAAGAAATACTTTTTTGACAGACTAATTTTAAGGGATGGGCACTATTTTGATAGACTAATTTTAAGGGATGGGCACTCAGGCCTGGTGGACACATATCTACAGATAGTTTTTACGTCTACTATTCAATACAGGTAGTTTTTACCTCTACTGTACAAAGTAAAATTTTGATGCACTTTCAGTTCTCTCTGTTATTTGTTCAATATGCATCATTATCACCCGCCTTATTTGATACAAAGATTGTGGCTCTCGCATTAATATATCGTGAATCGTGTCCCCCTGTTTACTTAGAATTTCAGATTAGTTTTGATACACTTGTTGCTGTCTCTGTAATAAGTAATTCAGATTGAAATAAATCGTTTTCAATCATCACCTGCATCATGGGACACAACTCGCTTACTTGAATTTACCTTCTCAACTCAGAATCTTCAGACATGAAAACATTTCATTTCTCTGACAAAGCAGTATTGCAAGCGTATTAATCACTCCAGTCTCAGATAAGCCCTATTTCACTATCCAGTATTGAAATAGTCAAGTATGCTGTCTCCCCCCAACAGCTCTTGTTTATATTGTTTCAGACAGTCAAGATGATGAGGATGAGGATGATAATGTCAAGTCAAAAATGATGGGTGCGGCCACTCAAGCTTACGTTTGTGAAAGTGATGTAACTACAGGTTTGTAGCTTTATTCATGTATCTTTGTTCATTCCTGTTACATAATACATGTAGGTCCCACACTAACATATTTAAGAAAGTATTACAAAAAAAATCATGACATTAGTTGTTAGTGCAAAATCATTAATATTCATAGTGGACCAATTATTACGAATTAAGTGCGACAACCAAGGAAATTGACTCAAACAACCAAATTCCTATTCATTTAATCTTCCAAGGTCTGAAATTCATATCCCAATGACATAGTTCTTTTGGGTAACAGACACAAATTTCATGCCAGTCAAATTAAATGATTTACAATATTACATGAAATTAGAAAAGCTGATCATTTTTCTCTGATATTATATATATAAGTATTCAATATTTATGTTTTTGATTATTACTGCCATTTATACCTCTGAGACTATAAAAATATGTGTTTTTTATTGATCTAGATGAGGAAGACAGCATTGTGAGTAAGAAATCCCTTCTATCTGCCCCAACACAAGCTTTTCTTGATGATGATGTAAGGTAGGAATTTGCTTTTGATTGGGACAGCTATGTTCATAGAACTTTTTATGTGAAGGATGACCAGAAATACTTATTCAGGCTTTGGCAATATTTTAGTCAATGTGGTCTTTCCATTAGAAATTTTAAGTGTCCAACACTTTACACTTAGAGGTCAAATTTTGGCCAATCTTCAAACATGTAAGTCTTAGTTTAATCTGTGAAAAGTTTGATACTGGGTTACATTAAGTACAAAAACTAAGTCACTTGGTCAAATTACAGAAAGTCCTTGTTAACACTATAGAGGTCACATTTTTTACCTGATCTGTCTAAAATCTGGTCAGAATAATTGTTGTTACACTGCTTTATATTTTACACTCCTAAGTACAGGAAAACTTGCATTATTTTTCGATGTTAGTTATGCCCGTTCTTCAGAAACACAAACATTCCAAACATTTCCTAAACAACTGATACTTATTTCGGGAAACCAGTTTGACTGCTACTCTTAAGTGATAAATAGTTGTAAAAAGAGCTTCATGCATTTTTAACATGTAAACCAATCTGATACTGTTTGTGGTCACAGATAAACTTAGAATAATAATAATTGAGCCGTGCCATGAGAAAACCAACATAGTGCATTTGCGACCAGCATGGATCCAGACCAACCTACGCATCCATGCAGTCTGGTCAGGGTCCATGCTGTTCGCTAACAGTTTCTCTAATAGGCTTTGGTCGCAAATGCAATATGTTTGTTTTCTCATGGTGTGGCTCTTATGAATGCACTGATGCATGTTGATCCATACTAATTTCTCCCTGTTTTACAGGATCATGATCATCATGATTTTGTTTTTCTTGAAAACATATTCAGTTTCCCTGTTTTCAGCTTTCACTCATGCTTTCAGAAATGAGGGTGATTACTTTTGGGTAAAAAAAATTATCTGGATGACTGTTTTTATAAAATCTTTGTAATGTTTGAAACTGGGTCATTTGGGATCAAACTATGTCAGTCATCGAAAACTATTTTAAAATAAAGGCCAAATTTTCTACCTATCTACATGTACGTAAAACTTTTTCAGATTATTTTAGTGAAATCCAGACTAGCTCCAAACCCTATGTTACTAGATAAAATCATAAAAACATTTTTAACATTAAGAGGCAAGATTTTCTACCTAGTCTTCATGAAGCCTTATTTTATTGAAATCTGTGTAATGTAAAGTTTGAAAATGGATCATCTGGAGACAAAAACATATTTATATACTCTAGGCAGGAGTTTTTCAGTTATGAGTTTGTCTTTTTGAAATCACCTTGGTAGAAAAACTAGGTCACTTGGATTATACATGTATCATAGAAAAAAGGTAGATTTTTTTTTAGAAAGATGCTTTTTTGTAATATTACAGTACCTGTAGTGAAGACTCTCCACAAAAGAGGTCACTTTTGACTGCAGCTACCCAAGCATTTGTTGCTGATAGTGATGATGATAAGGTAAGATAACAGTTTTTTTTAGCTCACATGTCACAAAGTGACAAGGTGAACTTTTGTGATCACGCGGTGTCCGTCGTCTGTCGTCCGTCCGTCCGTGCGTCCGTCCGTAAACTTTTGCTTGTGACCACTCTAGAGGTCACATTTTTCATGATATCTAGGTCAAGTTCGAAACTGGGTCACGTGCCATCAAAAACTAGGTCAGTAGGTCTAAAAAAAGAAAAACCTTGTGACCTCTCTAGAGGCCATAATTTTCAATGGATCTTCATGAAAATTGGTCAGAATGTTCACCTTGATGATATCTAGGTCAGGTTCGAAACTGGGTCACGTGCCTTCAAAAACTAGGTCAGTAGGTCTAAAAATAGATAAACCTTGTGACCTCTCTAGAGGCCATATATTTCACATGATCTTCATGAAAATTGGTCAGAACGTTCACCTTGATGATATCTAGGTCAAGTTCGAAGCTGGGTCACGTGCCATCAAAAACTAGGTCAGTAGGTCAAATAATAGAAAAACCTTGTGACCTCTCTAGAGGCCATATTTTCCATGGGATCTGTATGAAAGTTGGTCTGTATGTTCATCTTCATGATATCTAGATCAAGTTCGAAAGTGGGTCACGTGCCATCAAAAACTAGGTCAGTAGGTCAAATAGTAGAAAAACCTTGTGACCTCTCTAAAGGCCATATTTTTCAATGGATCTTCATGAAAGTTGGTCTGAATGTTCATCTTGATGATATCTAGGTCAAGTTCGAAACAGGGTCATGTGCGGTCAAAAACTAGGTCAGTAGGTATAAAAATAGAAAAACCTTGTGACCTCTCTAGAGGCCATACTTGTGAATGGATCTCCATAAAAATTGGTCAGAATGTTCATCTTGATGATATCTAGGTCAAGTTCGAAACTGGGTCACGGGCCATCAAAAAGTAGGTCAGTAGGTCAAATAATGAAAAAACCTTGTGACCTCTCTAGAGGCCATATTTTTCATTGCATCTATACGAAAATTGGTCTGAATGTTTATCTTGATGATATCTAGGTCAAGTTTGAAACTGGGTCAACTGCGATCAAAAACTAGGTCAGAAGTTCTTGAAATAGAAAAACCTTGTGACCTCTCTAGAGGCCATACCCTTGAATGGATCTTCATGAAAATTGGTCAGAATGTTCACCTTGATGATATCTAGGTCAAGTTTGAAACTGGGTCACATGCCTTAAAAACTAGGTCAGTAGGTCAAATAATAGAAAAACCTTGTGACCTCTCTAGAGACCATATTTTTCAATGGATCTTTATGAAAATTGGTCAGAATTTTTATCTTGATAATATCTAGGTCAAGTTCAAAACTGGGTCACATGAGCTCAAAAACTAGGTCACTATGTCAAAAAATAGAAAATACGACGTCATACTCAAAACTGGATCATGTGGGAAGAGATGAGCGATTCAGGACCATCATGGTCCTCTTGTTTCTTTGAGTCATAGGTCTGTTAGAATTTAAACTGTGAAACCTCTGGTGTGACTTCAGTGGTTAATTTAGGTCAGTGTCCTATTCACGTACAATTCACTGGAGATGCAAAGTAATATGACGAGCATCCCTGAAGGGGAATCCCTGTACTTAAAAGCAAAAATTACAAAATGATAAAATTAATATTGCACACACTTGCTGTCAAAATAACGTATGCGGGATCTGATTTGTTAAAGCCAATAATTTAACCAACAGAAATTGGTATTGTAGCTTAGTTTAGGTTTCAGTTCCCCCAAAGTTGTTTCCTACATTTTCCCACCTATCAGTGTCATTGAAAATACTATGACAACCTGAAACAATGAAGCTGAATTTTAGTCTGGCTAAAAATATGTACCAAATTAACTTGATGTTGACTATTTTCATACAGTATTGTGTGAGGTTTTCCAGTGCTACAGGCAATATTCAGATCAAAAAGAAAAGAAAGTTTGCTATTGTTTCCCAGATTACATTTAAAAATAACCTTTTAAAAAGAAAAGGTACTTAATGCCTTATGCCATTTAATTATATATTGCTTTAATTAAGTTGTGTTATCTGCAATGTTAGAAATATTTACCATTGATTGTGATTATAAAACTGTGCATTCATACTAGACAAACTGGATGAAGAATGAAGGTTTACTAGTGCCACTTTTGTTTCAGACGCCGTCTAAGAAGAGACAAGCAAAGATAGCACCCACAGTTGCCTATGATATGGATGAGGGTATTGAACCAACACAGGGCTATGACATGGATGAAGAAACTGATGATGAAAAGCAAGAAAAAGTAAGTTCACCATTTACTTACTTTTATATAATTGACTGATAAATATTCCTAGTGTACTAATTTTCATGAATTATGTGGCTGTATAACTCCATTTAACTAAAAACATAACAAACAAATGAGATTCACTATTACTACATATCTTTTAAATCTATGAATTTAGATCCTCATATATTTCCTGGAACAGTGTGTTATTTCTTAACACTAACCACAGAATTGAGTGATTTCTCAGTATCTAGTTATTATTATTATTATTATTATACCAGATTTATATAGTTACATAGCATTTAAACTTTGGACTTTCTTTTTTTATGACAATGGCATAAAAAGCACAGCTGTAAAAGGTTTTACTTGACAGTTATATGATTTATGTGGTTTATTATATGGTTATTGACTCTCTTCTTGATTAATTTAAAAAAGAACGAGCAAGGTTGTATACTAATACCTAAACATAGAGAATAGATTGTGATTTTGCTGAAACGGTCAGCCTAGTATGTAGGGGACAGAAATACAAATGTAGAAGTTGTGAGTTTGATCCCCCACCAGGGTGAATGTTTTTATGCCCCCAAAGGGAGGCATATTAGTTTTCAACTGTCCATCCGTTAGTTCGTTAGTTCGTTCGTCACAACGTTAACTTTTTGCATGAAGGCCTTTTACTCGCAAACCACTGCACCCAGGACCTTCAAACTTCACATGCTGATAGTACTTATTGAGTACAGCACCACTACTGACTTTGGGGTCACCAGGTCAAAGGTCAAGGTCACAGGGGCCAACATTAACTTTTTGCATGAAGGCACTTTACTCGCGAACCACTGCACCCAGGACCTTCAAAGTTCACATGCTGATAGTACTTATTGAGAACACCACCCCTACTGACTTTAGGGTCACCAGGTCAAAGGTCAAGGTCACAGGGGCCAATGTTAACTTTTTGCATGAAGGCACTTTACTTGCGAACCACTGCACCCAGGACCTTCAAACTTCACGTGCTGATAGTACTTATTGAGTACACCACCCCTACTGACTTTGGGGTCACCAGGTCAAAGATCAAGGTCACAGGGGCCAACGTTAACTTTTTGCATGAAGGCACTTTACTCGTGAATCACTGCACCCAGGACCGTCAAAGTTCACATACTGATAGTACTTATTGAGTACACCACTCCTACAGACTTCAGGGTCACCAGGTCAAAGGTCAAGGTCACAGGGGCCAACGTTAACTTTTTGCATGAAGGCACTTTACTCGCGAACCACTTCACCCAGGACCTTCAAACTTCACGTGCTGATAGTACTTTATGAGTACACCAACCCTACTGACTTTGGGGTCACCAGTTCAAAGGTCAAGGTCACAGGAGCTAACGTTAACTTTTTGCATGAAGGCACTTTACTTGCGATCCACTTCACCCAGGACCTTCAAACTTCACATGCTGATAGTACTTATTGAGTACACCACCCCTACTGACTTTGGGGTCACCAGGTCAAAGGTCACCAGGTCAATTGTCAAGGTGCTGTGGGGGCATTTGTCACCATTAGTGACAGCTCTTGTTTATAATTGATCCAAAGCAGTATGGCAGATGTAAGTAGTCCTCCAGCTGTTATTCAGAAGGGGAAGTTTTCAGTTACTTGTACAGAAATACTCTTTACTAATAAAAAATTGATACAAAATTCAGGTTAACTAGCTGTCATTACGTAACTTAGATGCAGTTGAAAAGTGGTGTTAAACCTGTATTGGTAACAAAACACTTGATTACCCACGTTCCCCGACTCCCCCTCCCTTTCAAACTGAAAGAATTGTTCTTCAGATTTTGAAATTCAAGTAGAAGTGAAAGAAATTCATCTTGTGGCATGACTTTTAACACAGTACTCAATGTTTCAGGAGGAGGAAGAACAGAAGAGCAGTGGTATCTTGTTTGAACCAACACAGGCTTATTTAGGAAGTAAAGCTCCAGATGATCAGGTAAATGAATGTCTTTTTACAGTCATTGCCAAATTAGCTGATCTGGAAAGATTTAGACTGACAGTCAGAAGGTTTTCCATTTGAATAAAACAAGTGAACTAGCAACATACTTGTTCTTCCCTTGCAAGGAGGCATGTAGTAATCACACGGCCCATTTGTATTTTCAGTTCATCCTTTCATCTGAAACACTTTATGTCACAGCAATTACATTTAAACTGTTCAAGAACTCTAATGAAGTTTGAAGCATGCTGAACAGGTTCATGGCATGCAAGAATTAGGTCTGCTTCCAAAGTCACACAAAAGTGCAGTCCACTTCTGGGGCATTTTTCTGTCGCCAGTAGTGACATATCTTGTTGAAACAGCTACTGCCTGCTTGACAAGTATGTACCTAAACATGTGAATGTTGATTAAACTTACAAGATGTCACAAATGTTTGTGTTGTACTTGAATTTCAGGATAATGTTGATGATGCCAAGTCTGATACATCAGAAGAGTTTGTGCTGGAAGGTGATACTGATGCTGAAGACAGTAACGATGATGGAGAAATACTTGCTGCACCTACACTAGCTTGTGATGTTCCTGACGAAGAGGAAGGTGAAACACAGGTTAGATCTGAATGTAATATTTTGACAACTTTTTGTTTCTCCAAAGTTTGTTTTGCTTTATTGTCAGGTGTGCCACATAGAAATTGCCATTATATACATGCAGCTCTATATTTGGAGAAGTGTGTTTATATGTAACTTGAGCCTCCTTGGTCAGGGTGAAAAAGTGTTCTTTTGACAGTGAAATTGACCATGTTTACCTCTTTTGCAATAACTGAATCTGTTAAAATGATGTGTTTTTTGGTAGAAATGGCTATTTCATGAAGCATGAGTTTGTTAATCCCCCGCCGTGGCGGAGGGATTATAGGAATGGTCTGCGTCCGTCTGTCCTTCCGTCCGTCTGTCCGTCCTTCCGTCTGTCCTTCCGTCCGTCTTTCCGTCCGTCTTTCCGTCCTTCCGTCCGTAACAAAATCGTGTCCGGTCCATATCTCCTAAACCCCTTGAAGGATTTTCATGAAACTTGGGTCAAATGATCACCTCATCAAGACGATGCGCAGAACCCATGAGTCAGCCTTGTCGGTTCAAGGTCAAGTTCACAACTCAAGGTCAAAGGTTTGAGCCTGCCATTTACTGTCCGCTCTATATCTCCTAAACCCCTTGAAGGAATTTTATAAAACTTGGGCAAATGATCACCTTATCAAGACAATGTGCAGAACCCATGAGTCAGCCATGCCGGCTCAAGGTCAAGGTCACAAAGCAAGATCAAAGGTTTGAGCCTTCAATTTTGTGTCCGCTCTATATCTCTTAAACCCCTTGAAGGAATTTTATAAAATTTGGGTCAAGTGATCACCTCCTCAAGACGATGTGCAGAACCATGAGTCAGTCATGCCGGCTCAAGGTCAAGGTCACAACTTAGGGTCAAAAGTTTGAACCTTCCATTTTGTGCCCGCTCTATATCTCCTAAACCCCTTGAAGGATTTTCATCAAACTTGGGTCAAATGATCACCTCATCAAGGCGATGTGCAGAACTTATGAGTCAGCCATGTCTGCACAAGGTCAAGGTCACAACTGAAGGTCGAAAGGTTTGAGCCTTCCATTTCGTGTCCGCTCTATATCTCCTAAACCCCTTGAAGGAATTTTATAAAACTTGGGTCAAATGATTACCTCATCAGAACGAGGTGCAGAAATTATGCGTCAACCATGCCAGCTCAAGGTCACGGTCACAACTAAGGGTCGAAGGTTTGAGCCTTCCATTTCGTGTCCACTCTGTATCTCCTTAACCCCTTGAAGGATTTTCATCAAACTTTGGTCAAATGATCACCTCATCAAGAACTCATGAGTCAGCCATGTCAACTCAAGGTCAAGGTCACAACTGAAGGTCAAAGGTTTCAGCTCTGTATCTCCTAAACCCCTTGAAGGATTTTCATGAAACTTTGGTCAAATGATCACCTCATCAAGACGTTGTGCAGAATTCATGAGTCAGCCATGTCAGTTCAAGGTCAAGGTCACAGCTAAAATCAAAGGTTTTACCCTTTCACTATCCATAGCAGTGGCGGGGGATTTAGCTGTCTTTCAGACTGCCTTATTGAGTTTGAATACTGCAGTGCAAAAAGGTACAGTAACTAAGTGTTTCATTTTTATGTTGAGATTAATTTCTATTCAGAGTCACATGTAGACTCGTCCACAAATTTGTTGTCTGATTATTTATGATTTCATGGTATATGAGTGACATTATAATTATAAAGCCAAAACCTCAATTCAGGTTGTATCTACGGAAGAGCCGACTCAAGTTATTGGTGGAAAAGCTGAAGATGATGCAACAGTTGCTGTTGGTGAAGAGGCTACTCAAGTGTTTGATGAACCAGAGACAAAGAAAGCAGGAAGGAATAGAAAAGTTAAGGCTGATGAAACAGTACCTGTTTGTGAGGCAGAAACACAAGTCTTTCAGGGAAATGAAGACAGCGACATTAAACCACATGTTTCAAATGATGATGCCACACAAGTATTTGATGAAGATACAAAGGGCAGAAAAGAGCAGAGAAAATCTGCTGAATCAAATGTTGCAGAGACACAGGTGTTTGATGAAAATGCTACTCAAGTTTTTGACAATGACCATGACACTAAATCTGTGCAAAAAAATAAAATGAAGAATGAGCAGACTGCAGAAACTCAAGTTTTTAATGTTGATGCTACACAGTGTTTTGATGATAGAAATGATGAGAACATTAAAGATACCAATGAAGTAGAGACCCAAGTATTTGATGAACCACTTAAAATTAAAACTGGTAAAAAGGCAGATACTTCAGAATGTGAAGAAATGGCCACACAAGTATTTGATAAAGATGATGGTGTTAGTGATGGTGAAGGGCAAACATTTGATATAACTGCAGCATCAACACTTGCCTTTAATGAGGAAGCGGCTGAAGAGTCAGAGACGGAGGAAGTTGATGCTGTTGCTGGAGGAGATGATGCAACACAAGTAAGCCCAGTGTTTCGACATCTTGGTAGATTTTTGTGCCCCCACCACTCAGTTGAGGGGGCATATAAAATTGGTCTTGTCCATGTGTCCGTCCGTCCGAAAAAAGTTTGTAACGCGCCAAGCTCAAAAAGTATTTGATATAAATTGATGAAACCTTGCATGAGTCTTTACCATGATATAAACTTGCGCACCTCCTATTTTTCATTTGGCTCCGAAGCTCAAAAAGTATTTCATATAAATTGATGAAACCTAGCATGAGTATCATGACATAAACTTGCGCAGTTCCTATTTTTCGTCTGGCTCCGCTCCCTATTTCCATAGTTATGGCCCCTGAAATAGTCAAAAATGCACATTTTCACCTTGTGACATGCCTAGCTCAAAAAGTATTTCATATAAATTGATAAAACCTTGCATGAGTCTTTACCATGATATGAACTTGCACACCTATTTTCCATCTGGCTCTGTCCCTTATTTCCAGAGTTATGGCCCCTGAAATAGTCCAAATGCACATTTTCAGCTTGTGATGGGCCTAGCTCAAAATGTATTTCATATAAATTGATGAAACCTTGCATGAGTCTTTATCAAGATGTGACCTTGTGCACTTGGCATTCTTCTTGAGTTTTTAGTGCTAATTACAGAGTTACCGCCCTTGAAACAGTCAAAATAGTGGATGTTTTGTTTGTGATGCTCGTAGCTCAAAAAGTGTATGGCCTAGAATAATGAATCCCTTATATAAAATGTTTGTTGAGGCTATTCTCCCTAAAGATTGCAAACATTTGAATTATTTCCCCTTATTTGTGACAAATGTACCAGTGGGGGCACACCCCATGTCCTACAGACACATTCTAGTTTAACCCTTATCATGCTGGACACGATAAATTCTGCCTTTGCGACCAGTGCAGATCAAGATCAGCCTGCGCATCCGTGTAGTCTGATCATGAACTACACTGTTCGCCATTCAGTCAGTATCTTTTTGGTAAGCACTCCTTTTAACAGTTAATGGTACTGTCCAAACTGAAAGATGGACAAGTTCATTATAGAAATTTAGTGGGCTATTAAATAAAGAATGATTCATTTGCAGGGCTGATTAAAAGCACTTACTGCAGCATATCTGAAAATTATTTGAATATGTCTTGTTAATATGTTCTGTTTTGTTTTATTTTTGTTAATTTAAAAAGACACAAAACATTTGTGTTTGCTTCCCACTTATTATGGTTAAGGAGGAGTCCAGGTATTCCACTCAGTATCCTCTTATGTACAGAATTACACAGACCTGTATAAGCAACCTGGATGGCATTCTTACTTGTTAGGATTTGATCCTGGTTTCACTGGAATGGTAGTGGGAAAGAGGTATAAAGTCTTTATCTCTTATGGCTAAAATGGCCTCTTTCATTGCCTTAATTATGAAAACTGATGCAACGTGAACTGTTCTTTGATGAATTCGGAGCTTATCTTAAAGTATGAATTTCAGGTCTTTGATGGAGCAGATTCAACGGTTGCTGTCAGTGATGACCAAACTTTTCCAGTGGAATCAGAAACTACACAAAACAAATCTAGAAGAGGAAGAGCAAAGCAATGTAAGGTTGATGAAACAGTTGCAGTTACTGATGATGCTACACAAGTATTTGAAGATAAACCTGTCCAGACCAAGGCTGTTAAAGGGAGAAAAAAGCAGGGAGCAACAACTAATGATACAATTGCAGTTTCTGATGATGCAACACAAGTGTTTGATGAGACAGTCGCTGTCGAAGAAGTTGAAAGTAAGTCAAAGTCTGGTAGCAGGAAGAGGGGGAAGAAAAAAGAACATACTGCTAAAGAGGAAAACAATGATGATGCTACACAAGTGTTTGATGAGACAGTTGCTATAGGTGGTGATGATCAAACAGTTGCTGTAGAAGATATTGAAAGTAAAACTAAGTTGGGCAGTAAAAGGCAGGGTAAGAAAAAAGAACATGTTGTTAAACAGGACAACAATGAAGATGCTACACAAGTTTTTGATGAAACAGTAGCAGTTGAAGAAATTGACAAGCATCAGGGTAAAGGAAAATCACATACTGGGAAAACTTTTGAACATGATGATGCTACTCAGGTATTTGAAGAAAATTCTGATACAAGTGAAAGCGGGAAGCAGAAAAGAAAGTCAGTTAAAGGTAAATCTACACATGGAAATGAAACAGAACAGGCTACTCAAATCTTTGAAGAAACTTTACAAGTGGCCAAAAGCAAGGAGTCTGAAAAGAAAATTTTAAAGAATAAAGCAAATGTTAGGACCAGAAAGAAAGTACAAGAAGAACCTACACAAATTATTGATGATACAGTGCCAGTTTCAGAAGAAATGGAAATAAATTTTGAAGACACAGAAAATGAAAATGCAGAATGTTGTAAAACTGAGGAAGCAACACAGGTTTTTGAAAAGGGCACTGATACCGAAAGTGAAGAAAAGGAAGTACCAGTTGAAACTAAAGGTAAAAGAACAAGAGGTAATAGACAGGCAAACAATAAGAATGTGAAAGAAAATGTAGCAAAGACAAATGTGAACAAACAATCAGAAATTTTAGAATCTTGTGAAAAGGCTAATGATGTTGCTTCCACAAATGTTAGAAAAAGTAGCAGGACTAGAGGCAAAGCAACTTTTACTAAAAAAGATGAAGTAGTGACAGAAAAGTCTAGTAAAACAGTCAGGACAAAAAGTAAAAAAGGAGAACTTGCTGAGGAAAGTAAAGGATCTGATCAGGATGAGGGTAAAGGAAGGAAAGCAGGCAAGGGAAAGAGAAAAGAAGAGCCTGAATTTGAACCAGCTACACAAATATATGCAGACAGTGGTAAATTTGACAATTCATGAACTTGTCTTTTAGTGATAATTATATTGTTTTTCATTCCTCTACGATTATTTAGTATTTTCAGCCAAATTTTGATTCATAGTTTCAGATTACATTGGGACATTTGTTTAGTAAAATTTTTTTTTAAATAATACAGAACAAAAAGTGTAAAATTCTGTGTTAATGATTTTAAGTGGATGTTTCTGAAAGATTATAATGTTTTCAGAGTCCTCTGATGGGATAGCTACACAGAGGTATGGAGAGGCAGAGGATGAGGTAGCTACACAGAGATATGGAGAGGTAGGGGATGAGGTAGCCACACAGAGGTATGGAGAGGTAGAAGATGATGATCTCACTCCTGATATTAATGAGGTACTATTAATTCTGAATTGACTGTATTCTTCTCTTGTATATTTATAAAGTTTATGAAGAAGAGGGATAATATTGTTTTGCTTTTGTTAGTCTGTCCATTCATTAGTTGGTTGACACTTTGGGTTCCAATCAATAACTGGAGAACACTGTGACCCAGAGTAATTTAACTTCACTGGATGTTATTAGATGGAATGTCATGGTCACAGTTTACTTGAGATTGAAAATTACACACTATATTTTCATTGAGAGTCTGTTGGGTCATATGTGTTAAGACAAACAGCACTAGTTATGTGATTTTATGGTAAGGAAATGTTTTTGTGACATATGTGAATAATGAATACATTACAATGAAATACATTGTCTTTTGTATGTAGATTGAGGATGAGAAGATTGATGAAGTCCCAGTTGTTAAAGTTGATCCATCACGTGGAAGATCTCCCCTTAAATCCGCTATAGCAAGTCCCAAAAAGAAGAAAAGTCCCTCCCCAAAGAAAGTCCAGTTTGTGTCCCAGGTAAGACAATGTGATTAAAAATTCTACTTTAGTTAGTGGTTTAAGCGGATGTTGCTGTTTCAAGGGCTATAAATGTAAGGACTTCAAATGGTAAAGATATTGTAAATGGGAATTTTATTTGTTCTTTGGGATATATTGTTGTGGATATACTTCAGGTATGAAATCCCTAAAAGTTGGTCCCTCACCTAAACTTTTGACTTTTTATGCCCCCCTTCGAAGGAGGGGTATATTGTTTTGCAGATGTCTGTCAGTCGGTCTGTCTGTCGGTAGGTCGGTCGGTCTGTATGTAGACCAATCTGTTTCCGGGATGAAAATCAAAACGTTTGGGGCCTAGGATCATGAATTTGATAGGAAGTTGGTCATCACTGCGTGCCCTATTGATTTTGACTTAGTCAAAGGTAAAGGGTCACAGTGACTCGACATTTAAAAAGGTTTCCCGGATGATAAATAAAGAACGTTTGGGGCCCGGGATCAAAAAGTTGATGGGAGGTTGGTCTTGTCACAGTGCCCCCCTATTGATTTTGAGGTCGTATGTAAAATTTCAAGGTCACGTGACCCGACAGTTAAAAGGGTTTCCGGATGATAATCAAGATTGTTTGGGGCCTGGATCGGAAAGATGATAGGAGGGTTTTGGTCATGACTAGCAATGCCCCCTTTTTTTTTAAGGTCAGAAAGTCAAAGGTAAAGGGTCACAGTGAAGGAACATGAAAGGGTTTCCCGGGTGATAACCAAATTGCTTCGCCTGGATCGGGAAAAATTGATAGGGAGATTGATCATGCCCAGCAGATGCCCCCTTTTGATTTGAGGTCATTGGTAAAAGTTCAAGATCAGTTTGGCCAGGAACAGTTAAACGGTTTCTGGACAGTAATTTGAGAACATTGGGCGAGGTCATAAAAGAGATAGAGAGTTCATCTGACCAGCGATGCCCCCATTTGTTTTTTAAGGTCAGTGGTAAAAGGGTCAAGGTTCAGTGCCCCGGAACATTTAACCGCCCAGAAAAAAAACTTGAAACGTTTGGGGCCTAGGATCATGAATTTGATTGGGGGGTTGGTCAGACCTTAGAGCCCCCTTAGATTTGGGTCTGTAGGCTAAAAGGGTAAAGGTCACTTGCCCCGGGAACTTTTGGCCCCTTTTCCCGGGGATATCCCTTAAAGGCTTGGGCCTGGGGATCACTAAACTTAAAGGGGGTTATCATGACCCAGTGCCCCCCGTTGTTTTTGAGGTCATGGTCAAAGGGTCAATTCACATTGCCGGGGGGGGCTTTTGGGTGTTCGACACCTTTTGTTACGAAAAATTTGACAATGATATGTTGCAGACACTGAAAATATTTTGAAAAAAACTAAAAAGCTCTTCCCAGTGATTTCTGAAATATTTTTTTAAAGGCTGGGCCCATGGTTTCCTTTTGCCAGTTTAGGCATTTTCGAAAACTTCATTTAACATTCAGATATCCCCTGCAGAAAAGTGGGTATGTTGTTATGTTTATAGATGCCCCGATCATTTGCCCAAAGGCATTTAAGTAATCACTGTCTTGACCAAAAAATGTTCTTTTATCAATATAGAAAAAATGAAAGGGCCATCAGTTTTGTGACTTTGTCTTTGGCAATGTATGACCGGCATATATTTTGGGTCAGGAGTTCAAGGTCAGAATGACCTAAAAACTAAAAGTGGTTTAGGGGTCTACAATCAAAAAACTTGGACTCAGCCATCAAATTTTTCTGTCATCTGTAGTCTGAGATTAAATATACGTCTTGGTTTAAAATTTTACATTGAAAATTACACTAATATTTCCTCCAATGGACTTTTTCAAAGGGGGGGTGGCTTTAGTTTTAAAAAAGCTTTTGTTTGGAAAAGTTTTCTATTTTTTGTGCAAAGACTATAGCAGTAAAGGAAAAAAAGATTTTTGTTTTTAATGAGCCTCAGTTCTCGCAAAATCATTTAAAATGCCTTTATATTTTTTTTTAGCCACCCGGCCAAAGTGTCATTGTGAGCTTTTGATCACGCTGGCGTTGTCCGCCCTCTACTGTCGTCAACATTTGGTTTGATTTTTATGAAAAATTTTGGGCCCGGATGTTCCTTGGGGGGGGTTTTCTAACAAAAATTTTTGAAAAGTTTTTTGCTTGGTTGCACTTGGGGCCGCGAGCAAAAAACAGAAAAATATTCAAATTGACATTCCTCCCAAACTGATAGTCCCATTTTAAATTAATTTTTTACAAAAATGGCCCTTTTGTCCCCCCTACCAAAGGTTTTTTAAATTTTACGATTTGTCAAAAAAAAATGGCCGCTATGGGGGGCGTGGCACTTTTTCCTTATGTATTAGTGGAAATTTAAAAAAATCTTGTGTGAAATGCTGGGGCCCATTTTAAAATAATTTTCGCAAAAGGTCCTTGCGGCCCTATACCAAGATTGTTCAAATTATTTTGATTCATCAAAAAAACAGGCCCCAGTGGGCGTGGGAAATTTTCTCTATATGCTTTTGGGAAACATTTAAAAACTTCTTGTGTGAAAAGCTTACCCGAAATTTTAAAATAATTTTCAAAATTCCTTTACCCAAACCCCCAAATTGTTCAAAATTATTCCGATTCGTCAAAAAACATGGCTTTTCCCAGAATTTTAAAAAAATCTTTTTGTATAAAACGTTAGGCCCTTTTAAAAAAAATATCACCAAATTTTCCTTGTGTAAATTCTACAAATAGTGTACAAATTTTTTTTGATTTTTTCAAAAAAAACATGGCCACCAGAGGTGTGGTCACTTTTCATCAAAAATTTTTTTAAACAAATTCCTCCAAAAACCCCTGAAAAGATTTTTATGAAACTTTACCAAAAAATTTTTTGGGGAGGGGCCCTTTCAAAGTTGTTTTAAATGGTTCTGGGTTTATTGAACTTTTGGGGCTTTTTAGTTAAAAATGGGTTTTCAGCTATCAGACTTTTAAAAATCTTTTTTGGAGCTTTGAAAATTGGCATGTGATTTAAGGATTTTACCCTTTCCATTTTTCCAAATTATTGCCCTAAGGTCAAAAAGCCCTTTCCCCTGTGGTTACAGTACTTTTATAGGCTTTTTTATAAGAAAATTGGAAAAAATTTTTTTCTGAATCAAAAGCTAGACCTTTGATATTTGGCGGTATATCAGAGTTGTACGTCTACTTTAAAAAAATTTAAATTATTGCCTAGGTTCAAAAATGTTGGACTGTATATAATTAGGCAACATAGAAAAAACCTAAATCTGCACTTGTACCGTTACGTATCAAACACCTTGAAGCCTTGTACCTGTGTTAGGGTCAAAGACCCCCTTGCTTATCTTTTTAAACCTTTTTTTATGAAATTTGAGCAGAATTCAGAATCCAGTTCAGAGTCAGGAGAGACATCAAGGAGATCTAGGAGAGGAAAAGGAGTTGGAAAGTTAGGTAACAAGTATTTTATGTGTACTCTGCTATTTCTTTTTTGACTGTGCTGAATTCTATTTTAACATTGTTAGCTTGTATGATTTTTGAAAATTGGCATTTTTGACAATAAAATATGTTTATAGGAAGATATTCTGTTTTGCAGACTTTATGTAAGTACTTAATGTTGGAAAACTCAATTAAATAACTGTCAACATTGACTCTGTCAAGAAAGTTGTATATGCTTCCCTCAAAATAAGAATTATTAAAGCAAGATACACTTTTAATGTCTATAGCTACAGCATTGAAGTTAAAGAGGATATTTTTCTGTAAATGTTTGATAAAAACAGTAGTGATAGATGATTGGTATAAATGTATGCAGGTAAAAATAAGATGAGTATGTGTAAATATGCTCGTAAACCATTCTTTATGCTAAAAAACACATGTGGATAAAATTTTATATGCCAAAGATCACTTCTTGATAGAGCTCTATATCATATGCTAAAGATCACGTGTGGATAGAACACTGTATGCTAAAGATCGATTGTGGATAGAACACCATATGCTAAAGCTCACTTGTGGATAGAGACCACAGTGCTCTCAAAACTGCCAGTATAATTTTCAGTTTAAAGTTTTACAGTGTATTTTTACCATCAGATTAAAATCATCTTTTTGATCTTTGAGATCTCAAAGCATTTGGATCTATGTACATATGGGAATACTTACATGTACACCATATATACTTGTAAAGTTAAACTGTAAAGTTTTACTTACTTTTGAATCTTCTAGAACTAGAAACAGATCCTGTTTCAGAGGAAGGCAAAGAACAGGGAAGAAAAGGTATAAAAACAGCTGCAGTGCCACAAACTAAGAGACTTACCAGACAAAAACATGTGAACACTGAGGAAAATATTGAAACTGAAAATAATGACCTCACTTCAGAGAAATTAGAGGAAAATCAGATGACAGATGATAATGTTGAGCATAGAACTGTTCTAAATAAAAGACAGACAAGGGGAAAGAAAGTAAACACTGAAAAGAATTCAGAAAACGAAAGTGATTCTAAAGTTAAGAATGAGTCAGTTGAAAGTGATTCTAAGAGTAAGGATGAGGTGATTGTAAAGTCAAACAGAAGAGGGAGAAAATCTGTTGATACAGCAGTAAATGTTGAAAGAGAAAATATTACCAGGAAAACGAGGACTAGTCTTCCTGCTGTTTTGGAAGAAAGTAAACCAGAAACTAGTCAAAAATCAGGTGAGACAAAAGATGGTCAAAGTGTTGATGAAAAACACAGTGTAATTAAAAGTAAGGGAAAGGGTAGAAAAAATATGAAAGGAAAAAGTAAAACTGGGGGACAAGAAGAAATTGAAAATAAGCAAATAGATGATTCTGAACATGATTTAAAACATATGAGTAAGCAAGTAGAGAGTGATTTGAGCAATGCTAATGAAGGTATCACAAATGATAATTTAAGAGACAATAAAGATTCAAAACAAACTTCAGAAACTGAACCTTCTGATGTGCTTGAGCATGAAGAGAATAGGACTAATAGGCAAACTAGGACAAATGTGCAAGTTAAGAAAACTAGAAATTTGAAAGAAACAAAAAGTGATACCACAAACAATGATACAGAGGCTAGTGAAGGGCACAGTACTAGATCTAATAGAACTAGCAGAAAGAAAGAGACAATTGATGCAGATGATAAAGAAGTTGATCATTTGAAAAAAAAGAGAAATCTTGATCATGTTAAAGCAGATGGTGATAAGAGTGAACCTAGTCCTCAGACATTATCTAGAACAAGAACTAGAAAAACTGGATCTGTCGGTAATGATCCAAGTGAAACAAAACATGATTTGGAGACAGAGGATGTGGTGAAAAATAAGACTAAAGGAAAAGTTGGAAAAGGTAATAAGTCTGAAAGTAATAAAAGTGAAACTACTGATAATAATTCTAGTGAAACTAAGCAGGATATAGTGCTTGAGGAAGCTGTAAAGACGGACAATAAATGTAAGGTTAAAAGTAAAGTAGGCAAAGGTAGTAAGGGAAAAGATGAAAAAGATAAAACTGTTACAAGCAATTCAATGAAAAGTAAACATGATGAAGAGGAAGAGGAATCGGAACAAACAGATATTGCACATAAAGGTGTAACAGGAAAGGGTGGTAAGGGAAAAGGTAAAAAAGTTGAACCTGAAACAGTTGAACAGAAAGTTAAATTAGAACAGATTAAAGAGGATGTGAATGATGAAAGTAAGGGACCGACCAGGAGTAAAAGGGGTAGGGCTAATAAGGCTGTACCAAAGGAAGAAAAAGAAGAGGAAACTTCCATTGAAAATAATAACACAAGCAGATCACAAAGATTAAAGAGAAAAGAGTCTGCAAGCAGTCCAAATGATTCCCAAGAGGTGAGTTATGTTTAGAAAGTGAAAAATGGAAGAATGCGAAAAAAAATGAAATGTAAATGTATCTTTTGTTACAGAAATATTACTGAGGATGAATTCCATTTAGTTTAGGTGTGCCTAGATATGTAATACACTTATTAACATTTTTGCAAATTTGAAAATAATTGTAGCTTAATGACATATTTTTGTTCTGAAATTTCAAATTGAAATGTCTAAACTAAACAACTTTGGTTTTTGTGGCAAAGTAATTGAACATTTAAAATTGTAATTCCCATTGCAAGAAAACTAGCCATTCACAGTTGGTTTTAATATCAATAAGTATATTTAACTGTTCTGTTTTGTTGTAGAGTGATCTAGGAGAAACTCCAGCTAAAAGACAAAAGAAGAAGACCGACAATCATGGTACCACTCCTAAACCTACAGGAAAACAGGTAGTGACTAAGTATACATGATGCTTATATTGAAGAAAATGCAGAACATCAGTTACATGAAAGATATAATTATCCATTATTTTATGTAAAATGGGATTTTATATGTAAATCATTAGAAGAATGTTCTGGTGTTGTAGGAGTGGTTAGTGTGACAAATAGAAAATGACAGATAGGAAAAACATGCCTTATACCGGTAATTGCATAAGTCAGTACATATGACAGTACTATGTTTTGATTTTTATGCCTCCGGCAACTACTGATGCAGGAGGCATATAATGATTGTCCTGTCAGTCTGTTCGTTCGTCCGTCCGTACGAGGTTAACCAAATTGGACACGTTTCGTCTGTCATCAATACCCCTAACTAGAATGACTTGATACTAATGCAGATGTATCCTGTGACCATTCCTCATCTTCAGACATCACCTGACCTCAGTTTGACCTTGACCTTGAACTTGACCTCGTTTTGGACTTAGGCTGCTTTGTATCGACAAGGATGCCACCGGGGGCATCAAGCGTTTATTGAACGCAGCTCCTTGTTATATATCTGCATTTGTATTTGTTTTTTGTAGGCTTCCGCTGTAAGTACACCCAGGGGTGCATCAACCAAGCAGTTGGAGACCAGTGTTACTCATTCACCAACATTGAGGAAGACAACAGTTGAGGGGAGCAAGCCGAAGGTTATGTTTACTGGAGTAGTAGATGAACAAGGAGAAAAGGTAATTCTACTCACTTTGGTGATGCATCAAAGGTACAGAATCTACCATAATGTGCACCCCTTAATTAATTTCAAGAGGATGACATATTAAGTCCCTTTAATCAGTCAGTTTGTCATATCTTGATGTGACCAAATCAAGTTAACACATCTGTTTTCCAAAAACCCATGGTGGTGCTCTTGTGATGAAATATGGCTCTATTTATACTGAAACATGTTTTTCAACAGTCATTATTTTGTTTAAATATGTGTGAAATTGCATATAGCTGAGAATGTTTTGTGTGTGACTATTAACTTTTATGAAGTCGTATACAATTGAGAATGTATAGTGTGTAACTATAAACATGTAACTGTGCAGTCATATACACTTACATTGTTTGATGTGTAACTATAAATATTTATGCAATTATACAAATAATTGAGATTGTTTCATGTGTAACTATAAACATGTATGTAGTCATATACAATTGAGATTGTTTCATGTGTAACTATAGACATGTATGCAGTCATATACAATTGAGATTGTTTCATGTGTAACTATAAACATGTATGCAGTCATATACAGTTGAGATTGTTTCATGTGTAACTATAGACATGTATGCAGTCATATACAGTTGAGATTGTTTCATGTGTAACTATAAACATGAATGCAGTCATATACAGTTGAGATTGTTTCGTGTGTAACTATAAACATGTATGTAGTCATATACAATTGAGATTGCTTCATGTGTAACTATAAACATGAATGTAGTCATATACAATTGAGATTGCTTCATGTGTAACTATAAACATGTATGTAGTCATATACAATTGAGATTGTTTCATGTGTAACTATAAACATGTATGCAGTCATATACAATTGAGATTGTTTCATGTGTAACTATAAACATGTATGCAGTCATATACAGTTGAGATTGTTTCATGTGTAACTATTAACATGTATGTAGTCATATACACTGAAATTGTTTCATGTGTATACAGTTGACCAGTCGCCAAACGTCTGATCACTCCGCCTCTTAGATCACGTGGTCTGGAAATGCGAAAGCCTTAGACAAACAAGCTTCAAAATGACGGATACGATAATGCTAAAAGTGATGTCCCTTACGATGTTGGCTAATATTTCTTTCCTTACAAAAGATCATTATGGCTAAAAAGTTTGCTAATTAGTCAGAAATCAATTCAATGGAATGTTTTTCGGGACGGAAATAACACTATTAAGGTTTAAGAGGCTGCGGGTATTTGGCATTCGAAAGTCAAATGTTTAGCTAAGGCTCCGCGTTGAGTTGTATTTTTCTTCACTCTCAGATGTTTCTCAAATTCTAAAAAGTATATTGTATTTTCGTATATTTCTCAAATTCTAATCTCAAATTCTATCCTGTATTTTCGTATGTCCTCAAATTCTATACTTCATTTAAACTGTATAACCGTTAACGTTTCCAGATTTAACCCGCTCAAAGAAAATACTATAAAAGTGTTGCATATTTAATGCAATATAAATGTATTGAACAAATTTATGCCTGGATTAATATACTTCCGTCACTTTATTCACATTTTTTTAATTCTTTTAAAGTCTTGATATCATTTATTCATTCATTTTAAATTTACTTATGTTAATTCATTTCGTATACAAATGGCTTCTTTTTTGTGGCTATTAAACTGAAATTTAAGACTTGCAACTTAAATCCTTTTAAATGAACTTGCTAAGTTCTACTTATAGCGGCTAGGTATGGGTACCCGAGCAGTCACTGGTATTTCAGCGGGATTCACATGAGTCCTGTGCCCGGTTTGTGGATTCTTTGCGATTTTTCAAATGTCTAAAAGCTTAAATCTTCATTATTTCTTCTATAGGTAGAGCAGTACTTTAAGATTTTTCAAGAAAAGAAAAATAAAACACTTAATTTCTGACAAAAAAGGTTCCCGAACTGATCAACTCTTTTTATTTGGGTATATGACGCTACTGATTGAACAATTCTTGTTCTTTCGCAAAATCAGTACCTTAGTTTATTTGTAATTCAATGATTATATGTTTCAGCTAAATGTTTATTTATTTATTAGATGTATTTTGTAAATATTCGCCAAATAGCGGTTATTCGAGTGCAGAATTCACTTTTTATACGCCCATTCGAAAAACGGGACGTATTATGGGAACACCCCTGGCGGGCTGGCGGGCGGCGTCCACAGACTTTGTCCGGAGCATATCTTCTACATGCATGAAGGGATTTTGATGAAACTTAGCACAGTTGTTCACCATCATGAGACGGAGTGTCATGCGCAAAAACCAGGTCCCTAGGTCTAAGGTCAAGGTCACACTTAGAGGTCAAAGGTCAAATTCAAGAATGACTTTGTCCGGAGCATATCTTCTTCATGCATGGAGGGATTTTGATGAAAGTTTGCACAATTGTTCATCATCATGAGACAGAGTGTCATGCACAAGAACCAGGTCCCTAGGTCTAAGGTCAAGGTCACACTTAGAGGTCAAAGGATACAAGAAAGAAAACATTGTCCGGAGCATATCTTCTTCATGCATGGAGGGATTTTGATCTAACTTGGCACAAATGTTCACCACCACGAGGCGGAGTGTCATGCGCAAGAACCAGGTCCCTAGGTCTAAGGTCAAGGTCACACTTAGAGGCCAAAGGTCAGATACAAGAATGACTTTGTCCGAAGCATTTCTTCTTCATGCATGGAGGGATTTTGATGTAACTTGGCACAATTATACACCGTCATGAGACGAAGTGTCATGCGCAGTTCCCTTATTTAGAATTACTTCCCTTTGTTGTTACTATAAATAGCTTATATTGTAACTTTTTCATTACTAGTCGTAGGGAAAAATTGAGACCACTTTTCTGTAGTACAACATGCATGCTACATCCAATTATGAGGTGTATTTTGAACAATCTCTACCTGGTAAAGATTTTTGTGTGGACTTACAATTTTTTTTTGGATTTTTTTTTTTTTTTTTTTTTAAGATTATCTTCCCTTAGTTGTTACTATAAATAACTTATATTGTAACTTTTTTATAATCGACCATAGAGAAAAAACAAGACAACTTTTCTGTGGTACAACATAGATGTTACGTTCAAATTTTAGGTGTATTTTAAGGTATCTCTACCTGGTAAGGAGTTTTTTTTGGACTTAGAAAAACAAATGACTTACAATGATTACTAAACAACCACAAAATTAAAATTCCATTTGCAAATACAGGTGCTAGAGTAAAGAAATTTGCTGTGACGGGCGTATATTGTGACATTCTGGCACTCTAGTTATTATGTAATATGGTATACATACATTGAATATGGTGCTACATTTTAATAACTTTTGAAGTAAGTTTTAAGGTCTCGAGTTTATTCATATCCAGCCGACATAGGTGCTTATTATTGTAAAAAGGCCAAAGTTTGCATGTCTCTCGAGGCTTGCTTTTGGTTAAGGGAAAGGAATAACTTGCCCAACTCTAACTTCACTTCAACAGTTTAGCAATAAAAATAAATTTTAACTAGATTTTAAAGACAAATACTTATCTATTAACCTCGACAATTAGCTTGTCAAAGGAAAATGGCGGCAATATGTGGTACACACGTGTGTGTTAAATATCGTTATCTGATTGGATCATAGATAAGTTTGATTGACAGGCGGCGACTGGTCAGTTGAGATTGTTTCATATGTAACTATAAACATGTATGTAGTCGTATTTAAATGAGAATATTTTGTGTGTAACTATAAACATGTATACAGTCATACTTACTGAGAATATTTTTTTATAACTCTAAACATGTATACAATTAGAGGCTTTGTTTTACAGATTGTAAAGGAGTTAGGAGGAGAATTAGTGAGTTCTGTTACTGATTGTACTCACCTGGTTACAGATCAGGTAAGTTAGTTACATACAAACTCTTTATTATGATTGAGGAAATCATTAATTGTGAACCACTTTCTAGTTTTTGTTGAACTGGTGTTTCAGTGGGTTGAGGGGAATGGAATTTTCAGTTTGTATTCATGTTCCTTTTAAGCTGTGTATACCCTCCCATCATCTGGGTTAACTTGTTCACAAATGCCATTGCAGTATTCTTCAAAGTTTTATTTTGATGCTGTCAGATGCTCATGATTGACATGGAAAACTGGTGTCATGTAGGTCATACATGTGTATATGTATAATAAGGTAGCAGTACATTATATTTTCTCAGTTGTGTACATGCATATTAACTAATATTTCAGGTGAGAAGAACTGTGAAGTTTCTGTGTTGCTTGTCCAGAGGAGGACCTATAGTATCCCCACAATGGCTTATGTCCAGCAAAGCAAGTGGCTTTTTTCTTGGTGAGTTTGGATTTCTGTTTTCAAAAAATATAAGTTTCTTTCAGAGACTGTAATACAATGTATATATGTACTAGAAATGTGTACAGAAAGACAGGTTAAATTGACAAGAATATAAACAAAGTACTGTTGAAAAACTGGTGGATTTTAAGCCAACAAAAGGAAGTATTTATTGTTCATTTATTGGTCACATAAAATGCTATTAATTTGAGTTATGAAAAACTCAAACAGCCAGTTTACAGTTAGGCTTATTAATAGACCTCGAAAGAATTGACTCATTTGTTAGCTTATCTTCAGTACTTTTGAATCATTTTATTTAAGCTATAAGTTCATTGCAATAAGAAAGTTCATTTTTAACTGTAAAAATTATTTTTGTGAATAGATCCAGCCCCATTTCTGGTGAAAGATGATGCTTCAGAAAGAAAATACAAGTTTTGTCTGGCTCAGTCTATAGAGAAGGCACAGAAAGATCGCTTGTTCAGGGGATACACCTTCAAAATTACCCAGTCTGTTAAACCTGAACCACAACATATGAAAGGTGAGAATGTAAATGTAATAACCAAGACCTTCATGTGGTTTATCATCCGATTTACCATGGTTCAGAGTTTAAATGCGAAAGAATTGGATCACAAGGGCCAATCATTCAAAATGTGTTTAGAGTATTGACTACCCACAGATTAGATACAAACTTGATAATGGTCATAAACTTAAGAATGCACTATGATTACATGTTGCCCCAAAACAGTTTACTGTTCATGAGGTAATCAAGACTTTTATATGGTTTATCATCTGATTTACCATGTTTCATTTTTCAGATGAGCAGAAATTGAACTGTGAGGCCAGTTTTTAGAGATTTTAAAGTATTGGCTGCCAGATGATTTAATGCTAACCTGATAATGGCATTTTCATGGGACTTTGAAATTACAGTATGTTCATTGTCAAGAAATGGGAACCGTACTAAATACATAATTAACACAAGTCTGCTGTTTTTTCCCAACAGCTGGATTTTAAATACAAATGACTATTATTATACAGCAGTGAGATTTACATTACTTTCTGATTGGTAGTTATTTTTCAATTAGCTCACATGAACCAAAGGTTTATGGTGAGCTTTTAGTATATGTGGATGATCCAGCTTCCATCATTCGGTGTTCGTTATTGGCAATTTTATATAAATAATCTTCTCTTTTGAAATTACCGGTCAGAATTACATCAGACTTGGTCTGTAGCATCTTGGCCAGGTCCTCTCTCAGAACTAGTCAAAACTGTTCAGCATGAATAATTTTGAGGGATGCTAGAGCTAACAACGCGTTATGAATGGCTTGATGGATTATCACCAAACTTGGTATGTACAGCATCAATGTAAGGTCGTCGGCTATATCTGTCAACATTTAGCTTCTGTATGAGATAGAGGCTGTATTTTTCAACTGATCTTCATGAAATTTTGTCAGAATGATAACCTTGATAAAATCTAGGCCAAGTTCAAAAATGGGTCATCTGGGGTCAGAAACTAGGTCACTAGGTCAAATCAAAGAAAAATCTTGTGTATGCGATAGAGGCTGTATTTTTCAAACGATCTTCATGATTTTTGGTCAGAATGATTACCTTGATGAAATCTAGGCCAGATTCGAAAATGGGTCATCTGGAGTCAAAAACTAGGTCACTAGGTCAAATCAAAGAAAAACCTTGTGTATGCGAGAGAGGCTGTATTTTTCAATTGATCTTCATGAAATTTTGTCAGAATGATTACCTTGACGAAATCTAGGCCTAGTTTGAAAATAGTTCATATGGGTTCAAAAACTAGGTCACTAGGTCAAATCAAAGAAAAACCTTGTGTATGCGATAGAGGCTGTATTTTTCAATTGATCTTCATGATTTTTGGTCAGAATGATTGCCTTGACGAAATCTAGGCCCAATAGTAATATGGGTCTTTCCGAGGTCAAAGAATAGGTGACTAGGTCAAATTAAAGAAAAACCTTGTGATTGCAATAGGGGCTGCATTTTACACCGGATATTCATAAATTTAGTCAGAATGATTGCCTTGATGCAATCTAGGTCAGGTTAGAATATGAGTCATCTGTGGTCAAAAACTAGGTCACTAGGTGAAATCAAAGAAAAACCTTGTGAATGCAATAGGGGCTGCATTTTACACCAGATATTCATAAAATTTAGTCAGAATGATTGCCTTGATGCAATCTAGGTCAAGATAGAATATGGGTCATCTGTGGTCAAAAACTAGGTCACTAGGTCAAATCAAAGAAAAACCTTGTGTATGCAATAGAGACTGTATTTTTCAATTGATCTTCATGAAATTTGGTCAGAATGATAGCCTTAATGAAATTAAGGTCAAGAATGAATATGGGTCATCCGGGGTCAAAACTAGGTTGCTAGGACAAATAAAAGAAAAACGTTTTGCATGTGATAGAGGCTGTATTTTTCAATTGAGGTTCATGGAATTTGGTCAGAATGATTGCCTTGATCAAATCTAGGTTAAGTTTTAATGTAGGTCATCTTGGCTCAAAAACTAGGTCACTAGGTCAAATTGAAGAAAACACTTGCTTATACTTGAGACCATATTTTTGGTTCAATCTTAATGTAAATTGGTCAGAATATTTGTTTCCATGAAATCACTAGGTCAGACATGTTTACACTGTTATGGTGTGTATCTCAGGTGAGTGACCTAGGGCCATCTTGGCCCTATTGTTTTCATGAACTGCTTGATGGATCATTACCAAACTTAATCTATAGCTTGCTTTAAGTTCCTCTCACAATTTTTTCCAGACAGTTTTACTAGTCTGATTTGAGGGGCCTCCATGGCTAAATACACTTCTGAATGATTTCTCATGAACTGCTTGATGGATCATTACCAAACTTGGCCTGTAGCATTCCTGAAAGGTCCTCTCTCAAATTCTCCAAATAGTTCTGCTTGACTGACTTTAGATGCCGCCAGAGCTAAAAAATAGAAAACCTTTAAACAACTTTTTCTCATGAACTGCTTGATGGATAGTCACGTAACTAGGTCTGTAGCATCCTTGCATGAAGCTCTCTAGCATTTGTTCAAATGGTTCTACTTGGCAACTTTTAGGTGCTGCCACAGTAAAAATTAGTGAAGAGAACCCTTCAAATACCGTATAGAGGGTTATTTCTGCGGTCAAAATATTCTGCGTTTTGGCCCCAAAAAATATGAAACAAATTTCTGCGTGTTTAATTTCTGCGTTTTCACTTTAAAGGAAGAGAAATTTCTGCGTTTTCGATGCCAAGGAGGAAGTAATTCCTCGCAATATCGGACGTTGTGAAATTGATAGCGTATGAAAACAATAAACAAAATTACTGGTAGATGCTGTAATGTAACTTTGCATTTAATGAATACATTGTAGGATATAATAACTTGCGAAATGAAAAAATATAAGTCCAACAACAATAGATTATTGCACAAACAACAACTGCAAACTACGGTATATATGTAACAGTCTCAGGAAAATTGTGCAGCCTCGACCGGGATTCGAACCTCGGACCTTCGGCTTACCGTGCCAACGCTCTACCAATTGAGCTACTGAGTCCACCCGATACGAGAACCGCTACACACCTTCCCTCTTATTGCGAGACATTGGCACTCCTGGCCAATGTCTGCCGCAGACTGTTAACCGAATTCAGATGCACACCGCAGCCAAACTGCTTCGCCCCGCATGAGCTCCAAGGGTGAGCATCCCGGACGAGACCCCAAATGTGACAGTCTCAGGAAAATTGTGCAGCCTCGACGGGGATTCGAACCTCGGACCACCGGCTTACCGTGCCAACGCTCTACCAATTGAGCTACCGAGCCCATCTGATATGAGAACCGCTACATATATATAACGGTTACACTTACATAAAGTTTACTAAAGTATACATAGTTTGGAAGATCGCAACAAGGATTAATCAGAATAACGCATGTGAAATTCACTCAGTTTATTTCATTCACAAAAGAAAAACGTTTTCTGAGGGATTAACAGTTGGGACCTTGATTGACCATCAAACCTAATTATCATAATTATACCACTATCGGTAATTGTTAGATGGCGGCGGTAATTCTCAATAAATAGACCAGGCCATTGTGAACTTCGGATTACCTCGGGTAACATAGCGTGAAACAACGTTGGTGAAAAAAATGTAAATTTTTCGCGTTTTAAATTTTTGCTGGATGAATAATCTGCTGGAAATATTTTTGCGATTCTACCGAGAGACCGCAGAAACGCAGAAATATTCCCTCTGCAGAAATAACCCGCTATACGGTAACTTTTAATGAGCTGTGTAATGAATGTTCATCAAACTTGATCATAAGCAAGGTCAAAAGGTAAACATCCTCATCAGGTGAGCCAATTAGGCCCAAGTTGACCTCTTGTGATTTGTTTTGTGTATTTATTTCAGATATTTTGAAGTGTGCTGGAGCAACAAAGGTAAGGGCTATTTCATTCAAAATATCCCCCTTGAAGGGTTTCTCTTACCCTACTTTGAAATACTCATCAACCATTGGACAAAATATTATCCTAGATTGGTTTCCCATACCTTTATCTGAAATACTCATCAAATCTTGGACAAAATATTATCCTAGAATGGTTTCCCATGCCTTAATTCGAAATGCTCATCAAATCTTGGACAGAATGTTGGTTTCCCATACCTTTATCTGAAATACTCATCAAATCTTAGCCCGCCCGCTTAGCTCAATAGGGAGAGCACAGATCTACCAATCTTGGGGTCGTGAGTTCGAGCTCTGAGCGAGGCGTATGTTCTACATGACGATTTGATAAAAGACATTGTGTTTGAAATCATTCGTCCTCCACCTCTGATTCATTGTGGGGAAGTTGGCAGTTACTCGCGGAGAACAGGTTTGTACTGGTACAGAATCCAGGAACACTGGTTAGGTTAAATGCCTGCCGATAGATAACTGAAATACTGTTGAAAAATGGTGTTAAACCCAAAACAAACAAGTCATCAAATCTTGGACAAAATATTATCCTAGATTGGTTTCCCATACCTTTATCTGAAATACTCAGCAAATCTTGGACAAAAGATCCTAGACTGGTTTCCCATACTTTTATCTGAAATACTGGTACTCATCAAACCTTGGACAAAATATTATCCTTGAAGGGTTTTGTTTACCTTAACTGAAATACTCATCAAATCTAAGACAAAATATCCTTGAAGGGTTTCATATGCCTTAACAAGTTTTTGACAAATTATCCTTGAAAGGGTTCACTTACCTAATTCTGAAAAACACATGAAAGGTGTCTTATACCTTAATCTGAAGTACTTAATAAATCTTCAAAATATCCTTGAGGGGCTTCTTATAGCTTAAATCTGAAATATATATAAATCTAAGACAAATTATCATCCTTGGACAGAATATCAACTTTGAAGGGTTTCTCATACCTTAATCTGAAACACTTGTCAAATCTTAAGACAAAAAGCCATTTGGTTTTCAAAGAAATATGAATTTTTGAGTTGGCTAATGCTGAAAGGCTTAGTGAAAGCTGACCATGTGTCTAACCCTGCTGAATTTGTCTATATGGAGAAGTTATGCAGCTGGCTAGAAGGTCTTTGGTTCTACCCAGGCCCAAGCTTCAGTTCTTGCTCAATTGGGAATTCTGAAATATTCCTTCACTATTTAGACTGTAAAGTTGCTGTATGGTCTGAAGTGCGTGGACAAGTGGTTAATGTCACTGACTAAGAATAACTTGCATATCTCCATCAGGGGTTGGAAACTTCACCTTTTGTGTTGAATCTTTTTACGTGAGGAAGCCGTCAAGCTGGCTTATGGATGGTTGGTGGTTAAACTGAGGTGCAAGTCTGTACCTGAAATAGTGCTCAGAGAGGCACCTGGGGGTCTGTCTCTATTACTAGTATGCAAAGCTAGAAAGTCGCCATTATAACATGTAATTGTGTCAGTGTCAAAAACAAAATGACACAAAGTGAGTTGTTGTGATTTAGAAATGATACAAATATAGATACAGGTAATTTTATATTAAACTCTTTATTGACTGATGTATTTTACAGTTTGTAGACAAGATGCCAGACAAGCCTTATCCACCTTTGACTGTAGTTATCTCATGTCCGGATGACCAAGCTCAGTGTGAACCAGCCTATAAAGTTGGCATACCAGTCATGACAGCAGAATTTGTCCTTACAGGAATACTGAGACAGGAAGTGGATTTGCGATTGTATCCTTTAAATAAAATCTGTGAAAAAGATCCCTTGGAAGCATAGAATACAATTAAGCCTTAATGTCAATGAGTCTGTTCATAATAGGTAATAAAATGTGCAATACCCCTCACACCTCCCAGCACTGGCTGAGTGGAATTCTATTAGAGTAACATAGAATATTCACCATGACCTCAATGGACAAGAAAATATAACAACACTTAGTATAAGTATGGGGAGATTTTTTACAGCCAGCACACAGCACTTGAAGCCTGTTTTGATAGTCAATAAAATTGGTGTAAAGATCCTTTGGAAGCCTAGAATGCAACCATGCAGCAAAATAACGGACTGGGTTTGATTTGATTGTTACTTCACAATTACCATACTGCTGTTTTAGTAGAAACTTATGTATGGCTTGTTGTCCAGATTTTTTATGACAGTTGATTTATATAAGCGAGCTATGTATAGTTATGAAAATAAGGGGAGCTTCTTATCAATATAGATGTTGTGTTTTCTTTTTGATGTAAAGATACTGGATGCTTGGCAGTTTCACAGATTTACAGATGTTAGTCATTTATCTACTTCTTTTGAATAAACTGTTGTGTCATTTTGTTTCCTTGATAGATAATATAGATTCCAACTTGAAAAGAAAGAAAATGGAAACAAAAGACAGGCAAATACCTTAAGCCAAGAGACAACAAAGAAGAGGAAGAGATGAATAACAGATTCGACTTGGTGCAATTAGATTTTCAGACAGGGACCATATTTGAAATACAGACTAAACTATGACTAAATTTTTATTACACAGCTTGTGCAGAGTGATTATAGTTACAAATGTCTGTTAGAACACATTCTGTGACAAAATGGATCATGTACATGTTTATGTTTATGCTGGGATCACACTGTGCCTAATGGTTTAACCTGCACTAGTAGTCTAAATTTATTACTTCATTCATTCATAAAAGCGCCTTGTGACATTAATTTTTTTCGTTTATCGTTACTTATAAAGTTATTTATTTATACATACAGACAGAAGCTTACAGGAAATAATTTTTTCATATTTTAAGGCATTCAATATCTAGCATGTGACCAGTTTTATCATACCATTGATCTGGTTGCTGAAGATTTTAGGAGAAACAAGGATTAACAGAACCGTCATATTTAGCTATACTCTTTGTTTTATTACTGATTGGACATTAACTTTACTTTGATTTGTTCTCTTGATATTTTAGCAGTATTCTTACTGAATCACAACATTAATTCATTACAAAGTTCTTTCAGATTGATGGAGTTCATGCTTTTGGTTAAAAGCACTTTAGGTTTAAAAGGGAAATATCCTTTCTTGGTGGCCTGCATGTTATGACAGAGCTTGTCTTCAAGATAATATCAGAAATGTTTCCTAAATTTTGTGGATACAGAAGCCTTAATGTCATTATATTTCCAATTTCTTTTTATGGAGAACTAATACATGGATATAAATTTCTCTCGGCAACTCAAAGCAGCTGGGCTAGTAACTTCCAAAGTTTAGTAGCCGAACCTGAAACTTAGGCCCCAACTATATGACAAACAACATTACACTATTCCTAATGTATACTTTATTTTTGAATGATGCAAAAATGTTCTGTAATCAATAGAATTATATTACAATTATTCTAAAATGACCCTTTTATATCATCAAACAAATTATTTTTGCCATTATGCTTAATAAATATCAATTTTTGGGAAAATTTACTGTTTGGGATATCAGTATTGAAATAGGTCCACATAATTACTGTATGCCTAGAACAGAGGCTGTATTATCAGGAAGCCTGTTACAGTAAGTGCAGCCATGCATTAACATGGACCACATAATTATGAAAATGTTCTATTTTTCCAGGAAAGCCTTCCATTGCAACTTTGATTTTACATGATATTGTTGTTCATCAGAGTGATCAGACTTTGATACTTTGCATTCAATTCACACCTTTGGAAATGATACACGCCAGAACCTTTACATAGGCACAGCCACTAGATGTTGAGTAAATTATGTGCCAAGTATACCGATTGGTTGCATAGTATACCAGATGTATCAGTAATTTTTATTGGCCGACCAGGTCACACATAAAAGATAAAGTTTAAAAATAGAGTAATAGGAAATTCCAATATATTACAGTTGGCTGGCTGGGCGATTTTTTCGAAGATTGACTCGTTCAGCTCAAAACACTATTGCAGTGGGAAACTGGGCAAGTGTTAATTTATATCCCTGTAATAGTTGCAATTTATTGAGTTGTCACAAGTTCATCTTCCCTATCTTCATTAAAGTCAGTTGTGAACACCCATCTACTTGGTCATCTATCTATCCGTCCGTCCATGCATTAGGCCAGTTAACCATCTGGCTAACCATCTGTTAACATTTAATGTCCATATATGTCAACTATTCACACAAGTTTTCGGTTAAACAGTCATCTGTCTGTCCACATTTTAACTTGTGGAATTTTTAGTCGAAACAGCATGAACCAGAAATGCATTTTATTTCTAGGCTTTTTAATTCCTATTTTAGCATTTGGTTAATATTTTTGTTTTACTGTTGTATTTTTATTGGTCACATTTCATGTAGACATTTTTTAATAAAATGCCTGATCTTAGAGGGAATCTTGTTTATTCAAGTAAACAACTGTAGAGACTACTGTATATTTGAGAGTATTAGCAATGGTTTTATTATCACTACTATTTATGGATATTTATCTGCATTTGACCGAAAACACAAACACTCGGGTTTATAGCTAACCCTTACCATGCTAAATTTCTATAATGAACTTGTCCATCTTTCAATTTGGACAGTACCATTAACTGTTAAAAGGGATGCATAACAAAAAAATACTGACTGAATGGCGGACAGTGCTGGTCGTAATCAGACTGCATGGATATGCAGGCTGATCATGATCTGCACTGGTTGCAAAGGCAGAATCATTTGTGCCCAGCATGATAAGGGCTAACAAGGTATCCGATCCACGAATAGGTAACATATTGATGCCTGTCTACAGTCATGTTTTTTGACTGCGAAAAGATATATCTTACACTGTTTTAACTGAATTTCTGTTGAAGTTCCATTGAAGACTATAAAGTAAAATTTGTAACATATTTTTGTCATGAAATTTATATTTTCTTTTTCAGCAGACAATTCACTTTCAAATGATACCAATATTATATGCGCTTACCAGACATCATATTTGATATATATTTTGATAGCACAGTTATATAGAACTTGCTTATTTGTGGATCGGATACCTTAAATTGCTAAATAAACTTGCACTAAGATCACTCAATATAAGGTAATAAGGTAGTAAAACCCAAGTTTAGATGCTGTCTAGTCATTGGTCAATTTCAGTTTAGCTTTGAATCAACCAATGAGAAGGCGGAGATCCAGACCTGGTATTCTTCAACATCCTTGATCTTACAATTCAGACCAAGATTGAATCAAGTTAACCATCACCTTTCCTTTAATGCAACTTCATTGAACTTTAGAAAAACTCATATTAGTTGTAGGACTAACATTTTCATGATTACATGTGACAGTTTAACACAGAAAATAAAAAATATTGGACAGTTCAGGTTCATTTAGACTCAAGATTTTTGAGGAATGCAGATACATGTGATTTTCTTTTAACTTTTGGTTGATCAGTTGTTGAATACTTGTTATTAAATTATTGTTTGCAAACTTTAAAAATAGCATTTTTTGAAAGTATGATATTATCTCCTCTTGACTGCCAAATCTGCTTTTTTTTTTAATGATAAAAAAACCAAGTTGGAATGTTAGATTAGTCATCATAGTTGTATAATTTGATCTACATCTGAAAATATCTTTACACACCAGTTTTATGAAAAACTATTTTCAAAAAAGTTACAAAAAATAGAATCATCGCAATTTTGTTTGAGAAGAACAGAATTTAAGGAGTTTCAAATATATATTAAAATTTGTAGCAATGCTACTGGAGATGATGTAAGAATATGTCAGGTATTTTTTTCTTCAGTACTATAAAATTATATTTGATGAATGCATTTAGTCTTTTTGTTTTATTTACCATTTATTTGTGACTGCATATAATTGATACTTGCAGCTAGGATTATATCTTTTGCAGAGTTGTGTGCCTTAAATGTCGTATTATATAAAAGTTTTCCAGACAAGTTCTGCTATACTATTGGTAGGATTTGAATGAAACTTCTGAGAAATGATCAGTGCCACATGGTTTTTCGTGAAAAAAAAAACCAACCCAAAAAACCCCTACCTTAGTAAGATTAGATGCTCAAGGAGACATTGCTTAAAAGCCATACTCTGTACAGAAACATTGTATGAACTCCCATGATTCTTAAGAACCTGAAATGATAAAAGATACAGGGATACTTTATGGCTGCCAAGTGCTGTAAATCATAGTGCAACCAGGAGGCCTTCATGGCTGAGTGGTTGAGGTTGCCAACATCAAATCACTTGCCCATCACTGTTGTGGGTTTGGAAATCTCACTTGGGAGGTAGATTTCTCCATCCAGTGATTTGCTGAAGGTCAGTGGTTCTACCCGTACCTGACATGCTTAGGGACACCTGGGGTCTTCACCCATCAAAAGCTTGAAAAGTTGCCATGTAACGTGATTGTAAACCAAACAAACAACAGAACACAACCAAGTCACCAAACTTAACTGTATTCATTTACTAGTATGAGGTGCATCTATCCCTTTCTGGAAGCGTATCATTTTCAAATAACTGCAGTTCCTTCCTGTAAGCATATCATTTTCAAATAACTACAGTTCCTTTCTGTAAGCATATCATTTTCAAATACTGCATGGAAAAGTTCTCTATATCATAGTCCAAGTCAAATGCATTCACTAGGTCCAAGGTCCATGTTATACAATTGAACTTGTTCACTCGAACTTGGATAATTCAGACACCATCCTTTGTTCAAACTCATTGTTAGGTCCCGGCCAAATTCCTATATAATCTATATTGTATGATAGCTAAAACTATTGATAACTAGAACACATTTTGCCAGTTCTGTCCAGTTCGGGATAACAAAATTTGTACTAGAAAAGTCTTTTGTTTTATTTGATGTTCCCTCTGCATCTTCTAAACTGCTTGAATGGTTTTCATAAAACTAGCAGCAAGTGTTTCCTTCATCAAGACACTGCAGTATACATGACCAAGGGCACCTGGTCAAAGTTGCCACCAGTCTGTCCCTGTACCAAATCCACACTTGCCTTTTGAGTAATAATCACCTTCAGTTATAACTTATATTACCAGTGGACTGGACTGTACAGCATTTCAAAGTTTGTAGCAGTTGTATCTCTTGACTTCTTAGAGGAGTGGCCATTATCTTAGTGATGGTAGAACACATGGTTACATGTGTGTATGTAAGCTTATTTACAGTGGCAACCAGTAATCCATATAAGAGGGAGGAAAATGCAAGATACAGAAGATACTTAAACTCCAGAAGCTTCCCTGTCATTCTGTAATGTTTCCGGTGTATAATGCCAATATCTGGGACTCTTATATCCAAATATTAGTTAACTTAGTTGGTTCAAGCTTGACCCCAGGTTTTTGCATGGTCAAAGGGTTATAATAAAATCTGTAAAAATATCCTTTGGAAGCAAAGAATGCAACCAAGAAGAATAATAGCAGACTCTGTTTGATGGAGTCTGTTCAAAACTGATTTTGAAAACCAGTTTTGTAACTGAAACTTGGAACTGGTCAATTTCAAAACTGACGTAACAATTAACCAATCAGATGCCATAGTGTAATGACTTGTTTCCAGTCCTGATTCAGAGGTCCTTCAGAAACCTAATCTTGTGTTCAATGTTAGGTGTTGAGGTGACGGGGACTTTCTCAACTGATTTCTACAAATATTTGTAAGGGCCATCCTCTTGAACTTCCTGACAGCTGTACGGGGACACATTTTTGAAAAGAAAAAATACAAAATGTAACTGTTTTTTGATATCTTTTCTTCAAAAACATAATATTATATAACATGCAATTTGTAGGTACATGTAAATGTCTACCAACACCATTCAAGGTTTAGATGAAATTATTTACAATTTCTTGAGTATTGTTGACTGCTGTCCTAGTTTCACTCGCATTTTGAAGTTGAGAATCCCCTCTTGTCAAATGTTTGTAAGGCTTACAAGTACTTATTATAATTTCTGTGTAACACTGAAGATTTTTCAGTAATCTAGAAGAAAAAAACTGTGCTGGAAAATTTTCATTTGAAAATAATCTCAACTTGAAAATGTTAGTGAAACTTGACTGAGATCTATAGTTTGTGAATTGTTTAGTCCCAATAAGTATACTACATGCACTAAGTCTAGTTTTAGTTTCAGACTAAAATTTCTACTAATTCAAATATGGTGTAAAAATTTTAATAGTTTCACAAATTAACAGTTTACACAAACTTTGACAAAGTTGTATTTATATTAAATAGCCAGATTTGAACAAATGTCCTTGATTGAAGTCACACATCATTCATTTATCACGAAACAACAAATATCCCAAAATCTCAGTAATAAGCCAGTTCTTAGGATAAGCCAGTCTCAAAAATAAAGCCACCAATTTCTTTTCATGAAAAAAATATCTGAAAGATGGCATGGTTGTAAACAAAAGCCATCTGTTAATTTTCTATACGCAGAACTGACATTTATCCACAAAGCTAATGCGACGTTTGAAGAGTGGCCTAAAATACTATCATTTTTGTCTTTTTTTCTGCAAGCAAAGTTATAAATAGCAGTGACACAAAAATATTTGTCCAAAAACAGTTTTCTTGATAAAAGACTTAAAAATCAGCTGGTTTTCCTTTCCTTCTGCCAAAAAAGTTCTCAAAATAATAAGCCACCAAATGCTATATTTAGCCCCTTGTTCTATAGCACATAAGTTATTTACAAATATAAAAACAAAAAAAAGTAAAATGGAAGTCAGATGCCAGAGTACCAGCTTATACAATGTCCCTTTCATGTCATTGATGCTGATTAGCTGACTAATGAAGTAAACACATAACATAATATCATACTTTGTGTAGAGAAACAATATTGTTATAATCAATGACCTTGACCCCTGATGTACATCTAGATGCTTATTCGTTTCCCCACCACCAGTGCAAAAATCAAGGGAATCAATAAGGGAAGATATAATTTTTAATAGCACAGCATCATGTAATATGAGTATCAAAACAGAATTATAAATAAAACATAATCTAACCAGCTATCAATACTGAGTTTTGATGTAATATACAGGTCTTTTATAGAAATGCATGCAAATATCACTGATGGTCCACAAAAAAAACAAATATAAAAGGAAATTTATATACATATATAAGTATAATTATAATTAAAAATGCAGTTGATAAAACAACATCAGCATATCAGTAACAACATCACTGCAAAATATTCAACCGAAAAGCATATAATATATCTATATTGTCAACTTGTTTCTATCTAAGTTTACTTCTAGTTGCCCATATAGACGACTACTTCAGAAAATTTGCCCCATGTGGATCTGGGACGATCTGTGTATGAAAAGAATTGGAACCACTGCCTTACCCTTGCATGATCGTAAGAGGCGACTAATAGGGTCTTAACACTCGGTTTTGCTGTAACTCTGTGATTCCAGCAGGTATGCAAATTTTGATTCCATACCTCTGTTTTTATCTCGATGTAAATGAGATGTGAAACCAAAATTTTTAGTCCTGTTTGGCGCCATATAACCTATACTGTGTTGGTGCGCCGCAAAACCCAAATAGATAAACTTCAGAAAATTGAATGTGTTTGTCGTTTAAGGTTCTTGGAGGGTATTGCAAGATACGGAAGATGTTTCAATTCCAGATGGTTCCAAGTTAATTTAACTAGCAGTGTAATGCACAGAACCTTGATTTAGACTGACATCTGATAGACAATCATAATTTCATATGGAGAATGCAGCCTACAATGGGGTTAAAACCAATAGCTTTCCTCTTGTGAAGCCATTGTACCAACCACTGAGCTTGAAACAAGCAGATTCCATGTAGTACACACAAAAATGTTAAAAATCTTTCTACCAAGTTTAACAAAAAAGAACAATAATGGTAACACTGTTATGCACCAAAACAATAAGTGTAATATTTTAAGACCTTTCTGATCCTTCTTGACCTTTAATAATGCACATTTATGTTATATGTCATTAAATATCTTAATTTTTGTCGTATTTTTATGTATTTGTAAAACGCCATTGAATATGTTTTGCGTAAAAATAGGCGTTTAATCAAATAAAACAGTTTCAGTTTCTTTGCAATGGGCCAACAGACGCTGTGCACTGCACACCACAATGGTGGGCTATATACTTTTTCACAAACTTAAAAAAAATTGTATTAAGGGTAACAAAGTTATGGCCCAGTACCAAGAAAGTGTAATATTGTAAGACCCTTTTGACCCCTACTGACCTTGTACATAGGATGATGGATTCTTAGCACTACACACCACAATTTTGTGATAAGATTTGGGCCGTGTTAAGATAAAAACTGAATAGGGACCACAATGTGATGACCTATATCCCCTTTTCTCGTTTTCTCAGGGTTTCTCATGTTTTCGTGTTTTGCCTTAAAGTTATCAAATAAAATAATATTTAGTTTTTTCTAGACAGGTGTGGGTCAAAACTGACACACTGAAAATTTCAAATGATTTGAACTCTAAATGGATGAAATATTGGCATATTACTGAATTTTCAAAAAAATCCTTATCATAAGGATTTTTTTGAAAATTCAGTAATATGCCAGTTATGTTTCCCTGCTGGGGTAAGCAAAATTGCCATAAATTATTCAGTATGCTATTAATTGTCATATTTCTTGACGTACAAAATGTATTTACTACAGAATATGTCTCTTTATTGCACCATGGTAATTTATATGTTTAAAATTCTGCAAGTTGTTTGTGCTTAAGTGTTGAATCTATATCCACGGGAATACAAGAAACTCTTGGTCAATGTCTAAGGTTGGGGTTGGTATTGAATAATGTATCAAAATAATTAATGGGATAATTTCTGTAACATCTCATGTTTCCATCTGAATGACAAATGATTTTTTTTTATAAAAAATAAACCCAAATACTATCTAGGAAATGGTTAATCTGTTATTGGAAATAAAACAATCCCTTAGGCCCCTGAGAATATGAAAAAACAGCATACAAGATGTCCAAAATAGTACAATATTTTAAGACCATTCTGACCCTCATTGAAACATATCACCATGTCATGTTATATACCAAGTTTAAATAAAATTACAGTAAGAGTGAAAATTATTGGCACAGGCAATAATGTGTAATATTTTATGATCCTTTGACCTCTCCTGACCTAAAATTCTGTGTACTGCAATCAGAAAATTTGTGCTGAATACTTATGCTGTTAAGCATTAACAAGAAACGCGGCAATGCCATGAAACCAGGTTTTCAACACTTTTCATAAGAATAAAAAGGTATACTGAATCACAGTGCACCACTTTAAAGCACAACCCTAACCCTAACCCTAACCTAACCCTAACCCTATTTTTAGTAACAATGACCTTGACCTTGATCCCAGAAACCCCAAAATCAATCCCAAGCTACAACTTTATATAAGTTTTCTATACACCAAGTTTCATCATGATAGCTCATTCCTAAGTTAAGTTATTGACCGGAAACCATTTTTCTATTTTAAGTAACAGTGACCTTGACCTTGATCCCAGAAATCCCAAAATCAATCCCAGCCTTTGTCTTGATATAAGCTACACACATACCAAGTTTTATTCAAATATCTTTACCGAAACAAACGTTATTGACCGGAAACCCTTTTTCTATTTTAAGTAACAGTGACCTTGATCTTGACCCCAGAAACCCCAAAATCAATCCCAGCCTTTGTCTTGATATAAGCTACATACATACCAAGTTTTATTCAAATATCTTTACCGAAACAAAAGTTATTGACTGGAAACACCAGTTTGACGCCGCCGCCCGCCCGCCTGCCCGACCAACGACATACCCCAATCTAATAACTCGGTTAATAAAATTGGACCAGGAGTTACAAAGGTAAAGCTCGGACAAAGGTGTTCGGTAGGATGGATAGACAGAGAGATTACTACAGGGCTTCTATCAAAACAATGGACCCTGAATTATACAGATTTGCCATATTGATATTAGATATGCCATTTACATCAGTGTAAGCATAATTATGTAATTGCTTAATGCCTTGAGATTCCAATTCAAACAAAACTAAAGACTAGGACACATCATCTAAGGACTAGACAAGTTTGGTATGGGTTTTGATTAATAAATGCAAAAACAATACCTTCAACAAAATATCAAAAGTTGCAAAAAATCTCTCATAATTCATATAAAAACAAAATACCAAAAATGTTGGCATACAGGCAGTTGAAAATTACTCAGCTTTATTCCAACTGATAAAATTTCCAAGTATATTGTTGTATTTGGACAATGATAAGCAACACAAAGACCTGCATTAGTTTCATTCTAACGTGCTCATAAAAATACTATGATAAAAAAATATGCTGGTCTACAGTCATTATGTGGTCTCCCACCAGTCGGCATGTCAAACACATCAAATGGTTCCAATGATGTTTAAGAATATAAAATTCAACACATAACAGATCTTAAAATTTGTAAATACATATAAAAGATAAACAAAAATTAAGGCAACTCCAAATAAAGTCTCCAGAATAAAGTTTCATGATTTGGGCCAAAAAGAACTAGAATTCCTAAAAATAACAAGAGAGCCATCATGACCCTATATCGCTCATCAGAGTTTCATAGCTCGAACAGCTACAATAAGAATTAATTCTGCTAAATTATTTTGAAGCCTAGTCTGCAGATTCAGAGAAGGCAACTTTCAGTTTTCCGATCAGCCATATACAGAAAACTAGGCTCATCCCAAGCAGGATTTTTTTCTCATATCAAGATGACTTTAAATGGATTAGCAGAGGGTTACCCAAAGAACATTTCTGTGAAAGTATTTCAAAATGTGTGTGTGTGTTCGAGTTTAACGTCTTTTTCAACAATTTTTCAGTCATATAAACGACGGTTTTTCAAAATCAAACCAATAGTTTATGAACAGATGTTGTAGCAAATTGTTTTATTTTTTGCTCTTGCAGCCAATTGTTTCTTAGAACTCGAAATAATTGGGGCCATCTTGTATATACAGTGAAAGGTGACCATGCCCTCTTGTTTCCATACTGTTTTTTTTTTTAAATTTGATCAAGTTAAAATCTATGTAAGGGTCATCCAAGGGAAGTGTGAATTCATTACTCAAAGAAGATTTTTTAAATGTATCCACTGTATACATAAAAGGAAACTGGTAGCCATGTTATATGATGAATCGGGAACAAGTTGAACAATTTTGGAACAGAGTTATTAAAAACTTTCCTGTGAACTGATTCTGAAGCTGGGCCAGCAGTTTATGACAAGACTTTTTTTTATTTCCCACAACATATTTATACAGGTAAAACAGCCTATAGTAGCCATGTTTTTTTTTGATAAATCAAAGTAATCTGAACTGAACAATCTTCGGAGAAGAAAATCATTATAAAATTGGAGCAATGGTTTTGGAGAAGATGTTTTAAAAATTTTCTATTTTTAGCTCTTGTGACCATGTTTTTTTTTTGGCAAATTGAATAATTTTACACACTAAGTAAAGGGTCACAAGAACAATTATGTAAAATTATTTTAAAATCAGGCCAGCAGTTTCTGACAAGAAGATATTATATACATATGTGAAAAAGTGACCACACCTTCTGGCAGCCATATTTTTTGGACAAGTCAGAATAACTTAATAACATTGGTTGTGCATGACCCATGGATCATTTCTGCAAAACAATTAAAATCTTACAAGATTTTTGAAATTTCTGCTATGTATACAATATATTCCCTCTGAAAACCATGTTTTTTTGACAAATCAGAAAAATTTGAACAATCTAAGTAGAGGGATATACCTCCAAGGATCATTTGCAAACCAATTTGGAATAGGACCAGCAGTTTATGACAAGGGTAAAGCTACTTTGCCAACCAAGCAGAACAATGTCAGCAAGTCTGGAAGAGGACCATCTAAGGAACATTCAGGTTAAGTTTCATCAACTTCTGCCAAACAGTTTCAGAGAAGGTGATGATTGAAGGAAAGTACATATTAGTAGTAGCTTTCACAGATTTTCCCTATGGTAAGGTATTATTAGATACAATGGTTTGTGGCACATTACCTTGGAAATCCATGTTAGGCCAAAACATGGGAACATTTATCCCTTGTCTGTTCAAAACAAGTCATGTAACGATTTTATGTTACTGACTACCCTGCCTTTTCTGCAGAATTCTGACTTTATTAACAAAGCCAAAACTTCCATATCAAGGATCACTTACTCAACCTAATATGGAATATATCAGGTCTGTGAAAGATGTCTCTAGGCCAATAAAAATGCCAGAAATTTGAATAATATCTTAACACTGACCTATATAAATTTGTTACCTGTCTAGTTTATTTCCTCTAAATTTATCTCACTTTGTCTGAACAAGCTTTTAGCTTGGTAACAAAACATTGACTGTCTTTTTAACTGGAAGACATAATTACAACCATACAAATATCACAGATATACACTTGTGGAATCAATGCAAGTTCAACTTCCATTTTGTACTCTCTCTTCAATCTCTAAGTCCAAGTTCTGTCACTTTTCTCTGAGCAAATGTCATGACGACCATACTGGTTCCATTGGCAAGAAAACTGCGAATGGTTCCTGGCATTATTCCACGGTACAAAGAGAAGAATCCCTTTTCTCTGATAATTGTTGCCATTCTCTTGTATACAGCTATTTGTTTACTGTAAAAGAATAAATACTTATTAGAAGGACTGTTAGTTCAGGAACAAGAGCTGTCGGATGACAGCGCGCTCGACTATTCGAAGAATTGATTGAAGAATGGGGTCAAAATATTTCCATAGATTTTCAGACAAAAGAAAAAAATGGATTAAACAAAAAATGTTCCTGTATTTGTGGATTTCGATTAGTCTTGCAGTAAATGGCAATGACTGACCATGATGGCAAATATGTTAAGTTATATGTGAGGCAAAATATGGACTTGTATAAAAAAATTTAACTAATTTCCAAGTCCAAAAAGGGTCATAATTCAGTCAAAATAGTTGACAGAGTTATGTACACTTGCCTACAGATGGAAATCATGTTGATATACTAGTGTTAAAAGTTTCAAAGCCACAGTTCAAATAGTTTTGACAAAAATTTCAAAGTCCAAAAAGGGCCATAATTCAGCCAAAATAGTCGTCAGAGTTATGTACTCTTGCCTACAGATGGAAATCATAATGATAAACAAGTGTTTAAAGTTGAAAAGCCATATGTCAAATAGTCTTTACAAAACATGGACATATATGAAAACAGAACCAATTTCCAAGTTCAAAAAGGGCCATAATTCAGCCAAAAAAATGACAGAGTTATGTACTCTTGCCTATTGATAGAGACTATAATACTGAACAAGATATAAAAGTTTCAAAGCCATATGTCAAACACTTTACACAAAATATAAACTGGTACGAAAAACTTAACCAAGTCAGAAGGGGCCATAATTCAGTCAAAATGCTTGATGGAGTTATGTACTCTTGCCTACAACTGCACATGGTGATGGTAAACAAGTGTTGAAAGTTTCAAAGCTTTATCTCAAAAGACTTTGTCAAAATGTAGACTGGTACGAAAAAATTAACCAAGATTTCTAAGTCAAAAAGGGGCAATAATTCAACCAAAATACTTGATGGAGATATGTACTCTTGCCTACAACTGGACATGGTGATGGTAAACAAGTGTTGAAAGTTTCAAAGCTTTATCTCAAAAGACTTTGTCAAAATATGAACTGGTACGAAAAACTTAACCAAGATTTCTAAGTCAAAAGGGGCCATAATTCAGTCAAAATGCTTGACAGAGTTATGTACTCTTGCCTATAACTGGACATGGTGATGGTAAACAAGTGTTGAAAGTTTCAAAGCTTTATCTCAAAAGACTTTGTCAAAATGTGGACTGGTACGAAAAACTTAACCAGGGTGTGACGCCGACGCCGACACCGACGCCGACGCCGTGGTGAGTAGGATAGCTCTACTTATTCTTCGAATAGTCGAGCTAAAAATAGAATGAAAACAATGCAATACAAATTTCAAGAGTACCGCAATGCAGAGCAAAATCTACCCGAAGGTATGACCTTTGGCCTCTAAGTTTGCCCTTGACCTTGAAGCAAACCATCTGAAATATGCGCTCTGTATGTCGTCTCAATGTGGTGAACATGAGTTCCAAGCTTCTTTAAAATCCTTCAGGCAGTTCAAGAGTTACAGAGAGGACATAAAACAAACTAGTCATATGACCTTTGACCCTAAGTGTGACCTTGACCTTAAAGTGAGCCATCCAGAACATGTGCTCTGCATGTTGTGTCGATGTGGGGAACATTTGTATTTAGTTTCTTCAAAATCCTTCAAGGGGTTCAGGTATGACCTTTGACCCCTAAATGTGACCTTGACCTTGAAGCAAGCCAACTGAAACATGCACCCTGTATGTTGTCTTGATGTGGTGAACATTTGTGCCACGTTTCTTTGAAGTCTTTCAAGCAGTTCAAGAGTACAGAGGGGACACAAAACAAAGTTACATGACCTTTGACCTCTATTAGGGGCCTAAGGACCTTAGGGCCTAAGTGCGACCTTGACCTTGAAGCAAGCAATCCAGAACATCAGCTCTGCATGCCATCATGATGTGGTGAACATTTGTGTCAAGTTTCTTTGAAATCTTTCAAGGTGTTCAAGAGTTACAGAGCGGACACGAATTCTAACTGATGGACGGATCGACCGACATCGGGAATATAGCATAATACATCCTGTGAAAATAATATATGAAAACTCAATCTCTCTAATAGAACAGAAACAGGTGAGGTATTTACCCTCCATATCCACTCTGTACTTGGGACTTCATGTACTCAAATGGCCACACAATCCACCATCCTAGTGTAGCTGCACAACCCGATATAAGGAATGGACCGAGGATGGGACGTTTAAAATGTTCTGGAAAGTTTCTGCGACCAGTATCTACCAGCATGAAGTATGAGCACATGAGACCCATAGTTCGTACCCAGGTTATGCCAAAGCCCTGAAAATCAAACACAACACATAATGTATAATTGTATGGGTATATATACATGCACTGAAAAAGAAATGTAGACAACTATTGACAAATGATAAATTTTTCAAATGTTCACTATATTTCCTCCATAAATTTACTAAATGACATACTAATATGAAAAATTCATGCACAGTTCTGTTAAAACATTGCAATATTGATGTCACTTCAACATATTTTTTGGTGCCATACAGGAGTGGTAAAAAGAATGAGTGCTACCACATTTGACCTACTAGTTTATATAAAAGATGTTTCAGATACTTCTATGTTATTGGAGGGACATGTTACTCCCATACTTTACCCCTGTTTAACAGTTATGTGCTGATATCAAGTCAACCTACTACATTTGCCACCATACATGCACAGTGAAACAGTGTTTCCCTAGTTCATCTACTAATTTACATAAAAGACATTATTAGAATTGAAATAATATATAGCAGAGCTATGTTTCAATATATCTTGACAACACAAATTGATTTTATGCAGCATGTATAATTCACACACTCAGTCATCAGGCTATGCCCTGGTGCAATTATTCTGAAGGCATATAACCTCTCCATATTTTCCAAATGTTAAAACACGGTTCTGCTATATATTATTGCTGAATTCAACAATACAAAGTAGATCTACCCATACACATACAGTATGAAAAAATTGAAAGAACAGTAGCACTTCTGAAAAATGAAGGCACAAACAATTCTTGTTAAAACATCTTTTTTCTTAACAGGATAAGCAGTCAAATAATGTTGGCTAACAGCACACTATTTACAGGTGGCTCCTGCGAAATCATTCTTATTTATAGAGAATAGTTTCCATGGTTGTGTCAATCCACCAAATTAAAACAAAATTTGCAAATAAAATTCCTATTTATCTAATCTTAGAAAGTCTGCAACTTCATGTGCCTATGAATAACTTGTGCTCACCGAAGCACGATTATTATTAGATTATAAAACAACATTTCAATCTGGAAAAATGGTAAGAGCCTACATCTTGTTAAATTTTTAAATATATCACGGTCACTGTGCAACAAGTGAAATACTTACCGTGTACACTTTTCTTAACTCCCAAGATTGTTGCGTTTGTCTTCTGATCTGAAATTATAAGAAGAGCATTTGTTTTTTACAATGGGATAATACAAGTTATATAAAAACATAAGGCAACATAGTCCAGAAATTAATAAATTTAAATATATTTAAAAATATGTTGGACATGCCTGTATCCCTACCCACTAAAATCAACCCCTGCAGACCCATACCTTTCGACTTTTTGAAATAGAACTTTGATGTAAAACAGAAGGAATACCAGTATGTCTGTATTTGCAAGCTTACTCATTCAATATCTGGCTATTATTGATTAATGAATTTTAATACTTTATACATGCTTCTATTGAGTTTATATGATCTTATCATGTACTGCTCTTTTATAAAGAAATTGTTGTTCTATAAAAAATAAACAGAATATAAGACATACATAGATCTTTCTCCAAAAATGTACCATCATTTAAAAGCAATAAAATATCACTTTTTATTGAAGACAGCAGGTTAATACACTGTAAATTATTCATTTTTGAAATGGATTATGATTGTGTTTGTGTAAAAGAGGCTACAATTCCACACTGCTCAACTTCATTTTTCCATGAAAGGCGTGGGAATGTCAGTGTTGTTTTTTCACACTGATGTCATTTCCTGTTGAATTATCTGTTTTGGGGCCGTAATGTGTTCACACTTTGCAACAGAATGTGCATATATAAAAGGGTGTTTTAACAGCATGTGAGCACAAGAATCTGTCCGTTTACACATGTTTTTTCTCCTTTTGAAACACCCCCGGAAAGTGACAAGAACAACAGTTTTATGCTAGAATTCAAACTCGCATATATAATAATATATAATATAAGTCATGTAGAACATAAAGCATGTAAAAATAAGTTTACCTTTGCAAACTCTAGCGGTGTTTCTATGACAGCTCTAGTTGTTGAGGCCACTGCTCCAGCTGCTAATACCCTCCTGTAACAGAAAATATACCTGTAAGACGTTTATACACTAAATTAAATGCAGTATATGTGTAAAGTTTATACTAAAATATGCACACATCATGGTAAAAATGGCAGATTCTACACATTTATTTTGAGACCAATATTTTTATCCAGTGTGCATAATGCACAAATGTATCAGGACCTTATGATAGCATTGACCAATAACAACTAGAACTATCACATGAGTGACAAATTATACCCCCACAATATGGCCTTGTCACAGAAGTAAGCCAATGTCTTAGTCGTACTTGTCCTATATTTGACGATGATACACCTGTGTATCAAAAATTATTTAAATCTGTCAACCATACGAAAAACGTTCTACAGTTCTTGGTCAATGTGCCCTTGACTTTTGACCTATTGACCTCAAAATCACTAGGGGTCATCTGCTGGTCATGTTCAACCTCCCTATCAAGTTTCGTGATCCTAGGCCCAAGCGTTCTAAGTTATCATCTGGAAACGGTTTAACTGTTATGGGTCACCATGACCCTGACCTTTGACCTACTGACCTCAAAATCAAGAGGTGTTATCTGCTGGTCGTGATCAACCTTCCTATCAACTTTTATGTTCATAGGCCCAAGCATTCTCAAGTTATCATCCAGAAACAGTTTAAATGTTCCGGGCCACTGTGACCTAGACCTTTGACCTAAAAATCAACAGGTGTCATCTGCTGGTCATGATCAACCTCCCTATTAATTTTTCATGATTCTAGGCCCAAGCGTTCTAAAGTTATCATACGGATAGGGTTTAACTGTTACACATCACTGTGACTTTGACCTTTGACCTCAAAATCAATAGGTATCATCTGCTGGTTGAGGTCAACCTTCCAATCAACTTTCATGTTCCTAAGCCCAAGTGTTCACAAGTTATCATCCAAAAACTGTTTAACTGTTCTGGGTCACTGTGACCTTGACATCTGACCTACTGACTTCAAAATGAAAAGGGGTCATTGGCTAGTCATGACCATCCTCTCTATTGACTTTCATGAGCCTAGGCCCAAGCACTCTCAAGATATTATCGGGAAAAATGTTTAACTGTTCTAGGTCCTTACGACTTTGACCTTTTGACCTACTGACTTCAAAGTCAAACTTGACCTGTATTTTATGATGTTTTATCTGTGAACCAAAATTTATGATCCTAGGCCAAAGCATTCTAAAGTTATCATCCAAAAATGGTGTAACGGTTCCGGGTCACTGTGACCTTGACCTTTGACCTACTGACTTCAAAATAAATAAAGGTCATTTGCTGGTCATCAAATGTGATCTTAAACCAAAGCATTCTCTAGTTGTTTGGCAAAAAAAGTTCTACTGTTCTGGGTCAAAGTGACCTTGACTTTTGACCTACTGACCTCAATAGTGGTCATCTGCTGGTCAACCTCCCTGAAGCATTCTCAAGTTATCGTCCGGAAACTGTTTAACTGTTCTGGGTCACTGTGACCTTGACCTTTGTCATACTGACCTCAAAATCAATAGGGTTCATCTGATGGTATGACCAACCTCCTTATCAACTTTCATAATCCTAGGCACAAGCGTTCTTGAGTTATCATCTGGAAACCATTTAACTGTTCCAGGTCACTGTGACCTTGACCTTTGACCTAAAAATCATAAGGGGTCATCTGCTGGTCATGATCAATCTCCCTATCAACTTTCATGATCCTAGGCCCAAGCTTTCTGGAGTTATCATCCGGAAAATGTTTAACTGTTCCAGGTCACTGTGACCTTGAACTCTGACCTCGAAATCAATAGGGGTCATCTGCTGGTCATGACCAACCTCCCTATCAACTTTCATGATCCTAAGCCGAAGTGTTCTTGAGTTATCATCCGGAAACCATTTTACTGTTCTGGGTCACTGTTACCTTGACCTTTGACCTACTGACCTCAAAATCAATAAGGGACATCTGCTGGCCATGACCAACCTCCCTATCAACTTTCACGATCCTAGCCCCAAAATTTCTTGAGTTATCATCCGGAAACCATTTAACTTTTCCAGATCAATGTGACCTTGACCTTTGACCTACTGACCTCAAAATCTATAGGGGACATCTTCTGGCCATGAACAACCTCCCTATCAACTTTCATGATCCTTTGCCTAAGTGTTCTGAATTATCACCCGGAAATGGAATGGTCTACGGACCAACAGACTGACAGACATCTGCAGAACAATATACCCCTCCTTCTTTGAAGGGGGGCATAATGAGGTGGGACTATAGTGGACAGACAAAGTGATATTTCTACATAAACACTCCCAAACAAAATTTGTGGGGGATATAACATTATACAAAGTAATAGATGTAAGGAAATCAACATACAACTGTAGCCCTGCAGTGAGCGGTATCTCATGCCTCATCAATGGATTGTCTAAAAATGTGTATCTGAAAATAAAATGTTTTGCCAATTCATTTCTGAAGGTACTTTTAAAATTGCAATGACCTGAATAACAAAATTCAAAAACACAACCACAGAGTTATCTAAAATTCTCATAAGAACACACATATTAGTCACCAAATGAGATCTCATTTATCTATGAGGATCATAGTGTTTTTTGTACTTGGCATCTTTTATTATCTATCAAAATGATAAATGATTTCATGAGAAAATGTCAGAGATATCATTTCTTTGATACAACATATATAATCCTGAAATTCATCAACCAAATAGAAAGATACTGTTGCCTAAAATGTATGACAATAAAGTTGAATAATAAATTTTGAGCAAAATCAAGACAAATTGAAATTATATCTCATTTTCAGGAGCTGCAGTGGAAAAAAGTCTGTCTTACTGATTCTGACTAGTGTTCAGTGCTGGATGACTTACTTAAATTGGTACTGTTTCCAGCAGTATCTGTGACTGAATGCTGGGGAGTTAAATATGATGCCTGCCGTGGGCTCAACTGGAAATAAGTTGTTCTATCCTTCCAGGTGAGGTCAACTACCCACCTTAAACAAGAAACTTTTCTTTACTTTTACTTTAAAAAGTGAACATTTCTCCAGTATATTTACTTACACGCCTTCAAACACAGCAAACTGCATAGATCTGTATATGCCAGAGCCCCACAATGGTGGAATACAGCCCCTGAAAATATACATAGTTTATTGTAAGAAAATATAACAATCCTGACTGCAGGTACATAATGTACTGTTACTGTCAGCAGGGAGTACATGAAATAAACTCACACCCATCTTTAAAGCGGTTCCTTGGGAAATGAAAAGAGAGGAAGTTTCCCAAAGGTACCTTTACAGAAGCAAGCCTCTGTGGCGTACATGCTGGGTATTTGCTGTGTATATGCCGCGAACACAGTAGTACGCCAGAGGAGTACATTTTACATACACTGCATGCCATGTACATGCCGCGTACTATTTCGACGAGTACACAGCATGTACACAGGAGGTCACTAGTACACTTCAAGTACGCAGCACAGACTCTGAAAATTTAAGGAGTACACTGCATGTACGCAGGAGGGACTTGTACAAGAAAATAGTACACTGCATGTACACCGCAGATACTTTGAAATTTGTGCAGTACACTTCATATACGCGGGAAAGACTTGTACAATTTCTTTTGGCATTTATACTTAGTTTTTTTTTATAAGTTAAAGTCTGAAGTAAACTTCATATACGTGGGAGGGACTTGTTCATTTTCTTTTGGTGTTTATACTTTGAATTTTTTTAGGTAAAAGTCTGAAGTACACTTCATGCAGGAAGGATTTGTACATTTTTTTTTTTTTGGAAGCAAGAACTTGATTTCCGAGTAACTTTTATCTTAATAGCATAGAGTAGTTCAGATTACCGGTATTCTGAACAATGAAAATTTGCCAAACTATCTGCAATATTCATTTGTGAAGCTTACATCTTAGTGATTTCTGAGCTGCACCTTGCATGCAGTGTAAAAATATATTCTTTTTCATTTTGAATTAATCCTGGAGCTTTCTAACTTGGATAATTGAAAAGCCTTATTTGAACTTCGTTGCATTACATTTTGTAATACATGAAATAATTACCAAGATAATGCCTCAACAGTGCCCGAATGAGAAGAATTAATAGCTCTCACTGTTATTTGAATTCTCTTAAGCAAAACCCCATTCTATCATGTTTTATAAAGGCTTAAATGCTCATTATGTTAACTCATTAAGGCCTCACCAAATTAAAAAGTTGTTCTTCGGATTTGCCGCTCGTATATTTTCAGAATGTTTTTGGCTAATTGCGCTCGCCCCATTGGAAAAAATCAATCCAAAATTTTTTGGTGCGCTACTTTTTACGGACGTAAAAGTGTATAAATGCTTATATAATTCCAGTCCTAGATTGTTCTCAGATGGATTTTAATCAAAATAAATACATACTACGCACACATCATCTATAATAAATCATAACACTTATATTTAGTTGCATTAAAGTTGTTTCCCCTTGATGCAGTTATGCCATTTTCTTCAAATGTTTACCAAATTACATGCTACAAAAATTGATTTATTTCATTGAAAAGTGGATTAGGAAAAGCATACTAATTTATTTGATAACATCAATCTACATTATTTTGGTAAGGGTAAATACTTATTGATGCATGTCACTTATCTTTTTTCTGTTTTTTTTCTGTCCAAATGATCAGCATTTGCATACGAAAGTTGGTGGGGTAAGGAATTTACATTATCACAGTGGTTTCGCCGCAAGAGTACACAGCATGTATGCAGCAGGAGTACACAGCATGTACGCCGCAGGACTCGGGGCAGGAGTACACAGCATGTACGCCGCAGGAGTACACAGCATGTACGCCGCAGGGGTAGTACACCGCAGGCTCATTTGCATGTGAAAAGTGTATGTGCCGCGTACATGCTGCGTACTATTTCCGTATACTAAATTCCTCCAGCGTACATCCTGTGTACTATGTAGTCCACAGCATGTAAGCAGCAAGTAGTACGCGGCAGAGCTCATTTGCATGTCAAAAATGTACTACAAACGTACTATCGGTGTAAGTGCGGTGCATATCCTGCGTACTATTTAAAGCCCTTGATTTCAGTACACATCATGTACGCATCATATACGCTGTATGTACACAGCAAGAGTATGCAGCAGGCCTTTTTCTTCTGTAAGGGTAGATAAATATGAAGACAAAATGGAAGGTTTTCTTGATGTATTTCTTTGGAAATCGTTTTCATTTAGGTATAAAAGACTACATGGAAAACGAACTTCAGTAAATAATATGAGGTGTTATTTTTCCTTCTTAAATAGATGAGAAAGAACCATTTAGTGCCCATTTGAATAATTTTTCGTTGACTGGTAGGTAATCTAGTAAGATTAAAGCACCTAATTTCAGCCAAGCAAGCTGGTTTTCTCTGTCAAATGAAGGAATTTAACCCTAACAAATCTTTGAGCAAGTTCAGGCTAGAGGTAATTATGAAGTCTGCAACCTCAACTACGGTGCAATTACGGTCCCTTGAACCTTCAGGACAGAACTTTTACAGTACCTATACAGTCCAATGACTCCTTGAGTTCTGAGTGTCTTCACCAATGTCTGTAACATGCTTGTCTTCTCATAGCCTGCCTGTGCCTGCATTTTTGTCTTCAGGGTATCCCATGGATGTCCTACACATGTATTAGTTACGCCATACAACACTCCAACTGAAATATAATGGAAACATTTGCAAGCCTGTGTACATTACAATCAAGCGAGCCCAGTCATAAAACAACCAGATCATTTTTAAAGATACTGTACCAATTGCAATGAAAAAAAAAACACAAAAAAATAAACAAAAAGACTGCTCTAATCATATTTTACTATGCTTTACATAGGTTGGTTGCCTAATATCAACATCCCAGAAATAAAAGGTCATAAGTGAAAAACAGTACTTTGAGAATACTGAAAAAATAAAACGTCACATTTTGTTTCACAAATTTTCCCACTGAAAATTACAACCACACGTTTGCGGCATTATATAAAGCTTATTTTTACCTTTCTTAAATAAAGCTTACCTTTACCTTCCTTTACTAAGTAACATTAATGTCAATTTGGTTCCATGAACATAGCCATATATATATGAGTTCAGTTTATGGCTCTCTGAATGCAGTTTCCAAAAATGTATAGGTCATAAAAGGTTGAAATTAATAAACTCTTATGACCCTTTATTTCTAGAATGTCAATATGTGAGGCAGTTTAGAAGCAAACAAATCTTGGGTGTCTGTTATTAAAAGGCATATATAGCCCCAGCATCAAGCTAAAATAAAAAATATGTGTGGTTCAGGGAACCCGACCGACCCTAATTTCACCTGCCGACCCTTATATTTATTCCCAATTTTTTGGGTACAAATATTTTTAGTACGAAACAGATACCAAAGTCATGAAAAATTACTTCACTCCCACAACCATTCTCATATATCAGAGGTCTGAATTGAGTTAATAAAAAGGAAGAGAATGAAGTTTAAATTACTAAAATACTAAGTTATATTTGAAAAGCAACGGACAGCGATGCTTGCTAGGAAACCTAACAGTCATTTTCTTTCTCTAACCCCCACGCATGGCCATAATGTATCAGTATAGAATGTTTGCCTTTATTATAAATGATGATGAGTATGCTGAAGTGCAACATAATTCAATAAAGCAAGCATATAAGAAAGGAATATACATGCTACATGGTTTAAAGAGTACAATCTTTAAGTTAAGCAAATTAGTACACATGAAAATGAGATGATTTAAAAAAAAAGCCCCTATCTACTCCCTAACTCTTGAGGCAATGGTCCCTGAACCACACATACTTTTTATTTTGGCCTTACATCTTAGTTCTGCATAGATTAGTAGTTCCATTTTTTGAATGCAAGAAAAGAGGTTTTGAATGCTAAATAACAGAATGTGAACAGGATGTTTCTTTGAAGAAGAAAATCCAGCAACATATACTGTGACTATGTAATCAGGTCAGAGAGATGGCCTTTTTAAACCAGGCTGGTTCGTTTGAACCAGGCTAGTTCAATTTACCCATAATAAGACATGTATACATAGGCCTAATGAACCATAAATCATGTGACGCACGTTTTTTTTGGTTTTAGAAGAGAACTAACAAATGTGGATATTCGCATCATGATACGGACATTTAACTAAACTTTTACTTATGCAATGCAACTACATTTTAATGAATTTGACACTTACAACAACCTGCGAATCGCTTTGCAAACAACAGGTATGTTATTTTGTACACTTAGGTCACGCATAGATTTCACAAAATTCTTAAAATAAAATAATGTAACTGTTGAAAAGTCTTTATTTCTGCCATTTGTAAAACCCAAGAGATAAAGGAGGAAGAAAACATACTGACTTCAGCTGATTTGAGATGCAACCGCATATTTGTATCCCCCTGCATCCAAAACTAAAATATGGCAACATAAATCTCCCTTTATACTATTCAGTTATCTCCCTGCTTTCGCCCGCATCAAATGGCTGCTTTCAGTCATGTTCATAATACAGCTAGGAAAAATTGCAAAATGGCGGTGAACACAGCAAAATCATATATACAAGTTGAAAATTACAGTAAATTCGATGCAAATAACTCCTGCTTTATTGACAGTTTTAAAACTGTTTCATATTCTTGTCGTTCTGCGGCAAAAAATCTAGTCAAGGCAGCTTATATAGCTTGTACTTGTCTGAGCACAAAGTGCATGCTCAGAAATAAACATACACTTCAAAACAAGATTGCGAATGTGTTTCTAAGGCTAAAGCACATATTTTTTTACAAGTTTTTCTTCACAATTTGATTATGACAAATATGGTTCATTAGGTCCATGTGTACATGTCTTACTATGGGTTAATTGGACCAGCCTGGTTCAAATGAACCAGCTGGTGCAAACAGGCCATCTCCCTCACCTGGTAATTATTTACATACAGTACAGGACCTAAATGTAGTGGTCAATTAACCTACTTTATCTGTCTGACTTCAGCATAGAGAAAGAACTATGAATACTGTGTGTGTGTGTTGAGTTTGTTTACCCTCGCCACCGGTTAAAACCATATGGGCGAGCATAGCTACAATTATTCTTCTCCTCCTCCTCGTACATCATCTTTTCATCACTCCCTTTAAAGTACATCAATTTAGTAACATGATCATCGTAGTTATGTGTCATCTGTTATGTATGTCATCGTGATTATGTAACATCTGTTATGTGTGTGTCTTCTTACTGTTGTTGGCATCGCTGTTATTGTGTCTACATTTTAAACGATCTGGTCGTCTGCTCTTTATCCCGCCCTCCGTCCCTGCGTTGTACGTCGCCTCCACTAACTGTCTTGCCCGAAGTGTCACATCTGGAAGCCTGGTCCCGAGGTCTCTCCTTGTCGATGAACCAGCTGTGGCCACTGTACTGAAAGACCCCAGAGATGGTAATCCGGCATCGAGTCAGGGGTTCTGAGCCAACATCAACCTCGTCGATGAACCAGCTGAAGTAAATGCTCCTGGGAATTATCAAGACCAAAACGTCCCTCAAAGATGGTAATCCGGCATCGAGTTGGCCGGGATCAACCAGACCCGGCACCCCGGTTGTAGAAGAAAGGTCTAACACGATGGCAAGTAGGCACGATGAAGTTCAGCCGATGTATGTCCACTTTTTACGGCCACACTCCCTGGTTTTCGTCATGTGACACTAACTAGATCAGGCGTTGACCTAGTTAGGGCGCTGACCCAGTTAGCGCCATATGTGCCCTCTCCGCGACGTGCACGCACCAGGGAGCTCGGAGAAGCTATGAATACTGGATGGTATAATTTAATTTGTTAGGATACATGTTTCTATTCAACTTAAATATACCTCCAAGGCCAATAGCTCCTTCCCTGAACCAGTGAGACCTCTTTTCGCTATGTGTCATTGTTGAGGGTATCTGATTTTAATTTTAGTTTCTTTTTTTTTTTTTTAATTTGTGGATAAATGTAGAGTACATCCGAGTGTTCAACAACAAACAGCTTTAGTTAAAGACATTTTCATTGGTTAAATTTGCAAGAGGTGTGAGAATAAATAACCAATAATAATGACTTACTGATGACACGCCTCCAATATCAGGTATAAACACACTAAATTGATATGGGTTATTTGCGGACAGGTTTTGAACACTAATTTTTCACTTGGCGTGGCAACAGAGGTCTAACTATTTACATTTCATTGGTGGATGTCTTTTTTGACATTTTTGTAGAAAAAATGGGAGAGGAGGTTGTTGTTGAAGTGAAACCCAATTTTTGTATGAGTAGTACTTCTAGGTCACAGCAGTGTGATTTTGATGTGATTTTACAGTAGCAAATGTGACAAGAGAAAATTTCTTAGAAGATATATGACCCCTCCTTTTTTCTTCATTTTATGTCAGTTTTATCATAACTCCTTAAATGAGGTAAGGATTTGTTGTTTGAAATTGCTCTAGGTAGGTTTGGTAGCTCTTTGAAAAATGACAGTTTTGTATTAATATATAGAGAATACTATTTAGTGTAGTGCGACGTCTTGATGAATAGTGTTAGTGCCAAGTAGTTTATTGGTTTGCCATTTTAGAGTATCCGTTATCTCTGATACATTGGACAGTTTTTACAAGAGACATGTACTTGTTAGTTACATTAAGCTTACTTGCGAAAAAAACTTTATTTAGTGGTTTTTTTAAGAATACAAACATAGCTACAAAATGACAGACACGTCACGTTAAAATATAATCTGTAACAAAATTTAGGTAACTTTAAAAGCATAATAATATATCTATTATTAAAAACAAAACATGAACCAAACTGTCTTAGGCTATATAAAGTTTGAACTACATATCTATACCGACATGCACATTCAATTACTATGTTATGAAAGTATCATTTTAATATGTGGATATCATGGCTTGTTTTTAGACTCAATTAGCTTTTATTTAATGATCTATGTCCATTTTTGAACATTTTGAGCTTGATACTGTTGGTTTCGTCTCGAAGGTTTGGCCACTGCGGCCTTCATCAGTTATGTATAGGATAATCCATAAAATGTCATGCCAGAGCTTTAATTTCACAGCTCATTGTAAGGCTGTGTAAAAGGTATTGAACTATCATAAATTTGTAAAATTTATTTTCTTAAGACGCAATTAAAAAAGGTAACGGTAAAAAATCAACGATAGTTGATTAAAGTTTTGAAATATTTAGACGGCACGTCATGTTAAGTTAAGTATAATTTACGCCACGATCTGACGCAATATTCAATTATTTTAAGTTTTCAACAAAATTATATATATGAAAAATCATTTCAAAAGATATGCATTATTTAAACTAATTATAATTATAAACGTGTGTTTGTTTACTGCATGATACAACTGATAATAGAAATATAACCAATTTACCAGTATTACCAAAAACAGTGGACGGTATTTTTAAAATGAATCATATATATACAGAAATACTTACAACCATAAACTGGTAGAAGTTGAATATGTACCTGACCGACCTGATTGGTAACGTAAGAGCTAAAGAGTCAGTGGCTGCTAAAAGCAACAACATTGGAGCGCCACATTCTGTTGCCTGTGCCCGTCTATATTCAAGTAAACACGATTTCTGTCACTGAAATAATCTACTGAAAACTTTGGTTAGTGTTAATCTGTAAGTAACATGTTAGCCGGAACAGCACTTTATCGCATTCGTTTTCAGAAAATCATTAATAAAAAAGTTGTATCCTGCCAAAACACCATGTCGGGGCACAAGTTGAGGGTGAAGGGCTCATCGGCGAGTACAGGAGAGGGAGACCCCTTGCATGAAAGGGGGTCAGAGGATCTCTCTAGAAAACTATTGAAATAAAGGTATGAAATTTCCGATGTATTTTGGGGTTTACATTCTGTGTAACATCTATCATTGTTCTGGACACATGATAAAACCGATGCAAGTAATGACCTCACTTAAAACAACATTTTAATAAATCCAGCATCTATGGGCAGATAGGTGGGGATAGCCTCCTCTCTGTTCAAGGGTATGCCAGTTTAATTCTTATAATTAACATTTTGAACACACTGCGTGTATAACTGTCATCAGTAGATGTATGGACCTATTCAACCTTGTAATTCATTTTTTTGTCATGGATTTACAGTATTTTATTCTGGAAACATAATAATAATATTTTGAAAATAAAAATCTATTTTTGCAACTTTTAAACTTTTAAACGAACTCGTCTTTACAGTCCGATATTTATAACACAAGATGGGTTAAGAATTAATTTTCAATTAAAATTCATACTTTATATAACCTTATCGATATAATTTTACAATTTCATGCTTATAATATTGTAATCTTGAAAAACAAAGCTATAAATGACCAGAAAATTTTCCTTTTTTTTTTTGTCATTACACACGTCATCTGAAGACTCACAAACCAAGCCTTTCATACTTACTTACGTAAAAAAATGCGTATCTATAGATCTGAATGAATTAAAGATCAAGTACTCTAACATAAAGCATAGTAACATACAGCATAGACATGCAGTTGACTTCATTAATGTATGCAACATGGCATTTTAGCATTACGTTGTTATATGAAGACATTTGTTTAACCTGGAAATGAGACCGGATGTGTTGAAACGTGTTTTATATTTGCCTATGGTTTGTATCAAGTTCCTTCCTCGTTAATTTGTGTAATACCAAATGTCAGTTGGTTGATCTAATACTGAATTCAACATAAAACGCACAGTTGATTGACAATGTCTGGGGATGCCAGACGTGTTTATTTTCATAACATGTATGTTTAGTATAAACATGTGATCAAATAATACAAAAGGTAAATCAGAAAGATCAAATTACTATTTAGTAAAATACATGTTATCAGAGAAATGACACAAAGTTGGACAACAAAAACCACCAGCTGTATAAAATTACATGAGATCAGAGAACTGACAAAAAGTTGGAACAGAAATGACAATATCATAATGCTAAATGTAATTAAAAAGCACCCTGAACCAAAAGGCTAACATTCCTGAATATACCTTAATTACATGATTTAAAATATTCAAGAAAGCTAAGAAAACTGCGAGCCGACTGCCCCAACCCTAACGTTACCCTCATCTTTTTATTTATTTTTATGTTTGTATTATTAGGAGAGCAAAGATTCACAATGCTGCAAACAGAAGGGTGTCCCCACCCCTTAACTTTCTTGATTTACAATGCACTAAAATTACCCTGATCACGTTTCTAAATTGATATGTATCAATGTTAAAATACTGTATATATCAGTGAAATGTTGCACAATCTAAAGCATACACCTCTTATATTAGAAAAGCGAAACAATTTTATATAATCCAGCAACAATATATTAACAAACATGTTTCTATCTTAGGTCAAACAATAGGGAAACGTTTTGTCATTATAAAGGATAACATAATATTAAAGTTACAAAGTTAAGGTCAGGTCTGGTGGGTGGTGGGGCGGTAAGGGACAAAGAAAATATTAAACAATTAAAAAGATACACATTAGAGAAAACCTAACGAATTTATTATTCATATGCCTCAATTTTATATCGCTTCAGAAGACATAGCAACAAAGGACCAGTAAGGACCAGACAGAATAGGACAAACGGCATGTATCAGAGCAGCTCAGTCCCAGTTGGCGTTATAGCTAACATGGAGTCAAAAATCGTCTGTCTCATCAAACATAATCAAAACATGAAAATGGAAAGTGTAAGATCCAGTTGTAAAAATTCTGAAACCAAACATGAAGTGTGTCTCAAAAGGTCAAAACATAACATTGCATTGCAGAATCATCGCCTGTTATATCAGTTTCAAGGGAGGAAGTTACAATAATACTTGGTGTTAATATTGACAGCAATCTTATTTGGAATATTCATATTGATCTTGTCCTTAAAAGGCTCAGTTCCCTTTTGTTTGCGTTGTCAAGCATTATAAACGCAACGCGTAGACATTTTTATAACGCACAAAGTTTACATCATTTTAACTATATGTATGAACACTGTTGTATAAAGTGGGTAAATTGTGGTAAATCCCCAGAAGATTAATTAATTCGTTTTCTCAAGAGAGCTAAAAGAACCATTTTTGATAAAGTTTTTGAAACTCCGTCTGTTACATAGTTTTATGAACTAAATTGGAACTAAATTGGATGGCCTATCCTGAACGTGTAACTTTCAAAGTATAAAACCATATAGTGTATAGCTCCTGGCTCAATGATCCGCGTATATTTGCGTTGCATATTGATGGCATCCTATTTAGCCTCCAACTTTATACGACCGAACAAAATTGTTAATTTTTCAGAAAAAAAAAACAACCTGTCAGTTTTTTCCTTCAGCTATTTGGAATGGCCTTTCTTAGTATATATAAAATGTCACTTCGGTAAAACATTTTAAATCTTTACTTATACCTACAATTGAGCACATTATATTAATTGTTGGCAGATAGAAAATTTTACAAAAATATTTGCGTACCTGTGATAACCATAGTCCTGAAGAACAAATTCATACTGTCAAGTTTGCACTTTTCTTCATACTGTCACGTTTTCCAAGGTGGATGGATTAAGTTTAAACTTCAAGTGTTTGCAACTTATCAGACTTTGCATGCATCTATTTAATATCAAAGAGTCAGCAAGAAAAACTAAAATCTACAAGAACATCATTTGAAAGGATAGAACACAAAGTTCGAAGCAAGTTGATAACGGTGCCGGATTGATTGATTGGTTGATTTATGAGATATAATGAAATTTGCAATACCTCTCACGGCCCTTGCACCATTTTTGTATGGAATAGTAAATCATGAATGGGTCCCCTAAACTCGACTTTCTTGCCCTTATAATTCTTAAGACGAGAATTAACGTGACTAAAAAGATCACAATTTACTTATTTTATCTACTTAACAGAATACAGTCTTCATCCAAGTTTTGTAGACTAGAAAACAATGTCTGAAACCACTATCAATACTTCAAATGAAACTGTTTGTAAACCCACTTTCATAAATAGGTTAACCCCAAATCGACCAAATTATAGGTTAATTAAAAGGCGACTTTCCAGCTTTTTATGGCGAAGGAAGTGCGGGCATTATTTCATAAAAGACGGTCCCCACCGAAGCTAGATGGCTTCCTCACAGGAAGAACTCTCCGCCCCAAGCGAGGCTCGAACCCACATCTGTGAACTGATTTTTTGTACTTTTAAAATAATTGAAAATATCGCATAATTTTCGCGTAGACGTTAAGAGTTTCTATTAGTATTTATGCACCCCCCCCCCCCCCCCCCCCCCTTCAAGAAGGAGGGGTATATTGTTTTGCAGATGTCGGTTGGTCAGTCGGTCTGTCGGTCGGTATGTAGACCAATCCGTTTCAGGAATATAACGTAATAACGCTTGGCCATAGGATCATGAAAGCTGATAGAGAGGTTGGTCATAATCAGCAAATGACCTCTATTGATTTTGAGATCAGCAGATCAAAGGTCAAGGTCACAGTGACACGGAACAGTTATACGGTTTCCGGATGATAACTCAAGAATGCTTAAGCTTAGGATCATGAAAGTTGATAGGGAGGTTGGTCATGACCAGCAGACAATCCTATTGATTTTGATGTCAGAAGGTCAAAGGGCAAGGTCACAGTGACACGGAACAGTTAAACGGTTTCCGTATGATAATTCAAGAATGCTTGGGCCTAGGATCATGAAAGTTGATAGGGAGGCTGGTCATGACCAGCAGATAACTCCTATTGATTTTGATGTCAGTAGGTCAAAGGTCCAAGTCACAGTAACTCGGAACAGCTAAAATGTTTCTGGATGACAACTGAAGAACGCTTAGGCCTAGGATCATTAAAGTTGATAGGGAGGATCGTCATGACCAGCAGATGACCCCTATTGATTTTGAGGTCAGTAGGATAAATAACTTGAGAACCCTAGCTTTGACCTAGGATCACCAAACTTGATAGGGAGGTTGATCATGTCCAGCATATGACTCCTATTGATTTTGAGGTCAATAGGTCAAAGGTTAAGGTCACATTGACCTAGAGCAGTAGAACTTTTGTGTACAGTGACCAAATGATTTCTGTTCATTGTGCAATTACTGAATGCATCAAGAGGGGATTACGTGTTCTACGAGCTTTTGTTTTTTCTTGTATCCCCGAAACTACTGCGTTAGAGTGGTGATTGCTTTGAAAATCTATAATACACTGTGGGGAACCCACGTGACCACAAGGTAAGGTACTGAGCCCGATTTGCAAACAAATTGGCCCGCTTCAGGTATTATTTTTGGTGGTCATAACTTTGATAATACTCCATGGAATTTCAATAAAGACGAGCGCCTTCCTCTTTAAAAAGCGAACTCTCGGTGCTGGTAAGACGCAGATTAATTTGATACTTTTTGCAAAAAGTGCAACGGCGTATTTTTCTAGTCACAAAACGTTGTGCTATGGCACGGAGCATTTCACTTAAAATGGTCTAAATAATTTGTAAATCATCTTCAGGTTACAATTCATTAGTGTTTAAGTAGCCCTCCAGATTATAAACTGACAATAGAAATGTTATAGGATAATATCGGCGATTCTCGCCGTGACTTCCTAAATACAAAAGCGCTATGGTTTGGAGAACTTCTTGAAGATGCTCTGGTGCGGAGGAGTATTTTAACACTTCACCTTTTAAGAAGATATTCTGCATTCCTGAAAATCTAAAATCACCAAGTGATTTAGCACAGCATTTTGTAACCAACGAAATACGTCGTTGCGCGTGTTGCAAAATGTACCAAATTAATCTGGCTTCTTACCGCAAGAAATTAGCCAGGAGTTTGAACACATTCATACTTGCCAAAGAGAAAATTGTTACAGAATGGCAAGTTTATATTTTGGTTTGAGTTGTATGTATACCTGTACATGACTGGCCTACAATTATGTTTCCAAATCGAAAATACTCGATTGCTTTGACTGGCCTACAATTATGTTTCCAAATCGAAAATACCCGATTTTAAGATAATCCGTATAACATGTGCATTCATATAGGTTTTATTTCCTAGATTTTGCCCCAGACAGATTTTTAAATAAAATAATTACACATGTCTACTTCAATATATACACTGTCAATTTCAGTAGGTTATTTCAACATGTTCGTGTTTAAGGTATTTCTGAGAAGATTCCTCGTGTAATATACAAAATATTTACAAAAATGTCATACACTTTCATACACTTTTATCTAACCTTTTTACCTACGGACAACTTTCCCACCCCACCCTTTTTTACTGTATTGAGACCGTTCATCACGACATTATGTTGTGTAAGTGAACTGTTTAATTTTTCTTTTTGAGCATTTCGGCTTTGGTAGTTCAAAAACTCCTGCTTTAAAAGCTGTGTGTAGTGTTTAATCACCCTTTGGACATGGTACCTGGTTTTTATTTCTGTCTTTTGGCAGTTTCTGTGATATGCAGGCTCCATAAACACAGATCCCCACTCTAAATTCCAATTTGTTTGGTTCTGTCATTTGTTTTCTCGTTTAGGGCACAGGCATTATTAGTCCCCTACTGGTTGAAAACCAGTTTCGGGGACTATAGGAATGTGCTTTTCCGTCATTCCGTCCGTTCGTATGTCCGCAATTTCGTGTCCGGTCCATAACTCTGTCATCCATGAAGGGATTTTAATATTACTTGGCGCAAATGTTTTCCATGATGAGACGACGTGTCATGCGCAAAACCCGGACCCCTAGCTCAAAGGTCAAGGTCACAATTGGAGGTCAAAAGTCAACAGGGCTTTTTTCCTGTCCGGTCCATTACTCTCCCATCCATGAAGGGATTTTAATATTACTTGGCACATATGTACCTCATAATAAGACGATGTGTCATGCACAACTTTCAGACCCTAAGCTCATAGGTCAAGGTCACACTTAGCAGTCAAATGTTAACATAGCATGAACAGGGTCTGTTTCGTGTCCGGTCCATAACTCTGACATTCATTAAGGGAATTTAATATCACTTGGCACAAGTGTTCCCCATGATGAGACGACGTGTCATGCGCAAATTCCGGTCCCCTAGCTTAAAGGTCAAGGTCACAATTAGGTTCAAAGGTCAACAGAGTTTTTTTCCTGTCCGGTCCATAACTCTGCCGTCCATAAAGGGATATTAATATTACTTGGCACAAATGTTTCCCATGATGAGACAACGTGTCATGCGCAAAACACGAACCCCTAGCTCAAAGGTCAAGGTCACAATTAGAGGTTAAAGGTCAATAAGGTTTTTTACTGTCCATCAAGGGATTTCAATATTACTTGGCATAAATATTACCCATGATGAGACGATGTGTCATGCGCAACATCCAGAACCCTAGCTTAAAGGTCAAGGTCACACTTTGAGATCGAAGTTCAATAGGATTTTTTTCCTTTCCGGTCTATTACTTTGTCATGCAAAACAGGATTTAAATATCAGTTGGCACAGATATTCCCCTGGATGAGACAACATGTCATGCTCAAAACCCGGGCCCAACGTCTAATGTCAAGGTCACACTTAGAGACCAAAGGTCAGATACAAGAATGACTTTGTCCCGAGCATTTCTTTTTCATACATGGAGGGATTTTGCTGTAACTTGGCACAAATGTTCACCAACATAAGACAGATTGTCATGCGCAAGAACCAGGTCCCTAGGTCTAAGGTTAAGGTCATATTTAGAGGTCAAAGGTCAAATTCACGAATGACTTTGTCCGGAGCATTTCTTTTTCATACATGGAGGGATTTTGATGTAACTTGGCACAAATGTTCACCACTATGAGGTACCCTTGTTTTTAGAATTACGTCCCTTTGTTATTACTATAAATAGACTATATTGTAACTTTTTTATTACTGGCCGTAGAGAAAAATCGAGACCACTTTTCTGTGGTACAACATGCATGTTACTTCCAATTTTTAGGTGTATTTTGACCTATCTCTACCTGGTAAAGAGTTTCTTGTGGACTTATATTATATAGATCTTTTTTAGGATTAATTTCCCTTTGTTGTTACTATAGATATCTTAAATGATAACTTTTTTATAATCGGCCAAAAAAATTCAATAAGAAAACAACTGTGGGTTTTTATATATGCACGTTTTAATCCAAGTGTGTTGTTATAACATATTTTATATATAGTACAATATTGTTTATACATCATTGACAGATATCAGTTCATTATGTTAAATTAGGTGCCTTCCAGTAGGGGACTTTGTATTGCATGGCAATATTCATTCACTTGTTTAATCTGGGGACCATATGCTGCTTTTCATGGAACTGCACTCTGTGTATCATTGAAAGTTCTGTAAAGCATTCCGCCAGATAACGTCTGAGGAAGGCAGCATTGCTGTGTTGTCCACTGTAAGAAATTCAAGATAACTCAATCTAAGTAATTTTTCTTCAACTGACTGGGAGATGTTTTTTTGTAATATATTATAAATACTGACGACCGTTTCATTTGTTATAGCTAATATAAAGCAACATAGTTCAAGATATCATTAAAGCGGCTGTTTCCCTTCACACAAGAAACACTGATTTCAAAAAGAAAGTCCTTTTATTTCAACAGGATTTCAAGGAATAGGATTAGAATGAGACACAATTAAGACCACACCAAATTTAAGCTTGCCCTATATATGTTTCATCCCCAACTATACATTTCAATTTATGTAAATATCTATAGTTAGTACATGAGATATTTTACAGTAGATATCCTAATCACTTATAAATAGATCCACTTACGGAGTATTTCTATATACCTTGCAATATAGGGTCCCCATGTCCCCAGGTCCCCAGATCTGATCATCTAAGATCACTTTTAATTTCTATTTATTTAGTATCTATAGTTAGTATATAATTTACTTTTTGATATATTAGGTATCTTTTAATTCACTCTATTACAAATATTTCTAGAACAAATTTTCTGTATACCTTGCAAATCAGGGTCCCCAGGTCCCCAGAAGCATGCTATTTATAACTCTGTCTGACTCTTTCTGACAGGTTTTCCTGTATTTCATGTAAATGGGGTCCCCATGTCCCCAGGTCCCCAGCAGCAGAAAACTATGAAGAACTGCAAGACTCAATTTTCCTTTAGTTCTCTGTGAAGTAGCATACAATTATATCTCATGATTTTTACAGTTTAGAATTTGTCAGATGTATATATATATATTCAATAAAGTGTACCGGTATTAAATTTCACTGAAAGCGTATATGTTCAATAGTAAACTATACTGACTTGCATATTAATGTCCTGTCATTATTTTATCAACAATTATTTAATTTAGAATCTTTGAACGTTTTGTCTGTATATGCAATAATACAAATATAATGCACCAATATATTCTCCACAAGTATTGACCTAGCACTCATGAATACTCTGTATATTTCGGTAAGTTAATTTTCGGTGCCTGAACATATTAAATAGGGATATATCTATCGAAAAACAATGCAAGATATACATTTGTTAATTATGCTGTGACCTAAATGTAAATAAATAAATAAATCATCACCAAGTGGCATGTGCATAAGCAAAATAAATAAATCAATCATCACCAAGTCGCATGTGCATAGGCAAAAACATTCATCTACCTATCTCTGGGTTGTGGGTTCGAGACCTTTATCTGACAGTGTACTCAAACCTCATCTTATATGTTCTGAATCATGAATTGTATACTTCTTTTATCTCTAGAATACAGTCTCAGTATTTAATATGACAATTAAGGGGATTTAATGCAAGTATGCAATCATAGAGTTTGATTCGTCTAGAAACCATCATATTTCCTTTCCCCAGTACAACTCTGACAAAACACGGAAAAAATAGAAACAGTGGAGAGTGTTAGGTCAAAATGTGTTATTATAAATGTCAAAAGAAAATGACAGAACAGAGGCCAGAACAGAACATAACGTATATTTTTAAGCTTTCAAGTTCTTGATTTGTACAAATAAAATTGCCAACGGATAACAATTTCAAAGCAGCAAATAACTGAAAATTTGACTCTTATCAAATGATAAAATTATGGTAAATAAGATTGTGTAATACATGTATGTAAAATGTTTATAACTTTCATTACAACACGACTCCTTATATAAATCACTGGTCAATTTTTTTTTATATTACAGTTTGACCGTCACGATGTAAAACAAACTGTATGCGTCAGATTACTTTGACTGCTAACAGTTTTATAGTTTATTTACGTCTCATTCATTTACAAACATATAAATTTACATACAGCATAAAACAATTGTTTTGTAAATGACCGTTCTTACTAGAACTACAAGAGACAATATACATATTCAAATGTGCTTTTATAAAACCAGTATGAATAAAATCTCTGTTCAAGGTGAAACTAGCTAAAAGCTGAGAGTTGCAAATCAAATGAGTAAGTTAAGAGAGTACATGAATGTATGAATGTGGTGCAACTGACTGAGCAAGTACATATATATAACACATGTACTGCTGTATTAACTGACCAAGTGAGTATATGAATACATGTATAAATGTTGAGTGAGTACATGAATGCACGAAGTTGAGTAACTGACCAATTAAGTACATGAATGTACGAAAATTGAGTAAGTGACCGAGTGGGAACAGGAGTCTACAGATGTTGAGTAATGAGTAAGTGACCGAGTAAGTACATAATATATGTACGGGTGTTGAGTGAGTACATGAATGCACGAATGTTGAGTAACTGAGCGAGTGAGTACATGGATACATGTACAGGGGTTGCGTGAGTACATGAATGTTGGGTAACTGACCGAGTGACTACGTGCATGTATGGATGTTGAGAAGTGGTCGAGTGAGTGCATAAGTGTGCGGCTGTTGAGTTAGTGACCGAGTAAGTACATAGTAAATGTACAGATGTTGAGTGAGTACATGAATGTATAAATGCTGAGTAACTGGCTAAGTGAGTACATGAATGTACGGCTGCTGAGTAAGTGACCGAATGAATGCATGAATGTATGGTGTTGAGTAAGTGACCTTGTAAGTGCATAACACATGTACAGATGTTGAGTGAGTGCATGAATGTACGAATGTTGAGTAACTAACTGAGTGAGTACATGAGTGTACAAATGTTGAGTAACTGACCAAGTGAGTGCTTGAAAGTACCTATGTTGAGTAAGTGAATGAGTGAGTTTATGAGTATACAGATGCTGAGTAAGTGACGAAGTGAGTACATAATACATGTATGGGTGTTAAGTAAGAGACTGTGTGATTACATGAATATACGTATGTTAAGTAAGTGACCGGGTAGGTACATATGAGCCGTGCCATGAGAAATCAAACATAGTGGCTTTGCAACTAGCATGGATCCAGACCAGCATGCGCATCCCTGCAGTCTGGTCAGGTTCCACGCTGTTTGCTTTCAAAGCCTATTGGAATTAGAGTAACTGTTAGCGAACAACATGAATCCTGACCAGACTGCGGGGATGCGCAGGCTGGTCTGAATCCATGCTGGTCGCAAACCCACTATGTTGGTTTTCTCATGACACGTCTCATATATATACTCTGTTTACCTCCCATTTTAAAATACAATTCACACTTACAATTTATAGGAACATAAAATCATATGCAAAACCATTATATTAAAAAATTACAGGAGTCTGAAACAGGTACAATATATACCACACACTATTAACTTATTATTACTATATATTAAGATATATATTTAAACAAGAGCTGTCTCCATAGGATGACACATGTCCCCGATGGCACTTTGAATGAATAGTTATGGCCGATGTTAGAGTTTAGGACCTTTGACCTACGGACCTGGGTCTTGCGGGCGACACGTCGTCTTACTGTGGTACACATTCATGCCCAATAATTTTAAAATCCATGCATGAATGACAAAGATATGGACCGGACACGCCCATCAATGCACTATCATGAAATATGACCTTTAACGTCTAAGTATGACCTTGACCTTTAAGCTACGGACCTGGGTCTTGCGCGTGACACGTCGTCTTACTGTGGTACACATTCATGCCAAGTTATTTGAAAATCCATCCATGGATGACAAATATATGGACCGGACACGAATACACTATCATGAAAAATGACCTTTAACGTCTAAGTGTGACCTTGACATTTGAGGTACGGACCTGGGTCTTGCGCGCGACACGTCGTCTTACTGTGGTACACATTCATGCCAAGTTATTTGAAAATCCATCCATGGATGACAAAGATATGGACCGGACACGAATGCACTATCATGAAAAATGACCTTTAACGTCTAAGTGTGACCTTGACCTTTGAGGTACGGACCTGGGTCTTGCGCGCGACACGTCGTCTTACTGTGGTACACATTCATGCCAAGTTATTTGAAATCCATCCATCGATGACAAAGATATGGACCGAACACGAAAATTGCGAACAGACTGACAGACCGACAGACTGACAGACGGTTCAAAAACTATATGCCTCCCTCCGGAAGCATAAAAACAAGAGCTGTCTCCATAGGATGACACATGCCCCCGATGGCACTTTGAAAGAATAGTTATGGCCGATGTTAAAGTTTAGGACCTTTGACCTACGGACCTGGGTCTTGCGCGCGACACGTCGTCTTACTGTGGTACACATTCATGCCCAATAATTTTAAAATCCATGCATGAATGACAAAGATATGGACCGGACACGTCCATCAATGCACTATCATGAAATATGACCTTTAACGTCTAAGTATGACCTTGACCTTTAAGCTACGGACCTGGGTCTTGCGCATGACACGTCGTCTTACTGTGGTACAAATTCATGCCTAGTTATTTGAAAATCCATCCATGGATGACAAAGATATGGACCGGACATGAATGCACTATCATGAAAAATGACCTTTAACGTCTAAGTGTGACCTTGACCTTTGAGGTACGGACCTGGGTCTTGCGCGCGACACGTCGTCTTACTGTGGTACACATTCATGCCAAGTTATTTGAAAATCCATCCATGGATGACAAAGATATGGACCGGACACGAATGCACTATCATGAAAAATGACCTTTAACGTCTAAGTGTGACCTTGACCTTTGAGGTACGGACCTGGGTCTTGCGCGCGACACGTCGTCTTACTGTGGTACACATTCATGCCAAGTTATTTGAAAATCCATCCATCGATGACAAAGATATGGACCGGACACGAAAATTGCGGACAGACTGACAGACGGACAGACGGACAGACGGTTCAAAAACTATATGCCTCCCTTCGGGGGCATAAAAATTGTATGTAAAAACATGTAACATGTTGATGGTGGCAACAGTTTAATTGCCATTGTTTTCAAAATACGGGTAATAATTTTCGAGTGATAGATCAGGGTAATGTTTCAAAAACGGGGGAAATGAAACTACTTAGGATATATTTCCGACTCTCGTCTCAATGGATCACCTGCATTCTTAGCTCAATAGGGAAAACACGAGTTGTAGGGTCATAAGTTCAATCCTCAGGCGCGACATATGTTCTCCGTGATGAAAAACAACAAAAAAAAAATTGTGTCTCATTCATCCTCCACCTGTAATTCATGTGGGGAAGTTGACAGTTTAATGCTTACGGAGAACAGATTTGTACTGATACATAATCTAAAAATACTGGTTAGGTTAACTGTCCACCGTTACAAATCTGAAATACTGTTAAAAAAACAGTGTTAAAATCCAAAACAACAACGTCTCAATGGGATAGCACTGTATTGAAAATTGCATAATTATTATTATCTTGGTCAGGCATCTGGCTTTCCAGCTTCTTTTTCGAAAACACGTCGCTCAAGTTTTTCTCATAAATATTGTAAATCTTTCACAAAACGGAACCGTTCTGTTTTCTAGTAAATGTATATATATTCTTTTTTGTTTTAGTGATAATAATTTTTTTTTTTTTTTTTTTTTTTTTTTTTTAAACTAATTAATCAAGGAGTGATATGATATGAATAATATGTATTTTGAGCAAATTATGCCCCCTTTTGGACTTAGAAAATTCTGGTTAAAGTTTTACATGCAAGTTACTATCTCCAAAACTAATGCAGATACTGATTTGAAACTTCACATGTGTCTTCGGGGTTATAAAACTAGTTGATAGCACCAAGTCCCATCACTCTGACCTTCATTTTGGCCAAATTATGCCCCCTTTTGGACTTGGCAAATTCTGGTTAAAATTTTACATGCAAGTTACTATCTCAAAAACTAATGCAGATATTGAATTGAAACTTCACGTGTGTCTTCGGGGTTATAAAACTAGTTGATAGCACCAAGTCCCATAACTCTGACCTTTATTTTGGTCAAATTATGCCCCCTTTTGGACTTAGAAAATTCTGGTTAAAGTTTTGTGTGCAAGTACATACAGCTATTACTAAAAGGCATATAGATTTGAAACTTATTTTTTCTTTTTCTAGATCAATTACCTACCTCCCTGGGTCAAGTCCCATAACTCTGACATGTATTTTGGCCAAATGATGCCCCCTTTTGAACTTAGAAAATCCTGGTTAAAGTTTTACATGCAAGTAACTATCTCAAAAACTACTACAGATATTAAATTGAAACTTCACATGTGTCTTCGGGGTTATAAAACTAGTTGATAGCACCAAGTCCCATAACTCTGACATGTATTTTGGGCAAATTATGCCCCCTTTTGGACTTAGAAAATCCTGGTTAAAGTTTTGTGTGCAAATACATACAGCTATTACCAAAAGGCATATAGCTTTGAAACTTATTTATTCTTTTTCTAGGTCAATTACCAACCTCACTGGGTCAAGTTCCATAACTTTAACATGTATTTTGAGCAAATTATGCCCCCTTTTGGACTTAGAAAATTCTAGTTAAAGTTTTACATGCAAGTAACTATCTCCAAAACTACTACAGATATTAAATTGAAACTTCACATGTGTCTTCGGGGTTATAAAACTAGTTGATAGCACCAAGTCCCATAACTCTGACATGTATTTTGGGCAAATTATGCCCCCTTTTGGACTTAGAAAATCCTGGTTAAAGTTTTGTGTGCAAATACATACAGCTATTACCAAAAGGCATATAGCTTTGAAACTTATTTATTCTTTTTCTAGGTCAATTACCAACCTCACTGGGTCAAGTTCCATAACTCTAACATGTATTCTGAACAAATTATGCCCCCTTTTGGACTTAGAAAATTCTGGTTAAAATTTTACATGCTAGTTACTATCCTAAAACTAATGCAGATATTGAATTGAAACTAACATGTTTCTTCGGGGTTATAAAACTAGTTGATAGCATCAAGTCCCATAACTCTGACATGTATTTTGGTCAAATTATGTCCCCTTTCGAACTTAAAACTCTTTTGATATTTAACATTTTGGGTAATAATTTCCTGCTTCTGTGACAATATTTCGAATAGTCGAGCTTTGCTGTCTTACGGACAGCTCTTGTTTTCTTATAGAACTGATACTAGACCAGTCACTACAGACTGATAATAAACATATTTTTTGTCGAATTCAATTTCACAGAGACAAAAACCAGTCTATTTTAGATATTTTCACAGAGAACTGATTGTAATATTATCAGACAATGATATTAGACATTGGATCTAGACTGGCTCAGTTCACTATATTCATTCATAAAAATGTAAAAGGATATATCATAGACTAGGAGCTAGTCTATACTGACATAATGTTTATTATATGTTCTAAAAATAACCTGAATTTCATTGGCCGAAACCGGTCATCATCTTTCAAAATATATTTCATGTTTACTGGTTAGTGGATTTTCCCAATTAAACATTACTTTTTAAAAATAGAATGGAAGTTGAACTGACATGTAGCTCTAGTTACAATATGAACAATGGGAAATCAAGTTACAAGTGTTACTCGGCTATCGCCTCGGTGAATATTGCCATCTTCCGGTGAATATCACATCATATCCAATGGCTCAAGAGTCAATAATTGTATAATATATGACATAAAACAGTTGTTGTTCTTTTATTGACTATACGTATTCTAGATTTATTTGTAACAAAAGTACCCTTGAACATACATTTTTGTATTGTTTTAGAGCGCATAGATGTTAGCATGCATTTTCTCTACCGTCCATGAACAGGCTCAATCAAACCAAGGCCTGCAACATTTTCGTTTTTGTTGTGTTGAGGGACCTGTGGAGTTTCCACTTGTAATAAGCAAAGCTTGTTGTTTATCTTTATTTAGTTCCGGCTATATAGTGGAAGTTGATTCCTGTTAGGAAATATCTGTTTACCACAGCTTTAAAAGATATAACTTAATATATCTTCCATAAAATTTCTATAAATCATCAAAATGAATTAATGATCAAAAGATCAACTTACGAAAAAATCATTTTGCCTACACTATCATGTTTATAGATATTTATAAGTGAAAAATATAAAATATCTCAATATTTACCTTCTTTCTGCGTGTGACCTAGGTTAATTCAGTATACATTTTCCATTACCATTGATGAATAATGATTATTGATTACAGTCTTACAGATCTGATACAAATATTGTACATATTTAGACATAATTTCATATTACAATTATAACACTAAAATTTGTATATCTCAAACTCTATTAGGCTTGCTACTGATTTGATATTTTGCACAATAATCTTAATAAGTCCTAACCCCGCTTAGACTTTTCATTGCATTTTTTAAAAAAGAAAACTTTTTTTTTCACTTCTGAAAATGAAACATAAACGTGCGTTAGTGCGTAGGCCCAGCTATGTGCCTTTTTGTAACCGTTATTTCTAAAAGAGAGAGAATAAATGACATTAATCTTACAAAAAAGTGCTGTTTAGTTTCTTATTCCTGGTATCATACCGCAATTAAGACCCAGACCCTGTTGCCTGTTCACAGGTTCTTTGAAATAATGTAAATTTTTAATTCAGAAAGTACAAGACTATCGATGATAAAGTTCTTGCATCTTTCACCTGTTTCTTACAAATGCGTGAATAAAAATGAACAGTATAAAAAATAGCATTTACATTTGTAATGTCATTTTGATTATTGATTGGTCTAAGTGTTGATCGGTGTTTTAGATTTTGCTTTAACACACTCATTAAAACTGCAGTCCAGAACAAAAGCTGTTTTGGTGAAAATGAAAAAAAAAAAGAAAAACTACCAAACTTGCTTAGAAGGGGATCCTGGAAAACCTGGGATGGGCTCATGGGATGGGCTCGTGGGATGGGATGGGATGGGCTCAAGGACATGGGCTGAACTTATTTGCCCCTAACATTTTCTCAGATTCTTCAAGGTTTCTTAAGGTGAACAATTTTCTATAAAATAAATGATACTCCTGGGAATTCATGCCATACTGTCAATAAGACCTGGTCGAGAGTAACAAAATGGTTTAATGTCTGATTCTATAGGCTAATAACTGTAAATACATTTTCTTATTATTGTTATCATTATTATTGTTAATTCTCTTGATCCAGTCAGTAGTGCACTTAATAAAACAGTAATAATTTTAAAGTAATATTATGAAAAATAAAAACACGTAAAATGTATTTGAATATCAAAACAAAACAATTCGGTAGAATGAAGAATTATGAAGATAAAGGGTAAAATTACATGTATATATGTCACAGGGAGAAAAATGATGAATTCAGCAGTTGATCTCTTATAACCCAAGTCAGAGAATGAACCTACAACATTAATTTGTTTGATGAAAATTAATTTTGAGAGAAAATATGAAATGGAACTTATGATAAATCATTTCTGAAAATAAAAGTTACTGAAAATAAAAAGAAAACAATATTTGACAAATTTCAATATAAAAAGATAACAGAAATGAATTTATTATATTAGACATATTATAACATATGAAAAGGGAGATTCTCAAACATATGGCAATTTTCAATTTATTGGTAATAGATTTTGATGTTTACATTAACACAAAGTGGACAATAAATGACCATACATTTTGTTCCAAATAATTGCTTTTCAGTTCTACTTATCATAAAAAAAGATGTTTACATTAACACAAAGTGGACAATAAATGATTATATTTTGTTCAAAATAATTGCTTTTTTTGCTTTACTTATAATAAGAAATGATGTTTACATTATCACCAAGTGGACAATAAATGATTATATTTTGTTCAAAATAATTGCTTTTTTGCTTTACTTATGATTAAAAATACAGTCCATAAATTTTTCATCACTTATATTGGAACCGTAGAAGTACATTCTAACAAGTTAGAGGACTAAGTGTTGGTATTTTTTTTCTTTGTTTTCCCTTCTTGGCGGCCAATACAGTGTGAGTCTCACTCTGGGAATTGTGATTACAGGCTGTGTCCCTGTTATCCTTAGCTGACCTCTTAATTGCCCAGTTGAACTTTTAATTCATGTTCCTCACTATATATTTCTCTGACCTTGGGCCCACGATCCCATGACCTTCAGCCCATCCCATCCCATCCCATGAGCCCATTCCACGAGCCCATCCCAGGTTTTCCAGGCTGCCGAAGGAAATGGCAGTGTACAAGAAGTAATTTGGGTAAATAGATTGTCCCTTTGGGACATGGGTGATTAAAGGTTTATATCACATCAGTTAGGTGTGATCTCTAATGGTCAGTTAACCATAGTTCTAAATGGCCATTTATCAAATGAGATCGCTAAATGTTAATACAAGAATTCTTAACGGATTCCTGGCAATTTTATACTAGGATGACATTACAACTTTCAATTTTCCAAGACCTGGATTGAATCAGATTTTCAAATTTTATTGCTGCAACATCAGTTTAACTTCTATATTAATTTATACTGTAAAAACACTAATATGTATATCATGTATTTAAAAATGCAATTTTGATTTAATAATATTTTGTTTATAGGTTATGCAGTAATTCGGTCAAAAATGTGCTTCCGTGGTGTATTGAAAGAAGTAGATTCTATTTATTTTTCTATTTTTCGCGCATTTGCGCGTAAATCGGGGGCTAAATGGGGATATCTATTTCACTCGTGGAATGAATTGTACATAAAATAGGACACTTTTCATGCTAATATTTGCATGTTTTTGAGTTGTTTACTTGAAAAAGAAAGTAGGGTGTTTATTCTGCAGACCGCTTTCTGAAATGAGGGTACCTGACTTCAGTTTACTTGCATTTCACTGCATTCTATTCAACACCCCTTTTTCTTTTCGTTTTCATGAAGCAAATGTATGGATATCTTGTGGAAAATAGGTCTACGACGGAGTGAAAATCTAGAAACTGTAACAATATTGTTCTGAAGTAGCTGAATTTTATATGAAACAAAGAACAATTTCTTTTATTGGTATATAGCCTATATTGATAATTGGATTAGGCCAGGATTATTGTAACCAACATCAGTAAACAGTCCGCTCCACACAGAATCGAGTACAGTTACGTACAATTACGAAAAATATGTAAAAAAATAACAGTTCATTCAGGGAATTGAACAAAACTATACATACATACATATGTAGCTACACACATACATGCATACATACATACGAGATACATACATACATACATACATACAAACACACACAACAAAGAACACCATGACTAAAATTGTGTACATTGACAGTGTAAATCCAGTTTTTTGTCAGTGTTTTACTATTGTATTCCCAGTGTATTTTCATGTTTTTTTTCCCAGCTGACTGCCAGCTTGTTATTCTGTTATAACCAGTTATCACAGTGTGTATTGAGTTTATTATCAGTGTAATACCAGATCTGGTAATATCATACAATAATCTGGCATTAAACTGACAACTAACTAAAAACACACTAATACCCAAAACACTTTTCTAACATGGCTCGATTTGATTTCCAGTTAAACAAAGACGGAAATCAAGCTCGGTATATTCTGTGACTAACAACGTTTGATGCGCGGACTGGTAAGAGAGCATTATGACGTCAATTATGACGTGATATTGCCACATGACGTCTGTTATATTACTCCTAAGGTAAATGAAGTCCAGCATTACATTTATTAAATTATGACAATGAGCATGTCGGAATGAAAACAATCAATGCCTTCTTGTGATTTATCATCTAATTTACCACGGTTCATCGTTCAGATGCTTCAGTATGTAGCCACTCATGCTAACGCCCTCGTTCAATCTCTACGCATCTGAACTTTGAACTAAACGATAAACCACTCGAATGCCTTGACTATTAAATTAAATTTTGTTAATTCTAACATGAGTCGATTTGATTATTGGACCCCTAATAGTAATGTATAAAAAATGGCAATTGTTTGGTATATTCTTAAAGTTGCCCATGTTTCGCATTGTGTTGCAAATTTTAAACAACTTTTACTGTGTCAGTTTTGGAAATTTTGTATAATTTATGATATTTCCTCAAGCTCAAATAGAGACAATTTTCAATGTGATGGCCACTATCTTAAACGTTTGCAGATAATTCATTACAGCATTAATTTTGCTAAAAGAAACATCAAACTATTGTTAAACAATTATAAAACACAAAATAAAACTGTAAATATATTTTTTTCTAGGGTGCCTCAAGTAAACAGATTTAATGACACAGAATTCTAACTCCACCATTGAAAAATTAAGGTCGAATCCTGTGGGTCTGTTTTGAATTTTGCTCCCTCCATTCAAAACTAACCCTGGGGCAGAAGTAAAACCTACTTGCATTTCTTCCACAATATGTATTCTAATGAATGAAGGCAAAATAGAGAACATTTACCGCATGTAACTCAGTAATTTTAATGATGTCTAACTCTACCCTGGAGGCCTCCTGATTCAGAGGTGAATTCACTTTGAACAGCAAGAAATCGCTTATAAAATGAAAATTTTCCACTTTTGTACAATACAACAATAATAAGTCTTGAAAGAAGTAATACCTTACTAGAAAAAAGGAAAATATGGAGAAAAAAAAATTGGTCTCTGAGTGGGACTTGAACCTACACCCACCTGAAAATTGCAATCAAAGTAGGTTTATGGTAGGAAATGAATACTCTTCAAAAAAGAGGTACTCTTTTACGGGTCCAATACGAAATTGATAGTTTATTACCATGGTAGTTCATGGTTTACCATGGTAGTTCATGTTAATGGGGTAGTGGTTAGCCCTGATTGACCATGTGCGGTAATTGGCACCGCAGTAATAAAACATGGTATCAGACCATGGTCACAAACCGTGGTCGATCATGGTAATCGAAGGTTTGTGTGCCATGGTAGTTCATGGTCATGTGACCATGACTGTGGTAATCGGCACCACGGTTATAGAACATGGTATCAGACCATGGTCGACCATGGTTATGGACCACAGACAACCATTGTTGACCAAGGTCCACGACAATGGTCGACCGTGGTGATTATTGACTATCAAAAGTTGTATAAATATGAATTTGAAAGGGTTATGAAAATACATGACAATTGCAGTCTATTCTATATCTATTATGAAAGTTTACCTTTGAATCTGTCTATAAATGCAGGAAAAACTATTCTATAGTTAGGAAAACCTTTGGAGCCAAAATGCAGTCAGGCGTCTTTGGTGCATTGTAAAACTTGCCAAGTGTGAAAATCACTAACATGACCATGGTAGTCAATGGTCAACCATGGTTGAAAAAAATGAAGAAAAATATGACCATGGTAGACCATGGTCAAACTACTGATCGACTTTTCTGACCGTGGTCAACCATGGCCAATCTTATCTCACCATGGTTGACCATGGATGACCGTGGTCCTGACCATGTTTAACCATGGTATTTGATAGTTGACCACGTTAGTTTTGTCGACCATCAAGAAACGTGCTGACCATAGTCAGCCATGGTCAACATTTCGTCTGGAAAGCTCTGTATATTCTGCGATAAACAACGGTTGGCATGCGGACCGGTAAGAGCAAAAGCATTATGAAGTCAATTATGACGTCATATTGATGCATGACGTCCGGTTCATTACTCCTCGGGTAAATGAAGTCTAGCATAATGTTTATTAAAATATTTCACTGAGCATGTCAGAATGAAAACAGTCAAGGCCTCGTTGTGATTTATCATCTAATTAACCATCTAACCACTTGGGCTAACGCCCTCATGGTTCAGTTCCTACACATCTGAACTCTGAGCCGTAATAAATTACATGATAAATCACTCAAAGGCCTCGATTATTTGTTAATTAAATCACGAATACAGGAAATATTTTGAATTTAAGTACACTTTAATTATTAAAACTGAAACTGAATAATTTGATTAAACGCCTATTTTTATACAACGATATATTCAATGGCGTTGTACATAATAATAATAATTTTTATTATAACAATATTAACAAGTGAATGAAGTATTGCCATGCAATACAAAGTCCCCCACTGGAAGGCACCTAATTTTCTCTACTGCAGTATAACATAATGAACTGATATCTGTCAATGATGTATAAACAATATTGTACTATATATATAATATAATATAACAAAGCACTTGGATTAAAATTTGCATATATAAAAACGTACAGTTGTTTTCATTTTGAATTTTTTTAGCCGATCATACAAATGTTATCATAAAAGTTATTTATAGTAACAACAAAGTGAAATTAACCCTAAATCAAAAAAAATCTATAAAATATAAGTCCACAAGAAACTCTTTACCAGGTATAGATCAAAATACATCTAAAATTTGGATGTACCGTGCATGTTGTACCACAGAAAAGTGGTCTCAATTTTTCCCTATGGCCAGTAATAAAAAAGTTACAATATAATCTATTTATAGTAATAACAAAGGGACATAATTCTAAAAAAAGTGTGCCTCATAGTGGTGAACATTTCTGCCAAGTTACATCAAAATCCCTCCATGCATGAAGAAGAAATGCTCCGGACAAAGTCATTCTTGAATTTGACCTTTAATCTCTGAGTATGACCTTGACCTTAGACCTAGGGTCCTGGTTCTGGCACGCGACAATTCGTCTCATAGTGGTGAACATTTGTGTCAAGTTACATTAAAATCCCCTCAATGCATAAAGAAGAAATGCTCCAGACAAAGTCATTCTTGAATTTGACCTCTAAGTATGACCTTGACCTTAGACCTAGAGCCGGGGCTTTGCGCACAACATGTTGTCTCATCCAGGGAAATGTTTGTGACAACTGATATTTAAATCCTGTTTTGCATGACAAAGTTATAGACAAAAAATCCTATTATAAAAAATCCTATTGACCTTTGATCTCAAAGTGTGACCTTGACCTTAAAGCTAGGGTTCTGGGTTTTGCGCATGACATGTCGTCTTATCATGGGGAACATTTACGCCAAGTAATATTGTAATCCCTTGATGGATGATAAAGTTCTGGACCGGACAGGAAAAAAACCCTATTGACCTTTGGCCTCCAATTGTGACCTTGACCTTTGAGCTAGGGGTCCGGGTTTTGCGCAGGACATGTTGCCTCATCATGGGGAACATTTGTGCCAAGTAATATCAAAATCCCTTCATGGATGGCAGAGTTATGGACCAGACAGGAAAAAAGCCCTATTGACATTTGACCCCCAATGGTGACCTTGACCTTTGAGCAAGGGCTCCGGGATTTGCACATGACATGTTGTCTCATCATGGGGAACACCTGTGCTAAGTAATATTGAAATCCCTTAATGAATGACACAGTTATGGACCGGACAGGAAACAGACCCTGTTCATGACATGTTAACGTATGACTGCTTAGTGTGACCTTGACCTTTAAGCTAGGGGTCTGAAAGTTGTGCACGACACATCGTCTTATTATGAGGTACAATTGTGCCAATTGATATTAAAATCCCTTCATAGATGGGAGAGTTATGGACCGGACAGGAAAAAAGCCCTGTTGACCTTTGACCTCAAATTGTGACCTTGACCTTTGAGCTAGGGGTGCGGGTTTTGCGCATGACACGTCGTCTCATCATGGGGAACATTTGTGTCAAGTAATATTAAAATCACATCATGGATGAAAGAGTTATGGACCGGACACGAAACAGACCCTGTTCATGCCATGTTAACATTTGACTGCTAAGTGTGACCTTGACCTTTGAGCTAGGTGTCTCAAAGTTGTGCATGACACATCATCTTATTACGAGATACAATTGTGCCAAGTGATATTAAAATCCCTTCATGGATGGGAGAGTTATGGACCGGACAGGAAAAAAGCCCTGTTGACCTTTGACCTCCAATTGTGACCTTGACCTTTAAGCTAGGGGTCCGAGTTTTGCGCCTGACATGTCATCTCATCATGGGGAACATTTGTGCCAAGTAATATTAAAATCCCTTCATGGATAAAAGAGTTATGGACCGGACACGAAATTGCGGATGGACGGAATGACGGAATGACAGAATGACGGAATGACGGAAAAGCGCATTCCTATAGTTCCTGAAACTGGTTTTCAAAAAGTAGGGGACTAATAATGACAATAATAACAATAACAGCCTTATTGTAACAAACAGTCATGCCCGCACCCCTTCCCTTGAGGTCATTTTACCCCTATTGCGAATATCATCACATGCTACGCCCAGACGAGCTGCATATAGAGGATCACACCCCCAGGTTAATGGTGCCATCATATACTTAAGAAATTCCACACTACCCATAGAGCCTTACCAACGTGCGTTTAATTGAACAAACCTTGGAAATATAAAAGTTGAAATGTAAAACCTTTTACAAAAATCTAAGGACTTATAATCACCTCGCATAATAAACAGTTATCAAAAATTTAAGACAATGCCGCGGAATCTCTGAAATACAGGGTCTTAAGATTTTTTTTAATGTGTCAAGTGATTTATATTTGCGTAGTTCTAAGGGCATTTCATTCCAAAGTTTTGGACCAAAAGTACAGAAACTTCTATCATTGAATGTTTTGCACTTGTATGGAAAAACATAATGACATTCAGAATTTTCAGACGACCTCAAATCTTGTCTGCTAGGAATATACGCAAACCTTGTCTACTAGAATATATTAACAATTTAAGACACATATGACAATAGACAGACTGCAAAACTGGCATTTAACTGAGGAAAGTATGGTAATACACTGACAACACGGAACAGCTGATAATAAACGACCAATACAGTAAATTTTGTCATTGTATTTCCAGAGTGATGTCAGATATATCTGGCAATAATTGAACAATTCTGGTACTAATCTAAATGTCATAGGTTAATACACTGACAATACAATGGAAGTAACCAAGGTATTGTCAGTTTGTTACCCTGTTTTTCTGCCTCCACTCCCCCAATGAGTGATGGGGGCATATAGATTTGGTCTTATCTGTGCGTTTGTCCGTCCGTCCGAAGTTCGTGACGCGCCTAGCTCGAAAAGTATTTGATATAAATTAATGAAAGATTGCATGAGTCTTTATCATGATATGAATTTGCTCATCTCCTACTTTACGTCTGGCTCCGACCCCTATTTCCAGAGTTATGGCCCCTAAAATAGTAAAACATGAAAATTTTCCACCTTGTGACGCGCCTAGCTCAAAAACTGTTTGATATAGATTCATGAAACCTTGCATGAGTCTTAATCATGATATGAACTTGCGCATCTTCTATTTTTCATTTGGGTCCGCCCCCTATTTTCACAGTACTGGCCCCTGAAATAGTCAAAAATGCACATTTTCACCTTGTGACAGCTCAAAAAGTATTTGATATAGATTCATGAAACCTTGCAGGAGTCTTAATCATGATATGAACTTGCGCACCTCTTATTTTTCAGTTGGGTCTGCCCCCAATTTTTAGAGTTATGGCCCCTGAAATAGTCAAAAATGTACATTTTCACCTTGTGATGCACCTAGCTCAAAAAGTATTTAATATAAATGGTTGAAAACTTGCATAAGTCTTTATCTTGATATAGATTTGCACACCTCTAATTTTTTGGCTGGCTCCATCCCCTATTTTTAAAGTTATGGCCCTGAAATAGTAAAAAAATGCATTTTTTCACCTAATTATGTGCCTAGCTCAAAAAGTATTATATGTAAATTCAGGAAACCTTGCTGGAGTTTTTAACGTGATGTACGTGACCTTGTACACTTGAGAATCTTAGCTCTTATTACAGAGTTATGGCCCTTGAAATAGCCAAAATAGTGGATTTTTTGTTTGTGATGCTCATAGCTCAAAAAGTATAGGGCCTAGAATAATGAATCCTTTTCATAAAATGTTTGTTGAGGCTATACCCCATTAAGACTGCAAACACTTGAATTATTGCCCCTTGTTTGTGACAAATGTACAAGTGGGGGACACACCCTGTGTCCTACAGACACATTCTAGTCTAAGAAAAAAATGACAAAAAGTCATTTTGAGAAACAATTTGATTTTTGGTCATGTGTTAATTTGCATTTAGCCTATTCTGAAGAGTTATAACGTTATTTTAAACTGGCAAGGTGTGCTTGGTGTGTTTTAGGGGGAAGACTTTGGTACTAAAAATATGTGGGATTTATTCGGATAGAGAAAACACTACCGTTTTTATGCCGTTGCTCGCTCACTGTGCGTAAACAGTTTGAAACTTGGCTTTGAAGTAAGACTTTTCTGAAAGAGTATTCACTTGCCCAAAAGACGGCCAACAATTTGTAAAAAAATAAGTCTTTTGAAAAAACAATACAGACCTGGAAGCAATGCACATGTCAAAATGTTCATATCTACCTTTCTCATTGCTCATTGTCACAGGGGCAAAATTTCAAAATGACTTTTTGGCATTTCTTTCCTTAGAAAAACATAACAATTGGTAAATATGTAAGTGTATATGGCTCATGGACCCATACTGTATGTATCCTAGGTAAGCTACTACCACCTGTGCCAAAAGGCACTAAACCAAAATTTCACGTTATCTGCAGAGATGCATTTGAAGTGTTACGTAATATAGAAAAATGGATGAAAAGTACTTGAGGATAATGCTCACAGTGTCCTGACCTCAACCCTCTCCTCTGCACGGCTAACTGTGAGCATCTTAAAACGAAATAAGCATAATTTATTTGTCACAACTTCAGCATATTTTAAAAATTGTACTTTCTACTATAAGAATATTATTATTATTATTATTATTATTATTATTATACCAGATTTATATAGCGCCCTTTTCATAGTCAATTACACGTTCAAAGGCGCTTTACATAACTCAAATGCAGCCACATATGCAGGGCGCATAATTCGTCCTCTACTAGTACAGACACAGAGCGATCTGACCAGAGGGACAGAGTGAGACAAAGCCCCCACGACAGAGAGATCAGAAATCAAATACAGGCTTATCCGGCTAACTTAGCCTAGCTCGTTGCGAATAGACAGCCTGGTTCTTTAACGTGCCCAGTGTATAGCACTGATACACGCAAGGATTGCCTGGGTTCCTGACCAGTACACCTCTAGTTGAGTGGGAAACACTGAAAAGCGTTTCTGAAAATTCCCGAGTAGCTGCCGGGGATCGAACCCCAACCTCAGGATTGGAAGGCCAGTTTGCAAACCACTGAACTATCCGTCCACCCTATCCGTCTACCCTATCCAATTCACAATGAGCATGGGCGAATTTTAGTTAATACATTATTTTAGGTTGATTGCGAAGGAAGTTCTACAACTTATATTAATCACTCTCAATACCTCATTCCTGATGGAATCCATCGCCACAAGGGTATGAGAGAAGAGGCCATTTCCCTTTTAATGCTGAGCGCCTGAAGGAAGGGAGCTACTGGTACCATTTTTCACGTCTGTGGTATTACGCAGCCAGGGATCGAACCTACAACCTCCCGCACTCTAAGTGGACGCTCTACCACTTAAGGCTATCGAGGCGAATTCTGATATGATCTGATTTGGGTTTTACTGCACACCAACACATCGCGTCATAGAGGACTGACCGAAAATTTTTGCTTCACATCTATTTACACCAAAATAAAATCAAAAGATATGGAATCACAGAGTTAAAGCAAAATCAAGTGTTCTGAACCTATTAGTCGCCTCTCACGATCAAAGTAATTCTTTTCATACACAGATCGTCCAATAGTGGCATGGGGCCCGCAGGGGTGTAGGTGAAGGTACAGAGCTTAGTAACTAAAAATGTCTGAGTTTTATACCTATATAAGTATTAAAAGTAGTCAAAACTACAAAAACGTTTTAAAAACAAGGCACTTTATTTTTAACCAACGTTTCGGCTACATCAGCCTTCTTCAGGGTTCAAAATAAACATAACAAAGGAAGTGACGTCAACGTCAAACGACGTCGATGACGACAACGTCAAAATTAAACAAAGAGTTTGGCGTAAAAATCATAAACAGGATCATAGTATGATACATAAAAACTGGTGAAAAAATGCAGTATAAGTGCAATGATTAAGGAATGGCACCAGTAAAAACTGATTATGGAATATATACAAGTAATAAAATATACATATATAACAATGAGTTTTATACCTGAATTTGTACATTTAAAGTTTTATCTGATGGCTATCTGTCACACTTTTTTGCATTATACATACACTTCAGTTTAAAATCATCTCAGTTTTTACAATAATATTATTAGAACCATGCAGTTCTGTTCAGTTAGTGTTTTTCTACAATATTCCTTATAACAAACTGCAAGATGAATTTTCAGATTTGATAAATTTTCTTTTTCTGATACTTTCTATAAAAAAGATGGATAGATAATTATTGCATGTATTCTGCTTTTTGAAAAATATAGAATAGCCAGAATATAAAAACATTTCTGTATATTACAGTACCACAAATGTTTGCATATCACCAATACTGTATCTGTCATGTTAAAACAGACCGTAAAGACACGTTGAAAGAAGGTGTTGCAGTTTCTTTCTATGAAATAACAAAAGCATATAAGAAATGACTGCTAAACATGACATTTAAATGTAAATGTAGCTCTACAAACACTCTTAGTTTATATATTTAGCCAAGTTAAATTCGTTTGAACTATTTCAGTGAGTAAAGTCAACTATTTCATAAGTAAAGGATATCTTTAAAACTAGCTCTAAAATATGGTAGAAACCCTTCATACGTAACACAAATGTATATTAAATCAAGTTAGTCATATAATCTTCAATCTTGCACTACCAGTAGGTAGAGAGCAGAGCTATGATTCAAGGGGATGCATTTTTGGTTTGACTTCATTCTACACTGTTGATTGATTTTGGGAAGTTGTCAGTTACTTGTGGGGAGCAAAATTTAATAAGCAATCATACACATTCAAGGAACACTGGTGACTCTGATAAAATGATAATCATAAGACAACAAAAGCTTAGTCATCAAACACACAAAGCAAATTGTACACTAAAATTCTGTTATGAAAAAGGTGAATTTATAGTTTTCTACACAAATGTACAATATTTATTTAAATGAATGTTTTTTTTTTTACTTCTTTTGAATGTTTTCTTTAAATTTTCGTTTTTTAAGTGGGCTAGAACTGATGACCATTTTACAAAACCCTACATATGAAAGAAAGATATCCTGCAATCTAATCCCATGAGTCCTCCATCTTTAAATGAAATTAGCAAATAATTGTAATGTACAACCACACAGAGACTATTGGCTTAGTAATAAATCAGAATGTCAAAACAATTCTAGTTAAATGGACTTTGCTGGCTGTTCTATAATTATTTTTATAGTTTTAGGGCATCATTTTATTTATATCTTTATAGATCAATCAACCTTACCACAATCTTCTGTATCTCATACATCTACCTACACAATAAAAAAATAACTTTAAGAAAATATTTTAGGTCAAGTCATCATGTGTTATATATATGTGTTAAAACATTACTACTGAATTTACATTGTATATCATTTTTAATGTGAAAGTTTTTACAAACAAAACAGTTTCTATTTGTGTTATTTTTCTATCTACCTATTTTTTCAATCTTTTTAGTGTGTGTGTATGTGTGTGTTGCTTTTAATATGTTTCAGTAAAATCCAGAACAGTAATTACTTTTCTATTTCTAGAACAATTTGATAAAAAAACTGGTAATAATGCATTGTTTTTCCTTTGCAGTGAAGTAAAACAAATATAATTATGTAAGATGTTACATATATTATGATTTATAAATTTTCATTATATTAATATTTTTGTTGATATAAATTTTGATTTTGCTTATCTAACTATTTTTCCTTATAATAACCTTTGTAGTAAATGTTGCTGATATTCAAGTACATGACTATATATATATATATAGTATATATATACATTCTTAAATAATACATTAATTTACATACAACAACATGTAACAACAAAGACAGTCATAATGTCAAAGTATCAAAGTGGTGTGTAGAGCAGCGGAGAATGGCATGTTCTAATCTCTGGCCTGGCCTGGCCCGGCCCGGCCCGGCCCGATGAGCCAATCTTTCGACTGGGCCAGGCCAGGCCAGGCCAGGCCAGGCCATAGATTTCAATTTTGTTAAAGGTGAAAGTGATTTCTATAGCATCTTTAAAATCTGACTTTTGGAACTTATTAATTGAGGAATAAGTTTGGATATTTCAGACATTATATAAATACATTTTGAATTCCCACTCTAAAATTATACACCTGGGAATAAGCCTGTAGCTAAAATAACTATTAGTGTAATTTAAAGGTGATGCCTGATTAATTGTTATGACTATTATCAGGGGATCTCCACCTCAGTTGACTCTTTACTGGTGGCTTGGTTTTCCCCCAGTTGAATAACCTAACTAATTTTTATTATTTTGTCTATAATAGTATTGAGGATTATTTAGAATTGTCCGAAATTATTGAACTACCACTCAAGAATATTCCGTATGCTTCCGTAAATAAATTTTCGGTGCCCAAACATAAATAAAAATACAAAATTTTGCAAACCAAATAAAATATAAACATTTCTTTACCGCCAGGTCGTACATGCAGATATAGTTGTGCTGACAAAACGTTCAGCTACCAATCTGGGAACTGTGAGTTCGAGACACCTGTTTGACCATTTTCATTATCATTTTTTTTTTAAATTTCATCTTTAAACTTAGCATGCAGGAAAATTGTCACTTATCGTGATTTATTGTTCATTTATTGAAAGAATACACAAGTATTTGACATTCTTCTACATACAAGTTATTACCATAAATTGTTGTAAGAATAAAAACAGTATCAATAAAATGACATTATATTGATTTAATGAAAACAATCTGAATTGAAATCGAACCCACGGTAACATGCGTGAAAGTCGGAGAACTTATCACTACGCCACTGTGCCATTGGTAAACTATGCATGTTATTTTGGTCAATTTAGATATTTTCAGGTTACAAATATGGTGTAAAATAAAGAAAACGCCCAAAAATATTGGCGAAGATTAATGAGTGGCACCTGTCAATACTAACGGACAACAACTTTCAATTTATAAAATAATGCTATCTCCGTTCTAGGATCTGGGATAGTATGATGCAGGGAAGCGATAAATAAATTTTGGAGTTTAGGTTATACAAATACTGAATATTTTTGTAAGACTGTTTTTATATTGATCTAAGTATGTGAAAAAATTCCTACAGTTTTGTGAAACAGGCTCAAGAGCATCTTTTAGTGTTAAATATATCACTTAGAAATAACATTAACACAATGCATCATTATTTTTTGTGCAAGAAAAATATCAACAATCTAAAATGCCAACACCCTGACAATGAGTTAGAGGTCCCACAATGAATATTATTTTCATTACTCTTCCATAAATTGAACATCAGCTTAATTAAACCAAACACCCATTAAAAGTTCATCTGAAAAGTTAAGAGGTCAGCTAAGGATAGTAGGGACACAACCTGTAATTACAATTCCCAAAGAGATGCATTCACTGCATGCAAATATTCAGTTATATTGCAGCAGGTAAACTTATCAATGAAATTAGCCATTAGTTTTAAAACCAAGTGTTAAAGTTGACTTTAAATAATTTAATCACAGAAAAAATGGGTAGTTATCATTTAGTTACACCATTTTCTTCAGTGCAAATCTGTATTTCAAATAAGATGAATGACGGCTAATTAATGATTCTCCGGAGGATTGGTTTCTCATTTTGTTTGACCTGCAGCAAGTATACAATGCAGGTTAATACTGCCTGCTACTGTAATTGTATATTTAGATTTTATGCCATTCATTTCTGGCATGTTCTAATCCCTGGCCTGGCCTGGCCCGGCCTGGCCTGGCCTGGCCCGATGAGCTCTATTTTTGACTGGGCCGGGCCAGGCCAGGCCAGGCCAGATTTTATTATACATAGAGAAATGAATGGCATAAAATCTAGATATACAATTACAATAGCAGGCAGTATTAACCTGCATTGTTTACTTGCTGCATGTCAACCAGTCCTCTGGAGAATCATTAATTAGCCGTCATTTATCTTATTTGAAATACAGATTTGCACTGAAGAAAATGGTGTAACTAAATGATAACTACCCATTTTTTCTGTAATCAAATTATTTAAAGTCAACTTTAACACTTAGTTTTAAAACTAATGGCTAATTTCATTGATAAGTTTACCTGCTGCAATATAACTGAATATTTACATGCACTGAGAACACATCTCTTTGGGAATTGTAATTACAGGTTGTGTCCCTACTATCCTTAGCTGACCTTTCAACTGTTCAGATGAACTTTTAATGTGTTTGGATTAGTTAAGCTGATGTTCAATTTATGGAAGAGTAATGAAAATAATAAAGTGGGACCTCTAACTCATTGTCAGGGTGTTGGCATTTTAGATTATTGATATTTTTCTTGCACAAAAAAATAATGGTGCGTTGTGTTTATGTTATTTTTAAGTGATATATTTCATGCTAAAAGATGCTCTTGAGCCTGTTTCACAAGACTTTGTATGATTTTTTTTTCACATACGTAGATCAATATAAAAACAAACTTACAAAAATATTCAGTATGTGTATAACCTAAACTACAAAATTTATATATCGCTTCCCCGCACCATACTATCCCAGGTTCTAGAACGGAGGTAGCATTATTTTAGAAATTGAAAGTTGTTGTCCGTTAGTATTGACAGGTGCCACTCTTTATTTTACATCATATTTGTAACCTGAAAATATCTAAATTGACCAAAATAACATGCAAAGTTTACCAATGGCACAGTGGCGTAGTGATAAGTTCTCCGACTTTCACACATGTTACCGTGGGTTCGATTTCAATTCAGATTGTTTTCATTAAATCAATATAATGTCATTTTATTGATACTGGTTTTATTCTTACAACATTTTATGGTAATAATCTACTATGTAGAAGAATGTCAAATACTTGTGTATTTCTTTCAATAAATGAACAATAAATCACGTAAGTGATAATTTTCCTGCATTCTAAGTTTACAGAGGAAATTTTAAAAAATGATAATGAAAATGGTCAAACAGGTGTTTCGAACTTACAGTCCCGAGATTGGTAGCTGAACGTTTTGTCAGCACAACTTTATCTGCATGTACGACCTGGCAGTAAAGAAATGTTTATATTTTATTTGGTTTTCAATGTTTATATTTTTATTTATGTTTAGGCACAATTTTTTTTACAGAAGCATACAAAATATATTCTTGAGTGCTAGTTCAATAATTTCGGACAATACTAAATAATCCTCAATAGACAAAATAATAAAATTAGTTAGGTTATTCGATTTGGGGAAAACCAAACCACCAGTCAAGGGTCAATTGAGGTGGAGATCCCTGATAATAGTCATAACAATTAATCAGGCATCACCTTTAAATTAGACATAATAGTTATGTTAGCTACAGGCTTATTCCCAGGTGTATAATTTTACAGAGTGGGAGTTCAAAATGTATTTATATAATGTCTGAAATATACAAACTTATTCCAAAAATCAGATTTTAAAGATGCTATAGAAATCACTTTCACGAAATTGAAATCTATGGCCTGGCCTGACCTGGCCTGGCCCGGCTCAGTCGGAAATTGGGCTCATCGGGCCAGGCCAGGCCAGGCCAGGCCGGGCCAGGCCAGGCCAGAAATTAGAACATGCCTTCATTTCTCTATGTACAATAAAATCTGGCCTGGCCTGGCCTGGCCCGGCCCAGTCGCAAATTGGGCTCATCGGGCCAGGACAGGCCAGGCCAGAGATTAGAACATGCCGCTGAGAAAACAGACAGAAACATTTTACTTTGATGGGGACATGGGGACCTGGGGACCTCAAATACAGAAACACAGGAACTGTTACTAAAAATAAAATTAAATATAAAGTTCACTCATGTTTAGCCTAAATTGAAGATCTGGGGACTGGGGACATGGGGACCTCAATCCAGGAGATACAAAGATACTGGCAGTATTCATGTAAAATATGTATGTATAATACACCATATAATTTAAACAATATTACAATGTTAAACATTGAAATAATTCATAGTGAAAGGAATATATAAATATATTATTTAAGTCCAGATAATTTAAATATCTACATAGTGGTTGGGATTGGGATGAAACATATATAGGGTAAGCTTAAATTTGGTGTAGTCTTACACGAAGTTCTAGCCCTTTTTCCTTTGAGCAAATTCAAATGTGTCCAATTTACAAGACTTACAGACGGCGATTCGTGCTTTCTTTTGTTGAGTTTCGATACATTTTGAGTACTTTTTAATGACATCTGTCGTAAAACTAGAGAAAACGTTCAAATGCGACTGTTAAACCTTCTGTTTTATCGTCTATATAACTGGCAACATTCATGTTTTGAGTCATATGTTGGCGGTGTCGTAGGAGTTGATATTTTGACGACCTTCAGTTAAAATAAACCTGAAAATGAAAGTAACAGACATAATATCTCTTATATTTTGTCAAGTCGCATGACTTTGAAAACTTATATGACGTGAAGAAGGTTAAAAACTAGATATAACATCCAAGAAAGTAAAATGTTGAAAAAATTGCTCCGTACCAGAGCATCTTCCAGAAGCGCTCCGGACCATAGCGCATTTGTTTTCAGCATGTTATTGCGAAAAGCATTGATGTTTTCCGGCAGTCTAACATTGGGAGTGACTGCTTAGAAAGTAAAGAATTGCAGCCTGGAGTAAATTTGCAAATAACAGTTTGTACTTTTTGCCCAGATCTCAGAGAATTTCTCTGCTTTCCCCTAATCCATGCATTTAATTTTATGACCGTTTAATGGACATTAGTTAATCAAAAGCTGTTTATTCAGACAAGGTGCAAATTGATATGATCAGTGGTAATGCCTCACCTAACTATGGTTTAAGAAACCACTGCATGGCTATCCTATCTGCAGAAATAAGACTGACCAGATACATGATTTTATAATTTATCTATTCACTGGTTGAAAGATTCCAACAATAATACACTTTTATTTTCCATCTGTCTGAGTACAGAATGTTAAGCCAAATGCATGAAAAAATACTTGAATTTAACAGTTCTTGATTTTGTTTTATTCTTTATGAACACAGCACTGTTTTTAAAAGTAATCATAAAATCATAAATTTATCTGAAGGCAGCATAAAGTTACTGGAATTATAGCTGTAGTAAATATAAAAAGGTTTTATGGATAAAAAGCGTTGAATGCATGGTATAAAGTTTTATGGTACATTCAACTTCATTTGCACGAACTCGGCCTGCTATTGTCCTTATAAAACCTCTATCTTCATACGGTATACAATTAATGTGATTTTTTTTTTTGAATAAGCATAAAACTGTAATTCATAGCATTTCCATACTTTTTTAGTCAGTTGCTTAGTAAGATATGCAGTACATCATGTTTCTCTAGTATGTCTTACCTAATTATTTCAGTTGGTTCGAACCTAGATGCCTCGAATAAATTTGAGGATTTCTTTTTTTCGAGTAGTGAGTTTTGAGTTAAAAAAGTGAGTTTCGAGTTAAAAAAGTGAGTTTTGAGTTGGAAAAGTGAGTTTCGAGTTAAATTTTAAACTCACCCTTTGGGTTGGAAACCTTGCTTGTGATGCAGAACTCTTGGGTGAGGAAGCCATCTAGCTGGATGGTTGTGTTTGAAACAATGCATGGAGCGGCACCTGGGATCTTCCTTTAGAACCATGCATGGAGGGGCACCTAGGGTCTTCCTTTAGTACCATGCATGGAGGGCACCTGGAGTCTTCCTTTAGTACCATGCATGTTGGGGCACCTGGAGTCTTCCTTTAGTACCATGCATAGAGGGGCACCTGGGGTCTTCCTCTGGTACCACGCGTGACGGGGCACCTGGGGTCTTCCTTTAGTACCATGCTTGGAGGGGCACCTGGAGTCTTCTTTTAGTACCATGCATGGAGGGGCACCTGGGGTCTTCTTCTGGTACCATGCATTGAGGGGCACCTGGGCACTTTCTTTGGTACCATGCATGGAGGGGCACCGAGGGTCTTCCTTTAGTACCATGCTTGAAGGGGCACCTAGGGTCTTCATTTAGTACCATGCATGGAGAGGCACCTGGGGTCTTCCTCTAGTACCATGCATGGAAGGGCACCTGGGGTCTTCCTCTGGTACCATGCATGGAGGGGCAACTAGGGTCTTCCTTTAGTACCATGCTTGGAGGGGCACCTAGAGTCTTCTTTTAGTACCATGCATGGAGGGGCACCTGGGGTCTTCCTCTGGTACCATGCATGGAGGGGCACCTGGGGTCTTTCTTTGGTACCATGCATAGAGGGGCACCTAGGGTTTTCATTTAGTACCACGCGTGGCGGGGCACCTGGGGTCTTCCTTTAGTACCATGCATGGAGGGGCACCTGGGGTCTTCCTTTAGTACTATACATGGAGAGGCACCTAGGGTCTTCCTTTAGTACCATGCATGGAGAGGCACCTGGGGTCTTCCTCTAGTACCATGCATGGAAGGACACCTGGGGTCTTCCTCTAATATCTTGCATGGAAATACCATGCATGGAGGGACACCTAGGGTCTTCCTTTAGTACCATGCCTGGAGGGGCACCTGGGGTCTTCTTCTGGTACCATGCATTGAGGGGCACCTGGGCACTTCCTTTAGTACCATGCTTGGAGGGGCACCTAGGGTCTTCATTTAGTACCATGCATGGAAGGTCACCTGGGGTCTTCCTCTAGTACCATGCATGGAAGGGCACCTGGGGTCTTCCTCTGGTACCATGCATGGAGGGGCAACTAGGGTCTTCCTTTAGTACCATGCTTGGAGGGGCACCTAGAGTCTTCTTTTAGTACCATGCATGGAGGGGCACCTGGGGTCTTCCTCTGGTACCATGCATGGAGGGGCACCTGCGGTCTTCCTTTAGTACCATGCATAGAGGGGCACCTAGGGTTTTCATTTAGTACCAATCGTGACGGGGCACCTGGGGTCTTCCTTTAGTACCATGCTTGGAGGGGCACCTGGAGTCTTCTTTTAGTACCATGCATGGAGGGGCACCTGGGGTCTTCTTCTGGTACCATGCATTGAGGGGCACCTGGGCACTTTCTTTGGTACCATGCATGGAGGGGCACCGAGGGTCTTCCTTTAGTACCATGCTTGAAGGGGCACCTAGGGTCCTCATTTAGTACCATGCATGGAGAGGCACCTGGGGTCTTCCTCTAGTACCATGCATGGAAGAGCAACTGGGGTCTTCCTCTGGTACCATGCATGGAGGGGCAACTAGGGTCTTCCTTTAGTACCATGCTTAGAGGGGCACCTAGAGTCTTCTTTTAGTACCATTCATGGAGGGGCACCTGGGGTCTTCCTCTGGTACCATGCATGGAGGGGCACCTGGGGTCTTTCTTTGGTACCATGCATAGAGGGGCACCTAGGGTTTTCATTGAGTACCACGCGTGGCGGGGCACCTGGGGTCTTCCTTTAGTACCATGCATGGAGGGGCACCTGGGGTCTTCCTTTAGTACTATACATGGAGAGGCACCTAGGGTCTTCCTTTAGTACCATGCATGGAGAGGCACCTGGGGTCTTCCTCTAGTACCATGCATGGAAGGGCACCTGGGGTCTTCCTCTAATACCTTGCATGGAAATACCATGCATGGAGGGACACCTAGGGTCTGCCTTTAGTACCATGCCTGGAGGGGCACCTGGGGTCTTCCTTTAGTACCATGCATGGAGGGGCACCTGGGGTCTTCCTCTAGTACCATGCATGGAGGGGCACCTGAGGTCTTTCTCTTGTACCATGCATGGAGGGACACCTGGTGTTTTCCTCTTGTACCATGCATGGAGGGGCACCTGGATTTTTTTATAGTACCAGAAAGGCTGGAAAATCATCAAATGACACATTTTCGTGTCAGTGTTATGTTAAACAGAAACACACAAAATATGTAACTGTTTAATGAAAATCTTAATGCATGAATATTTGATCACCACCCGTAAGAAAATGCACCTTACTTCCAAAGAAAATTTAACAGTGACTTAATGTTAATGAACATTTAATGGAGACCAAATGCAAGTGGTATTAGAAAACTTATTTTTCCTTGTAAAGATCAAATACCAAATATTTTTATGCAGCTTCTTCAAGCCACGTCCTTTAACAAGTGCATGTACTTATTCCACATCTGCTGAATAAGTAGTGTATCTATTGAGAAATTGGCGAATTCACCCAGATTTTCTCCTTTTCAATAAAAACATATGAAAATGTACTAAGAATGTGAAACCCCTTATCTAATGTATTGTTTTATAAGAAGACATAATATTTTCTACATGTTCACAAGCACATACAGTAATTGTGGTCTAAACTGAAGTAAAACTCTTAAAAAGAAACCTTGAAAAATTAAACAAATTCCTTGAAAAACAGTACAAACTATTATCTGATGAATTGTTCTTCCACCGCTATAAACCATTTATCTACCTGGTACTAACAACATACCGGTAATTATTGGTTTTTAACCGATATTGCGTTAAGTTCAGTGATTTGAATATTACTTTCTTTTCTTTAAAACAATGCAAAAAGCACTTACACATCTTAAAGATGATTATCTCTATTATTAAAGTGAACTGAAAAAATAAGGCAATTAATTTTGATGGCATCTACTTAGTGTTACGATCATTCTGTTAACTATGTATCAATAACAAGAGCCGTCAGAGGACATCAACGCTTCATTCTACAGCTCTGTCAATTGAATAAATATATAAGTCGAAAAAGGGGCTTAATTTTACGAAAATGCAAAGTAGAAGTATGAAATCTGTGAATTGCATGTCAGATAATCACAGTGAACAAGTGTGTGAAGTTTCAATCCATTCCCATTAGCAAGTACTGATAAGCCAGCTTACATACACAAATTTAACCAAAAATTGCGGTGTTAAAAGACGGACATCATTTTGTAAACAAGAGGGTTATGATGACCCTATATCGCTAATGAGGATTTCTATTTTTCGAGTAGTGAGTTTCGAGTTTAAAAAGGTGAGTTTCGAGTTAAAAAACGTGAGTTTCGAGTTTAAAAAAGTGAGTTTCGAGTTAAATTTAAAAAGTGAGTTTCGAGTCAAAAAAGTGAGTTTCGAGTTAAAAAAAGTGAGTTAAGAAAAGATATGGGAACCACAAACCATGGTTCGAAATGAAATGGTACGGCCTGAAATACATAGTTTGACGTGGTATGCGTTCTAAATCCAGTTAGACCTCAGATTTTTCTGTTATTTCTCTTTTTTATGTTCTGTTACATTTGTGTATTTTTGGATATTTTGTTTGTTGGTTAGAAAACGAGAGATACGCCAAGTTCATTTATAATACTTTTTAGCAATGAATATAAAAGATAATAGGTAAGGGTAGATTTCTTGGAAGCACAGCACCACAAACACAGCCTCAGAGCCACGCATTTGCAAACTACTGTAAGCCCACAACAAATAGAAGCTGTAACGGAAAAAATATTACAGACAGGTTGCTTCAAAAATCCAACAAGTATAAAATGCTTAATGAGTTTAAATAAAAGTCACTATTGTGATGACCTGTTGTCCCATAACTCCACAGGGGCCAGGAATTTTACTGCTATAGTGATAAGGTTAATTGCTTCACAAGTAAGCAGGGGCCCTAGTAGTTTCTACTAGGAAAACTGGGCAAAAAGAACATACTGATCATTTAGACCATTTTTAAGTGAAATGCTCCGTTACCATAGCACATTTTGTGACCAGCAAAGTTTGCCGTTGCACCTTTTGCAAAAAGTATCAAATTAATCTGGCTTCTTACCAGCATCGAGAGTTTGTCTTTTAAAGAGGAAGGCGTAAAAAAATTGTTTGTTTCCGGTATCCCGACCTACCCTTAATTTTTTGCCCGACCCTAAATATTTTTATGGCCTTGGAAATTTTTTTTTTCAACTTTTTAACAAAAAGTTGCAAAACTGCACTGTTTATGCTTTAAACATGACCAGTGATGTTAGAAATCAACTTACTGATGCTCTAAAGACATAACCCCGTTATTTGTATTCATTTTTTGCCACAAAAATAATTTCCGAAAAGTCTCCCTTAATAAACAAAAAATCCAAAAAAAGAAAAAAATTCCGACCTACCTACCCTAATTTTTTTAGCATGTTACCGGAAACAAAGAAATTTTTTAGGCCTTATTTCATGAAATGTCATCGAGAATTAACAAAGTTATGACCAAAAATGTTACCTGAAGCGAGCCGATTTGTTTACAAATTGGGCTCAGTATCTTACCTTCTGGTCACGTGGGTTCCACAGTGTTATACAAACATAACATGTGCGTTTAAACTACGCAATAGACTGCATTGTGTACACTACGGTAGCGCTTTCATACTGTCGCACTGACCTGTGTACTTTCGCTCGGGGCATTATGGGTAAGAACTATTTTCAACATGGAGTCGTAAACAAGGAAGTGAAAGTATGCTTTGCATTTTTAGTTTAATATTCACCATTGTTGTTTCCAGAGTATGATTAATTCTAGTGTATCCATTCTAGTATCATTTGAAATGATGAATTTAAGTTATCTGCAGTTGTTTAAATCGATTCATACATGAAAAACGGCATCGTTTAGCTTGTTTACCTGCAAAATTGTACATGTATCCCCACGATATTCATTTTCGATGGACATATATTTTCGACGATGCCGTAATTTCCGGTCAATTTGCATATCGCGCGCACGTCAGGTGCCGATCACGTGATGTTTTGATAGTACGTAAACAAAGTTGTAAACATGACCTAGTTTCAACATTATGGAGATAAGAATGGTAAGTAAATCATCAAATTATGATAGACATACCTTTTTATACATGTTTTAACTAATCCCAAAATTGTCCCTTAAATAAACCCTTTATCTAACAACTTAGAATGCATAAAATAATCTGACAGTTCGTCTGCATATGCGGCCATCTTTGTTGTTGTTGTGAATATGATAATTATCAAAAACCTATACCATACAGTGCTGATAATGTGTACCTAGGCAACATGGTCCCCTTATGAAAATAAATATTAATGTTATATATATTGTATTAATCCTGTATTTATGTTCCCTATATATTTTTACAGAATTCTAGCAGAGTGAGGGGGCCCTACAGATCATATGATGTTCAGGATCTGACAAATGCTTACGAGGCTGTTTTAAATGAAGGGTTACCAGTTGAAAGGGCTGCTAAACGGTACTGTGTACCAATTACCACACTCAAAGAACGTGTGAGAGGTAGAATTAGTTCAGAGACAGTTAAATCAGGTCCATCACCTCTGTTTTCCCAAGAAGATGAGGCAATTTTAGCACGTTATTTGCTTACCATGAGTGAAGTTGGGTACGGGTACTCCAGACAAGAAACCATTAACATTGCTACAGACTATGCCATTCATCTAGGTCTGCGTGACAAGCAGCATCCATTGAGTTTGCAATGGTTTTATGACTTCTTAGCCAGATGGCCTGATTTGAAATTGGTTAAACCAAGGAGCTTGGAGATCGCCAGAGCTAAATGTGCCACAGAATCAGCTATAAGTAATTACTTTAAAGAGCTGAATAGTATTCTTACTAAGTATGACCTTAAAGATAAACCACATATGCTATATAATGTTGACGAAAAAGGACTTTCAACTGATCACAAACCACCGAAAATTGTTGCTGGTAAGACCTACAAGGCACAGGCAGTAACTTCTGGCAAAGGGAAAACTGTTACTGTTATTGGTTGTGCAAATGCTGTTGGACAACTTGTGCCACCTTTTTTTTGTTTTCCCAGGTCAGCGTATGTTAGACTCGCTTCTAGAGGGTGCATCACCTGGGGCAAATGGAGACATATCTGAATCGGGTTGGTCAAATAAAGACATCTTCTGTAAATACATGAAAGAGCATCTATTTAAGTATCTGCCTTCAAGAGATGACGGGTCATATGCTCTAGTCTTGTATGATGGCCACAAGAGTCATGTCACTATTCCATTGATTGAATGGGCGGTTGAAAATCATATCATTTTATTTGTCCTGCCCCCTCACTGTAGCCATCTTCTACAGCCATTAGACGTCAGCTGTTATGGCCCCTTCGAAATTGCTTGGAACTCAGCTTGCCATAAGTTCATACGAGAACAAGGGGGGTCTGCCATCACAAGATATGATGTATGTGGAATAGCTTGTAATGTTTACAGTTCTACATTAAGTGTTGCCAATGTACAAGCATCGTTCAAAAAGTCTGGAATTTACCCATATAACCCAAATGTAATCAGCACTTCTGCTGTTGCTCCCTCAACGTCATTTGAAAGACATGACACTAACAATAAGCAAGGTTCTGAAACTACAGAAGATTCACACAGACATGCTGCAGACTTCTTAGAGAAAAAGGGTGGCCAAATTCTGAAAAATGTAAAACAGGCTAAAGTTAGAAAAACTCTAAGTAAAGTTGTTGGGGGTAAAGCAATTACTGAGCCATCTGTTGTGGAGGCCATAAAAACCCACATAGAATCGCAAAAACCAAGTACAAAATCTACAAAGACATCATCTCAAAATGTAACAAGTAAAACAAAAGCAGTAACACCTGGTCCGTCGGGTGTAAAATCAAAGTCTCAAAAGAGAAAACAGGTCCCTGAAGATTCTCAGAGCTCTGACAGCGAAAACAGTGACATTGAAGAGTCAGAGAAGTGCATTATTTGCAAACAATTCACCCCAAAGGACATGCACAAGAAACCTTTCTTATACATAGTCAAGTGGGGAAAGTGCGACAAATGTAATGGTTGGGTGCATTTGTCATTTTGCACTGAAGTTCGTGTACTGAGAAGGGGTGATTCATTCTTATGCCCTAAGTGTAAGAATGAATAAAAACAATTAAAGTCAAATTAAAAAAAGACTTACCTTAAAATAACTGTAAATATGTTTAAAACAGTTGAGTTGGGTTTAATTGTTGATTAACTGTTAACTGTTAACTTTTTACAGACTACGGCCATGTGTTGAGCTAACTTTAATGAACGGTATAGACTTTTAGTGAGATTGGCGGGATTCGTCGAATTTGAATGACGTAATGCACAAGCAGGTGCTCTATTACGACTTCCATTTTTATCCGAAATAAACATGTAAACTTTTGATTTGGAAATTATGCATACATGACATGAACGATCTTGTGTTACTTTCACATCGGACAGGTAAGAATTTTTGTTTATTCCCATTACTGTATTTTGCGGTCTGTTTATTTCTTATGTCGTCGAAAACCGATATCACGGGGATATATTTCTGTACAGTTTTTTATTTGTTTGTTTTGGGTTGAACGCCGTTTTTCAACAGTATTTCAGTCATGTTACGGCGGGCAGTTAACACAACCAGTGTTTCTGATTTCTGTACCAGTACAAACCTGTTCTCCACAAGTAACTGCAAAATTCCCCACATGAATCAGAGGTGGAGGACTAATTATTTCAGACACAAATATTGTTTATCAAATAGTCGCAAAGAACATTAGCCCCGCCCGAGGATCGAACTCTCGATCCGTAGATCTACGCGCTACCTACTGAGCTGTATATACATGTACATCATTTCATTAAACGAATGTACAAAAGTATTGGACGCACCATTTTCAAATTTAGCATAACTATAAATTAAAATAATGTCAGTCATACATTTTTTTTATTTTTTGCAGGACTAATTTCCAAAGTATCAGTTTGATGTAGTCCAGTAAGGGTAAATGTACAGTCTAGTCCTAAATGGTTCAGACCTAAAAGGCTAAATACCAGACCTAAAAGGCTAATTACCAGATGCACACTTTGTTTTCTTGTATTGTATTCTTGTTTTGTTAATTGATATTTTTTCTTGAATAAACAGTTGATTTTTAGTACGAGTTTATATGATACCGGAATAGTAAAAATCATATTCAATAAAGATTTTTCAGCTTGCTTCAAAATTGTAAAAAATCTCAGAATTCATTTTTTTCGGTGAGGACAGTCGGTGACAGGTAGCTCAGTTTGTTAGAGCACCCCAGACATAGAAGTACAATGTCATGGGGAGGTCTCAGGTTCGAATTCTGACCTTGTCAACCTTATTACCTCCAATTATGTCAATTTACACTTCCAAAATTTAACACATAAATCTTCAATTCTTCATGTATGTACATTTGATCTTATAATATTTTTCATAACGCAGCACATTTAGAAAGTGTTTCAAGCATTTTGCCATGGAAAACTTAAGAGATTGATGCTTTAATTTATTGTTATAAATTTTGTTGTTGAGCACAATATCCGATTAACTTTGATATAATGCTATAGTATAGATACATGAAACGGTAGGTATATACTAATGTAACATTTAGATTTTTTCAACTGAGAAACAGGCATGTCCCATGTTTTATAACTGCAGGTCAATAGGTAATACAAACTAGGACATTTTTGTTTTATTTAGTAAAAGTTGACTTTAGATGAATACTGCAGACCAAGATACTAGTAACAGTATATTACATTACATATTTGTTAAGGTCACTATACATAATCCTTGTATATTTCTCAATCTGCTGCATGAACTGTCAGGAAGTTGTAGTGATAGAAATAATAAAATCTTTTGAAACTAAGTCACATTGTTATTTTTGTATCAGAATGAATTATGAATAAAATCCATTTCAGAAGAAAGGGACTTGATTTAACATATTGCTTTGTGTTTTAAATGGTATGGTTGACATAATATTTACTAAAAAATTTGGTTGGAAGATGTAAAAAAGATGGAGAGAATTTTTGGTCAAATATTGGAAATTAAACCTACTTTCTGAGAGAAGAATAAACTAAATATTTTACAACTAGCCTGGGAAATAGAAGTTTTGTGTGAAATACTATCAAATTAAAACATTGAACAGAATCTAGAAACATTTTAAACATCTTTTATTGACTGTATATATATATATATATATATACACATTGTTAACATTCTAGTTATTATTTTCATTTAAGTTACAAGCGTATTACCCTTTTACGTTTTACTGATCTGATAAAATGTTTTAATGTGTGTACCAGAAATAATATTAATAATTATTAGTAATATTGCATGACCTCTTACATAAATATCTGGTCCATATTTGTATTTTATGACATGTCTAATATTTGAGAATAATAGTTAATATTAATGTCTAAAGTCATGTTATATACCACATATTGAATGACTTGCCAGTCAGTATTCATGACTTAGCCTTTTTTTACTATTGACCAGCAAATACTTCCATTAATAATAATATTGTATTGAAGTTAAACAGTCTGTGCTTAGGATTTTATATGTTTACCTGAAGTGTATTTGTTTGATATGTTCCCCATGTTTAGTAGGCCTGTTAATTAATAAAAAATAGACTGCAAAATAGAGTGTATGAACTTTAATATATGTACAAATAAAACTGGAATTTACAAAGGTGATTGTTTTTCACTCATGATAGTGGTGTTGAAAACTGAAATCCTGTCAGTATTACATTGTCCATGATTCATACAAACAACAAGTACTTTTTAGCATTTCCAGTTAGTAATAGCAGAGAAATTATTCTCTCTTTGGTCTAACTGTCAGTGGTGCACCAAGGGAAGGACTAGACTATCAGAATTGCAATATGTAAACTTAGAGTAAGTGTTTGGTTATTAACACTTTGAACAGAATATGATATAGATCTACATGTACATGTACATTGACATGGGGTGCCAGCTGGTATATCAGGCCACACAGTATTGCTTCTTGATGACATGACTTAAGCACTCTATTTGTGCATCATTTAGACGTTTAGGACATTGATCTTATGATATCTAAGTCTCCCGATCCATATTTAATATACCATAATTGCGTTGCAATACTACAGTATAGGAAAGTGAAAGTAGATTTTCCTTTTTGTCAAAAAATAATTCTATGACACGAGTCAGAGAACGATAACGGTTTAAAAAGTTTAAGTAATCACAATTATGCACATTTCTTGTAATAACATGCAAAAAATAAGTAGATTCTGAAAATTTACCGTCCTCCGCGGGACTGTGTTTTAGTGTATGTACAATTATCCAAAATCGGCTAGTTATCAGTTCCTAGTATAGAGGTTAGACGGAATGTGTGACGTCACGCTCTATGTATAGAATGCAATAGACTGTTGATTTTTCTGAAAATATATTATACAAACGTATCATGTGCGTTTAAACTACTGCGCTAGAGTGTTGATTTTCTGAAATTCTATTGAAAACGATGACCTTCAAGATTGTACGCTGCGATCGATACAAGTCGGAGCGTAACATTTGCGTATAAACCAAGGTTAACACACAGAGGTAAATTTAATTTGTTTAGTTCTTCGTTTTATGCAATTACATGTATTAATACGCCTGTAGTTTTAAAATTTGTTTATTTTGTTTCCAATATGATTTGACGGGTGTTTCTTACGATTCAAGGAAATACTTTTAAAGAACCTACATTTACATTTCTTGGAGCGCTTATTGGTGTGACATTACGAGTATAAGTTCTTGATCATTTACAAACATAGAAATCATTTTATTTATATAAACATTCGGTGGTTTTTTTTTACAACAAAACATGAAAATGACTGATTCTTCACGTCATTATTAGACGTTCTTGTAATAGTTCTCGAATTAGGTTTTGATGTGTATAATTATGTAACGCATTAGAATATGAACCCATCGGCTTGGTTTACATTGTTATTTTTTAATTTTCAGATAAGGTTAAAATGAGAAATTGTCCAGATTGTTCACTTACTAACTTCTTAACAAAAGAAGATCTTAGATTTCATCGGAGAGAAGAACATGGATTTGAAAAATGTGACTGTAGTCGAGAGTTTCTGAAAAGAGAATACATGGAGCAGCATAGGTCAATGAGTAAAGTACATATACCAGGGTATTATACAGGACGGTTTAAATGTGCAGAATGTATTAAGCGCTTTCCCAAAGAGCATCAGTTACTACAACATCAGAAGAACCTTTGCCATAAAGGAAAGGTAATATTGGAAGCAAATGAAGACCGCACATTGCTATCAACGTCTGCGAGACCAAGTGCGATTGAGCTTAGCAGAGCTATGGAAGATTTTTCTATTGCGCCAAATCCTGATCTATATCAGTTACAAAGCCAAGACATTGACAATTTTATCGCTCATCACGTGCAGGCGGATTCTTTATTTTTGGGTTGCTGCGGAGAAGTGATAGATACTCTTGTTCGCAAGTTGCAAGAAATCAAGAAAGTTTCAAAGAAACTTCAGCCAAAACAAATAATCAAGGTAAGACCAAATATATATTTTCTATTTTCTATTCGAAAAAGCTTAGTCTTCATTTTTGATAAATAAACCCGCATGCATAAATTTTCCATTATATTTCAGCTTTATGATATAGTAAACTGTTCAGTTACTGTATCTATGGTATCTTATACTTTGTTAACAGTCAGGATCCATGGGTAAAGGTACTGCTGTAAAAGGCATAGCCGATATAGACCTTGTGCTGATGCTAAACGAATATACAGACGTTGAAACGTTGATGTTGGAAATGGATAGTCTGTTAAAGGATCTTGAACGCTATCTGATCAGTTACACTGAATCCAAACCACAGAAAACGACACGATATTCTGTGCAGGTTAAGATAACTTGCAGTACTGGACACAAACACGATGTTGACATACTTCCTGCTGTGGACCTACTAGGACTAGGTATCTAATCAAACATATCTAGATGCTTTGTAAATACATTAGCTTCAATTAGATTTGATCAATTTGCTATATCTCATTAATATTTTTTCATATTTAAAATTTGTGAAAGCAGTGTTTGATTTTAAGCCAGTTTACCTCCTAAATACTTAAGAACATTTATTAAGGTTTTGTTTGGTTGTATGTCTCATTGACACCTTTCTTATCATATGGTGACTCTTCAGCTTTGATCGGTGTATGAAGGCTGAATGTGCTTCACTGAACATAACTGTAGGCACGGGCGAGCACCTGCAGTAAGAATGAAATTTAGATATTTGTTTATGTAATACAGGATACTCCCCAGCAGCAGTATTTAGAAAGATGGAAGGGGCCTCCAAAGACACTATTCACGAGTACTCTGTGACACTGGCACCTCTCCAGTTAGAGATAATTTCCCCCCTGCCAGCAAAAATAAAGAACCTGATTAAACTGGTCAAATACTGGAAAAATAAAAAGCTAAAGGTACATGTATAACATGTATAATTTTATATTCACTTTATGTTTAATTTTAGCAATCAAATTTAAAAGCTGATATTAGAAACAAGTTTAAAATGTCTAATCTGTCTATAGATTAAACGTGTAGTAATGTTTCTAGGAAAAGTGTGAAGCTAAAATGCCAAGTTTTGCTGAGAGGGAATACAGAAAACCAAACTGGCCAAGTTCCTACGCATTAGAACTTGTTGTAATAAACATATGGAATGAGGCAGGAAATCCTGATAATTTTGATACCGAAAAGCTTCTTCATGACTTGCTTATATCCCTTATAAACCATAGGCGGTTTAAGATACTCTTAAAAAAGCAAATGGCATACGACATGGACAAAATACTTTTAAGGTATGTGAAACAGTAAATTTTGATGGTGGGTCATATATTACTTCTTTAGAGACGTAACGCTGATATTTATCATATTTTCATGTATATTCTACATATATAAATGATTAACATGGAACGTAACCTTTAATTGATTTATATTATATGGTGTAGCGTATCTTTTTGCTTCGTCGAAAATTTTAGATGTTAAATAGTTTTCTTTTGTAACTATTTTCAAATGCCAAATCTTACACACTTGCTGATCAATGCGTTGAATGGGATCTATTGTTTCATTTTAGTTCGATGTGACATGTTTAATTGATATTGTAGGTTACTTTTCTTACTCATATTTAATTGATGCATTTGTCTTTGAAACAATAACTTGACAGAAAGTTAGTAATTGATGATGGCCTCTTTGTCAAAATGTGCATTTTTTACGTCCTATTTCAGAACACCCCCGTATATCATGGATCCTGCAAATCCGTTCAACGATATGTATCACGGTCTTGTAGGAGGGGAAGCCTTTGACTGGGAACAAGTCGTTCCGGAAGCTAGAGTTTGGCTTGAGAAACCTCTATTCTATGGTGTATCTTAGAAAAATGCGTTGTAGAAAACAACAGAAAGAAGATCGTTTACGAAGAATAACATAACGTATCAGTTGACTTATAATGTGCAGTCTAGTCAGGATCCATACTGTTCGTTAACGGTTTCTCTAATTGCAATAGACTTTGAAAACGAACAGCAAACAGGATGGATTCTGACAAGACTGCGCGGATGCGCAGATTGGTCTGGATCCATGCTGATCGCAAACGCACTATGTTGGTTTTCTCATGGCGCGGCTCAAATTTTTAACTCCTGAAGAAAACGATTTCATGCTTGCTTTTATATGTAGATACATTCAATTAAAATATAAAAAACCAGTGAAGGAAATCAAACACTTATTTGGCTGTAAACAATTATGTCTTGCCGTTCATGTCATACAAAACGAAGTATTTGATGTCCAGTTCAATATGCGTTTGTTCAACAGACTGTTTTATTAGAGTCCCACTAGAACAGTTTGAATTATTTTCAGGCATCATTGCGATACGAAGACAGAGCCTGACTTTCGCGTTTTTGTTCAGGAATAGTACGTAAAATTGCGCATGTAATTTAGAAATAAATGGCATTTTCTTGCTACGTAAACATGTACTGTGTTTAATATAAACATTTATGCTGCAATTCATATAGCAATATAGTGTTCACTCGTTGAAATAGATTTTGACCTTACACTGAAACAAACAAATATCCTCTTTATAATCCTGATTTTATTTTCATACATCTTTATTTTTTTGCAAGGAATTTTCAATTATTTTTAATTCATATTCTTTCGCGTTCAAGTGTAGTTTCATGCCGGGTCAGTGAAAAGTAAAAATGATTTTTCCACTGTTTGAAACAGTGAGAATATCAATTCTATTTCACTGAAAATTTTCAGTATTTCACTGCTGAGCAGAAAATAAATTGGTATTTACTTGAAATGACTTAGTCCGGTGCATAATTTAATCATGTATATTTTTTAATAACGAGAGCTTGAGTAATTTTCTGGTAGTGAATAAATGTTTTAGAATGCTTTTGATATTACTTGATACAACGTTAGTCTGATTAAAATACAAAAGTCCTTGTCTAATGGCGTGTACATGATACTTCCTCTATGCGGTTTATATATCATCATAAAATATGCACATTGAAATAAACCGATGTCCTTAATATCAAAAGATATTCAATACAAATGATTTGCCATAGTTGGAATTCCTAAATACTTTAAAAAAAAAGAAAGACATGGATACATGTGATTATTTTACACACTCTAAAATCATTAATTGTTTCAATGCCAATGACAGTATTGTTAGGCCGTCCAACTGATCTAAACAAGTAGTAACCTGAAACTTGTACATGTATATTTTTGAGTTACATCAACGTTTTCGACGCGCGTATTTTATGTCAGACCTAAACCATGGTATTAATCGATAGCCCTACCTGTTCTTGATCAATCTATATCTATATCGGTGATCCGCTTGGAATACTGTCATTTAGAATGATATGCGAGAAATACTTCGCTTATATCGGTCTTTCGCTCCGCGACATTTGTTTACTTCCGGTTGCTCCGGTGTCACCGTACGTTTTATGTAACGTCATTTTCGATTGGATAGTAGCTATCTCCACGTACGTCACGTACCGTTCACGTACCGTTGTCGTATGCGGAGCTGTGCTAAAACTATAAAAGGCCTGTTTTTCGGCTCCTCATTTGGCAATCTTTCCTCCACCCTGAAGACAGTAACCCCTATGTTGAATGCATACAGATCGGTTCCACAATTCTTAATTAATCCTGACATAAGCATACTGTATAAGAGTCACAGAACAGTAACTTCTGGAGATATGTGGAATTTATGAATAATACTTTGTACACTACTGAATATTTTATACTTGGAACTGCTAGGACTTTATATCTGAATAAAAGATGTGTGACTGAACACTGATTTTGCCTCTTTGCTAGAGATATAGGTACAATGTCATCACTCTTTGTCCGAACCCAACTCAACAACAATTTCCCGGTCCTAGGCAGGAGTGCCGGCGGAACAATATAGCATGCAATATTTTGGCTGCCCCGGATTCGGTATCAGTGTTATGTGCGTAATTAATTTGATTAAATGCAATACAGATCTCATGCATGCTTAAGTAACCAATATTTATGTTAAGAGAAGGAAAGAATATATACCAGAAATTAACGGATCGTTGAAGATTCGTACATTTTATAGATAATTTTGCCGCGCAGATGGATTTGTTAGATATTAAACTTGTATGAACTGAAAAAAGTAAAGATAAAAATAAACCAAATGTAGAAACGTTGAAAGTCATTTTCTCTGTACCACACGTTCTCCTGTGCCGTTAAAAACAATGATAAATACCTAGTAGGAAAAGCCACGCAAGCTTTTCATTCCTTAAAAATCATTTTCTCTGTATCACACGTTATCCTATGCTATCACTACAGCAACTTGATAAATACCTAGTCATAGGAAAAGAATGTCCCCACATACTGCGCCATCCTCTGAATAGTAAAGTTTTTTTAGTACAGACCATCTTAACATGAAGAATGGTCAACTAAAGTCTTGAAGCAAATTGTATTCAGGTAAGATTGTGCATCTGAGCAACTCTGAATCCATTTATTTAAAAGTGTGTGAGGAGTTGAACACACCAAATTTCTATTTTATGAAATTAATAAAGGAATATAGTTCTAGAAAAAAAAGGCCACAAAAATCCATTATTTATGTTCATCTTCACTTCTTGGTCATTCATCAAGAATATCTGAGGAGTTGGACATACAAGAGTTTTCTCTATCTTTTTATGTAGAGCAATTGTATCTAATGTCGACCTCCTTCAAATATCGACCCCTCTAGAGAGTTCTCCTTTATATTCGCATACTTCTAGTATATATGTATTATAGTCTAATAAAACTATCACAGAAACATAACTGTGGTAAAGAAGTCACGGCAAAAGTTAATTACTTTATGGTTATCTGCACCTCAAGCTTGTTCATCTATGAAAGTTTGAAGCAAATCAGACCAACAGTGTGAAATGAGTTGGACACAAAAGATTCCGGGACGTACGGGCAGCAGCAACGCTAATTGCCCCCACATAAGCGTAGGGGCATAAAAAGCCACGCAAGCGTTTCATTGGTTGAAAGTCATTGTCTCTGTATCACATGTTATCCCGTTCAAATGCAAGGATAGATAACTATAAGAAAAAGCCACACAAGCTTTTCTGTGGGTGAATGTCATTTTTTATGTATCAAATGTTATCCTGTGATAATCATAAATCTAGTAAAAAAAGCCACGCAAGCTTTTCTGTGGTTGAATGTCATTTTTTATGTATCACATGTTATCCTGTGCTATCATAAAAGCAAGGATAAATATCTTGTAGAAAAATCCACGCAAACTTTTCTGTGGTTGAATGTTATTTTTAAGTATCACATGTTATCCGTCCTGTGCTATCATAAAAACAAGGATAAATATCTAGTAGGAAAAGCCACCTTTCATAAAGGAATTCTCTGCAAATCGTAACTTTGCAGAACTATACACAAAAAAAAAAACAAACACATAACAAGGTTGAAATGAACAAGAAACATAGTGAGACATCGCCTGGAAAGATTTAAGTGGCAAAACGCCGTTTGAGATTTTAAACCGATTAATTATATTGCACAAAACCCTCACTAAAACATAAAACGGCACAGCAAAAAGTAAATACAAGAAATCCTAAAACAGAACAAATCATTACGCGTCACCTTGCCATAGAAAGATAGTAGTTAACAAAAACAATATAAGTGCCATCCACCACACTGGGTTGGAAACATCACTTTTGGTATAGAAATTTGGTATAGATTTTTTTTATGGGAGGAAGCCATCCAATGGAGCTAACATACGGAGGTTGGTGGTTCTTCTCAGGTACCCATTCAACTGCCAAACTGTATACATCCCCTGCCTTAGTAAATATACAATTCTATTATATTCTATGTGAATGTTTCTCGTTATGTGACAGTGAAATCATGATACGCTATCTTTTGTGTCAAGGTACACCGAAAAGGAAATAGAAGTTATTGTTAGCACAAATTCAAGCTATAACTATATTGCTTGGTTGATTTATTTTGATTATGTTTTTACAAGTTTTCAACCTGAGCAGTAAGAAGTTTATAAATATATTTTGTTTGACAGTGAAAGTAGCAAACAAGTAGGTTGTTAAAAAAATACGAAGAGTAGCTCTACAACTTTGTTTAAAATATTTTTAATCGACTATACATGGTACCGTTATAAGCTAGGGGGCCTGTATTTATTGAAATAAATTGACATCAAACAGTATCACAAAGAATAAAGGCAAAACTAGATCATCTACCTCAAACAAAATCATAGTATATAGCTGCAAATCTGACACGTTTAAATACTCATTTATACCACGGACTATCTTAGATTGGAATAATCTTAGTGAGAAGTGCACTACAGCAACATCCTTAGAGACATTTAAGGGAGAGCTCTTTGGGCAAAGAGGCTCCCAGTGCGAGTAGGCGTAGTACCGTCCCCCCTGGGCAATATATTCATTTAGTGAAGTCTAGCCCAGTATTCTACAGATACAGATACAGATACAAAGCTTGAGTTTAAAATAAACAACTTTTTGTCATACATGGTCTCACATACAACTGACGTTACAAAACATCTAGAAATAAATAGTGTAAAAATGTGGAAATGCCCTACAGCTTGTTGAATATCAGCGTCGATTTTCATCTGCAAGCATTGATTGGAATATTTTAAGATTTTGAAACGTTTATAATTTGTTCCATACAGACATTAATCTTCCCTATCACAATGCTCTACAACAAAAGTTATTCCGATTGATCTAACGTATAAAGAGCTCACAAAAATCATTCATTGATCTATCTGCCGTTTAAAAGGGCTCTACAACAAAGGGATAATAAAGTAATCATATTCTCAGTTACTCATATAATAATTGTCGTAAATTGCTTAAATATACTATTCGTAAACAGTTTCCTAAATTGCTTTGTCGTTATTGTCCGTGCTACTCTACCGCCAAGGACTTTCAAACGCTTCAATAGATCGCAGTGAGTTCTTTGTGGCAATCGTATGCTTACATTTTTATATTCATTCATTGCTAATTCATTCTGATCAATCATAATGGTTTCTTTTGTGATAAATGAAGCTTGACCATTGTCACCTGTGCAGATGGACCAAGGGCGGTATCATATGAAGTAAGCAGCGCGCACTGACAAAAATGAAATATTATTACATATTATAGTCCGTACCAGCATACTTTTCAAATTTACTGTTTCTTCATTAACTTTAACGTCTAATCATTAAAATTGTTATCTCATTATATTCTCACAAGAAGCAGGCGTTTCCCAGTTGTTTCCCTAAAACAAGCGGTAAGACCAAACACTTATCCACCCAACGAATGTTTAAAATGACGCCAACGGAAAATCAACTTTACCTTTTACCATAGAAAATATTGGTCAATCAATTCATTATTCTACGGGGTAACGACTGAAACTGATATTCGATATTCTTTTGCGATGACCGACTTCTTGTATACCCGAATAAAGCTTACCCAAATATGGTCTTCATGAACGGTAGAAAAATGACCAACTTAACTAAATAATAGTAGCATACCAAAATCTTTTTGGATCATTTTTACGAATGCATCTGTTTCTTAGAGCGGAAGTAATGTAATACACACCATTTTATGAGTACTCGTACTTTAGTTCTAAAATGCTTAGTGTAACAATAGAAATTTGAACGTGCAAGATGAATTTCATCTATTTTTTAGCGAACATTTCATCGCCAAGTTTCATTTCATCTAACGTGTTTCTATGATTTAATATCAGAGCCCCGTCTTATTCCGCGATGTTATGCCCAAACCTGTTTAACTCTAATGTTCCATTTGGAGAACTAAGTTGGGATAAAACGCGAGGGTTTGCACGCCGTATAACCACTTTGAGCTCCCCAGATTTGTTATTGCCACGGACCGTTCCAAGGTGGTGCCTCAGTTCTCCTTGATATGATTGTCTATTTGTTGTACACACATAAACTGCTGTTGGTTTTTATTTTATTTTATTTTTTTTTTTTTTGGGGGGGGGGGGGGGGGGGCTGCATTCCAGGAACGTGGACATTCCTTTTTCATACTTATCCTTGTTTTTTACAGAAAGGAATCTTTAGAGAATAATCAAATCTGGCCATTACAACTGCCCAGTTGTCTGAACTATTTTGTTAATCGAGTGATATTAACTTTTTATCAGGTAAATGCGTCTATTTACGCTATAGTTTTATCAACCTAATAGATAAGACTTTTTTCGTATTTGTAACCTTAGAAGGACAGATGCATCAATTACGCATAATTATAAACACAGCTAGATAGCTTGGAGCGACGCTGTATCACAAATTCGATGAGATGTGATGTTTTTGTCTTGACACATGACTTAAGTTGCAGTGGAACCAACGTACCTCTCACGGGTTGATCTAAAGAAAATAATACTGGTCCTGTTTCCGCTTATGTTGAAACATACTGGGTACTGGGAAAGAGAACATAGTTACAAGTTGGTTTAATTATAAATGAGGGCATTTTGCATACTTTTCTACGGTCTTTCAGCTAACACTTTGACAAAGTATTTCTTTTTCATAAATGTCTATGTTTCCTGAAAAGAATGTTATTGTTTGTTTGATACTAAAGAAAGTACAATTTATGTTTAAAATATCAATTGATATATTTCATTTTTAGAATAACGAAAATGGGGAAATGTCCTGATTGTGGGCGAATGTACTTTACGGGCAAAGGAGGTCTAAGAAGTCATCGACGACATGTCCATGGGTCTGTGACGTGTGACTGTGGCAGGAAGTTTCTAAAGAAAGCGGGCATGAAACAACATATGCATATGAGCAAGATAAACAAAAGTTTTCAATGTTCTGAATGTTCAAGGCATTTCCTTTCAACAAACAGCATAACACAACATCAAATGGCTAAACATCATAAAGGAATGAAAGAAAATGGTAGAGAGAGAAATGAGTATTCTTCCCCCTTTTCGCTTAACGAGAGGAATCAAGGGCTAACTGTAGCTTTTGGAGGCCTACATTTATCAACGCCATCATTAGATATATACACCCAGAGTACAGACACTTTAGAGAGATTTGTTGCTAAAAGCATTCAAGCCAACTCATTATTTCTTTGGTGCTGTGGAGAGGTCATAAACGACCTTGTTCGTAAATTACAAGACACAGACTTGTTACCTACAAACATTCACCCAAGGCGAATTATTAAGATAATTATACCGGTCAGTGTTATGTTGAATGCATGCCAGTAGAAGGAATAAGTTTTTTTTCAATAGCGTTTAATCAGTGCTGAAACACTTATGTTTAGTGCAGATTAGTAATATTCGAGATGAGTTTTAGGAGTTTCAGTATAAGTACATAAAAGCCGCAAAATATGGATCATTATTCAAAGCAAAAGACTGATAAAATAACTTAAGATAGAAGCTATTAACTTTGCGCGGTAACGAACACGTAACGCCAAGACACCGCTGACGTCATTTTAAGGCATCAAGGCTTCTGCGGTAATTTATTCATTACTTAAACATTATCAAACAATTAAGCATCAAATCAGAGGCAGGCTAATGATTTTTTTTCAGAAGAATAAATATAAAAACACATTTAGTTAGTCGTAAAGGTTGTCGTAAATCCCCACGTTAGCTACCGGTTAGGCATGCGAGCATACAAATGTTAAAGTATACTGCCTCCTTAAAACCTTTTTATTTGAAATGAAAACTGCATATGTATAAAAATCTGTAAATAGTATACTTGAATTTATTTAAAGTCCGGCTCGCTTGGAAAAGGTACGACAGTGAAAGACAGGTCAGACATAGATCTCATACTGATGCTCGTTAATTTCGATAATGTTGAAGTTCTTATGAGGGATATGAGTGACATTCTCTCGAGTCTGGATAGGCATCTGAAGGTTAACACTACAGCAAAACATCAAAGAACAACACGATAATCCATGCAAGTGGAACTGTCCTGCCGTTCGGGGCATAAACATGACGTTGATATTCTACCTGCTGTTGACCTGCTTGACATAGGTAATTTGTAATGCTATTATTCGTGATGTCATAGTTAAATGCAATATAACGTAATGAAATCAACAAGAAGATCATGCGGAAGCACAGAAATGCAAGACTCTATTTCATTGAGTCTATTCACGTCAGGTAATGAATTTTGCAAAACACATAACACTTCCTAGCAGCGCTATTCAGCGCTAGACTTAGTAGTAATTTAGATGAGGTGTCGCTTTTTACGTTGCTTTCTGTTACATTATTGGGTAAACTCTTTCTAAATATGGCTGCTTCTTGAAAAAGCATGCTTCCTTAAGTAGGCAATTTTAAACCCGCGAGAAATTTTATAGTCTCTGTATAAAATGTCGCGGGAACATAAAAATGGCAACGTGTGTGACATTGATATTGTCAACCCGAGGGCAGAATGTCACCCGAGGCGAAAGCCGAGTGGTGACATTCTGTTTCGAGGGTAGACAATGTCAATGTCACACACGCTGTCATATGATATTTATTTTATTATACCGAACAAAATTAAGCGCATAAAAAAGTTAAAAAATATTTTTTTTCAATTCATTTAATTCAATAGTTTCATCTTTAGCGCGGTAATCGCCTTTGCACACATTGAATAATGATTGAATAATCATTACTATATGTGTACAAGGGAGGCAATAATTTAAGATTTTGCTAAAAAAATTGAAGCAGTTATGTACCCTTATATGACATTCAAAATATCAACGCTGTCATATGACCTGACAGTCACTTTCGCTTGGTCACGTGTCAAAATTGTTGAAAATGTTTCCGATAGTCAAAATATCTTTCTCGGATAATGGGATTTTATCATTGTAGACAAAAGTGAAGTATAATAATTTATAATATTTGTTGGGAACAACAAGGAGCATTTTGAGTACGGTGGCCGGTAGCGTCCATGGTTTGACTGTAGGGTTAACGCACGTTTTTTTGTGTAACAACATCTGCAGAATCCCAAGGGATTGGTTGGTGCACGAGCCCTACGGGCTCGTGCACCAACATATCCCGAGGGATTCTGCAGATGTTGTTTCACGAAACAAACGTGTGTTATCGCTATTCTTGCATAAAACACAACTAAAGTGCTGGATATATCGAAAAAACAAGACTATTCAGCTGACATTAGCCGATCGAAGTCGGCCGTTTCAGGTTGTTATGGACACATGTTTTATTTATGCATTTCCAGGGCATACAGAAACAGTGCATATTTTATACATGTCGAACGGACATTCTTGTTGTGGTAATTTCTTTTATATTAAATATATGTAAAATAAGCATGACTCCCACTTTTTCCGATATATAGATAGGAATTTTAGCTTTAGAGGCTCGGAATTATGAGAAAAGGGCATACACGGCATCCTGTCTTTACACAATTTGCAGGTGAGGTGCCGACAGAACACATTTCTGCTTGGTTTAAATTAATAGTCTGTCCCTTACGCTTTTTAAATGTAAATATTATCGTTTAATAGAAACTGGTATCGATACCTTCATGTCGTTAAAAATGAAATCTCTAGGCCTATAACTAGAAAATTTTGCTTTGCACCCCATCGCATCGCGATCAAAGTTTGATAAACACAAAAATTTGAATTTTTCCAACATCGATATAATCAACTTAGATTGGATTTATAAACTCAAACATGGTTGGTGAGATCTACAAATAAATTGAAAAATATATAATAAATACCTTCTGTTCATCAAATGTTCATTAACTATGGAAAAATCCTTCAAACTTAACGCTTCGTCATGTTTATGCTTTAAATTACACACCATCACTACATCAGTAGACTGCATAGATGTGTAAAGTAGACACAAACATTTTTTAAAAGTTCTAGTGTAAGATTTAAAGTTAGCATGTCAACTTTCTCGACTCAAATTAATTTGGAAAACGAAATTGTATTTTTGTAAATGTTGTGTGCCTATTATTTTCAGGGATTAAATCGCGGCGTGAAAACTTACTTTGAGTCATATACGCGTAATAATACAATAATAAGGAACGTCAATTCAGTCGCGTATCAAGAGAGGTAGCGCTTATTACAAGTTAAAGTAAAGTTAGGTTGAAAAATGATATTTTTAATAAAAATGCAGATGAAAAGATTTCATAAATCTCGGACCTTTCGACTTCGGCCAACACTGATTCGGGATCCATAATTTGCTTACGTTGGACCCGCAACAGCATATTCAAAACGTTCACCAACAGCGCGTGCTCACGAGAATCTCCTTGTTTGTACACGTTTTTTCCCTGTTTGTGCATGCCCGAAATCGGCAAAAAACAAAGGTTTTATGCAAGAATATAGGGATAATACACGTTTTTTGTGTATTAACGTCTGCAGAAGCCCGCGGGATTGTTTGTGACCGAGACCGAAGGTCGAGGTCACAAACATATCCCAAGGGCTTCTGCAGACGTTAATACACAAAACAAACGTGTATTGTCGCTATTCTTGCATAAAAAAATATTTCACGACTATTTATGTATTGTTTTCATATGTGATGACTTGACGATTCCGGTACATTTTTTATTTACCATTCCTGTTGTTCTTGGAAACGGTAAACATGTTTTAAATATCCGTATCCAGAGCCCGGAAATAAACAACACTATCAAAAGTACATCCTGAAGGTTTTTAAGCGATTTTTTTTATCTCTTATTATTACAAACATAAAATTACCAATAATTGTTCATATCATTTCACAATTTTTGGACTCGATCACAATTTCAAGAATAATAACTTTATATTCGAGTTATATTGAGTACGGACACGCAGTTGAAGTACGGATGAGTACGAACGTAGTGTCAAGCTTCAAAGCTGTTTATATAAATTCTTCGAGAAATTAGATAAAAACATACCGACTGATACTTACCAAAATCATAAATATGATTCCTAAAAACAAAGAATCGCATAGGTAAACACGCGATTCTTTGACATTCACGGTTGTCTACAAAATCTGAATTGACGCCGAGTTCTAAAAGGGAAGTAAACAAGGGAAGAAACGAGTACGAACAATGTTGACAATGTTGGGGGCAGCACATTTGGCGTTAGTTACTGATACATTAAAACATTCTATGGTTTAGATTGCATCTTTAATGCTTCAAGAAGAAGTTTTCATGAAAGAAACAAGACGCAGATACCAGTTGTCAATCTGCGCAGAATTACATATACGGCCCTGGGAAAGCATTTCAAAAATAAAAATCGGGTATTAACAGCACGTGAATTGCCTTGTTTGCACACGATTTTTCTCATTCTTGCATAAAAACTACTTTTTTCACTGGATCCGCCCATGTGTAAACGGGAGAAAAATCGTGTGCAAACAAGGCAATTCACGTGCTGTTAACAAATGATTTTTATTTTTGAAATGCTTTGCCAGGGCAGTATGTATGTATTTCTGCGCAGACTGATATTTGGCATCTGCATCTTGTATCTTCCATAATAACCTCTTCTTGTAGCATTATAGATACAATGTAATCCATAGTATGTTTAGCTGTATCAGTTTCCAACCCCAAACGTACTGCCCCCATCAATGTACGCACTAGCTTCTCTTAGAGTTTACTCCCTTTACAAAACGTCTGTTCAGTTATTGTAAATAACTGTGAATAAATAAGTATCGCGTGTAACTTGTGGTATTGCCCGTTTTTAGGTATTATATTAATGATTTTTTCAGTCAGTTTGTTTTTACCTGATTGTTCGCAGAATTCATATAATAAACCTCGAAAGCTAGTCACTAGCTTCGTACTCATCCGTACTCTGTTTGTTCGTACTCAAAATAATTCGAATGTAAAGTTGTTATTCTTAAAATAATTGTGTTCCTGTTTATCAAATTTTTTAGTTATATGCAAAATTATGTGTAATGTAACGTTTGTAATAACTAAAAATAAAAATAAGATGCTCAAAAACCTTCAAATCACGCTTTTAGTAGTGTTGTTGTTATGTGTGCCCCGGTTATGGATATTCGTCGTGTAATGTTTTTATGCAAGAATAGCGACAATACACGTTTGTTTTGTGTATTAACCGAAGGTCGAGGTCACAAACATATCCCAAGGGCTTCTGCAGGCGTTAATACACAAAACAAACGTGTATTAGAGATCATTGGTGTTTTGCCTACCAAAGTAAAAAGCCTTATCAAACTTATCAAATACTGGAAAAACAAAACACTAAAGGTAAAACATTTGAATTAGAAAGCATCTTCCCCTGCATTCTACCGGATTTAAAAATATTTTGTACGCTTCACTATAAAGCCGTTGTGTATTTCCAAATTACCCTGAGAAAATAGTTATACAGGGCGTAGTGACTATTGACATGAATCATGATGGTAAGAAAGACAAGAAGATTAATGGCTGGACTTTGAATTCAATGTACAGTCAAACCTTTGCAAAGGATCTCCTGTCAATAAAAGCTGCTATTATGACACCTCAATAAAAACTTATTAATGCCGTTAAGATTTCTTCGCGTTTATTAATAAACACATGTAGAGTAAATTTACCTGTGTTTTAGAGACTGTCTCGCAACAAAGATCGGGTAGTCTTTACAGACGGGTTCGACTGAATGTTTAAGCAGGTACTTGTAGGCGTGGGAGGCGTCGGATACTACATTACCTGTCGTGAGACTCGTGAATACTCCATGAGACCATGTCACTGTTTCGCTTGATTGCATTCTATGCTTCAAAATAATCTCCGTAATTTTTTATGACATTGGAATAAAACGAGGATGTTATAATAATTTAAATATTTCATACTGATCAAACGAGATGCCTTTTGAAGAGTAAGACACAAGAAAGCACTTGACTCTGTTCTCGGGATGCCGACTGTGATTCTCTAGCACCGGCGGAACTCTGTTTTACACAGAAACATTAAATTGAATGAATGGTCCTCAAGCCACAGAAATAACATCTGCACCGAGTCAAAATACATAGCGATATCTGCGACTGCTAGACGGAAATTTAAGTTAAAAAAGGTTAGCCAAATGTATGAGAATACCCTTCGGAACATAGAGGCTGGTTAGCAGTAAAATAAATCTATAATAAGATCCTTGAAGTCTAAATTATCTACAGTCAGAAAAGGCACGAGAATACTTTTATGCCCAATCTTGCCAACTCCGTCTACTCTCCCTTAACAGTGATGTGTTATGATATGGCATAGATGAACAACATTGAATAATTGTATTATAGTTACTTTTATGAACGTGAAATATAGCGATATCATTTAAATTTGATTGTATAGATAATGTAAACATAATGTTTCTATATCAGATGGTAGACTATGAAAGAATATGTTCATATACCTGCATAATAGATACATTTTTTCTAGCCTACCTAGCGGGGAAAGACAAGGTTATCTGTGTCGGAGATCATTATGGAAAAGATAAGCTGCACGCGTGCATATTAACGTCGTAGTGTGGCGTCATATTATGAAGTTACAGTTTATGAATGAGTTTTAGTTTTTAACATGTTTGCAATTGTAGCAACAATATCAACTGTAGGTAAGAACAATTATCTGACATGTTGCTTAAGTAAGAAAGGTGTTTTCGACCTGGCGCTAGCGCTCAGTTTTTCAGTTTAGGAAAACCTGTTTTACTCAGGATCCTTTTAATCCTTGTATCGATTCAGGAAAAAGATGAGCAAGAAATGCCGAGCTTTGCTGAGAAACGATATGGAAAACCAAACTGGCCGAGTTCATATGCTCTAGAACTGGTGGTGATGAATGCCTGGACTGAAGCTAATGAACCTGTCAGCTTTGACATGACGACTCGAGCTTTGCATGCAATTCTAACCTCTCTGGTTAACCATAGACAGTTTAAAATCATTCTAAGACGACAAATGAAGTACAACATGACCATGTTACGGTCAAGGTAACATTAATAATTGTAAATAGAACAAAGCACTTCTACATTATCAAAATGTTGGAGCAGAAAATGAGTAAATATTTCAGATAGTAATAAATAGAAGAATACAAGGTGACAATTTGTTTTTCATCCCATTGCCCTTTTCTCTTATATTTCATATCTCTCTTACCATGATGGTAAAAGTTGATACACTTTTTTTTTATATTTTAGATCGACTCTGTATATTATGGATCCTGCTTATCCTTATAACGACATGTATCATGGACTTGTAGGTGGTCAAGCGTTTGACTGGGACAGAGTTGTACCAGAAGCCCGACTTTGGCTTAGTGAACCATTATTTTACGGCGTTTCAAATACAGAACATAGATGGAAATAGACAGTCGCATATATGTGGATTTATTTCCCTGTGACTTTCAATATGAAGCATCGTTGATGTCTTGTGATTAACTGGGCCAGGTGAACTGTTGATGGCTAAGAACTCGTCAAACAGGACTTCAATCTAGCATATAATGTACATTAATTTTGCCAAACTTGCACCTGTAATATATTTACCGGGTGACTATTTCATAAAATGAAAGCTTGAAAGGTTGACGTACAATTTTGAAAAGATCGTCAATAATCCACCCAGACAATTTGATATGACCAGGGGCTAACATTTTATCAGACATTACAAATATTAAAACCGTTGATTGTTATTTTCTGAGAACCATATAATAAACTGGTTATGTCCAAATAAGTTATCTTTGTTAAATAAACTTATTATTATTAATAGTACTAGTATAGCTGTACAGACCAAAATGTGATGCTAAACCTTTTTGCGATTTTTTTACTCTTTGCTTCTTCCATTGTGTTGGTTTTAATAGTATGTATTTACAGCTATACAATATAAGCTTTTGCTTACAACTGTTTTTAAAGGTACAATACCGGGAACTATATTTTTAATAATATTTGCATGTAACCGTCAGGAAAATGCGAAAACGAAAAACGCAATCAGCTAAACACGAAAAGCAAGTAGCAAAAAGCGAACGGAAAGAAGAATGTTGAAGAATTAACAAATTTTACCTAGAAATTAACTTTAGAATTTCAAAATATTGGTTCTGTGTTTTTTACGTCGTAACTTATGTATTCAGTATTTAATCAAGAGTTTTTTCGCAGTTGATATTCATTTGTAGGTCCAAATATTTTCTTCTGAAGCGACTACTATAGTTCACAATATAGCAAAAACACAAGTATAGAATGACATTATTATGTATTTTCAGCATGTTTGTCTTCTTCTTGAAAGGACATTTCCTTTCCAATTCACCTTATCTGTGTCTTGATTTTGGGTTTCATTTGTATGAAAATTAGTCGCTAGACATACGTCCGCAAAAATCAATTATTATTAATAAGACAACTTCTATGCTTTCTGTGCGAACAAGTGTAAAAATACATTCACAAGCTAAGATATGTTAATCCAAAGAAATTACGTAATTAGTCAGTGGTATACTAGTATATGTACTTCGTATATATTTCAATGTCACTTTATGTTGAACATAATCATATTGGCCATATTTTGCCATTTGTTTTTTCATACTGTATCATACACGTTCATGGTAGCTTATTTGACGGCATATCTAAGTAAAAAGCACACTTCGTATTTTTGTATTTCCATGAAATAAGAGGCTATTTTGCTATAAAACGGCCCAAACTCTTAAAGATCTGCTGCCGTCCTACCTTTTAACATTAAATTGTCACTGAAAAAGCATGAAATTCTGATTATGAACAGTGACGCCTGTCAAAATAGAGTCTATTTTATATAAAATTCTATATAAAATACCTGTGCGTGCTAAAGTGTGGCGCGTGGCCGTTACCTTTACCTATTGTAATCATGGGTTGCACACACACAATAGAATTTGAATAGCCGCGGAGCAGGGCTTTAACGTAAATGAAGTTTTAAGAAAAGAATAAACAGAAAAGAAAAGTAAACTGCAAAAAAAACTATCAGAGTTTTGTAAAAGCACGAGTTTTGTTATAAATAGAAATTTGAAAAAAGATAAGCACTAGAAGAGCATGAAAGATGTGGAATATAATATCCACACACCTAAACAGTCGGATTTTTTGACTTTCTACGCCTTACACAGTAGGGATAAGAAAAGAAAACTTGTGAAATAATGCTATATTCTATTTTTCTTGGGTGCCTCGATTATGTTATATGCAGGGTCTGCAGTAAACGACAATATGGCTGTACAGCTATCTCTCTTCAAATTACATTTTACTCATGAAGACGTAGCAAGTTTTATTACAACTGTAATTAAATCAACAAGGCCGATAAGAGCGACATCGGAACAATTTTCGTTGGGATATTGTCATACAAGAAATCAGTGGCGCAGTGGTTAGCATGTTGGACTTCAACGCCCGCGGTCCGGTTTTGATTCCCGGTCGCGGCTGATATCCCGACTAGTGTTCAGTGCTGGGTGATTTACATAACTTGGTACTGTTTCCAGCAGCATCGGCCTAGACTGGGTGCTGGGGAGGTAAATCTGACACCCGCCTTGGGCTCGGCTGGAAATAAGTTGTTCCATCCATTCCAGGTGGGGACTTTCGTTGCCTACCCATGTTAAACAAGAATACCATTTTTACATGTTATCGCTGAGTCACGTGCGAACGTATATCTCCCGGAGCTATTATACATTCAGAAAACTTTTAACATACAAAAAAATCAAGATCTCTGTGTACTGCATTTCACTTATTATTGTGTAAAGGGCAAGAAGATAGCTTTGGAAACGATGCTGTCAGACGCAAGGTTTGGCTTTTTCGGACACTCACGTATTTTAAGACGATACACAGTATAGCATGGACAACGTACGTTGGTATTATGTAGACGACCTTGAACGAGCTCCCCTTCGAAAGGCAAGACGCTTTGTGTGTTATAATCAATGAACAAATTGAGAAATTAACTTCAACAGAAGCTGCATGACGTCATAGGTTCTACTACACGTAGGAAAATAAGCATTTAAAGCAGTATCCGCATAAAGTACCCGATCCACAAATAAGCAAATTCTACATAACAGTGCTATTAAAATAGATCCAATATTGATGCCTTGTAAGCGCGTATTGTCTACTGAAAACAAAATATAAATTACATGACAAAAATATTTTATAGAATATAACATAATCATAATAAACTGATTGCATACTAGTTTTTACAATTGGCTGATCTTGTTTGTTATACTCCCACAATTACATTTATGTATGGGACATATAGCGTTGCTGCTGTCTGTACATCCGTACGTACGTCCCGACATCTTGTGTGTCCAACTGCCTCCACACTATTAGCCTGCTTTGCTTCAAACTTTCACAGATGAACAAGCTTGATGGCAGATGACCATAAAGGAAAAAACGATTGCTGTGACTATTTTACTACAGTTATGGCTCTTTGATAGCTTTGCTTTTTACAATATAGAGAAAGATATTGTGTCCAACTCCTCATACACCTTTGAAAGGATATACTTGAAAGTTTCACAGATGAAAGATATTGATGTGAAGATCACCATAAATTACAGACTTTTTTATGTGGCTGATTTTGCAAGTATTATGTTCCTTTCTGAATTTCACAAAATAGACTACAGTGACACAGTCTATGAATACAATTTGCTTCAAACGTTTAGTCGAATATCCTTCATGTGATGATGGTCTGTACTACAAACTTTGCTATTTATTGGATGGCGCAGTATTTGGAGCATCCATGTCTTCTGAACACAATTCTAGTTTCTAATTAGAATATCACTTTTAATGTAGGATGCAGGTTACAATGCCGTTGCAGCATGACCTAGCTTTTTCACGCAATATATTTACTGCATATTATTTGCATAAACTCAAACTCAAATGCACGACTGTAAGCATTAACCACTTATATATATAAAATCTACAGAACTTTGCAGTTATTTGTAACAGTTGCGATATGGGGAATCACCTTGAATATGAACACGGAGAGCTCGACATCAAACTATACACCATGCAGTATGTTATACGTGCAGACGCAATGTGTGATATATATGCTTGGCATATCGAAAGCATGTGAAAACGTTAGCTTAAGCACAGTTCAAGTAGTAATCCAACCAGACCATCCATATTACAAAGTGTTGACTATCGCGTACGCCTATAATAATCATTACATGCTCATGTATAACCTACTGCGTATACACATACTATTTATTACGTGTGCACGAGTATGCTATTATGTGCCACCATAAAGAGTTTTCTTTAAATTTCTTTTCTTGTTTCGCAAAATTCTAAAACCTCCTGTTACAGATATTTTGGATCGAACAGTAAATCTACAAGAAGATCTAGAATAGAGCATAACCAAACATCTGTTTGTAAAACTAAGGATTAAAGAAAATTCATGTTTTTAAATATATATGATAGATTGCAGCTTTCAAAATGGAGAGGCGAAACAGATGCAGAAAACTAGTGCAATTATCGCGTAATAAAATAAATATATTAGTCAATTGCAGAAGATATAGTATGAGTCAATTGCAAAAGTACAAGAATTTTGCGTAAATGTGCTTTGCTAGAGAATTTGAGGCAGTAAAATGCAGAAGATCAAAGATTGAAACTATTCGTGTTTAAAGAAAAGAAAACAGTTTCAAAATATATAAGCGAAAGTATGTTCATGAATTGCATTTTGAAAAATATAAATGTATAGGAAAGGAAGAGATGATATAATCTGTAGAAGTATGGTGGATTTTAGTAAATTTACAAATTTTGTGAATTTTTAAAAAAGAAAATAAGGAGATGTAATTACACTGTGTCCCAGTAGTGGCTGCCGTGCATCCCCCTTGGGATTAATTTTCATATATACCAAGTTGTTAAGAAAGTCAAGTAGGTCAATTTTCAAACCTGTCCCCAAAGATAAACTAATTTGAAAGATATAATATTAAATCGTTTCCATGGTAACCGTCATTGAAAAATAGATACGGATCAAGTCAACTTTAGCACAACATACCTTTCTCACCTTTTATTGTAGAGCAACATAATTAGTATCAACATAAAGGTTATACAGTCAGCTTTATTCTGTTAAACAGGAAACCATATATTTCTTATTTGCATATTTATGAATATTAATAAGAATGTCAAAATATCGGCAAAAACAGGCAAATTTCCCACAAATCTCAGTAACAATTTTGGTACATTTATATTCGTAGTTGTTTTTTGGAGTGTTAGTGGTTCTAAATAATAGCTATGACCAATAACTATTCATACAGAACAATTCAAGTGGTACTTCTTTAAAATTTACGTTGTGAGTGCATACAAAAGTGGGTGGGGCAAAATAGTAGGTCTACAAAAAAATGAAATAAGATTAAATTTAAGATTTTGCATTAAGAACATCTGAATATAGTGCATAATCGATATAAGATGTACGATGAACTTAACAATTTTTGGCTATTTCATGGGTTAATTAGCGGCCGTAACTCCGGAACATATGATTGGATCTGACGGATTTATCATTGGATCCAAGAACTATTGTTGTTAAAGATATCCTGCAAGTTTGTATCGAATACAACCATAAATGAAGTCTCTATATGGCTGCAAAAGCCAAAATAGCACATTTTGGCCCTTTAACGGACCATAACTCCAGAACCCATCTTTGGATCTGGCCAGTTTTCGAAAGAAACTAATATATTATACAAATACAAGTTTTGCGCAAGTTTTAATAAAATCAATTGCAAAATGTGGTCTCTATATTGTTCACGAGCCAAAAAAGCAAAGTTTGGCCCTTTAAGGGACCATAACTCTAGAACCCATGACGGGATCTAGCCAGTTTTCAAAAGCAACCGAGATATTATGCAAATACAAGTTGTGTAAGTTGTATTTAAATCAAAGGCAAAATATGGTCTCTATCGTGTTCATAGATCAAAAATATCAAATGTGGGCCTTTTAAGGGGCCATAAATCTGGAACCCATGATGGGATCTGGCCAGTTCTCTAAAGGAACTGAGATACTACGCCAATACAAGTTGCATGCAAGTTTGATTAAAATCGGTTGCAAAATGTGGTCTCTATCGTGTTCACAAGAAATTGTGGACGGACGGACAACGGACAAAGGGCGATCACAAAAGAAGGCATTATACACTTAAAAATGTAATGTTTCACTGATAATACCTTTGTGCAGGAATCACCGAAATGCTTCTAAAAGTCAGTGGTATTTAAGATGAAAGTATTTTACGAACTCCTGAAGATATTTGTCTTTATTGTAGATAATTAACTTTTAAAAAATAATATTTTTATTTATGCTAAAACTGAATTATTATAATAATACAATTTTATGCAATCATTAGAAAGTTATTTTTCAACCTGGGTAACACTTAAATGTAGAATAAACGTTCAGCTGACAAAGTCATTGTTGTTTCGTGCTCAAACATCATATAGTCAGTAATGCAAGAAAAGTGTTCATCTTAAAGAGCACATACATATTTCATACAGCCTATTTAATATAACAACTGAGATGCTGAGATTGTTTTAGATTGTTTCAGAATGTGTGAATCGTCATGTGAGCGCAAAAACTGGATAACTGACATTTTCATATTTTTTCAGGAGAGCCAAAAAACTAATAACTCCTACTTTAATTTGAGCTCATTGTTTATGTGTATAATTTTCCAACAGTTGAAAATACATGAATTTATACCTTACATGTGTTTTCTATAAAATCATTGTTGTAAAAGAGTTTTTTTGTTAAATATGCATATAGCTTGATTTTGTTCCGAAATTGTTTTGTGCAAAAAGAGGCTAAATGCTCATAACTGGCTTTTGCATCATTTTTGTGTGTGCAAAAGTAGCTATGTGCACTTCCCTAATGCATATTTGCACAACCAAACTCAAAATAAAGCTTTGTATATGCTTAGATAATAAGAAGAATAGTTTTCAAAGTTGACTCACACTCATGACCAGTATGTTTAGAGAGCATCTGCATGATTAAAGATACTATGCTGTATAGCGGGATATGTTTTACTTTACTACATTCAATTACAATTGGTGTTAATTATTATAACCATTTATGTTAATGGTTTGAAAATATAGAAACCTAGTGCAAGCCAGTGACTGAAATTGATAACTTACATAATAATCTCAATAATCTCAATATGGCTCTAAGACACAAAATTAAGTCACAAAACTCAATCCACTCAGTGCTGGACCCCTTTGCAGCATAATAATATAGATAGATAGATACGTTTATTCCTCCAATAATTTGAAGTATAAGAAGGTTGTTCAAAAATAATGTAGACTTCTGCTGTCAAATGTTGCATTTTGTGTAAATAATAATGTGAAATATATCGTTGTAATTCGGAATCTTTCTGTACATTTTTCGTAACATTTTTGTTGATAGATGAAGTGCGTCGAACGTTTTTATTCATAGCTACACATTACCAACACAGTCGCTTTTTGATCTGTCATGATTTGTATTCGATCGCTAATATTCGCACTAATAAAGCACATGTTTGCCAATGTGCAGCAACACGTCAGGGCAACATGCACCTAGAGTATAGCGTCATTCCGACGTGGGAGGCGGAGGAAAACAACGTTTAAACTAAGTATTACTGTTTATAATGCATGTAATGTCGTCATCGACTCGCATGGATACTAAGACAGTTGCTTAGTTTTGGAGAAATTTTGGCGAACAACAACTGAAACTCATAAACTAATGTAGCAGACACTACAACAATGTTCAGTTATCTGTGTCTTTATCTTCAAGTTTCTCAAATGGTTCAGAATTGCTTAAAGCCAGTGAAGATGGAGGGCAAAAATGGAAAAACTGCAAATGAATGTTAACGCCAATGTATGACGCCGTAGATAAAGATCAAATACTCGCGTTGAGTACCCTGTCCAAGATGCGTGTCATAAGTGTTCATACATTGTTATACTCTAACCAAAAAGCTTGGTATGACTTAAGTATAGCTCATGAAAATTTACGAAATAAATTTACAAATATAAATGAATGTAAACTTAATGAAAGCATCACAATGTAGGCACAACGTCCTTAACGTCGTTGAAATATGATCGTTGTGCGCCAGGTCCGTGTAACTGTAAGTTACTTTTTTCGAGAGGTGTAACTCTATTATAGTCACGTCAAAGTTGCAGTGCAGTTAGTACAAAGATTGCAAATCAGGATGTTATATTTCTCGTTTTGCTTCATTAAAGAATGTAAAAGCTAGAGAAAAAGTCTACGTAATTTCTGAAGAGCCTTCGTAGCACAAATACACTCTCCAACAGAAAAGTTGTTAAATAGATGGCAATTGTCATTTCCTGAATAATTCAGAATCAACATCTAAATGTTTTATTTTACCTGTCAGGACTACAGTAATGTGGTAGATAGTTGTTTAATAAAAATGCTGTTTAATGGAATGTATCTATGTACTGAAAACATTCGTGAGGGATTTTGAGTGGTCATTTAATAAAAAGAATTGCTTAATAGAGGTGGTCGCAAGTACGATGTCGATTGTAATGCTCTTAGTCAGATTTAAAAAAAAAACAATATTTTTATTTCTCTGAAAGCCATTTTCTTCGTTTCGAAACTGCCCTTAGATTTAATATTTTATAATCACATAGTAAGGTTAGTATAATTATTATATCATTTATAGCATAACACTTTTTCTTGGCAGCATTTCATTTAAATATTGGACACTGCTGAAGATGAGATTGATTCTGTGTAGTGTAATAATGACTGTAATATTTTGTACTGATAATTTCAGTATATGAACAATACTCTGTACTGTAAACCTAAGCATATGTTCAAGGAGGCATGGGGGAGGGGAATACCATTTTTGGAGTATTATATATATATTGGTATATTTTCTTATTATTTATAAGACCATACTGATAATTATATCCTAAAAGCTCACTTGAATTCAGCAGTTGGCTGCTGAAATATTCAGAACCATCTGCAGTAAAACTTCCAACAAAGATCTTGTACACTAATAAAGATTTCTACTTAAAATACATTTTTCCAATTTTTTTAATGACAATATGTAACTTTAACAAAAGTAATTGACAACCATAATCAGTGTTGAAATCGCCTTAAAATTCAGGATTTAGCATGCACAAATTGCAAAATATTACGTCCCCCCTTGTACAGAAATAATGCAACATTTTCTCAAAATAAAATGTAACATAAGATGTAATATGCCTTATGCAAGTACATATAGCTATTATTTAAAGGCATATGGCCTTAAAACTTATTTTTTCTTTTTTCTATGTTAAAATATCAACCCCTGTGGCCACAGTAACAACTCCCATAACTCTGACATGCATTTTGCCAATTTTGCCCCCTTTTGTACTTTGAAAATAAATCCTGGCTACAGTTATAAAGTTTGGTACAAGTTACTATCTCCAAAACTAATGCATATATTGACTTGAAACTTCACTTGGCTTCAGCGTTATTAAACTAGGTAATAACATCAAGACTTATAAACCTGACATGCATTTTGACCAAATTATGCCCCCTTTTGGACTTAGAAAAATTTGGTTAAAATTTTGCATGCAAGTTCCTTTCTCCAAAACTAACGTACCCTTACAGAACAAGCCTTCTCTGGTGAATGAAAAGTTAATAGAAAGTTAATGGAGCTATCCACTGCAGCAGTTCGCTGTTCATTCACCGCATCCGGTTAATGATTGGCGATCAAACTTCTTTTTTAACATTCTATTCACCACAGACTCCAGTGTTCGCTTCTTATTCACCGCAGGACTTGGTATTTTAAATATTGTATCATTAATTCACTTTCTACTCACCGGAGAAACTTGAATTTCATGATTTGTAAATAAAATAGCTGCACCAGTTTTGGCGGCAAAATGGTTTGTATAATTTGAAATTCTGGACCATTCAGAGCACAGCAGATTTATGTGAATGGCATGGTATCAGCTACAATAAGTGCTTTTTGAATTGTCTATGATATACACTAGGCATGTCAAAAGTAAAATGTGATTTTTTTTCACTAACGTTGAGCTCGATATAGTCACCACTTTTGGCGGTTTGGTGTATGTGTGTCCGTGCGTGCGTGCGTCCAATATTTTTCCGGACCATAGTTTTGACATGCATGGTCCAATCTTGTTTATATTTTGCAAGAATGTTTACCTCAATAATAAGGTGTGTCATGCACAAACTCCATGTTCTTATCTCAAAGGTCAAGGTCACAGTTGGAGGTCAAAGGTCAAATAGAAATTTGTCCGGAGCATTTCTTCTTCATGCATGATGGGATTTTGATGTGTTTTGGCAGGAATGTTCACCATTATGTAACAGAGTGTCATGCGCAAGAATCAGGTCCCTAGGTTCAAGGTCAAGGTCACACTTGACAGACAGCTGGCGGGCTCGACATTCTGCCCTACAAGATGAAAACTTTCTGCAGACATGCAGCTCGCAGCTCATTCGCCGCAGACTGTTCACAGTTCATTCACCGCAGACTTCGCAGCTCATTCATCGCAGACAGTTCGCAGATCATTCACCGCAGAATGTTCGCAGCTCATTCACCGCAGACAATTCGCAGATCATTCAACGCAGAATGTTCGCAGCTCATTCACCGCAGACTGTTCGCAGCTCATTCACTGCAGTCATTCACCGCAGACCTCATTTGCATGTGAAAAGTTAATGAAAAGTTAATGGTCCCAAGTCCATTCACTTTCTATTAACAAATCATTCACCAACCATTCACCGCATCCATTCACCACAGACTATTTTTTTTGTAAGGGTAGATATTAAAATTGAAACCTCGCTTGTGACTGCAGGGTTATAAAACTAGGTGATAGCACAAGTTCTATAACTCTCACATGCATTTTTGTCAAATTATTTCCCTTTTTGGACATAGAGAAAATCCTGGTTAAAGTTTTGCATTCATGTTAACTAATGCAGATACTGGATTGAATCTCTATAGATACTTTTATGGTAATATTCCTGCTTCTTGGACAACAGTTCAAAAAGTCGAGCTTTGGCAAGGACAGTTTTTGTTAAGAATAGCTCTCAAACACACAAACTAAATAATTTGAATAACAATATTTGTAATTTCAACTCTTTACAATACACAGAATTCATCACAGACTGTGATGAACTGATTATAAAGTCTGTGTAAAATTTCATTAGCTTTAAAACTGTAAATTATGAACTACAGCATTCTGTTATTTGTTGTCGATGGCAATAAATTGAAAAATAATCTTAACTGACTTTGTGTCATCAATAACTGGCCATAGCTGAAGACATCTCACTGTCGAACCAAACAACTCTAGACATTAAGGTATTAATATTTAAAGAATGGCATTTGCTTGGTATATTCTTAAAGTTGACCATGTTTCGCACTATGTTGCAATTTTGAAAGAATTTTTACCATGGCCGTTTTTTTATTTTTTTTTTAAATTTTGTACAATTCATGATATTTCCTCAAGCTCAATTACAGACAAATTTCAAAGTGATGGCCACTATCCAAAATGTTCGCAGATAATTCATTTTACCATTAATTTTGATAAAAAAAAAACCCCATCAAACTATTAGTAAACAATAATAAAACACAAAATAAAACTGTAAATATATTTTTTTTTCTGGGGTACCTTAAGTAAAGGGATTTAATGAGACAGAATTCTAACTCCAACACTGAAAAATTAAGGTCGAATCCTGCGGATCCGTTTTGAATTTTGCTCACTTCATTCAAAAATAACTTTGGGGCAGAAGTAAAACCTACCTACATTTCTTCCACAATATGTAATCTAAAGAGTGAATGCAAAATAGAGAACTTGTACCCCATGTACCTAACTCAGTATTTTCAAAGATAGCAGTCAAACTCTACTGAGGTATCAAGTATACAATCAATGTATTATGAAAATTAAAAACCATTTTCGTACCATTTCTGCTCAGAGAAGTTTATTACTATGCTTTATTCAAGGAGACTTGCATTTAGCTATTTCATTTGTACTTAGGCAAATTACTTAATATACAGAATGTATGTTTCTATCACGCTTGTTAGCTTTGAATAATGAAGTATAACAAAAACATTTTGAGCTATAAAAACAAATTAAGACCAGTAAGCAGTACAGATTGGTGTTCAAACTCACTTAATGTTAAAATTATAATAAAATGCAAATTAACTATAACTTTGTTTGCTTATCTGTCATATTGTCTTTTAACAAATCATTGCTGCAAAGACAAGTTAAGTGCACTTGACTTGTTTTTGCGTTTAGAATTTATGCAATTATATGATATTTTATGAGAGCAAAAACAAGGCAAGTGCACTTGTCCTGTTTTTGCTCTTATTTAAAATTGGTTTGCAGATAGCAGGTTTTTGCAAACTTCTAAAAAAAAAAGGGGGGGGGGTGTTAAATAAAAACTTGAAAAAATAAATGATGGGTATATGTATGACATCACTTTGGACTAAAATATGCAAAAAAGTAATTTTCGAAAAAAATGTCAGTTATCCAGTTTTTGCGCTCATATGACGATATATTTTCTGTTATTGTTGCTAGATTGCAACATTTGTAGAGTTTATAATTTTCTTCGTAATAAGTTCGTTTGACATCATAGTTAATATAGCATATCTCAGTTCAAATTACACTTCACTCACGAAAACGTAGAATGAGTTTTATCACAGATGTAATTGAATCAATAAGGCCAAACGGAGCGACATCGGTACAATTTTCGTTGAGATACTGCCATACGTTATCGTTCCGTTCCCTGGGTGATTATACAAACTTTCAGCACACGGAATATCACTCACTTCATTCCACCTACTATCGTGCAAAGGGCAAGATGATAGCTTTGAAGACGATAATATGTCAGACATTAGGTAACAGCAATTTTTAAAGGCCGTGTGGCGGCTGTAAAAAGTCTCCTCGTACTTGGATTCAGTGCTGTTATATTTTTTTGGTCCTTTGGAATCATGGAGCCCATTCAACATGTGTAATAGAGTTCCGCTTAAGCCTTTGCTAGGGGGCGTGTGAGGTGTTGCACAATTCCATTACCTTTCATGAACACACTCAATCAAACCGAGTCTGCTATTATTCTTCTTGGTTGCATTCTTTGCTTCCAAAGAATCTGTTTTACAGATTTTATTGGTTGTTTCGGATACTCACCTATTTCAAGATACACAGTGTAGCATATACAACGTACGTTGGTATTAGGTAGCCGGCCTTGAAAGCAGCTCCGCTGCGAAAGGTAAGACCCGTTGTCCGTTGTGTGTGTGTGTTGTTATCAATGAACAAATTGAGAAATTAACTTCGACAGAAGCTGACGTAATAGGTTCTACCACACGTAGACGTCAGCTATGAGTATGATGAGGAGAATAAGCATTGAAAGCAAAAAAAAAAAAAAAAAAAAAAAAAAAAAAACAAAAAAACAAAAAAACAATGTTTTAACGGTATAGTATGTGCACATGTTGGATTGATAGTCAAGGGAACACAACATCATGTACATGTGACGTGAGTACAGGAGATATATGTCTTAAGGGCACGTCACGGATAAGATATTTTAAATTATTTAAGAAATAATTTATAGCCAAAGAGTGTTTTAACACTATTTATGCTAGATGGGAGGTTATACGTCGGGCGTAATGATTTCACGAGGGCGCAGCCCGAATGAAGTTATTTGTACGACGTATTACCGCCCGAGTGTATAACTAGTGTTAAACACGCTTTTGTTGTGAATTATTTCAATTCTAATATGCCCTTAATCTAAAACAGTAGATAAAATATAGTAGCGCTCTTTCTTGGTCGCAACAAAATCTTTGACGTCACCGCACGTTAACGTGACGTCATTCTAGCGTAAGTATGTTTTAACAGAGACAGGCATATTAGAATGTAGTACACAATAGGTATTGAAATTTTATTACCAAAATATGTGCTTGTTAGATAAATCCTTGATATACACATGTAAATAAGGGATGATCTGTTTGACTATTTACAATAATATGAATGGCTCTAATTAGTGTCAGTTGAATGAACCAGTAGGAATCTTATAGGATTTGGGTTAAGTTAACAATCAGTTTTTTATTGTTTTACTTATGTGTTGTAAACTAGAGAATAGAAGAGCCTTTTTAAGAAAATTGAACTGGAATGGAGAAATAGCAGCAAACCTTTATTTAGGTCATGATTCATTTACCCCTTGACACATTTTGTCATTGGTTTACACGACCTGTTAAAATTAGTTTTATCTCTCAATTCTTCAAATGCGCTGATTTTGTAAATATCGTGGTAGTACATTATAGTGTGAAACATAACAAAAACATTCATACTGATTTCAATTGTTTTAGTTCATTGCTGGTAATGAGAGCAATAAATCTCATTCTTAAGACATTAAAATGGCTCCTTTCAGATAGGCGAAGAAAATATTAGTGTGACACTAAACGTTTTTTGTATTTTGTAAACAACTGTTGTTTTTTTTTTGTTATTTGTCTTTCATTGGAAATTCAAAATGTGATACTACCTTAACTGCTTGTATTGTCGCATGGGGCTAGCTAAATTTGTCTTAAATACTGGACTTATGTCTGTTTGATATAAATCTTAAGGTTTGATACTTTTTTAAAGCATTTCATATGTAAACTTATGACATTTTTAAAAATCAGAAGAGGAAAAAGAATGCGACAGATATACCTTTGACTGAATTCCCTCAAGTGGTTTTGACCAAAAAAAAGGACAAATATCAAACAGAGAATGTCATGTTCCAAAAACGCAGCCTCCCAAAACGAAACCCACAGCATGCAGACGTGTATCACACACACACCAAACGAACAAATAAGCCAGTCTCGAAAGATTCGATGAAATACCTACACACAGACAAACGCAAAAGACAAAACATTTTGTCTCCTCTAAAGCATGTAGACATAAATACGGATGCATGACAGCTAAATGCATATATCTTCAAACACAAAGTCACGGTACATGCATTATGATCGCAGATATCACATTATAAAAAAAGTCATATTTAAAATTCGCAGAGACTCCAACAACATTTTCTAAAGCATTTTGAATCGTGCCACTCGTGCAACCATTTCCCTTTTCTATAAGGCATGTACGACATACAGTTTTCCGTACCATCACCATTCGGTTGCCTCAATCCCCAATATGTGTACCCATCAACGATATTTGTCCCATCTGACCAGATAAAAGTCCCTTCAACCTCCTCGTCATTTGCTCCTAGCCGCGTGAAGGTTTCTATAAAGATATACATATAATATATGTAACATCTATACCAAATTATTTTGTGCGTAATAACATTGGTCGGGCCGACGTCAATGATTCGACTGTTTACACTCTAAAGATCAGAGTTTTGCCTAGTCTTGATGAAACATGATCGAAATGTTTTCCCAAATAAAGTCTCATGAAACAAGAGTAAACGTATCTGAGTTCAAAAACTAGGGAAATAGATTTCATCATAAAAAAACTGTTAACACTCTACATGCCATATTTTCTATAAGATGTACATGTTTGTATTTCTATGTATTTTCTGTTTTCTGGACAGGTCTCACTTGTCAAGTTGGAAATACGTAACAACGTCTTTTTCTTCTGTATTTTGACTTAGTTATCTAGAATTTGACCAGATTTAGTTTTCAAGACAAATATTCTGACTAAATTCCATGTAAATCAGGATGCAAATGTAGCCCGTAGAATGTAAGTAACGTTTTATCTACACATTGACTTAATTAATTACCATGTTTTTGATCATAGATGACCTTTTTTGGAACTTGGTCTAAATTTGTCCCGACAATTTTCCGACCAGGTTAATGGAGATAAGAATAAATAAGGTTTTTCTGTGGTTGTTGATCGCAGACGGTCAAGTTTCGAACTTGACAACACTTCATACAGAAAGACATTCTGACTTAGGTTGTTGTCAATAAAGTGATAACAATGATCTGGTCCAGCGACCTGTTATTTTCACCCCATATAGACACTTGTTCTAACTAAATTTAATGCACACGTAATGACTACCGGCAATTTCAGTGCGATTAACACCTTCTCCGTATAGAAATGTTTTTTAAATCAGTTAAAATGTGACCTCAAGAGTGGTAATAACGGTTTTCTACTATTTAAATCAGTGGTTTCATTTTTCAACACAGATGATTGACTACATGCAAGAACCGATATATCGGCATAATTGTTAAAACACTTAATGAAAAATACTTCAGGTTCCCGTTTACTATCGATGTATAATTTAATTAATTCATTTATAAATTTAGAGTATTGTGGTGAATACCGCATCTAAATATCAAATCAATATGTATGGCACGGCATCATTGAAAGGCAAACATACAGTTCAGAACAGTACGTTACTTCTAAGCCCTTCCCGTTGTCCACACAATGCATACTCGTGCATGCACGCAAAATAACTGAAAGTAATAGACTGTTGAACTTACCATAGTTATTGTTTTCCTTTCTTTGTCTATGCATTTAGCGTTGATAATTTTGCTTATTGGCTGATTAGTGATACTTACCAACTGTAGAAAAAATGTTTTCTTTAATGAATCTATATTCAAGCTCTGTCTTTATGTCAGCCAGATGTCCGCCAAGACTTTCACAGTAAATCTATAAAATAGATTGTTTTCAAGTAAAATATTATGAAAAACAGGGTTAAGATTTTGATATCATTTATTGAGTACTAGTATCTAAGACACAGTGAAATTTCTAAAAAACTAACATCATGGTGGCACCTTAATAATTTGCAATAACACATTAGTTGCTGTTTGTTTTAGTCTTTTGGTTTTTATTTGTAACGTACTAGTATTCATTTTATGTATATATTTTCCCCGAGTTCTCATATTCATACAAATGTATCTGTGTTATGTCTCGAGAAAAAAATAAAAACGTATGAAATAAGGCAATGTGACGCACAAGAAACATAAATGCAGTTATATTCGGCAGATTCTGTCATGATTTAGTGCCAAGTGTAGCAAAATTAGGTAAATTATTAAGGAATTTCTTTATGTAAACTTTATTTAATTTTAAAAGAAAGTAAACATTAACCATGCATTCAATTATGTGGTTTCTAAAGGAATCGTCTATGGGTAATAAATATTAAAAAAAAACATCACTTTAGAATTGAAAGATGGGAATACATACACTTGCTAAAACATGAAGTGAAGTAATTAAAACAACACACTGATTTGTATTGACACGACATAATACTAGGATGATCACAAATATTAAGATCAGTAGATCTAGTCATTAAATCATAAACATAAACTAGAGCTGCTTTTGAGAAAAGCGCGTGTCTCCGATAACTGCCTGATCATCTCAGAATAGTAAAAAAGTACACTCCAGCAGTAAGTTTTGGTTTAGAAAAGTACACTTCAGGAGTAAGTTTTGGTTCAGTAATTCAAAGGGCCACACGGTTCAGTAAGTTATGATTTAGTGATGATGAATGGTTCAGTAATTTTTGGTTTAATGATTCAAAGTGGACTAAGATGAATGGTTCAGTAAGTTCTGGTTTAGTGATTCAAAGTGGACTTAGATGAATGGTTCAGTAAGTTTTGGTTTAGTGATTCAAAGTGGACTAAGATGAATGGTTCAGTAATGTTTGGTTTAGTGATTCAAAGTGGACTTAGATGAATGGTTCAGTAAGTTTTGGTTTAGTGATTCAAAGTGGACTAAGATGAATGGTTCAGTAATTTTTGGTCAAGGGCCATAATTCCGAAGTGCTTATGCCGATTTGGCTAGTTAAATAAACTGTAAGAAATAAAATACAAATTTCTAGTTACTGTCATTAGAATAATTTACTAAAGCACCAAGGATCAAACCTAGTACTGAGATTTACCAAGATATGTTTCAGTATCAGCTTTTGGTTTTATTAATGCATAGGCTTCTAATTTTCAGATTTTTTGATTACCATAATTCTAAATTAACCATACATATACATGAAGCTGAATACATGTAGACGATTTAAAGCTATTTAACTTTGACTGGCAAGTTCGGATAATATAATTTTGCTTTAATCAAATATTACTTAGTGCATGAATATAATACCAAAGGCAAAATACAAATACCTCTAGATCTGAATGGTTAGCTTTAATGCCTAATCAAATCTATCTTGATTACACCTCTTAAGGAAATTAGATAACGATGGTGATAGAGAGGGGTGACAACGGTATTGGTAAGTATTTCCTTGATTTAATTTAGGGTCTTTATTATTTTCAAAGACAGACTCTCCTTGATGTTAACATTTTCTTCTACATGTGATACGAAAAACGTTGCAAAGGTCTAATTGCAATCGGGACTCGTCCACAACCAAGTAAATTCGTTTTCTGGTTCATGTCAACTGCAGAAAGCGCCACTTGGTTCAGAAAAGGAATACCCATTTAGTTAAACCGCGGGTCAGAGTAACTGGAAGTCAGCGAAAGTACTTTCTCAATCCATATATAGGCCGATTATTATTGAAAATAATGTCAGAACCTTAAAGTAATTCATAAAGTTTTACTGATGATTAGTTACTTGTTCAATATAGGAAAATGGTCTTCAAAAGAAGTTTGAAAATCACTTTTTATAAAAATTATATTTTGGTGCAACTTCCTTTAGATTTTAATTAAATAAAGTATTGTGCATTTATCTAAAATAAAATCAATTAAGGTAATTCTGCACGTTCGATAAACCGGAAGTGATGGCGTAACGTCATTTTTCCGGTAAACGTAGAATAAAGACTGGATTCGGTGTACGGAAATGAAAATCATTTTGCGGATTAATCGCAACCTGTGACTAAATTTATTACAGTGGCTCTGTTGCTATATTTCTAAAGTCGAAATATGATATTAAAACATATCACACGTTAAATAATTCAAAATAATGTCTTAAAATTAGCGTGAAATGTCCGGTTTGCTTTAATCATGGTCAAATATCTCAAAAATAAGCACATGGACCTATACATTTTATTTCATCAAATCATAGGCCATGTCTTTATTTACAATTGTGAGAAGTTTCATCAAAATCTACATTGTAGAAAAATTTCTGTACACGAAAATGTTATGAATGTTATGATTTTCCCATAGACTCCCGTTATGAAGTATTGCGTGAGGTCCCTATTTTTCAAATCAGTCTAGCAAAAAATCAAACACACGACCCTATCTTTTTTATTTGCTGATTTTTCTAGATATATTCTGAAGTTTTGAAAAATCAGAGTTTAATTAAATTCTACATTGTAGAAACAATTTCGATCAAAACGTACAGAGCTACCTTAAACGAAATAATAGTATCATTTCTTTTTTCACATGCATACATTATATAATAAATAACAGAATAATTAACTAAAGAACCAATGATCAAAACTAGTACATATATATACTAAGATACGTCTCAGAACTTGTTTTGGATTGTATTAATGCATAGGCTTCTAATATTCAGAGTATATATATATACATTAAGACTATTGACAAGCTCGGATAATATATTTTTTCCCTTAAATAGTACGTAGTGCATGAATGTAAAATCAAATGCGAAATACAAATACCTCTGAATCATGAATGGTCAGCTTTAAATCTAATTAAATATCTCTTAATTACACTTCTTGGGGAAAATTAGATAGCGATGGTGTTGTATGAAAGGGGATGGTCACACAGCCGGATTGGTAAAAATTACCTTGATTTAGGGTCTTGATTATGTTCAAAGATGAAAATATCGAACAGAATCTCCTTGATAACATTTTTACTACATATGATGTAAACGTGATGAATAACAATGCTACAAAGGTCTAGTTACAATCGAGAGTCGTCCACAACCAAGTAAATTAGTTTCCTGGTTGATTTCCACTGCAGAAAGTGTTACATGGTTCAGAAAATGAATACCCAGTCAGCGGCAGTCCTTTCTCAGTCCATACATAGGCCGATTATGTTATTAGAATACATAACATTAAGTTAAATCCAATATAAAGTTTTAGTGCGGATTAATAATCTTTAATTATTGTGAAATACAAGAAAACACTCATCCTAAGAAATTTAACCCAAAGTCTGAAAATTAAGTGATATTTGGCAGTGATTTTTGTTGCTACTGTTACAGCCGAATACAAGCTGTTTCCCCTAGCCTAAATAGCTATATTTTCCCCTAAATTGATATTCGTGTATTCCTTTCAAAGCTAAATAATTTGTAGCCTAAAGAATGCTTATTTCTAGCAGTCAGAGGTAAAATTGAACATATTTAACAGTTATAGCTAATTGCCAATGTTGTCCAATGATAGAGTCGGCAATATTTCGATTAATCCTGGCCGTATGCATTATTTTCTCGGATACTATCTAATTCTTTTAATTTGATCGAGTGAAGGCTATACGATTTTTGATTGGTTCAGCAAACTCGCCCAATATCATGATCGGTTCTTTCATAACAACAGCCGCAATCTTTAAAAAAATATTTTTTTCAAGTGCACTCAACACTTTCATAAGCTTACTGATTTTATTTGATTGCGATTACAGGTGCTAAATAATTTAGTATGCTAAAACACTATTGAAAAAATCAGTACGCTATAATCTGAGATCAATACTGGACGCTAAAATAACAGGAGAAAAAAGTATATATCTACATGGGCGTTGATCGAAAAAACACAAGCTTCAAACTACTGTAAACCTAGAAATGTTCGCGGATACTATATTTCGAGTATGTGATTGGGATATTAGGCTGGTCATTTTTGCTGTCATGGTTGAATACTTATTTCCGTTTTAAACTTGACTCTAATACCCCAGTCACACATACGGCACGGATAGCTACGTCTAGCTACGGATAGAAACGTAGTAAACCGTATCGATCCGTACCTGAGCCGTACGGATTGGTACGAATTAATACGGATTACTACGTTAAGGTACGGCTCACGTACGGATCGATACGTTCCTATCCGTGGCTAGGCGTGGCTATCCGCGCCGTATGTGTGACTGGGGTATTAGTCAGTACACAAAGTTTAAAGAAATTCTAGGAAAATGTTTTTCATAGATTATTTTTTTCATCTTTAAATTGATGAATTTCATTGATGATCAGTTAAGTTGTTACATTTTATGAATATGTTTATAATTCATATATCCTGATTTTTTTATAAATCAGTAACTTTTAATAGTTTATATTATTGATGAAAATAAATGCTTTAGTCAGATCATTCCGAATAAAACATTGTTTTACAAATTTGAGGACCATAATTCAAAAGAATAATAAGTCTAACAAGACCCATGCTGGAGCGACAATTGGCTGTAAGACAATATGAGATATGTACAATATATACAATAAAATACAATAATGCTTAAATTCATATTATTCCTTAGGCAAAATATGTTTATTTAATCTATACTTATGTTAAAACAACGCTTGGCTGGACAAACAGAATAGGAAAATCAAAATTTTAGAATTCTTCCGGTGAAAATCTGACGTGCGTTCAGAACTTAAACACAAATGAGTGTAAATAATCAGCAGTGATTAAGTTCAGTTGACCAAAATCTGATTAACCAGCTTTAATGAGCCTTGTGTAAACAAAGTGATTTCTTTTAAAAACATTTTAGAAAGCTTGCTGTCAAAAATGCCGATTAGGTATGAAATACCATTAGTCGAAATAATTCTATAATCCAGGGTCACGCCAGAAATTATGGCTTCAATTTTCCAAAACTGGGAAAACAGTGTCTGCTTAAACGTATTTTCAACATTATTTTTAGATTACATACTTCTTCATCTATATATATGAATATCATTAGCGGTATCTGTGAAATTTAAAGTGAAACAAAATGATCTTCGTCACCTTGGTTCAAAAAGTGCTTTATGTCTGTACTCTTTTCTACCTTTTGTTCTGATATGATGACTACTGTCACTTTTAGAATATGGAATTATATGGTATATATCATTTTTATGTTCATGAATAGTGTAATATGTTTTCTCATTTGGTTCTGTTTCTGTTTTGTTTTGTTTTATGCCTCAACATACAATTTTTAGAAATTATGGTTAATTTGTAATCCGTCCTCATTCACTTATCTCTAGCAATAAAATGTAAGATGCACGATTACCCCACACGTACCTTTTATTGAATGACATCAGCATTATTATGAAAATTTAGAAACGTCTTTTATTAAGTTAGTATATACATAGGACAAAATTTTCTGATTTAAATGATACTGTTTTTTTCTTCTCTCCATATTTTAAAACTCTGATTAAACATGTTTCCTTTTATTTATTTACTTTGTATCAATTTTCATTCATCTATATTTTACAATAAACAGAATCTGTTTTTGTAGGTATACATAAAACCACATTTAAGTTTGAAAAACCAATGTATATAAGTAGTGTAACGTCCGTCCCCTCATACTGTAATGTCCGTCCCCCTATGCCATTTCTTTCAACTAGTTTTGAAGCCTAAATCTAAAAGATATACCAATAGATTAAATCCTTTATTAACTTATGTATAAAGATAGAGTATGGCTATTAATTTCCTTCTCCGCTTTGTTTTTTGCTTTGGGCATTTCTTATAGGCTTCTTTTAAAGATGTACCAGTGAATTTTCACATCTTAATGACAATAAACGGCTTCAGAAACAAGCATTTTGCATTTCCATATATTTATCGTCCATGCCCTTGCCCAACAATTGATAGTAAATGATGCACAAAACAAACTTCTGCCAAAAGTGTTCTATTAAATTTACTTTACCATGAAGTTAAAACATACAACTTCATGAAAAAGCTTAAAAAGTTAGAAATTTTGAACTTTATATTTTTACTTTGATGCTAACCCATTATGAAACAAGCAATAAAGCTGAATTTTAACGACATTGTCTTAATTCGGGTAACTGAGCGTTTTTGATATCGTTCGAGTCGCAATATAACAGCCAAATTATTTTGAAATTTGTTCTGGGAAATCCTTAAGGCCATACCAAATTGATTTGTTGTTCGTCGGAACTACCGCATCAGTAATTTCATTCCAGAGAAAAAAAAATTCACCCGCCCGCACGTACATGAAAATCTCCGATTTTTTTTTTCTGATTACGCGGCCCGGAATGATAACGGCAAAACAGGTTTTATCCCTGTTTTAAAGCGTCAAAGTGATATTGATCGTAATTCATGCGTCCGTAATACATGTAGCTGATGACCCAAACTCAAAAAGTCCGGAACTATGGTGTTGTTCATCATTTGTTTTAAATCTGGAGTGTCTGTGCTAGTGCCACACATGGCCTTCGATGTGCCGGTAGGTGATAAAGTAGGCACGTTCTTCGATTGTTCAATACAGTGAAAAGAACAAAGCCCGCCTTGTCTTAAGACCTGCACGAGGATTTAATTAAAAATATTTGGATAAACATAGAAATATTGTTCAGATAAAGTTTTCAAACCATTTGTTATCAGTTGTTTAGTTCAATATGTTAGATTTAGAGCCAAAGCCGAATGCTATCTTAAAAAAAAAAAGTTTGTTCACAGATCCTGACCGATCCGTCACATTAATTGTCTCGGGCCCAACTCTTTTTGAACGTAACATCTTTAGTACGGCAGTCAGATATTCTATCAAAATGCATATATTCAATTTAAAAAAAATGCTTAGCTTTTCAATAAGTAGTGTAGATATAAAAATAATTTCTGTCCTATTGTAACCCCAATTTTCCCTGTTTGTATATTAATTGGCTGTGAATTGACTGAAAGAAAGAAACTGAAAAAAAAAACAGACCTTTCCAACTCAAAATTTCTGGGTCAATCAAAGCACAACAAATAACACTTTTAAGAGTGGCCATATTGGGATCATTCTTTGTCCGTCTGTTGTCATTTTTGACTGAAATGAACCTCTACCACAAAAACTTAAGCTAGCCTGATCTGTTAAGAAATTATTCCAATGGGATTCGAGCAATTTTCTCTTCACACGTAGGGATATAAACTAAACAACACAAGTGTGCTTTCTAAGACTGAAGCATAATACACAATCATCTAGTATTTGGTAAATGTTAATGATGATATTATATATTTTTTTATCGTATTCGTGAGTTAACAAACTAAAGATCATAGAAATGAAATAATTTGTGTTTATGTGCGTGCATGTGAGGTCATCAGCGATTCTCCTGTTTATTTCCAGTTTTCAAAAGTTTTTTTATACTTTGTCTGTTCGCTATAAGAGAGGGGTTTTCCATTGAATTCCGTACTTTGGGACTAGAAAACGTGTTCCTTATAACCGAGTGTTCCTTATACCCGGGTTCCCTATAACCGAGGATTTTTTCATTGAATAAAGAAGGAATTAGATTGTGGGGATTGAAAACTGCTCCTTATAACCGAGTGTTCCTTATATCCGAGTTCCTTATAAGTGAGGTTTACTGTATAATACTGATACAAACGATGCTCTTTCTGTTGTAACCGAATCATGACAACAGCTGGAGCATTTTTAACCATAGTACTGATTTATACCATACACCAGCTGCTGTTGTAACACAACCATGAAAACAGTTGGGGCCTGGTTATATTTAGTACTGATTCAGACCATGCTCTAGCTGTTGTTACCGGTCAATGACATCAGCCGCAGCATAATTATCCATTGTAATGATATAGACAATGCTCAAACTGTTGCTACCGGATGATGACAACAGCCTGAACAGGTTTATCTATAGTACTGATACAGACCATGCTCTAGCTGTTGTAACACAACCATGACAACAGTTGGGGCCAGGTTACCGTAAGTACTAATACAGATTATTCTCCGGCCTTTGTTACCGGACCATGGCCACAGTCAGAGCCTGTTTACATGTAGTACTGCTACAGACCATGCCCTAACTGTTGTTACACAACCATGACAACAGTTGGGGTCTGATTATCTATAGTACTGATAAAGACCATGCTTTAGCTGTTGTAACCGGACCATGACAACAGCCGGAGCATGTTCATCTATAGTACTAATACAAACCATGCTCCAGTTGTTGTTACACAACCATGACAACAGCTGGGGCCTGTGTATTTATAGTTCTAATACAGACCATGCTCCATCTGTTGTTACCGGTCCATGACAACAGCCGGAGCATTGTATCTTTTGCACTGATATAGACCAAGTTCTAGCTGTTGCTACCGGACCATGACAACAGCCGGACCATGTTTATATATTGTACTGATACAGGCCATGCTCTAGCTGTTGTAACACAACCATGACAATAGTTGGGTCCTGGGTATCTGTAGTACTAATACAGACCATGCTCCATCTGTTTTTACCGATCAATAACAACAGCTGGAGCATTTTACCTTATGCACTGATATAGACCATGCTCTAGCTGATGTTTCCGGATCATAACAACAGCCGGAGCATGTTTATGTATAGTACTGATACATATTATGCTCCAGCTGTTGTAACGCAACCTTGACAATTGTTGGGGCCTGTTTATCTATAGTACTAATACAGACCATGCTCTAGTTGTTGTTACACAACCATGACATCAGTTAGGGTCAGGTTATCGTTAGTACTGATACAGATTATGCTCCAGCTGTTGGTACCAGGCCATGACCACAGTCAGAGCATGTTTACCTATAGTACTTATACAGCACATGCTCTAACTGTTGTTACCCAACCATGGCAACAGTTGGGGTCTGGTTATCTATAGTATTGATGCAGACAATGCTGCAGCTGTTGTAACACAACCATGACAACATTTGGGATCTGGTTATCTAAAATAATGATGCAGACCATGATGTAGCCTGATTATATTTAGTACTGATACAGACCATGCTCTAACTGTTGTTACCGGTCAATGACAACAGCCGCAGCATATTTATCTATTGGAATGATATAGACTATGTTCTAGCTGTTGCTACCGGACAATGACAACAGACTGAGCAGGTTTATCTATTGTACTGATACAGGCCATGCTCTAGCTGTTGTAACACAACCATGAGAAAAGTTGAGGCGTTGGTATCTATAGTACCAATGCAGACTATGCTCTAGCTGTTGTTACACAACCATGAGAATAGTTTGGGCCTTGTTACATTACTGATACAGACCATGCTGTAGCTGTTGTAACCGGACCATGACAACAGCCGGAGCATGTTCATCTATAGTACTAATACAGACAATGCTCCAGTTGTTGTTACACAACCATGACAACAGTTGGGGCCTGTTTATTTATAGTACTAATACAGACCATGCTCCATCTGTTGTTACCGGTCCATGACAACAGCCGGAGCATTTTATCTTTTGCACTGATACAGACCATGCTCTAGCTGTTGCTACCGGACCATGAGAACAGCTGGAGCATGTGTATCTATTGTACTGATTTATACCATACTCCAGCTGTTGTAACACAACAATGACAACAGTTGGGGTCTGGATATCTATAGTACTGATATAGACCATGCTCTAGCTGTTGTTACCGGTCAGTGACAACAGTCGCAGCATGTGTATCTATTGTAATGATACAGACTATGCTCTAGCTGTTGCTACCGGACAATGACAGCAGCCGGAGCAGGTTTATCTATTTTGATGATACCGACCATGCTCTAGCTGTTGTAACACAACCATAACAACAGTTAGGGCCAGTTTATCGTTAGTACTAATACAGATTATTCTCCGGCTATTGTTACCGGACCATGGCCACAGTCAGAGCCTGTTTACATGTAGTACTGCTACAGACCATGCCCTAACTGCTGTTACACAATCATGACAACAGTTGGGGCCTTGTAATCTATAGTACTGATACAAACCAATTGATTATCTAAAGTACTGATACAGACAATGTTCCAGCTGTTGTAACACAATCATGAAAGCTGTTGGGACCTGGTTATATTTAGTACAGTAAAGATCATGCTCTAGCTGTTGTTACACAACCATGACAACAGTTGGGGCCTTGTTATCTATAGTACTGATACAAACCATGCTCTATTTGTTGTAACCGAACCATGACAACAGCTGGAGCATTTCTATCTATTGTACTGATTTATACTATACTCCAGCTGTTGTAACACAACCATGAAAACAGTTGGGGCCTGGTATATATAGTACTGATACAGACCATGCTCTAGCTGTTGTTACCGGTCAATGTCAACAGCCGCAGCATGTTTATCTATTGTAATGATATAGACTATACTCTAGCTGTTGCTACCGGTCAATGACAACAGCCGGAGCAGGTTTATCTATTGTACTGATACAGACCATGCTCTAGCTGTTGTAACACAACCATAAGAAAAGTTTGATCGTTCGTATCTATAGTACTAATACAGACCATGCTCTAGCCTTTGTTACACAACCATGACAACAGTTGAGGCCTTGTTATCTATAGTACTTATACACACCATGCTCTAACTGTTGTTACACAACCATGACAACAGTTGGGGCCTGGTTATCTATAGTACTTGTACAGACCTACTTTAGCTGTTGTTACCGGACCATGACATCAGTTTGGAGCCTTTTTGTCTGTATTTATGATACAGATCTTGCTCTGACCATGACAACAGTGGGTGCATGGCTAAAGTAATTTCAGAACAGTACAAATAACGTTTGTAGAAAAAAATGATGCAAATATGATCAAATTCTGCACAATTAACTTTTGTGTATACCATTCGATATAGCACTAATATTTCAAATGGTGCGTGTCGTAGAAAGAATTGTGAGACCTTATCTTCATGTATATGTCAAATATTGAAGCAGCCATTTCAATGTATGTTGCCACAAAAAGTAAACTTATGATACCGTGTTTTTAAATTTTTGCCTCGTAAGTGGCTTATAGGCTGCTCAATGAGGAATATGTCACTGGGTGAGAAAAATGTACAGCGTGACCAGGACTCGAACACGGGGCCTTTCGCTTATAGGACGAACTCTTTTGACAGAGCTACCCGATCCCTTACACATTTTATCCACTTCAAACATAGTTTGAATTTTAGAGAACGGCATTCATTTTTCTCGTTAGTTATCACAAGGGCAGTGACTGTGAAAGGCTGCAATAATTCTAAAAGGGATATGTAAGATTAGAATTTTAATCAAATAAACATCACAATTAGGTTAGAAAGGGGAGCGGTGGTCTAGTGGATAAGGTGTCGTCCGCTCAATCCAGGGGTCGTGGGTTCGAGCCCCATTGGGGTCACGACCATGACTTCTCATATGACACCAATACTGGTTTTTCCAGGAAGCGGACTCGAGAGTGGTTCCAATAAGCTTGAAGCTTTCATCACAATCGAGCTAAAACAAATTAGTATAAACTAATTAGGTTTAGGAAATACATGCTGTTTTGCTTCCTCTGAAGTGCATGTCTAACTAACAATTTTAACTTGAAAGCAATGATGTCTACAAAAGGAAACACTAAGTTACAGGGAGTTTTGTTGCATAAGTTTTGTATTGAAACATTATTTTAAATGTTCTGCTGGCGATGTTTGTTTATTTGTATATCTGTCTACTTGCTTTACATGAATTAAATATTTTGAACCATACCTCAAAACTTTCTATTTCAAGGTAATTAATTATTTTGAACAAAATTGCATTAAACGTGGCAGTTTCATGGGGTAAGTGTAACCTATGTATATTAAGAAAAAATATACGAATTCAAATTGCACTAACCACTTCCAGTTAAATGAAACTACTGCATCGTTATTTCATCCGCAGACGTGTCCATTTGATAGTTTTCAAGGCCAAATAAACGGAAATAAATGAGACATATTAGGCTAATAATCATTGTTGTGTTACATAAAGTTGACAACCCTGCTAAGTCATACTGTACGGTAGGATACGTCACAATATGGAACTTAAATGATATGTAAATATTGGAATTTCCGACATCTATAAAAAGTAACTAATTGACGCATGCGCATTTTGCAACCATGCGCGGCCTGTTGTCGTTATCCCTCTCCCTTCTCTGACTCATAACGATACATCAAGTAATGTATAGTTCAAGAACACATGCATTGACTTCAAGTTTCAATTTATCAATATACTAGTATTCAGTAAATGACCGGTTGTTACACCGTCTTCAGTTTCCGTTTATCAATATACTAGTATTCAGTAAACGACCGGTTGTTACACCGTCTTCAGTTTCCATTTATCAATATACTAGTATTCAGTAAACGACCGGTTGTTACAACGTCTTCAGTTTCTATTTATCAATATACTAGTATTCAGTAAACGACCGGTTGTTACACCGTCTTCAGTTTCCATGATAAAATGTTACAGATTTTAACGTCTATTGCGCAAACCTGTATCTTGTACATTTCCATCCGAGACGGTTGATAGCTTTAAGGAAGTATTATACAGGCCTAACTAAACTAAAGGAACCAGCATGGGAGCCACTGGTCTAGTCGCGTAATGGCTGCCAGGTATTTGAACACTAAGTTTTCATTTGGCATGGCAACAGAGGTCTAAATTGAAGCTAGTTTCTGTTTAAATTTCATTGTGGATGTATTTTTGACATTTTGGTAGGAAAAATGGGAGAGCAGGTTGTATTTGGTGAAGTGAAGCTCAATTTTAGTATGAGTAGTGCAGTGTGATTTTGATGTCAGTTTACAGTAAGCAAATGTGACCAGAGAAATCTCTCTTAGAAGATACATGACCCCTACTTATCTCATCATCTTATTGTGACCTACAATAAAATTGAATGTGCGCATGTCCAACCGGAAGCGGAATGTGATAATTCACAACAAATTTAAGGTTATAACACACTAAATAGTTGTTGTTCTTTATTCTATATAAAATGGACCTATTTCCAATGACCGCAGCACACATCAGGACCCATTTTAAATTTCTGTAACTTACATTTTCTTGAAGAATATTGTCAGTGCTAACTAATAATCAAAAGAAAAGTGGGGGTCATGTATGATGCAAGAAAAATAATTTCAGTCAAACCAACAAACTGCAAAATCAGCTTAAAAATGAGACCCCAAATTATACTGGTGGTGTATGATCTAAGTTTCCATGAAAAATTTTGTCATGTTGTTATTTCATTATGAAAATGCTACCTACATGTCAAGCATAGATCTGTCATGTGATTTTAGCAAAAAAAATGCAAAGAAAATAGGGAAAATAGCTCTACTTAGCAAAAAAACTGAGGACTATTTGTGTCCGCCATTATGCGACTACCATTTTTTTCTGTCTCCCATTTAATGCTAAATGGTTTAATATTGCCAAAATGATGACTCTACCATGGCCGGATTTGATTGCCAGTTAAAGAAAGAAGAAGTTCAAGCTCAGTATATTCTGCAATAAACACGCGCGGACAGGTAAGAGAACATTATGATGTCCATTATGACGTCATATTGATGTAAGACTCGTTTAATTATTACTCGGATAAATGAAACCCATCATGATCTTTATTAAAATATTTCAAAAAAAATGGTCATTGAAATATTTAAATAAAAATCATGATGGGTTTCATTTATCCAAGTAATAATTAACCGAAAGTGCCAACTTATGTCACGTAGCATGGGTCAGTCCAGGTCACGAATTCGATCTTAGTACTGCATTCGTCGAAAAAGATAAGATATCTTTAAAACACCCCTGTTGCCATGGTCAGAATACTAATGCATATACCAATAAGATGTTTCACAATGCAAACTTCTACGGATAGGAGTAAAACCGTTAAAAGCTGAAAAATGATAAATAGAGAATAATAGGTTAGTGCCGTAGATGAGAAAGTTTATCTGGCGGGGTGGAGGAGGTTATCGGGTGAGCGGAAGGCGAACCTGATAACGTCCGGAGCCGAGCCAGATAAACTTTCTCCAGCTTAGGCACCAACCTGTTATTCTATTTATCTTGTCATTACTTCATTTTCCGATATTTGGCAATTTATTTTACAAAAATAAGTGTGCGACAATCGCTTTAATGACGTCATATTCGTAATGACGTCACTTATATAATGACGTGATTACCGGCAAAATCGCAGTAACTTCTTCGTTTTTGAATAAAAACTCATTATTTGACCACTCATTTTCTTAGTTCGGACATTTCCAACACAATGATGATGGTTTCGTTGCAAAATTTCTTATGACAACAATATCGATCATAAGGTCACATGATCAACTGACCGTATATCACTGGTCACATGATCAACTGACTGTATATCAAGAAAGATATACGGCACCCTGATATCGGGTCGAAAATACTGCAAGTGACAGGATAAATATACATATTTACCCTTTTCTTTCACTAAGGGTCATGTACTTCTAACCTGATTAGTTTGTTTTACTTGAAGCCACATAGACATACAAACATGAGATATTCGCAGCTAAAACATTATACTGTACGATATATGAATTTCTATACTTCAATAAATTTGAATCTTCCTTGGTTACAAGAGCTCCTTTATAACCTAAAAAATGGAACTTGCCTAAAATTGTTTCGAATCAAGAGGTCATATAACCTAATTTAAACAATTATTGTCAATATATGTTGTGAAAACATCTAAAACTGTCAATTTGCACATTATCTTCAAAATTACTGCAATTATATTTTTTAAAAATCAATCATACATTAAGATCAACAGAGCAAAGTAAAAAAATAATGAATTAAGCAAAGATTTAATTTCATTCATTTTTCTACCACACCTCAATTTCTGAAAGTTACAAAAGTACACATTTAAGTTGTGTTTTCAGAAAACGGATGAATACCATTTATAAGAATACAGATGTAAAGATTTATTTCTATTAGACAATGGTTTAATATCCTTTCCGCAGCCTTAACGTACTAAAACGTATTAGCGTCTGATGGCCCTTTCACGCTTCCGTAGAAACAACATTTATTACACGAAACTTATTTTGAAAATATTTCTGAAATGTCTAGGTCTGCAGCTCTCAAATACAGTTATATCTTACATCTGAGGCATATACTGACACTCTCAGACAACATCAAAAATGACATTTTGAGCGATTTGATGAAGTTTCAAAATTATCGATGTACCTTTGGTCCGTTACGGACCCCTGTGGGATTTCTGTTTATCCAGAGCTCAAATATTTTTTCAAAGATTAAAAGCTGACATGCTGTACTAAAGCCCAGGTAATTTCAATTCGTAATAAAGTGCTGAAAATTGGCTCCCCAATAGCAAAAAAATAAAAAATCCACGCGCATACATTTAGACGGGGTGACCCCTGCGCGTGACCCCTGACTATCTACGAATTAAAATGCGGCTTTCGTTTTCAAGTTTAGCATTTCTACTTTCATTTTATTTACTTCCGGAAATAGCTGAAGGTCGAGTGACGTCATTTTCTGTGTTGTCAAAAACATACATGTGCATGGCGGGATTAAATATGTGCTGGCCGTCCTAAGGATATCATATAAATATCACACGATCTTTTTCGATATGGAACGACAAGAACGTTATTTGTCGTTTTATTGTCGTATTCTTCCCTCACATCGCTTTTCGCTTGTTTGAAAATTCTAGTCATTTTAGTAGATTTTTGTGACTTTTCAAAAAAAATGGGATGAGGTCAAAAAATGAGTAATTCTTAATGTCTGATCTTGGATTTTTTTAATGTTATAAGGCTAAGCGGATGCTAAATTTCAAAAATAACGTTTAAGTATTTGTTTTATTAATGGCGGATTAGTTGTTTAGCTAACAAGCGTTGAAGAAAATGTCGATACGGATCGTGAGAGATATTAATTTACCTCGTCTTACTTACGAATAAATTTGATTCGTGTCCGCAATTATGTTCTTGTTGTAACGTTTCAAATGAAGTAACTTAACGTATTTCTCTAGATTTTTTCTTATTAACCATTTATTTGTTTTTAGTGACAATCTGCTACAATAAATATTCTTGACTGTCTTCATTTTGGTGTTAATGTTGATAAATGTTATTAGTATCCAGAGATTACCGTCATCAGTTTTAATCATTTTGCACGGTTTTGCTGATTTATATAAAGATGCAATAAATATGCTATATTTTTGTTTGTTTATTAGAGCATCAATCATGAAGTTTTATGTTATTATTATATATCATTTAGCAATGTCACAGTCAGTTGAATTTTTCCGTTTCAGGCATTTATGAGTGCAATTTTGTTTTAGAACTGTAAACATTATTTCTTATTGTCAATCAAAATAAAGACATACTCAGTTATGGTGTTTAAACAGAGGCAGTGCAAAACGTGGGATAAATAATATATTGTCTGTTTACAATATAGCAGAATCTATCATTTCTTGATATACTTGTCAAATATTATATAACGAATAAAACGCAAAATTTTCTTCAAGAGAAAACACGCACATGAAAGCAAAAACATGCAAAAGGAAGGGACTTTTTCAACCGAAAAGGTCATTGCATCCTACGAACCTCAACTGAATCTGAAAAGTTTATTAGCACAGACACAGGAAGTTGTATATGGAATTCATGAACATTTCATAACAGTTAAGGCAATTTGCAAAGTGTTCTTTCCATCAGTAGAAATTGAAATGATAAGGAAATTCTAACTATCGATTTACACGTGAGTTTCTTTTCCACTGGACGTTGGGAAATGCTGTTCTCCAGTGCGGAACTATTCCTTTTGCAGGGATGATCACAGGCAACCACCCTATGAAATTTGACAACCCTAGGCTAACCCTTTCTCCAGCTTTTTATAGTATTGCATTTTCATGACAACACTTTGAATCGAATGGCTTTCCATGAACTGAAGCCTGCATGGTTGTGACTATTTATATGAATTTACAAATTAAGTATTATCTAGTACTGCCCATTGACGTTTGTCATTGCTGCCTTTAAATGTGAGAGTAAAACACGGCCATTCATCCCGATGTTTCGTTTTCAATGAATTTGCTGTACAAGTAATAACAAATGCAAGTATACATTGCTTTCCTACTGCACATATTGCACTGCGCCATTAGGGGCCGGTATACCGTTATGGCGTAAGTATGTGCCATGGAGTCGGACATTTCAAATCACGTTGTCCTTATATTTCGTAAGTCTTTCAATGTAAACTTTTGTGACTTTCAGAAATAGGGGTGTGGTAGAAAAATGAATAAAATTAAACCTTTAGCGTAATTTTACATTTTTAACTCTTTGTTGAACTTAATGTATGATTAGTTTATAAAAAGATGTAATTGCAGTTATTATAATAATTTCTAAATACCTGTTGACAGATTAGGTGTTTTTCTTTGTAGAAATTTCCTGTAATTCTTGTACAGGTACTTTGCGATAACCCGGTATGACCTCCAGATTCGAAACAATTATATGCAACTATTTAGGTTATTAAGGATGTAGGAGCCCTTGTAAACAGGGTAAATAGTTTAGCAATTCATAATACTTCGTATAATTAAATGTTTTAATTGCGAAAATCTCATGTTGCATTTAACCTTTGGAAACACGTGCAGGTCTGATATGACCAGGAACATTGTTCCGAGCCGATTAACGACCGCATCACAGCTAGACGGATAAGTACGGTATCCATGATACATATTTCCTGCTTACGATCACTGGTTGTTCTATATCGTTTTGGAGTACAGTTTTTTGTTTACTTATTCAAAAGCAAACTTTTTCGTTTTTTCGATAATGGAAATAATTTCACAAAAAAGCAAAGTCATTTTCTTTGTACCGGTAATCTAAACAACTGTCTTGTGCTTGACCTAAGATTGTAATTAAATTATTAAAACGCAATACCCTTTTAATTAATATAGATTTAACACTGGTGTAAAACTGATATTTTGAATAACTAGCTGGCTTGTTTATTTGTGTACGTAATTACCGCACTAAGGGTGATCATTTTTTGATAACTTTTCCTGAAATAATTCTGTAAATGATTAAATATTTGGCCTATTTAATGTTGAACAACTGTAAACATAAGTACTCTATGGTTCATTGTTTGTTGTCGTAAAAACCAGTTCAGGCTTAAATTCTGTAAAATATACTTCGTTTATGTTAACGTTTTTCACAAATATTTAATTTGTGTATCCAACAGGAGCGTTATTTTACAAGGTAACACTGAAAAAGAAATTACAAAAATATGTCGCAGATTTAAAGATAGATCTTACTACTTCTGTAGATTACAATTTCAGAAACTACAAATACAAATGTCATAAGCTGGTCTTCTGATAACAGTAAACTGTAAATTGTACGAATTTAAAACTAATAAACCGCAGTCTTAGTATATACAAATTGCGAAGATTGACTGTCTTAAATTTTTCAGTCAGTTGAGTTTCTTTTCTGCAGAATGATGCCAGAATGAGGAAGAATAGTAAGGTCTAAACAGAAACTCGTTAATTCCTACTGAAAAAAGCAAGAACCATTATTAACTTTCTTATTCATCACATTCGCAATACAGGGTATCTCCGTTGCCGAGTTGTCAAAGTTGCTGACTTCAAATCACTTGCCCCGCACTGATGTGGGTTCCAAATCCCACCTGAGTTGTAGAATTGTTTTATGTGAGGATATTCGTAAAGCGAACGTATGGATGATTTGGTATTATGCTATCTTTATCATTTTCTGTATCGGTATTTTGTGTTCGGCGTTTCCTTTTTTTTTTAGATAAAATTTTAAACAGATGGCATGATATATACTAAAAAGACAAACTGTAAAACAAAGTCGAGTAGTGAGGCACACAGTCATTGCAAATAACAAAAATTCTGCTGCCAGAACCCACCTCCACCCGTCGTTTAATGTCTGTAGTTATATTTGCATTAACATACTTGACAAGTAGAGTGAACACAAACTCTCTAGTGTATCACTTACTGATCTACGGTGTTCCGTTTGGACAATCGTGACTTTTTATTTAAAACTAAACCGCGATGCACGACGGTACGATGACGAAAACGCGATGGCGCGATGGCACGATGATGAAACAACGATGGTACGATGGTGAAAACGCGATGGCACGATGATGAAATCGCGATGGTACGATGGTGAAATGTCGATGTAATATCGCGTCATCGTACCATCGCGTTTTCATCATCGTACCATCGCGTCATCGCATTTTCATCATCGTACCATCGCGTTATCACCATCGTACCATCGCGTTATCACCATCGTACCATACCACGATGATATAACGCGATGGCACGATGGTGAAAACGCGATTGTACGATGGTGAAACCACGATGGTAAGATGATGATAACGCGATGGCACGATGGTGAAAACGCGATGGTACGATGGTGAAAGCGCGATGGCACGATGGTACGATGGTGAAAACGCGATGGCACGATGTTGCGATCATGAGGAAGAATTGACCTCATGACCGATATTGCAGAAAATCGATATCAGGGGAGACAACAGCTATTTGGTATTGGTAACATATATTGGTAACAGGTGACCGGTATTGCGATGTCGACATCTACTGCCTCCGGGTATTGTCACCTGGATGTTTATTTCAATATCAAGTGTAATGAAAGGGAAGGTTTTTCATAGGATAATTAAACAAGCTTCAATTATCACTGGAGTTACAAATTATGGAAAAGGGATTTTTCATTAGAAATAAAAGAAGTCATTTTTATCAAATGAATGTTTAATATGTATCATCGACATTTCACCATCGTACCATCGCACCATCGCTATTTCATCATCGTGCCATCGCGTTTTCTGAAATTCACCATCGTACCATCGTTGTTTCATCATCGTGCCATCGCGCCATCGCGTTTTTGTCATCGTACCATCATGCATCGCGGTTTAGTATTAAATAAAAAGTCACGATTGTCCAAACGGAACACCGTACTGATCTCATTGGCTGCATTCTTAACAAGCTTTTCTGATAGATTTTATTAGCTATTACAACAATAGTCTTAAAGTGCCGTGTGGCGACAGTAAATGTTCTCCCATACTTTGACTCTGTGTTGATATATTCACTCGTGTTGCAACACAAAACTATCTATTTTTAATGGTCGCATTCAACCTTTGTGTATGTGTACAATGCATATATTCATTTCTATTTGCTTTTAGTGTTCTGTCTGCTTAATTCGGTTGTTTCAATGAAACAATATGGTTTTCTACATTGTTTATTTTTTTCTCTATAATAAAAATCAAAATAACATTATTCTCAGGTCTAATTTAAGGGTTGAAATATAAAA